>NC_135888.1:123547735-124188735 GCF_964194155.1 Cetorhinus maximus
GCTATTTACCCGCAGCAGGAGGAGGCCCATGCCAAGCAGGTACCTGGCAGCTTTAACTGCATTCAACTGTGTCCATCAGAGGCACCGCCCCCCTCCCATCACATCCCCCCTCTCCCCACCAAGGTCATACACCACTTTCACCCACCAGGCCCCAGCCTCTCAAACCCAGCCCTCCAACCCCCTCAATCCCCTCACTGGAGCCTGCCAGACAGGTCCTGAAAATACCTGGGCTTACCCTCAGTCTGACCTCCATTAGTTCCTCTTCTCCAGGGAGTGGCTATAGTCCCAGCAATGGCCACCACTTGAACCTGCTGCTGCTGGGACTACAGTGCCGTTGGCCGTCTGGTTGGCTGGCAGCTCTCGAAATCAGGACTTCCTCCCAGATGGGGGTGAAAGTCTCTCCCTGAGCCAAGTTCATGCCCCGCCAAGCATTAAATAACTGCAGGGCAGCCAG
This sequence comes from Cetorhinus maximus, assembly GCF_964194155.1. Lineage (NCBI taxonomy): Eukaryota > Metazoa > Chordata > Chondrichthyes > Lamniformes > Cetorhinidae > Cetorhinus > Cetorhinus maximus. The sequence goes on from NC_135888.1 coordinate 123,548,190, forward strand.
TATCAGCAGGGATGGGTTCCCCGCCAACTCTTCAGGTGGCAGGGTGGGAAACTCTGACATCCAAAAAATTCCTGTCCAAGACTAGATGCACGAGGTTTAGAACAAAGAGCAGAAGAAACTTATTCACACAGACATGTGGGGATTCACTTCCAGGATTAATGGTTGAAGCAAATCTTTGTGTGAACTATCAGGCTCAGATTTTTTCAATCATGGAGACACTGTGGACCTTCCAAAATGGCAGGCGGGGGCCCAGACCTAGAAGTCCTGCTCCTGTTAGATCCCATTTTGGCTGGTAGAGTAACGGGTGTGGGGCGTGACTCACACATGAGTGAAAAATTGAACTCAACAGGGTATTTGAACTCAGTGCTGAGTTCAAAGAAACTACATTACTGCTGTAGCAAGGACCTTAACCCTGCAGTGTGGGAGTTACAAACTTTTAGAGTAGATATACATGCTCTTGAAGGGCAGAGACAGTCTGTAGAAATGTCAAGTTGTGAAGTTATTTGAAACCCCAGCCCTTAAAAAAAATAATAAAAATAGCCTTACTCAACTTATCAGTGAGAAGTTAAAAAAATCTGATCTAGCAGTTACAATATCTGTTTGTTGACATTACCCTAAAGGCTATCGTAATGTCATTATTAATGCTTGGCTGCTTTCCAGAACCTATCATTATCCTAGAAAGTGGTCCTAAGTTCACCGTTTGATTGGCAGATCAAAAAAATTGTCAAATGCTTAGTTATCTTTGACGTGGGGTTGTGAATGCAAGCCTGTTTGCTTTCATAAGGGTTTATGTACTTAAGGGGATTTAAAAGTTCTGAATGGGCTTTCATGAATGGGAGTGTTTTTTTTTAATATAGTTAAGGCCATAATAGATATTTAGAATTTTATTTTATTTCATTTCCACATGGCTGCTGAGCTCTGCCATAGTGGATACTGGGTGAGTTGGCATGGAAGATGTAAGGGCATGTGGTGGTGGGTGGGTTCACATGAGTTGTCATGTGTTGGCATTAATTTTCCATTGGGAGCTATAAGGAGCCATGGAGGTGGGTAAGGGGCATGGGTTGGCTTGGAAGGTATGAGAGGCCATTGGGGATGAGTGGAGGACATGAGCTGACATGAGTTTGCATGGATGGGGCATGGGAAGTGTTTGGGGTGATGAAGGGTGAGAAGGGCAAGGGCTAGAGGGCTTAAAATATAAGCAGACAGCTAGGACAAAGTCCCAGAGAACAAAGGTGAGCATTTTAAACAGCCCACCATAGCACTTGGCAGCCCACGTGGCCACCGCTCATCTGCTTCTGGGGATGGTGGGCCCATCTTCATCTCATTGCCCCTTCTTCCCAGAACAAAGATCCCACTATTTAGGATAGTTTCTCCCAAGGTGGGTAATTTCCCCTCTCAGGAGTGAAAATCCAGTCTTCAGTATTGAATTGGATAGGTTGATGAATGAGAGGCTTTGAAATGATATGGGAACAGGTGGTCAAACGTAAATAAATCTATTTGATTTCATGATAAAGCATTGCAACTTTTTAACTAAACAAAAGCTTGGAGGACAGCCATTCTTTGATTTATTCCCCATGGCTATGCCTTGACCAATCAAAGTCAACATGGCTGATTTGAATTTAAACAAGTGCTTGGGAGTTAACTGTTCCCTGGTGCATTCTCCATGGCAATGCCTCTACCAATCAGATCCCACTTGCCAACCAACCAGCACTCTCTTCTCGTGCAGTATAAATTGTTGTTCCCTTTACAATTGGTAATCTGCATATCTGTCCTGGTGAGTGCAAGACAAAAAGCTTTGATAGCATGTCTCTTTTTTGAGCAATACTCAAGTTCTGTACGACTATGTTTATGCATTTCCATGATGTGTGCCCTAGATTTGTAATTACTATATACATTATATAACCTGCACATTGCTACAAAATTGTGCCCTTCAGCTTTACTAAAGATGATGATGACAACAATGGCAATGACAACTTAAACTTGAAAAGCATACTTAATGCAGAAAATATCCCAAAGCATATCACAGATGGGTGTTGCAAATGGATGGTTATCCAGAAAGAGGAAGATTAGGAGATAAGTTGAAAAGCTTGGATGAAGCTATAGGTTTCTGTATAGGTAGAGAGCAAGGTGGGAAGAGGAAGAGCTCTAGGGAGAGAGTTCAGAGAACATCACCAATACAAGTGTAGGCATAAATGGCGGGATGAATGGAGATGAATAAAAAGGCATTTTCGAGGAACAGAACTTTCAGAAAGTTTTATAGGGCTGAAGGGTCTTGGGAAGATAAAACCTGGAAAGGCCATGGAGAGATTTATAGGTAAGGATGAAGATTTTAAATTCAATACTGAGGGGATTCAGTGAAGGTCAGCAATGACAATCACGTTGGATGAATGATACTCAGTGTGAGACAAGAAGTACTCTAGGCTTTAAAGCTCAGTTCAAGCTTAAGCATTATGCCTGGACTATGTCTATTTTGGTTTGGCCTGTGAGATAGGCCAACAGAATCAATGGCAAGAGAGCAGAGCTTATGATGAAGACCGTAAACAAAATGGTTTCAGTGTTGGTGATTTTAAATTGGAGAAACCTTTTGTTCATCCAGAATTTGATATCAAACTGCCTGACAACATAAAGGTAGTTAAGAGGTCAAGATGGGTGATGGAGAGATAGAATGCTGTCACCATACATGTGGAAGATAATCCCATGTCTGAAGTTAACACTGCGAAAGGCAGCATATAGATCAGGAAGAGGAGAGGGCTGAGTCTAAATCCTTGGAAACTCCATGTGACAACCCACCAGCAGAAAGAGGAACCACCGCTGGAGAAATACTGGTTCTTATGACTATGCAGGAATTCAACCATCTGGAGGCTGTTCCTTGCAATAGATCATAGAAGAAATGTGTTGGAAGAGGCATAATCAATCTTGCCAAATGTAGCAATTAGGTCAAGTGGATAAGGAAGGATAAAGGATAAGGCAGCATGATCACAGATACATAAGTCATTTAAAGTTTTGGTGCTGTGAGGACAGAAGCTGACTGCAGGGGTTCAAATAGGAAGTTTTAAGAGAGATGGCCTTGAAACTGAGAGTCAGCAACTTGTTCCAAGAGCCTTAGAGTGGGAATAAGGTGATAGCAGATGTGTCAAGATGTTTTTTTTCAGGAGGGATAATGACAGTTTTAAATGGAAGAGGAATGATGCCTAAGGGAAAGGAACCATTTATCATGTTAGCTGATCTGGGAGCTATGAAAGCAGCTTGAGCAATCAGAAATGTAGTGAGGATGGACTTAACAGAGCAAGTGATGGAATTTGTAGATGAAATGTGTTTGATGTGACAGGAGGAGGGAGTTTAAAAAAAAATTGTAGGAAAACAATAAAACCTGATTGTGGCCCCCTCAATCTTTTGTAATGCAATTAATTCAAATTCTGAGACTTTTAACATTAAGTGTACAATCTTTTCAAATGTGTCCTTGCCTTTTTGAAAGCAGAAAAAATAAAAACTTGCATTTATTTGGCACCTTTCACAATCACCAGACGTCACAAAGCATTTCACAGTCAATGAAGTAGTTTTGAAGCATAGCCACTGTTATAATGTAGTTGTTACAGAGTTGATCTTCCAGACAACTTTTCTTGATGGACACATTGAACTTTATTTACAAGACAGCAGCAGCAACAACACATGTGGATCAAACTCTTATCGCTAAAGAAAATCTCTCCTAGAGGTTTTCCGCGCTGCTAACTCATTGGTTTACACAGATCATGTGATCTTACAGCACAGGATTATTCTTAAAGCTACAGCCCTAACATTTATCAAAACTATAATTACTACAGTAAGTAATGTGAGCCAATTTTCACACAGCAAGCTCCCACAAACAGCAATGTGATAATGACCAGATAATTTGCTTTTCTGAAGCTGATTGAGAAGTAAATATTGGCCAGGGGATAACTCTTCTTTGAAATAGCGTCATGGGATCTTCTATGTCCACCTGAGAGGGCAGACAGGGTCTCAATTTAACACATCATCCAAAAGGTGGATGTCAAACCTGACAAACCACCATCTAAAGGTGGTTTTACCAAAGAATGATACTAGCTATAAAAAAACCTGTCCCAATTTATAATTATTTACCCTTGAGATATTTCTCAGAATAAGATTTGTTTGTTGGTAATGGCTTCACAGCCACTGAATACGAGCAAGTGATTTGCCTTTTCAATTTTGTCAAAAGTTATTTATTCACTGTGAACATGTTTCATGTTTTCTGGTCCATTATTATACATTTATTCACTTGAATATTGTCTGCTCTTCCTTAACTTATTTACTCCATTAAACACAATTCTCATGAATGCTACCAATCTGTTTTGCTATTCCCATCTTTTGCATTTGTTGCCTGGTAACATAGCTTGGTAATCATCAGTAAATTTGTGGATGGAAATACATTCCTTTGGTTGAATATTATAAAAAGTGTGGATTGCATAATAATAATATCGTACACAGGAAGAGCATCATTGTTAATTTACAGTTAGAAATGAGTTTCCAATAACCCTCCAAAAATACCTCTTAAAATATTGCAAGGCAGAGGGTGAAATAATACCTCAGCAATGACCTATAGGGTAACAATAGATACATCAATAGGAATCCTTAAGAATCACATTTGTAAAAATGTGTATTTCAGCATTAACAAGATGGATTGAAGGAATAGCAATATACAAAAATTGTGCATTAAGGATAATTTTGAACTGAAAAAAGCTATTGCTTATCTAAGGTTTGATGTCAACAAAGTGGTTTAACAGAAGGAAGCAGTTAAGAGGTCAACAGAAGTTGTGAAGTCCAAGTGAGTGGCATCACAGATGAAGTCATTCAAGATTTTGCCTAGCTCCTGGTCAAGGGACATCAGCATGATCCATTAAAGGCACATGTATACTTCAACCATGGCACTTGCGCAGTTTCAGATCACACTGTGTCAAGGGTAAATTTTACAGTAGATGAACTGAAATCCTATGGGAACCACTGACCTGCATGGACTAATTCTTGAAATGCACTCTTGGTCATTGAGTTCTATGCCAAGAGCAAGTCCATCAAATCTACCCCTGTAGTGTAAATCAGGAGTCAGGATCTGACCTGATACTGGATCAAAGCTAAGAAAAACTCTCTTGGAGAGGGAATCTCACACTGCTTCACACTGGAGTCAGGTCAGGCTATACCACTAGATTAACACTATGCATACTTAGCTCCATAGTGAAGCAGAAAGTACTTCTCATTGATGCTTATCATGTGGTGTAAATGCATCCGATTATATACACTGAAACTGTGCCAACCACTGTGGCCCGTGTAAGTTTTTGAACCTAATACAATTGATACAAGCAGATGGCACTGCTCATGTTTGCCCAAACTCATTGCCAAAAGTGAAGAGATGTTGACATGAGAAATGATATCCTGATTGTCCACATTTGATTGCTTCACTTCATAGCCTGGCTTTCTGGTTTGAACCTCTCAGCTTAAACAACTAGCAGTCTAAATTGAATGTACCACCTCACAGCTCTGCTTGAGTTAACAGAATTTCCAGTGCTGCCCCATAAATATATAAAATTCCTGATTGGTCCCTGATGTGAGATTTTGACAAGACTTTATTTGTAGAAACTCAATATGAGGCAAAAATATGTTTTTTTTCATCCATTCATGGAATGTGGGTGTCGCTAGCTAGGCCAGCATTTATTGCCCATCCCTAATTGCCCTTATTCAGAGAGCATTTATAAAAGTCAACCACATTGCTGTGGGTCTGGAGTCACATGTAAATTTAAAGCAGATTGGTAGCACATCCACTATTATATTTCCAATTTACATAAAATATCTTAGGTTTGTACTACTTATGTAATATTCACACAACATCTGAAAACGTACAGCTAATAGCTTCATTCCAAATAAATTGGGAAAGAATTTGATATTGAACTTTGATATTGTTTTCTCGTGATCCTTTCACATATTCCTGACATCATCCAGCTCTACCTCACCACCACCTTTCCTGTCTCCTGCATGGTTGCTAAATTATCAGACTGCTTATCTGACTTCCAGTGATAGATGAGGAAAAAATTCTTCCAATTTAATGTTGGGAAGACTAAAGCCAGTGTATTTTGAGGGGTATCTGCTCCAAACTTCATTTCTTAGCTACCAGCTCCAACCCTCTCTCTGGCAATGAGTCTGAGACTAAACCAGTCTGTTTGCAATTTTGATGTTGCATTTGATCCCAAGATGAGCTTCTAACCTGACATTCATGCCACCACAAAGGCCACCTATTCTACCACCGCAACATCATCTGACTTTCTCTCTGCCTCAGCTCATCAGCTATTGAACCCCTTATTGATGCCTTTGTTACCTGTAGACTCCCACATTCTACCCTCTATAAACTTGAGGTCAACCAAAACTCTGCTGCCCATGTCTTAATTCACACTGAGTCCCATTCACCTACACCCTTGTGCTTGCTTACTTATATTGGCTCTCTGTCAAGCAATGTCTTGATTTGAAGATTCTCATCCTTATTTTCAAAACCCTCCATGACCTTGTCACTCCCTAATTCTCTAATCTCCTCCAGCCCCACAATCCTCCAAGATATCTGCGCTCCTCTAATTCTGGCCTCTTGAGCATCCTTGATTTTAACCACTCCTCATGGGTGGTTGGCCTTCAATTGACATGGAAGTAAGCTCTGGGTTTCCCTCCCTAAACCTGTTGGCCCCTCTGCCTTGCTTTTCTTTAAAACCTACCTCTTTGACCAAGCCATTGCATCTGACCTATCTCTTTTTGTGGCAAGGTGTCATATTTTGTTTTATAATACTCCTGTGAAGTGTCTTAGGATATTTTATGATGTTGAAGGTGCTTTTTAAATAGGAGGTTTTTTTTGTCGCGATGCTATTCAGTATACAGCTCAGGGTAAAAAGATGAGTTCCACCTCAGGTTTTAACAAATCTAACTTGTGAAATAGGCTTATATCCTGATTCACAGCCAGAGCTTTCTTCCGTAACCTTTAAGAGATCTATTTGCTCCTTCTGTCTTTGCCTCTGGTTTTTTTCAAAAATGTTATATAATCTTTCATTTTAAACCTTTAAAGGAAGAATTTAGAAAAGATCCACAGTGATATGGGAAATCTGAGCAATTTTAGACAAGGTAATCCTTTCCCACATCTAAAGCCATCTCTTAGGAGGCCTAAATCGAACAGAGTTGCCTAAAAAGACAGGGGCCAAAACTTTACGTCTGTGAGCGGGCGCGCTCCCAGTCCGTATGGGCGTAAACCACGTGAGATGATGTCTGGCGAACATCCCAACGTCATCACGCGATATTTTGCTCGGAGGTTGCGCACGGCAGTCGGAAGAGCGCCCACCAACAATTAAGCAGGCAACTAGGCTCATTAATGGCTCAATTGTAAGCGAATGTTTGTGGTCTGTCCAACCTTACCATTGGCGGACGGGCCAATCGGCCACGCGGCCTTTACATTTTTGATGAAACCTCATCCAAGGGCGAGATGAAACCTCCGTTAGGAAATAAAATGAAAAGAAATATCTGGGGACTGTTTTTTTTTAATAAGGTATGCTTTCAGGTGCTTGATTGTGCCGCATGGACATTTTTTGCAGTATTTTTGTGCTTTCTTTTATTATTTGGAGGTCTGCAGATCCCGGAGGCAGCTGCCTGCCTTCAGGGAGCTCAGTGGAACGGCTCACCAGCACCCATGGTGACGTCGGCACCCGCCCTCTTCCCGCCCCCACCGGCAGTGCTGATCCTCTCTCAGGGCGCATTTCATGCTGGCTGGCCCTTAATTGGTCAGCCAGCCTGAAATTGCGATTGGGGACCGATTGTGGTCAGGGCCCCGTTTCCCATCCACTCCAGGACCCACCGATTGCGCGCACCCAACCAGCATAAAATTTAGGCCAGAAATTTTGATCTCTCCTGCACTTTTTTAAGGAGAAGTGGCTTAACATAAATTGGAATTCATCATAATAACTTCTTAAATATATTGCGGTGGGGCCTGAGACACACAATTTAGAGACAGCAGCACTAAGAACACAGCTAAGAACCAGATTGGTCAGGTCTGGGGATCTAAAATGCGTGAGTTACCCCAGGACATCTGAACCACTCTGATCTAACTTAACATTCACTACTTGTACTTTTAGACCAGAACATTAGACTTACGATAATATTATTAAAGGGCCGAAAGTATTAATCATAGAATCATAGGGATCTTACAGCACAGAAGGAGCCTTTTGGTTTATTGTGCCTGTGAAAGAACTTTCCAATTAACCCTGCTCTTTCTCCATCACACTGCAAATGTTTCCTTTTCATGTATATATCCAGGAAGAGTTAACAAATTACAAGATTTTCAAAGTGACATCAACTCTTATTTTAATGTATTAGGATAAAACAAATTTCTTATGAAAATAAACTGTAATTATAACCCTTTCATCACAATGCATCCTTAGGAATGAAAAATCATAATAATAAATTATAATATGTAGCTCTTGATGAAGTGGAGCACAGATGGTTGATAATCATTAAAATTATTTACAGCATGGAATTTATCGCTGCTTCATTTTTAAAAAGTTAATCGATAACTATACTTCATTACATGCCTTAAAGAGTTTTACATTTAGAATCACACAAAACTGGAAAAACAAAGGAAAAAAACTTAATGAGATTCAAAACCTGATACTTTGACACAAGTAAAGGAGAATATGGAGTGGAATTAGCCTGTCTGCAGTGGCATTTCCATCAATTTAATGTATATTATGAAGTAATTATTGTGGCATTAAACCTACTTCTGCCTTGTATTAGAATACAAGCAGTAAATCACCAATTCAATCAATGATCAAGGGACTGGCATGACTAAAGCAAGTAAACCACTAGTTTTGCATTGCTTCTTTGTGTATTCAACATCTGCCCTATTACATCAATTTAAGGTTGGGTAAAATAAGCGACAGGTTTAGTCACAAAACTGCATTTATGCATCCTAATATGTAGTAAGCAGTGCCATTTTTAAAACTGTTTGGATTCAATAACAATGAATGCTGCTTTTAAAGTGGAGCTTTAGAATTTACAAGCAATGTATGATTTGTTGAATCCAGACCATTTCTACATGCGAACAGCAAGGAAGCTGAAAACAATCTGAAACACTTGCCCAAACACTGCAGAAATTAAAGTCAAACCCAATCGCAGATAAGCAATTACGCATCCAAGTGAAGTTTGCATAGTCTTTATTTTAGTAAATGTGAACGTGGCTTACTCCATCTCTGAGTCTGGGTTTCAAGTCCCAGTATTTGAGCACATCATCTAAACTGATGTTGAAGTGGAATAGTGCATTACTAGAGGTAATGCCTTTACAATGCAACATTAAACTGAGGCCATATCAGATGTAAAGGATTTTATGGCATTATTTGATGCTTAAGGCAGTTCACCCAGTGGTCTGCCAAATGTTTATTCCTCAACCTACTGTGTGCAAAGCCATTGCTGTTTTCTATTATTTATACATTCACAGGATGTGGGCATCGCTAGCAAGGCCAACATTTATTGTCCATGCCTAATTACCCTTAAGAAGGTGGAAATAAGCCATCTTTCTGAACTGTTGCAGTCCATATGCTGAAGATACGGCTACATTGTGGTTAGGTAAAGAGTTCTAGGATTTTGACCCAGCAATAATGACTGAATAGCATATTTCCAAGTCGGAGCAGGTGACCTCTCCCTCTCTACCTCTTTTCAGTTCCAAAGAGCCATATTGGACTCAAAACGCTGAGGGGAAAATGACGCGGGATGACGTTGGGAAGAACCCCTGACCATTTAAATCTTCGGGAAGGCGGGTGAACAGTGAAATCAGCTGTCTGCCTGCCAACCTGTCAATGGCCAATTAAGGCCATTGCCAGGCTAATTAACCTTGTTAAAGACCCTGCCCGTCCAAGCTTAAGGCTGTTTGATATGCTCCGCCAGTCTTTGGGATGCACAGCCTACATAGCTAGCATCACACTGGCGCTGAAAATCATATACCACATTACTCATTTGTGTGAACTTCTTTTTGGCTTGACTGCAGCATCCTGTTAGTGGTGAATACCACTCGTGTTGCTACTGTATAGTGGCAGTGTGAAACAGCTAGCTTCACCTGTTGCTCAAATTTTTGAGATAACTTGCCCTTCCAGAGTAATCTTTTCAGGGCCAATTCATGATTTTGCGTGATATACTGCATGAAATGATCTGATCCGGCTAACCATTATCTTGCGGGATGCCTTTGATGCGCTCTATTTCAGCATCAAGTTTGCATGGTGAGCAAGTGGCTTAGGCACTATTTACAAGGTTGCTGATAAGACCAATCTTCTAGCATGTGAAACTGTAAGAATCCTAGCACATATACTGACCAGTGAAGGTAGGCTTGCGGTAGACCGTGTTGGAGAATCCCCTGACAGATTTCTCAACTAGTACATCAAGGAAGGGAAGTTCATCTGACTGCTCCATTTCATCGGTGAATTTGAGCGCAGGATGGAGCCCATTAAGACATGTAAGGAAATTATTACGTGTAGCTGCAGATTTAAATATAGCTGACGTATGGGCCAAGTGTTGGTAAATGGGATTAGAAAGGTAGGTTAGGTGTTTCTGACGTGTCGGTGTAGACTCGATGGGCAAAGGGCCTCTTCCGCACTGTGATTCTGTGAGTCTGTGATTCTGTATCATCTACATGTATCATCCATCACATTTGGCCCTGAAAAGTGCCCAGTCTACCTCAGATTACTCTGGAAGGGGAAGGTATCTCAAAAATTTGAACAACAGATGAAGCTAGCTGTTTATGTTTCGCCTCTCACAAAAATGAGTAATGTGGTATATGAATTTCAGTGCCAGTGTGATGCTAGGTATGTAGGCAGTATGTCACAAAGATTGGTGGATCGTATCAAACAGCATGTCCCAGCCACTGTACGCAATGGGCAGGGTACAGACCATACCCAACCAGTCCGTGCTTGCAAAACTCAAAACACAGTGTCCATCATTAGGTGTGATTCTTCGATTGGACAACATTTGCTAAATAATCCTCATTGTGCTAAGAATTACGCTGACAACCAATTTAAGATTGTCAGTCAAGCTCGCAATGTGGCGCGCTTGCGTGGCTAGAAGCTACATATATTAATACACAGGCCCTGTTCTTCGCAGACAGAAAGAACATGTACATTGTGCCTGTTTCAGCTAAACAAAATAAGTGACAACCATTCGCTGGCTCATTCCTCAGGGCAATGTCTTGACCAATCACGGTCAAACTACCTGGTTTAAACTTTAAACAATGCTTGGCAGTTAACTGTCAGTCACCATCAGTGGTGCATTATCCATGGTAACATCATTTGACAACCGATCAGCACTCTAATCACATACAGTATAAATTGTCTTTTTCCCCTTATATTGGTATTCTTGTTAGTATCCTGATGAGTGCAAGATGAAAAGCTTGGACATATCTCTTTTTTCAACAGTACTCAGGCTCTTTAATACCAAATAACTTGAAGTTGTTTTTTTTTAAAGATCCATGAGGAAAGAACAGGGGTTCTCAGAGCAAGATTCCAAATGGATTCATCCCAATTCATTGTATAGATTTTAAGGGGTGTATTTTTCTCATGGAAGAAAAAAAATTCAACAATAAATTTCAAAAGAAAATTGGATAAAAACTTGAAAGGAAGGAAATTTCAGGGCTATAGGGAAGGAGAAAGGGAGTGCGACAGTGGTCAGGAAGGGTAATCAATAGTGAGGAGGACTGCACCACATTATGGCGGACATTAATGAACTTGCAGAATGGGCAAATAATTGGCAAATGAAATTCAACACGGATAAATGTGAGATGATAGACTTTGGTAGGAAGAATAGGGAGGTCACTTATTACTTGGAAGACACAAGTCTCGGTCCTCTACAGGTCCTGGCTTCTCATCGTTTAGAAAATACTCCTTTTTTCTGAATTATGCTCATTTATATTCGGGTGTATGCTAATGAGATCAGCAGGAAATTTGAATGTAATTTGCCATTGAAAGAATGGACATGGGAATGGGCAGGATTTCAGATATAAATTTTGGGTTGTGCCACCACAGGCATCTATTAGCAATATGTGCCTTTTACAGATCTCACTTCACTGATGCGTATCCTGCTAATGTTTACTGTTCAGAGATATTTGTTACAGATGCCTAGAGGATGATATGAAATGTGACTTCCATGGTACATAATTAGATTTTAAGTGAAAGAGTGTTAGCTTATGAATGATGCTGTCAACAAGTTTGACTCCCTGATCTTTTGTTTGAACATTGTCGAGATTGACCACACAAAAACATAGGGACAACAATACCGTTCCTGGAACTGTTTATTAAATTAGCCATTTTGTCCACAGCTGCCAGAGCAGTCAAGTCCGTGGTGTGAATGTACTTATATATTTTGCATCATTCCCATTGCCTGGCTTCCACCTGTAAAAGGTTCTGTCACTCTGTTTAACTGAATCATGATGCTGATGAAGAATGTCAGTAGAAAGAGACCTGACCTTTCCAATATGCGCAGTGCCACAAGGTATGAGTTATGGAAAATGCAGTGCAGTTCATTTCAAAGGCACTGAAGCCTGTACTCATGTTCTCACTCCACACAGCTAAGGTTCTCCAATGTTAATAGAGGCTCTGTGAAATTTGCACAAATACTAGTTTCCACCGTGGGATTACATTCCTACTTTTTAAAGGGGAATTTTTTGAGGTTTCCAATAATTACTTCAAAAGCTTGACCCTTGTCTTAAGTTAATGTTACAATTAATCCAGTGTGGGCTCTATTTCAAAGTATATCTTGCATTACAGGTTCTTGAGTTCTCTTCATGTCAGTCTGAAAACTCAACAACAGTACAATTATTACTATAACATAAACCCTGCTCTCTAACTGAGTAATGCAATCTGACTGGTCCAAGGTCAGCAGCGATTTAAACACTGCTAGTCTCTGATGGCTAATAGTTTTCAGCCTACCAGGGTGATTCTAGACATCCAGCGTAAAGAATACTGGATCCAGCATGGTGTGAGATGACAGAAAGCACCAATGTGAGTATCGCTAGACTGTTACCAGCATCACTCTGGCAATCCAAATAAACATTCTTGTTGTTAGAATAACAATGAGGCTAACTCTGCTCGCTATTATTTAACAGCAAATCACACAGCAACTTCAGGGCAGGCCAGATGCATGGTTTTACATGAAAATTTGGAAGTCACTGTATGAAATGCACTGTTAAGCTGTAAGCTTCATGTGAAAACAGCATCCGGGTGTTTGACTCATGATTCAAATGCATTGTAAGCTGTGCGTGCTCAGTTGACTCAGTTGATATGAACTAAAGAGACCACAGAAAGTTAAGGCTTGTTCATTTCAGTCTAATTACACCTTTTAATGGTGTGCTAAGTCTTATTTACTGCCAAACAACCTCTGTGTCACTGAACATTAACCTTTCCAAGTGTGAAGTTTAATTCCTTCAGCTTTTAATTGTTGTTGGAGACTTTTAATTTAAATTGAAACTTTTAAAAACTTTTTCTTTGTTTCCTCCCCTAAAAATCCAAACTTTTCCCCCTCTTTCCTGTCTTTATTTCCCTTTTTGTATCTGATTTGACATTAAATTAATTATTCTAACTTTCACTTACTGGTTCAGACCCTGTGAGATTCAATCCTCAATTGTTCAATCTGATTGCTTAAAAAGATGCACAGTGCTTACTACGTTCACACAGATTCACGATGCCCTATAGAGAGTGCTGTGCCATTTTGATCTCCCACGAACAGCAACTTGCCATGCGAAATATTATGGAGATTAAACGGTCAAGGGCAAGTTTAACAAATGTTGAGGACACTTTGTTCACTGGCTACAGTAAATACTGGTCCAATGTTTAAGCATATCCCTGTTTCTCTTCATAGTTTACAATAGTTGAACAAAAGATGTGTACCATTTCATTCAAGCAGTTCCATGATTTGATGGAGTAGATTTTTCCATCAGATTTCCAATTAGGCATTAGTCAGGACAGGAGCAATTAGTAACCATGTGATCATTAATGTGCTAACTGTGCCTGATTTTCTAGCTACAATATAATTTACAAAATATGTACGAATACTTGACTGATATTGGGCTCAGATGCTTCTTAACAATGGATGGAGGGCACATTTAAAGGAATGCAAGTGGGCATGCATGTGGATAAAACCATTGGTAATCGTTTAGAAGGCTGCTAATACTTTTAATGTATGTAATGTATGCATATCTTAGTGTAATGCCTGGCAAAAATTCTATTGACTGTCATAATAAATGTGACAGTAGGAAACAGGAGTCTTTAGCCAGGTGATGGGATGGCACAACACTCTAACTCATTTTGATGGCTGGTAAAATGATGGTGGTGCAGATTGATGTGAATGCAAGAAGAGTGGGCAGTATCACGGTATGTTTGGGAGTCAGAAAAGAAGAAAGAGTGAGGGTAAAATTGAGGATTATTGTTTTACTCAAAGCATCAACCCGAAGTTACATGTTAGCTGCAGATGCCCTTGCAGCAGATGGCAGGACTTTGAACATGGTTGCCAGCTGGAAGGAGCCTGCCTGGCCAGTGCCATGTGATTATCACAAGATAGATGTGCCTTCACCATTTAATTTGGGTAGAAGGGTATCAATGGGTAATGCATAGTTTGCCTTTGATGCAGCCTAATCTGCCTGGCATCCCTTTTTCTTATTCTATTCTTCCTCTAAAATAAAAAAACAAAGGAGGATTCCCACTGGGAAGCCCATTCCTAATATCATGGACATACTAAAAAAAGGCACTGCAAGGACACTTGCCCAATTGGTTTACTTAAGGAAAATAGGAATGAAATTTTAAAAATAAAATGGCATAGAAATAGCTTCAAAATAGCGTCACAAAGGGTATGCTGACAAGGTTAGATGGAGAGGGGTATAGCATAAACGCTGACGTAGGCTGTTTGAGCTGAAAGGTCTCTTTCTGTGCTGTACCGTCCATGTAATCCTTTGTAAGATGTTATTGTGGAAATTTTTAAATGCACTTCTGTAGACTGCAAACTCTAGCAGGCCTGGACACCTGTGTGGGCAGATAACTGAGCACTGAATTTGAATGTCATGAAGCTGAAGTTATCTAAATAAAGTCATCAGAGCCTCATTTAATGGCAAACCAGCAGGCACTTCTGAAACCAATGCAAACCTAAGCAGAAAATAGGATGGGGCACTAATTGGGATAGAGAATCGATGCAAAATGTTTCTTCCCACGCCCACCACCCCCCACCCCCCAACCACCACTATTTTATCAATCAATTATATCCATTATCCATGTGTAACCAAGTGAAGAATCTGCTTTCATACTTAAAGGTAACACTTGCAATCTATATAACTCCCTAGATCTGAGGATTAAGTAATGTAGTCACTGGGATCTGGTTTTGAATCCAGCCCAGACCGGATGGATATAATCTTCCTCTCTCCAACATGTGCCATAATCTAAACCTAGTTTGTCATGAGCATGGATTCGCCGCATAAATCTGCTCAAAAATTAATCGCACTTAAAGAAGCCACTATGGTGGGAGGAATTAAAGAGTACACCATAGGGATACTTGCTGATAATGGGGTAAAAATATGAGTGGACCAACAAAATTTGTGGTGTATCTAACCCACAACTTCGGGCCAGAATTTTACACTCCCCCACTGGCGGGTTCTTAGGCAGGGAGTAGTGTGAAATTAAAGGGACGGGATTCCACCTGGGTTCCTGCCCATCCTGACCACACAGCGATCTTACACTGGAGTGGGTAAGACCTCGGACGGGGAGCCTGCCCTTTCCCCAGTTCAGGCCCTTAAGTGGACAATTATTGGCCAATTAAGAGCCATCTCCTACCTAGCCTCAATTTTAAGGCTGGCGGGAAGATTGAAGATGCATGGGGGAAGCCCGAAAATCAACAGACTTAGATCCCGGGTGTCGGGCAGGAAGTGCGGGGGTTGGGGGGAGGGGTGCGCCTCCATCAGAAGCCCGCTTCTGAAGTTGGGCACCCCCCTTAAGGTCCAGTGGCCCCTGGACCTCCCTGCCTCCCTAGCTTCTCCCCCGGTCACGCCTTGGCCTCTGGTGCCCTGATTTGGTCTCAGGCGCTCTTCATGCAATTCATCTTCAGTCCAGTGCAGCTCTTGTCACTGCAGGGGCTGGAGAGCTGCTGGTCAATCTGAGTGGGGTGAAGGCAGAAGTCCCGTCTGCAGCCACTTAATGCTCATTCGAGCGTGAAATGGCTCTGGGGCACTCAGGGTCAGCGGGCTCTTCAGATGGCGGGAGGTGAGACTCCGCCATCCAAAAATATTCAGACCGACCTGACCTTAGGAGTGTTATATCCAAACTAGGTCCAAAGAAGACAAAAAAAAATTCTATTCTCCAGCAACCAATACCCTCCACCTTAAAAAGCACATCCTTTCAAAGCAAAAAGAAATATAAACACATTAAGATTATTTCCTCTATTGTGCTTAGGAGATACCATGGTTTCCATGATGTCAATTAGGAACTCTCCAAATGGCCATTCTGCACGTTAATCAAATTTAAGAGTCAAAAACATCTAAGTGTTCAGATCCATTTACTGAGTGTTAGAGAGAAATCATGTCTATACACTTGCACCCGAGCACCTTTAACACTTCCTTATCCTGTCGAACATTCTATCCCAGGAGAGAATATAGGATATCCCCTGTATTCTTTAAAAGGAGTTTTATGTCTGTAAGTTTCATACTAACCTCAACAATGATAAATGTTAGAAATGGCTAAAAGATGAAATGAACACTAGGATATTATTTTCCTTTGGAATTGTCATTAGGAAAGGATACTGTTATAATTTTCCAGGAGGATACATGGATGTTTCCCTAGGAAAAGTGGACATAAATACACATTCTTGGCGGCTTGATCTTGTTCAGCATTTCTATGGGTAATGTGCAGAGCTTTTCCTCATTCAAGCTCATAGCGATGCCATGGTATATGCCACACTGTGTAGTAATCAGCATAAAAAGAATCTGCATACATTTTATCACATTTAAAGCATGGCAGACATTGCTTTAATAGCACATATGCACAGTTTAATGTGTTTTTTTATATGATGTACTCTTCAGGAGTTTGTAAAAAATGTAGTATTGTTGGCTTAATTCAACATTATTTTTTATAGTTTGTCATCTCTGAAATATTCTTGGAATATCAGATTCAGAGAGAATGATGCAATCATGTATTGAGCCTGGAACATTGCCACAAACAGTGGAATGATATTTTAAGCATTATGAGTAATCTACATATTCAGTTATGCAAAGACATTTCAAGACAAATTTAGTAATCCGATGCTTTCAGCTTGGAGCTGCACTTGAAGGGAGTGCAAGTCAGAGAATTAGCACCACAGTTTCATTGCCCTATCTTAGTCTATACTCTCTTTGAGTATACACAGTTCCTCGCTGGGAACAGGAATTTATCTATATTTACAGATGCATAAATCTTGACAAATTTTCAAAACACAGTATAAATACATTTGAAAAGATGGGCTCTGATGTAAAATAAAACTTTTTGAGTAGCTAAGCATTATTATATGCTTTAGGACATCAGTGGCCTCATGTGTAAAATTGAACATGATTGACTGAAAGATCCCTGCATAATCACCCTTTGAGCTTTGAAAGAGCCAGCAGTCACAAGTTTGCAGTGGCAAGGGCTTACACAGCCACTGGTGGCTAATTCTCTTTGAAGTGATGGCATATTTCAACGAGAACATCTCAATTCATCTTACTCCAGACTAGACACTGCTTTTTGGTTCCTTGCCAATACATTTGTTAGTAAGTGCTCTGCCACATCTATGCTTTCTCTTTCTTCTTCTCTAACCCATCTGTTGTGAGGTGCTTGCTCCCAAAAAGATAATACTGCCAATAAACATCACTGGAGTTATAGAATGTAGCTCAAAACTTGTGTTTATCCAAGTCCTATTCATCAATGTCGCAGTTCCATTAGAACACGTAAGCAAACCCACCACTGTTATGACCACAACAGAGTAAACCAAATCCCAGAGGGAAACTTGGCTTACAGGCCATACCCTTTTTTTGCATTCTAAAGGTGAGAAGAAGATGTACTGATCTCACCAGCAAGAAGCCCAGTGGCGCTTTTGGGATTTAAAAAATTAAAATTAAAAGTTATAATATCAAGAAGGAAAGAAAACTTAAGCACATAAGATTACAGTTACAGTGTTAAAATTAGACTTACAAAACATTCCTCAAAAGACTCCCTACTTGGTCAGACCCACAAGTAAACACCTTCCAGTCAACACTCCCTTATAGATGTTTAACTATAAAAATCCAGTAATATTACCCAAGGCAAACTGCTGTAGCTTTAATAAAGCCACACAGCCTCTTAAACTCTCTTCCAATCTGCTGTGGAAATCCAAAACTTCAGAACAAGACTGCCTTTTGTAGCCCAAGACTTTTCTGGCTTGACTGGATAGCTGATTCAAAACTGCATTTTCTCCCAGACTATAGCTGTCTCCAGATCTTCCTCACACAGCCAACATCCAACCGCCAACCCCGAACAGCCAACCTAAGCTCTCCACAGCAACTATAAAATACCCTTTTCCCCCTTTCATCTCAGGTTCCATTTTTCTTATACCTCTTTGAAACTCAAATCCTTCCAAATATAAGATCTTTCATGTTTCAATTTTGTCTCTGTTTTCAGGTCAATAAAATGTAATATACCCTCTTCTGTTTGTCCATGGAACTTTTGTAAGATGCAAAAAATGTTTTTTGTCTCCTCTGGTTTCTCTTAGATAGGTTGAGAGTTTGTTTGAATATCAAAAAATGCAAATGTTAGATCCAACCTATTTACTTGTACTCAAACCTACCAAAATATTTCATCACAAATGCATACCTAATGCCTCTATCCTTTTATGTCTTAAACCTCCAAGACAACCTGGCTCTAGTGACCTTTCCCCAGCTTAATCAAATCATTTACACACATACACACACACACACAAATACACACACACACAAAGCCTTCTTCATAGAATAACACAATATATCCCCAAAATATTTTTTAAAAATCCATTCTCACACCACTAACAAAAAGGAATGGAAATCTGTCCAAATTAAATTCACTATTAAATAATCCAAATAACAATTATCAGAACCTATTTGACAAGACTGCCTATTCCATATGTTGTCCATGAGTTCCCATGTATTGACTGAAAGACTGTTTTGGACATAAGTGTGTACCAGTGGAGCTTATTCAATACTGCCACTTATAAACAATATTTTCTCTTCTTCTTTTCAGTTCTCTGCCCAAAAGCAGGCCTGACCCACAGAACTGTGATTCCCCAACACGGGTAGGATGAGGGGAGGTAGGTCTTGAATTCACCCCAGCCAGAACAGGGATAAAACCCCATGTTGTTGGCACCAATCTGATCCACATTGGCTGTCCAGCCAACTCTGGCAATCACCCATCTGCCCCCCCACCATGCAAGGAATCTGAGTTGCTATGGGAGCATGCACTTTTACATGAATGTTGTAGTGCAGAGCCATGGACCGTGATGATAGAGGATCTAATTTTCTTTCCCATGGCTAACCAGGAATCTCTCTCACTCTTATTGCCTGTCATTGGTGCATGTTGGAAGGATTTGCAGATTCATACTCAATATGTTTGACTGCATTATTAACACACCTTCCTTGACCACCAAGTCCTGGAGTGGGACTTGAACCTGGAGTTTCTGGCTCAGAGACAGGGACACTACCCACTGCACCCCAAAACCTCCCCAAACAATATCTATCTTCATGCTTATCTGCAGTGTTATTTTAAGTCACCAGAAGAAAGCTGAATGGAGTCATACAAATGTTATAACCAGCAGTAACCATTTGATCTTTGTTAACAAGTATTGCTACAGGTGGTAAAACAAAGACACCAAACTCACAAGCAACGTTTAATGAAATAAGTAATCACACAGGGAAAGATTTCCTCGGTGTGGTATATGTAAAAAAACAGTCATAAACCTACAGCCATTTACAGAACTTGTTCCTACTGAACAGGCATTAGTTTGGAGTCTTACATGATATATACATGCTTGGTGCTAGCTCCAACAATTTGAATAATACTGCATTTATCTCCATTAAATAATCTCCGCCAGGTGTAGGTCCTCTATTACATCTGGATCTTTCTCTTTTTGTCTTTCTTTTCTCATCCAAGGTTCGAATATCAGTGCAAAACTTTGCATCATCTGTGAACTTGAAAATTCTTCTTCCTTCTTCTTCCATATTATTAATATAACCGTTAATATCTCAGCACTTTTCTGAAGTATCAGGATTATGTAGAAATGATAGCATCTAGGGTTATAGCCAATAATTAAGATAATCCAGAAGTGAGCCTTCATAGAGTCATACGGGACAAAAGAAAATCATTTGGTGCACCATGCCGGTGCCAGCTCTTTGAAAAACCCATCTAATTAGTTCGACTCCTATTCTCTTGCTTTATAGCCCTGCAAATTTCTCCTTTCCAAATACATATCCTGTCTTGTAATGACTTCAAACAGGTAAAATATAGAGAATGAAAGATAAAGACTTAATTGGAGTCCAGGGCATTTGCCTTCATCTACAGTTTTGTATTTTAGATATGGCATGGCACATACATATTCAAGAATGATGTCTACTGCAAGTACCGGCACTAGAAGTAAGTGCTTTCATTTCACCAGACAGTCCTCTTAAAACCCTTAGAAAATCAATTGCCCTGTAAAATGTTGCTGGGTGGATAACTATTGTGCTTCAGGGTTTTGGGTCTAAATGATAAAAGCGTCTGTGACTTCTACAGTCTGCATCATACAGTGTGATCCTTTTATGACAGCTATAGAAGATGCTTCAGTGTGAAAATGAATAAGGTTACCTTCACTGTTAAGGTTGATGGTAAGAAAAGTAATTCTGGGGAGTCATTCAGCATGTGACAGATGTCAATGAGTGCATTGCTAAAATGAAACAGAAACTGCTTTATCAAGGCAAAGCAATTTGATCTTGGTCTATATATCCTTGAAAAGACACACTCCTACTACTAGATTTCTTTCTCAAAAACCAGCAGAGTGTAGCTCCTACTCCCCTGGCACATTCTTCTCCCTCAGTCAACTCAACTTCTATCTTCCTTTCCACTTTTCACTCAACAATCTTGTACATTGTCCCACGTGACCTGGACCATCTTCCTTTCAGTTACTTCAATTCGCTCACAGATTCACTTAGCCCTCTCACTTTGACTTCCTATCTGCACTCAATCTGATCTTTCAATAATCTCCCCACTAATACCCAAGACTACCCATTTGACTTTGCTAATACTCAAAGCCACTCTGTTTCCTAGGTCTCAATCACAAACAATTGGTAGTTTGATCATTTCCCCAGCTCGTTTACCACCGCCCTATCCTTTTTGTCCCTTAACCCCACTACATACAACATCCAGCCATGAAAAATCATGAATTGTAGTATCCATTTCTTCACAATTACAGAAATTGGCAACTTTCCTTGACTGTGGTTAGATATGCACCCTTATAACTGGCTTAACCAGAATTTAAAACACCAGAGCATAGTTTCCAATGTTCAGCACAAGTCTAAATTGGGTTTTTCTATTTCATAGACATAATGACATTTTTTGCTAACATTAACAAACAGAGGAAAGCAATATTAGACATTGTTCCATTATGACAGAGTATAGTTCACTTTATAAAATCTGAAGTTATAGTGTTACTTTGCTGCCAATGGAACCTTAGTAGTCTTAGCCATATGCAGTAAACATATGGTGGCATTGTGTGCAGGACATTTCTGGCACATGAATAACAGAGATATCTCAAGTGTCCATCTTGGCCTTACAATGGTAATCTCTTACATAATAACAGGTAATGTAATTTCTGTCTTATTATCTGATACAGGAGGAAGACTAGCTATAGTACTTAAGTGCCAAATATCAGATAATTGGACAAGATGAGGTTGATTGGTGGGTGTAGAGTTGACACCTGGAGAATAGATAAATTGAGCAGAGGTCAGTACCAGCAGTGCTGTTAAATATTTATTTGGTACAACATTTAACTAACTGCTCCACTGAAAATTGACAATCCACAGCCACCTCATACAATACATTCAAGGGCATCTTTATTCGGAATGAAGAAACAATTTAACCATTAATTTGTTGATAATTTCAAAATAGTTTTGGGCAATAGTCCATAATGATTACAATTTTGCCAGTAGATCTGCAAAAGGGATATTATATTTTAATATTGCTATTACAGTCACTGAAAAAATCACACACAAGAAATCAGCTTACATTCACATAAGAACAAATATTTTATGGCTTATTTTGAGTTTGCAGTGTTTCTAATGCAAACTATTACATAGGCTAGAATCTTCAGGTTGGCGAGCGGGGGCGGGCCCCACTCGCTGACGCGTAAAATGATGCGTGGTGACGTCGGGCGTGCGTCCTGTCATCACCGCGCGTCATTCAGATCCTCAGTTCAGTGGGCGCGCACCAGAGTCGGCTGCGCGCCCGCCAAACTATTAAGGCCATTTAAATAATAAACTGAGCTGCCCGTCCAACCTTAAGGTTGGCGGATAGACGAAGAGCATAGGCAGCCTTCGCATTTATCATGAAACCTCATCCACGGACGGGATGAGGTTTCATGAAAGTTTTTAAAGTTTAATAAAAAATTTTAATAAAATTCATTGACATGTCCCAACTCATGTGACACTGTCTCATGAGAAGATATGTCTTAAATTCTTTTTAATTAAAATTTTACAAAATCAAACTAATCTCCCTGAGGCAGCTCTGTGCCTCAGGGAGATTTCTGCACTCTTTCACGTGCATGCGCGAAAGAGCGCAGGCCCCCCGCCCGTACAGGGAGCGATCAGCGCTTCCGGGTGTGCGTCACACTGGGTGGGCCTTAATTGGCCCACCCACATAAAATGGTGGCGCGCAGCCGATCATGGGCAGCGATATGCTGTGCGCCTGCCTGTGCCCAATCCCGCCCGCCCGAGAAAATTCTCCCCATAATTATTTTTCTAATTTCTCATTTTTAATTTCTCATTCTCATTTTACAAGCTTAATAATCTCCAGAACACTCCACAGTGTTTTCCACAAAGAGCACAATTCAGTCTCCACAAATGTTTCTGCTGTGAGCTCTGTCACTTCATTTTGTGAAGCAAGACATTTGAACACTCACTGAACACAGTACTTCAGGGTAGTGTCCTCGGCCTAAACATCTTCAGCTGCTTCATCAATGACCTTCCTTCCACCATAAGGCCAGAAGTGGGGATGTTCGTTGATGATTGCACAATGTTCAACACCATTCGCGACTCCTCACATACTGAAGCAGTCCATGTCCAAATGCAGCAAGACCTGGACAATATCCAGGCTTGGGCTGACAAGTGGCAAGTAATGACAAGTGCCAGGCAATGACCATCTCCAACAAGAGAGAATCTAACCATCACCCCTTGACATTCAGTGGCATTACCATCGCTGAATCCCCCATTATCAGCCTCCTAGGGGTTACCATTGGCCAGAAAATGAACTGGACTAGCCATATAAATACTGTGGCTACAAGAGCAAGTCAGAGGCTAGGAATCCTGCCGCGAGTAACTCATCTCCTGATTCCCCAAAGCCTGTCCACCATCTACAAGGCACAAGTCAAGAGTGTGATGGAATACTCTGAAATTGCCTGGATGAGTGCAGCTCCAAAAACACTCAAGAAGCTTGACACCTTCCAGGACAAAGCGGCCCACTTGATTGGCACCCCATCCACAAGAAACATTCACACCCTCCACCACTGACGCACAGTGGCAGCAGTGTGTACCATCTACAAGATGCACTGCAGGAACTCACCAAGACTCTTTGGACAGAACCTTCAAACCCACAACCATTACCGTTTAGAAGGACAAGGGCAGCAGACACATGGGAACACCACCATCTGGAAGTTACCCTCCAAGCCACTCACTATCCTGACTTGGAAATATATCGCCGTTCCTTTACTGTTGCTGGGTCAAAATCCTGGAGCTCCCTCCCTAACAGCACTGTGGGTGTACCTACACCACATGGACTGCAGCAGTTCAAGAAGGTAGCTCACCACCGCCTTCTCTAGGGCAACTAGGGATAGGTAATAAATGCTGGCCCAGCCAGCAATGTCCACATCCCATGAATGAGTGAAAAAAAAGTAAATGTAATTACACGTCGGTAGGGATATTTTACTTAAATGATAGACACGCAAGAGCAACTAGTACAGATTACACAAATTACATCACGGAAGAAGGAATTTATGTGTTATACATGGTTTAATGGGTGGAATCTTCTGTTCTGAGTCTAAGTTCAGTGGTGGGCATGGAAGTGAGTGATTTCCGCTGGGGTCCTAGCTGAGCATGTGCAATCTTGCACTGTTCAGCCCACTACATATGCATCCACGAGAAGCTTGCTGATTCTTGCGGCAAGACAGGCAGTGAGTCGCCATTCCCACTGTTACCCCATAGGGTTGAGAGCCTGGGTGCCATGTTGAAAAGGCACCCAGGGGGCCATTGACTCACTGCAGGCCAGGAGCATCAGTCTGGCTGCCCTTCAAGATTCTGCCAAGATCAGAATGTCACAGAGATTATAACGTGTGGCCCCATGGTTCAGCGAAGCCTCCCTCCAGACTCTCTTCCAGGACACCCAGGAAAGGTGGGGAGTGTTGTTTCCCAGGGATGGCAGTAGGAGGCCCTCCCGTCTGATGACGACATCCTGGACAGAGGTTGAAGTGGAGGTTGGCACCCGTGGGGCCACAGGAGAACTGCCCAGCATTGTAGGAAAAGGTGAACAATCTGCTGCACACTGCAAAGTGACACTCACATAAGGCCATCCAAATGGCCTACTCCTGCTCCTATGTCCCTATTCTACTGGCTTCCTATCAGGCAGTGTAAGTATGCAAGTGCACAGGGGTGTCAGACAGGAGTTTGGGTTGCAAGACTCAGCAGCAGATGGGAAATGTACACTGAATGTGTGTCAGCCGCTTCATGCTCTCAATGTGCTATTAGTTGCAGGACATCCTGCTTGTTAATCACTTAGTGGGGAGGGATCAGGAACTGGCATAGAGATGCATGCATGCTTCTAAACTCCTAATGCACCCATGGGATGGCACTGAATATTCTGTCTTTCTTCAGGGCAAGAGGTCTTACAACAGGAGGGAGAGAACCAAGACTGGATGCGGAATTCCGGGCATTCGAGTTCACACCCCTTTTGAGGAGTAGGCCACCAAGATGGCCAGGGAGGAGCAGAACTGTGCCTGTACAGAAGGTGAGATAGGACTTCCTCAGGAAGCCAGTGGGGACACCTCCAGTCTACAATTGCCATGTGCGATGACTGAGTGAGACATATTGTTTTAATAAGGGATCCTGCTTAGGCACGCACTAAAACTTTTCTCCATTCTAGGTACCAGCAAGATCAAGGGGAGGCCCACAACGGAGACCAGCCACAGAAACAGCCCCAACCCCACCTCTAAAGATGCCTGAGAAGCCTCATAGGATGCACTATCACAGCATTCACCTGCACCATACACCAGCACAAATACATTCACCTTGGTGGGTGCATGTTCTAGAGTAGGCCGGAGTCACAATCTGGTCAGCACATCACTGACCTGGGTCCACAGCTGGCACAAGAAATGGCAGACAAGGTGTCTGACAATCAGAGGACTGCTGGAGACCAGGCCCCTGCTCAGCCCCATGCAGATGCTGAGCCTCTGGACTTAGCCATAAGAGACCTGCTGGGGATGCAGAGACAGGAAGGGGAACACTAGGCAGCAATGCCAGAGACCATGTGCAGACTGAATCGAAGGCTGGAGGAGTCCGTCCACGTTCTGTCTGCTGTCATTGGTCTGGCATGTCAGCATGGCTGGCCCCATGGAAAGGGCATTGGCCACCTTGGGGACCCAGATCCTGCGGAATGCACAGCGGCTGCCGGATATGTGCTCAGACCTGCACTCCATCTCTCTAGCCATGAATGCAGTGAGCAGTGGCTAGGTGAGAGGGGGACAGGCACTTTGACCTCCCTCCAGGTGACCCTTCTCCTCAAGAAGCCAGGGAGGTGCAATCACTTCAATAATTTGGTTATAGGGTCAGAGGAATTGGATGTCCAACTCTACAGATGATATTAAGATAGAAAGTATATTCTGAGAACTAAAGGAAGCTGCAAGGAGCTATTCTGATAGTAACGACCATAGTTCAACTGGTAGCATGTCTATCTCTCACTCACGAGGTTCTGTGTTGGAGTCCCACTACTTGTTTGAGAACAAAAATCAAGGCTGATACTCCAGTGCAGTGTGGAGGGAGTACTGCACTCTTTCAGATGAGACATTAAACTCAGGTCCGATCTACATGCTTGGGTGGGTATCAAAGATCCCATGACACTGTTTTGAAAAAGAGTAGAGGAATTATTCCTGGTGTCCTGATCAATATTTAATTCTTAATCAACATTACAAGAAACAGATCATCCGGTCATTATCACATTGCTGTTTGTGGAAATTTACAACAGTGACTACACTTCAAAAGCACTTCATTGACTGTAAGGTGCTTTGAGATGTCTGGTGACTGTGAAAAGCGCTAGATAAATGCAAGACCTTTTTGGGGTGAAAAAGAGGCAAATGCAAAAAATGTTAGTAAGTGTGCACTAGTACTTTTTGGTTAAAAAAAAACTAACAGTAATAATTATATTTAGATGGGGAAAAGCAAGATGCTGTAGAAGAGAAGAGGGATTTAGGGATTCAGGTTCACAAGATATTAAAAGCAGCACCTCGAATGGACAAGGTCATAAAATAAGTAAAAGAATAATTGGTTTTAAGGCAAAAAGCATAGAAAATAAAAATCAAGATGTAATGGTGAATCTACATAAACCTGAGTGAGACCATAATTAGAGTAATCTGTGCAGTTTTGGGTTCAAAGCTATATGAAGAACGATAGCAGAGACAATAACAGAGGGTGCAGTGCAGATTCATTAGGCTACTAAAAAGAAATACAATAATGAATTAAAACTGGAAAAGTGTAGCTGTTTTCATTTAAACAATGGAGATTATGGGGTTGTTTAATATTATGAAGGGCTGGGGCAAGATAGGCAGAAACAGATTGTTTCCAGTGATAAGTGTTCTAGAATGACAGGACATTACTACAAGATTAAATGCAAATGATTTAGTGCAGACAGTAGTTTTTAACACAGAGAGTTATGGCTCAGTGGAATGTACTACCAGAGTTAGTGCTTGAAGGCCGTACAACTTTTAAGAATAGCTTTGGTAGGTGTTGAAGATTAAATCAGCAATTAATGATTCCGTGAAGACAAGCTTTGAATTTAAAAGCCTGAAGATTCCAGAAGGATGATGGAACTGTATTTTTTTATTCATTCATGGGATGTGAGCATCGCTGGCAAGGTCAGCTTTTATTGCTCACCCAAATTGCTCTCGAGAATGTGGTGCAGAGCTGACTTCTTAAATGGCTGCACTCCACGCATCTTAGATACACCCACCGTGCTGCAAGGAGGGGAGTTCCAGGATTTTGACCCAGTAAGTGTGAAGGAACAACAATATAGTTCAATATAAAACAGCAATATAGTGTTTTACTCGGAGGTTTGCATGCAGGTGGTGGTATTTCTATGCACCTGCTGCCATTCTTCTTTGTGGTAGAGATCGGAGGTTTGGAAGGTGCTGTCGAAGGAAGCTTGACAAGTTGCTACAGTGCATCTGTTATATGATATACACTGCTGCCACTGTCTATCAGTCATAGAGGGAATGAATATTTAAGGTGGTGAGCAGGGTGTCGACTGAACTGGCTGCTTTCTTCTAGATTAGGTTAAGCTTCTTGAGTGTTGTTGGAGCTGCACTCATCCAGGCAAATGGAGAGTATTACATCACACTCCTAACTTGTGCCCTGTTGATGGTGTACAGGCTTTGGAGAAATAGGAGGTGACCTACTTTCCAGAGAATTCCCAGCCTCTGATTTGTTCTTGTAGCCACAGTATTTATATGGCTGGTCCAGCTAAGTTTTTGGTCAATGGTAACTCCCAGGGTGTTGATGGTGGGGAATTCAGCAACGGTGATCCCATTGAATGTCAATGGATATGGTTACATTCTCTCTTGTTGGAGATGCTCATTGCCTGGCACTTGTGTGTTGCAAATGTTACTTCACAATGTGGGGCTATCCTTCATTTTCAAAAATTCATTCATGGGATGTGGGTGTCGTTGGCTAGGCCAGTATTTATTACCCATCTCTAATTGCCCTTGTTCAGATGTCATTTAAGAACAACATTGTTGTGGGTCTGGGGTCACATATAGGCCAGACCAAGTAAGGGCAGCAGATTTCCTTCCGTAAAGGACATTAGTGAACCAGGTGGGGTTTTTTTTATGACAATCAGCAATAGTTCTATGGTCATCGTTAGACTTTTAATTCCAAGTTTTTATTGAATTCAAATTCCACCATCTGTTGTGATGGGATTTGAACCCAGGTCCCCAGAGCATTACCCTGGGCCTCTGGATTACCAGTCCAGTGACAATACCACCGCCTCCCCTTTGACCTAATTTGGACTACTGCAAGGGCAAGATTAGAACACATGGGTTTTCTCAATCCAAGTCTTAAACAGAGGCATTTTCGAAGTGAGAATTCTTTATTTCTCTTTGGACATTAATTTTTATATTTATCAGATTAACAACTCTTTTGAAATACAGAACATACAAGTTTAACATGGGAGAAGTTAAGCAGTGCTCTATAATTATTCACAAAGGAATTTTAATCTTCTTGTAGGTTACAATATCCAGTGCCTGACCTTGCTGAATAGAATCTTCTTGTGGACATTTTCTTGAAACACAGATAAATTACGATGCACTTGTAGTAATTTTTTGTTCACATTTAGCCTTGGAGAGAATCCCGAGATGATTTAGTACCAGAGATGAAGGACTCCAGGATCAATAGTAACTGGGATTTTTCTCCTTAAAACAGAGAAATTTAAGAGGGATTCAAAATTCTGACAGGTTTTGATAGATTAATTAGGGAGGAACAGTTTACACTGGCGGAAGAGCCAGTGATCAGAGGAAACAGGCTTGAGATAATTGGCACAAGAACCGGGGGCAACAATTTTTTTATGTAGCAAATTGTTGTAACCTGAAAAACACTGCCTAAAAGGGTGGTGGGAACTGATTCAATAGTAACTTTCAATGGGAATTTATATATACTTGAAAAGGAAGAGGTTGCAGGGCTATGAGGAAAAAACAGGGTGTGGGGCTAATTGTATAGCCTTTTCAAAGAGCTAGCATAGACATGATTGGCTGAATAGCCTCCTTCCGTCTTTTAGGATTCCATGATTTCCTATGCAGATAAACTGTTGCTTAGCCAATATAAATTAAGATTGCCGATACAGCTACGAGGTTGCAAAGGAAATTAGGGATAATCCCAATTTACCCACAAGATCCAGTATTCCCAAAAGTGTCCAACTGATCACCAATAGCTATAGAATCACAGGACATATACAGCACAGAAGGCATCCATTTGTCACATCATGTCCATGCTGGTCCTCCACAGGAGCAATTTACCTAGTGCCTTTTCCCCTGCCTTTTCCCCATCGCTCTGCATATTTTTCCTTTTCAGATAATGATC
Source organism: Cetorhinus maximus (assembly GCF_964194155.1). Classification (NCBI taxonomy): domain Eukaryota; kingdom Metazoa; phylum Chordata; class Chondrichthyes; order Lamniformes; family Cetorhinidae; genus Cetorhinus; species Cetorhinus maximus. The sequence continues at coordinate 123,577,807 of NC_135888.1, forward strand.
CAATTCCCTTTTGAATACCTGATTGAATATGCCTCCACCACACTCGCACACAGTACATTCCAGCTCCTAATTACTCAGTGCCTAGAAAAACATTTCTATTAGTTTTTCCTCTATTAGAAGTTAACAGTCACTCATCCAATTTTTCAAAAATCTATGCAATTCTAAATTCAGGTAGTCGATTTCATAAAGGACACCCGAAGTCGTTTGTGTGCATTTCTGCCTAGTATTAGTGAGTTTGGCCAGAATTCTCACTCCCAAGTCAAGAGTGCAGAGTTAGGAAAATTCCCAACTCCACAAACCCCACTTGAGAGAAAGTGCCCTGAGCAGTCAAATTTTCATTCCGGGGGGCGGTGGGTGCTAACTGGAGCTGGGCCTGCCACCCCCATAAAGAGTTCAAGAGTCCGGACAGCCACAGGGACTGCCAGGTCCCGAGGCAAGCTGGTCAAAAGGCCCACTCAGTGCTCTATGACTTTGCACAGTTGTAACAAAATGCAGCAAAACCAAAAGCAGCCCTCAAGCCTTCACCCCTAACACCCCCTCACCCACCCACAAACTCCACTTGCCCCATTCATACCAACTCATTCCATCTCGCACTCCCACCATCCCCATGGCACCTCATACTCTCCATGCCAAGTTATGCCCCCTACCCAACCCCATGGCCCCCATACCCTCGATGCCAACCTATGCCCCTCTACCCATTGCTCATGACCCCACATACCCTCCATGACCACCTATGGCCCACTACCCACTCCCTTGACCCCGCCTACACGCCATACCAACTTAGTGTCAATGCATACCAACCCATGAAACCCCACAAATCCCCATAACCCCTTATAGTGCTTATGCCAGCTCATGCCAACCTATGATCCGCACTCAACCCCCTGCTCCTTTATAGCCCCATGCCAAATTAGTATCAACTCATGCCAACCCATGACCCTAGCCACTACCCTTTGCCCTTACATCCTCCATGCCAAATCACCCAGCATCCACCATGGGCAGGCCTCAGGAGTTATGGTGAGATGAAATAAAATAAAGTTCTAAATACAGACAATGGGCAGAATCGTCAGGTTTGCACTAAGTGCGGTATCGGGCAGGGAAAAGAACATTTAACCCACTGGCCATAATAGTGGCTATTCATGTCTTATCATCCCAATCCCGCCTCAGTAATCACACATTCCTGTGAAACATGCCGTTTCGATAGCAGGTGGGCTCTATTCACCCACCTCGTTGTCACCTCGCTGTCACCTCGCCGTCACCTCACTGCTTCCTCACGCTGGGCACCATATTTAAAGTGCAGCCATGCATACATCTGTCAGTGCTTCCAATCCAAGACTTTTGCATAGATGACATGCTGAAGTAGAAGGTACACATTTAAACCCCTTCAAGTACTTAATCCCTTAAAGAAACAAGTATTTGTATTCATAGCCCCACATCAAAGATAGCTAATCTCTTTATAAACACTTGGCGCTGTCAGTCAAACTGTGAACTTACAGGTCCCCACTGTGATAATATAGGTTGTGGAAGTAGTCAAGCAGAAATAATACTATAAAGACAGTACTCAGACCTATGTAAACCAATATCTAGTGAAATTACCAGCAGTGATGTTTTTCAACTATAAGTTGGCTTTGTTTTTTTCAAAATTCAAAGGACAGGAGATTTAAATGCCTTGACAGCTTGATAGTTCCAAAGAGCTTATCCACTTTTTACACACATTCATGTCCATTCTTAACAATCCTAAAGGGTTATCTGACCTCTCCCAACCCTAAAGGGTTATCTTACCCCTCCAAACAACTCCAGCAGGTTCAGACCTGCTGCAAAAATGGTGGGTGCTGGGTTCTGGTGGGGGGGCGGGATTCTGGAAACTGGGCTCCAGCGCCACTTTGGCTAAGTCACAGGGCCCTTCCATCCTTCTGAAAATCCAAGCCTACCTATCATGAATTATTCCGCAGTTTTTCTCCTGGCTCATTCCAAATGAAAGCAAAGGATTAGCTCTATCAAGCTGGGGTTTGGAGGCATCCAGCATCTTCAAGGCACTTGCTGCATCTAGAAGGCAAATTTACAATTTTGGGAATAATGTATATTTTTAAATGGTAGTACATAATAAATTATTAAAATCCAAAAAGTATTAGATCAGGAATGCTATGCCAAAATGAAAAGAAAATTTTGACTGTTTGAAGGGATTATGTGTGTAAATTGGAGAAAGACTGATTCCTGGGATGGCAGGATTGTCGTATGAGGAGCGATTAGGTCTGTATTCACCAGAGTTTAGAAGAATGAGAGGGGATCTCATTGAAACATATAAAATTCTGACAGGGCTGGGCAGATTGGGTGTAGGGATGAAGTTTCCTCTGGCTGCGGAGTCTAGAACAAGGTGTCACAATCTCAGGATACAGGGAGGGCCATTTAGGACTGAGATGAGGAGACACTTCTTCACTCAGAGGGTGATAAACCTGTGGGATTCTTTACCACAGGGGGCTGTGGAGGCCAAGTCACTGAATATATTTAAGAAGGAAATAGATAGATTTCTAGACTCTAAAGGCATCAAGGGGTATGGGGAGAGCGAGAGTATGGCATTGATATAGAGGATCAGCCATGATCATATAGAATGGTGGAGCAGGCTCGAAGGGCCGAATAACCTACTCCTGCTCCTATTTTCTATGTTTCTATGTTTTTAGAGAGCAGGTAGAAAGAAGAAAACAACAACAATGGATTGTGAGAAATGTAAGTGAATGGACATAGGTTGAAGGAAGCACAAGCCTCCTATGGTAATTCAGACATGTGTTGTCCCTGTGCACAATATTCATCAAATATTATGCTCTTTTTGTCTATTACCTCCCTCCAGAACTAGTGATCAAGCTGAAATGTACAGTTTCCCACCAGTCAGGGCTCCATGCACTGTTTCCAGAAAAAACTTTTTCACATAATGAGTGGTTTGGGTCTGGAATGCACTGCCTGGAAGTGTGGTGGAGGCAGGTCAATCGAGGCATTCCAGAGGCCATTAGATGATTATTTGAATAGAAACAAGGTGCAGGAGTACGAGTAAAAGGAAGGATAATGGCACTAGGTCATAATACTCATTGGAGAGCCAATGTAGACACGATGGGCTGAATGGCCTCCTTCTGTGCCATTAAGATTCTGTGATTCCAGGTGAAACCATGACTTGTTTGTACTTCTTTCAATTTATTATATTGTATTCGCTGCTCACGATGGAGTTGCCTCCTCATTGGAAAGGCCAAAGGTAGATTGTGTGATTGCTTTGCGGAACACCTCCATTCCGTCTTCAGCTGTTACTTCGAGCTTCCCGATGCCAACCTCCGCCCCACTCCCCACTCTCGTAGTCCTTGGTTTCCTATACTGTTCCAATGAAGAGCAACAGAAATTGGAGGAACAGCAGCTCAATTTTCAGTTAGGCATTTTACAGCCTTCCAGAATCAACACTGAGTTCAACTATTTCAGTTCATAGGCACTGTTCCCATTTTTTTGAACAGCAGCCATTAGAAATGATTCTGCTTTTGCCAATTATACCTCATCTACACCCACCTTTTGTTTCTTTACAAGGCTTAGCTGAGGAAGGTCAGTCATTAAGTACATTCAAGACAGAGATTATTGGATTTTTGGGCACTAAGGGAATTAAGAGATATAGTGCAGGAATGTGCAGTTGATGTAGATCATCCATGATCTTGTTGAATGACAGTGCAGGTTGAAAGTCTCAAGTGGCCCAGACCAGCTCTTATTTCTTATGTTCTTATGTGTGACATCACTTGCATGCATGGTTTCTGAGGACAAATTTTCAGGAGGTGAAGCAGTTACCTGGTGACCACTCAAGTCTTCATTTCACCTTTGCTGCATGATTGCTGAAGGCTTGTCCTTCTTCCAGGCAGCAATGTGGCAAGTCGCATCTGTATTCACTTCTGCAAACAGATCCAAAGCTAAGAAGCTCCCAGAGACCAGCCATAGCCTTCAATTCCATTTGAATACAGACTGCAGCTCTGGAGGCAACTGGAGACAGATAGGAGAGCAGCAATGACCACTGCTTCCGGGTGATGTCCAGTGCTATGTTTGATTATGTGAAAAGCCAAGGTGGGGAGCTGGGAGAGTCTGAAAACGAAGGCTTGACTGTGATGGAAGTGATATGCACGTCATTCTCAGCAAAACTGGGAAAATGAAAGGTGAAGAAACCTTTGTGAAGCCAGAAATCAGCTAAGCTTGAAGATTCTTCAACGTTCTCAAGGTGCACATGACAGTTTGGATCAGGAGAATGGGAGATAAACTGTTCTCAGATTATTTGGGTCTTATTTTAACAACGTACTGCAGTGCCATTAAAACAAGATGTTCTCACGGATGGTGCCACTAGGCGATTGCAAATAAACCCCATTGGGCTTGGGTGGGCAGATTCTCAAAGGTGCCAAAAAGACCAAGGGCAGAATCTTCGGTTCAGTGAGTGGGGGCAGGCCCCGGTCACCGATGCATAAACTGACGCGCGATGACGTCGGGCGTGCGTCCTGACGACACCGCGCGTCATTCTGATCCTCAGTTCAGCGGGCGCGCAGCGGAGTCGGCTGTGCACGCGCCAAACTGTCAAAGGCCTATTAAGGCCATTTAAAAACTAATTAAAGTAATTAATTGAGCTGCCCATCCAACCTTAAGGCCACATAAAATGGTGGCGCCCAGACGGTCACAGGCGGCGATCGGCTCTGCGCCTGCCTGTGCCCCCTCCCACCCAAGTCCCCCCCCCCACCTCCCCGGTCACAGGGAGAAAGTTCTCCCCCAAGGAACTTTCCCGGTAGCACAATAACAGCGCACGAGCTGTGTGATGTGCAGAAAAGCAAAGCACAATAAAGGCATAACCATTACCTGTGAAGATTGCGTGGAAATTCCGCCACGGAGTTGAACAGGAAAATTTAAATGTAAACCTTACTGTAATGGAGCAGCCAAATGAAGGTATGCAAGCAGGGGTCTTCAGAGAGGAATTGTGCTGTTGTGTGATTGGACCTAGCAGGAAAGTTCTCCGGTGAAGCAACAATTGTTATCTAAGGACGCAGGTTATTGCTGCAGCTGCAGCTTGCTCTACAGTTTCTCCGTCACAGTACTGGAGAACTAATTAACAAGGGGAAGATGCAGATTTTTCAAATAGTTTTACTGTTAGAACAAGAGCTTTTCAGTGTCAGCACTTCATTAAAAGCTGAACTGCTCAGCCTTTCTGAAGTGATACAGGATTGAGCTGCACAGTTCAGCTGATTATAATCACAAGGGGCTGTAGCTTCTTAAAAGCACATCATTATTTTTATATTTCTTCATTAAAATCTTTGCACAAGGACTTCAAATGCTTCCTCTAATGAGACAGCTATTCACCGTGTTAGTATGCTCACTTTACTGTCTCTAACTGTTAGGGGTATAAAATATGTTATTTTTTGATTTTATAAACAAAAGTAAAGTGCAATTGCTAACAGCAATATGTAAACACAGCTAAGTAGACTGCAAACCAATATTTTTCATTTGAGACAGAATGAAACTGCCCATGACAGGTACATATTTATTCCATAAGTGCATTTATTCCATCGGTGCAAATGGTCAACAGAAGGAAAGGGGATGTATATGCAGAGTGGAAGGATGCATCTCTCCTTTCTTCCCCTATGATGGATAGCTGCACCATCAGTGCTCTTAACAATTCGTCCCAATGCAGATCGCTATCATCAGGGGTAAGAAAGTGCACAGGAATTAGTACCACACTCCTGTCACCAGAACAGCTAGCTATCATCACAAGGGTGGTGCAGGGCGAAGGGAGAAAGGTTAAAAGAAAGCTTACCCACAGATTCTGCCTGTCAGCTCAGCTCACCATCATGAAGGAGCATGTACAAACCCTAATAAAGCATTGATGTTGTAGATGAATATATCTATAAACATAGTATATTGAAGACCGAGATAGATAGGTTCTTGATTGGTAAGGGGATCAAAGGTTACATGGAGAAGGCGGGAGAATGGGGTTGAGAAACTTATCAGCCATGATTGAATGGCGGAGCAGACTCGATGGGCCGAATGGCCTAATTTCTGCTCCTATGTCTTATGGTCTTATGGTGAAATAGGCAAGCATTGCTAGTGAAATTTGAATGACAGTTTAACAACTACTGTCCAGTGTATATGTCTTAGGTACTTGGACCTCTGCAGTAATACATCAAGAACCTTGTGAACAAGATACTGCATCTTCTTTATACAATAAACTGACTATAAGATCTGCTGTTTTGTACACTTGCAATCTGATCCAACAGAATAGGCAATCACTAGTATTAATTTACCACTATAAGAACATTTGAAACAAATAAAAATTAATAAAGAAGGTATATGGGGGTCTATAGGGATAATGAAAAAAGGACGAACAGAAAATAATGGAGAATATCAGAAAATAAATAAAGAAGTCAGTAAAGGGACAAAGGAAGCAAGGAAGGAGCATAAGGGAAAAATCTCATCAATTTGTAAATATTAAAAGCTAACGTAATTTACAAGTACATCAGTGACCAGAAAATTTTTAACTGAGATGGGATATCTGAGAGAAGAGGACAAAGAGTGGGAGATAAGTGGAAATTTTCAAGGATACTAAACAAATAGAATGATACAGCACAAATGTGGAGATAGGGCTGGCAGCTATGATCCTATTGAATGGTACAGCAAACTGGAGGGGCTGAATGGCCTACACCTGCTCCTATTGCTTATGCTCTTATGTAGAACAAGGGCCATTTGGTCCACCATGCAAATGCTGGATCACAGCAGTGTTTACAAAAGAGAAGGCGTCTAGGGTGTGGTAAATCCTGAATGGGCTAAAGGTATGGTGAGAGATATTGAAATAAACAAACAAAACCATTTAAAAAATTTGTTAAGACAAGGCACAACAATATGCCCAGATCTGCTGGATTAGATCCAAGGAAAAAATAATGAAGGCACTAGAAATTATACTTCAAGATTCTATTGAGAGTGGATGTGCTGGAGAACTGGAAAGTGGCCAATTTAATACCTAGTTTTAAAAAGGGAGACAGAGATAAACTGAGTAATTACATGTTATTTAATTTAACATCTGTGCTAGGGAAAAAAATGAAGCTAATTTAAGATGAGATTACTAAATATTTGGATGAAACAAAAATAATTAGAAGCAGCCAACATGAATTTTCGGAAGGAAGATTGTGTCTAACAAATCTGATAGGGTTCTTTAAGGCAGCAACAGTTACGGTGGATGGGAGTCTAATGGATATAGCTTGCATGGACGTTTAGAAAAAATGGGCAGAGTACCACACAGTGGGTAAAGGAGAGAGGCACAAAAGATTAAAAACCAACTAGAAGGATGGAAACAGTGGTCGGGATTTTCTGTGCCCGCCAGCGTTGGGCGGGTTCGGTAGTGTGAGCGGACAATATAGCGAGAAGGTCAAAAATCAGTTTCACAACGTTGTACAACCAGTTTGCAATCGTCCACTCCACCCACCAAATGGCGGGCCGCATTCCCTGCCATCGGACATCGGGAACATCAATGTAATACATCAGCATATCATTATGAGGCCAGCCAGTCGGATCATCCCCCACCTACCCCCCCACCCCCCCATCCCGCCCTCCCCCCCCACTGGATCGTCTGCCCACGTCGGTGGGAAAACACGCCGATGTGTTTCACAACAGCATATATAAGGCGTGCACTTGGCGGGCTGAACTTTGCTCAAGACTTCAAGGTATGTTTGCCTACCTTGCTTCGGTCAGCACTCGCAGTCATCAGCACCAGGCTTCACAGACAGCACCACATCACTTTTAGGGGGGCTCAAAGGTAGGTCTCTACCTACCATGTGTGGCTGGCTTTTCAATGGCTGCAGGGCAAGGTCTTGCTTGGGGAGGGGGAGAAGTGGCCTCAGGCAAGGGAAGAGGCTGCAGGACAAGATCTGCGCTGGGGAAGGAGGGTATCCCAGGGTGTGTGTGGGGGCACATGTTGATCTGTGCAAGTGGCCTCAAGATGGTGAGGGCTGAGGAGGCTGTCTCCAGAGGAGATGAGGCCAGATGGACATGTGAGGTTATGTGTGTGAGAAAAGGTGATGATATCCCTTGATCTGGCACTGAGTGAGATACCAGTGAATGTATGATGGGTTTGAGTGTGTGAGTTTAGAGTGATGAGATGGTTGCCATACCCTGATTGCAGGGATAAGATCATTCATCCTCTATCTGCATTGGATGACCAACCTCTTCTGTGCAACATTGGCACTGATCATCGCTGCCATCGCCTACCAAGCTGGAGTGGTAATGTAGCTGCCCCTCCTGTGGTCAAAGCGGGGGGTAGAGAACATCACAGTGGGTGTCCACAGCATTCAAAAGATGCTCCAGGGCTGCAGTCTTCTTGACTTTCGGGGCCAAGTCCTATTTGTTGCAGTCCTGGGCTGGAAGCACTGAGCGCGGCTGTGCTTTAAATGTGGTGCCTGGCGTAATGAAACAGCGAGGTGATGGAGTGGCAGACGAATGAAAGCCTGCCCACCATGGAAAAGGCGTGTTTCGCAGGAATGCATAAGTAATGCGGCTGGTTTGGGACAATACAGCATGAAAGCCCGCCATCGTGGCTGACAGGTGAAACGTCGTTTATCCGCCCGCTACCACACTTAGTGCAAATCTGGGACGATTCCGCCCAGCGAGTAGGAATTAAAGACAGCTTCTGAAAGTACTGGGTAGTGCTATTCTACATGGTTCAGTACTGAGACTACTTCTGTTCAATGTGCACACCAATGAACTTGATTTATTGCCAGAGGTGTGCTGGCCAAATCTGAAGGTGATACTAAAATATGAGGCCTAATTCTGAGGATCCAAGGAAGTATGACAGAGAAGTTAATAAAAATGCTCTCTCGTTGAGAACCTTAAGTTGTAGGCCATCAGCTCCATGGGATTTATCAGTTTTTAATCCCATTAATTTCCCCAGTACTTTTTCTTTACTAGTATTAACTATGTTAAGTTCCTCACACTTAAATTTCCATTATTTCTGGTAGAGCTTTTGTGTCTTCTACAGTGAAAACGAATACAAAGGACAAGACTTTCCCTCCAGGCTTCAGGACCCAACCAGCAGGCTCAAATGATGGCCAGAAGTCTACAAGGTGTGGGAAGCAGTCATTCGTTAGTGATTATCCATGAATTGACCAATAAATGGCTAGAGGACAGTTTTTCCATCTAAATAAGGACAGCGGGTGGGCTCTCAAAGTTGGAGGGCTGATAGGAAGCTCCACTTGGAAGGAGCAGGGGGATGCCATGGCAGATAAGAGAGAGAGAAGGCACTCCAAAATGGAGGAACCCTCTCCACAACTATTCCAAATTTAATTTAAAAGACAGATTGAATGGCAGGGCCAACATTGTTAGGAGGAGGGAGCACCTCCACAGGGTGGTCTGGAGCTGCTGCAGAACCCAAGCAGGCAGGGAGGGCCTCCAGGTTTGCCTGGAGCACTGGCCTCAGCTCTGCCTCTGGGGGGCAACTGAACTGCCCCACACCACCTGCTTGTGTGCAGGTGGCTCTGCGACACCCCCATCTCACCCCTGAGAAAATGCCCTGGGAGGTGGGATGGAGCCAGAGAACTCGCACGCAGGCCAGTGGCACGACTGCCTCCATTCCCAAGCCTGGCAGGTGCTAGAAATCCCACCCAGAATATTTGTTTAATATCTGTCCCTCCGACATAGGGTCAGACATGGGGATGCTGGCTGATGATTGCAGCATTCAGTATCATTCACAACTTTTTAGATACTGAAGCGGCCCAAGACTGCATGCAGTTACACCTGGGCAAATTCAGGTTTGAGCTGATAAGTGGCAAGTAACATTCGCACCACACAAGTGCCAGGCAAGGACAATCTCCAACAAAGGAAAATCTTACCATCTCTCTGTGACATGAACAGCATTACCATCACTGAATCCCCCCACTGTCAATATCCTGGGAGCTTCCATTGATCAGATGCATAACTGCAGCAGCCATATAAATACAGTGGCTATACACGTAGGTCAAAAGATGGAAATCCTGTAGTAAGCAACTTAGCTCCTGACTCCCCAAAGCCTGTCCACCCCCTACAAGGCACAAGTCAGGAGTGTGATTGAATACTTTCCACTTGCCTGGTTGAGTGCAGCTCTACCAACATTGAAGAAGCTCGACACCATCTATGACAATGCAGCTTGCTTGATCAGGAACCCTTCCACCATCTAAAACATTCACTCCCTCTATCACCAGCACAAAAAGGCAGCAGTGCATCCCATCCAGAAGATGCACTGTGGCAACTTGTCAAGTCTCCTTCAACAATACTATCCAAACCCACAACCTCTACTACCTAAAGGACAAGGGTGGCAGACAAATGGGAACACCACCACCCCCAATTTCCCTTCTAAGTAACACACCATCCTGACTTGGAACTATATCGTCATTCCTTCACTGTTCCTAAAGTCCCTGTACCTACACCACATGAATTTTCAAGGGCAATTAGAAATGGGCAATAAATGCTGGCTTCATCGGCAATGCTCACATCCCATCAAAGAATAAATGATTTCTCTTGTCTAAGCTTGCAAGTGATTGATGATTATTTTTGATACTCTTTTCCTATTTACATTTTTATAGATGCTCTTAATATCTGTTTTATCATTTCCTACTAATTTACTCTCCTATTTTCTCCTTTTTATCAAATTGTTGGTCATTTTTGGCTGGATTCTCTCAATCCTCAGGTTTACAGAAATATTATAAATCTCTTGAAGAAGAGTCATATGGACTTAAAACATATGTTTTAAGCTCTGTTTCTCTACCTCCACAGCTGCTGCCAGATCTGCAGAGTTTTCCCAGAATTTTCTGTTTTTATTTCATACACCTCTCATACCTAAGTAATTGGTTTTGTCTAAGTTTAAGTTTAAAACTCTGTTTTTGGACTTTTTTTTACCTCACTCTCAAACTAAAACTGTGAAATGCTACATATTATGATCACTCTTCCCCAGAGGAGCTCTTTTATCGAGATTGTTAAATAACTCTGTCTCATTACATAAGAGATGGTCTAAATAGCCTCTTCCATGGTTGGCTCCATAATTTATTATTCTAGGCAATTGTCTCATATACATGATTGTCTCAGGTTGTCTCAACTACTTTATCCAATCTGATTTGTCCAGTCAACATGAAGCTTAAAATGCCCCAAAATTATTGTTTCGCCTTTGTTACGATCTTCTCTTGATTAATACTCAATCCATATTGTTACAACTGGTTTGTTAGGAGTGCGCAGTTGATCTAGCCCCACTACACCACAGATCGCACCATTAGTTTAAAACTTTGATTCACTCACCAAAATGGCTAATCATTTACCTTCACTACTGTTACCCAGGATAAAAGGGACTTTAACCAGGCTTCTTTCAATAAACAACAAACTTATTAGTTTATTATAAAAACCAGTCTTGTCGAAAAGAAAGGCAAAGTTTATGAACATACAGTATGAAATATGAAAGTATAACAGTTACTCTTTCAAGATCCCTAAGTCTCACGCGCACACACACACCCCAAAAAAATAATAAAATAAGAATAGAGGAATTCTGCCAAAGGTTGAAAGTCAATGGTTCAAGGGAAAAGAAAACATGATGAAGTCCTTGAAATGGCATCCAGATTATACGGTTGGTCTCTCAGCTTTGATCTGCGAAACAGTTGATGACCCTTGCATTGTTTTTCAAGTGTACTCCAGGAATACTTACAAGTACACCATTCCAGCGTGTAACAATTTACGAGAAGCTTGTATTCACCTCTAGCTGTGGACTGGCTCGGGACTTCAAAAAGACTGCTGTCTTCCTTTCAAAAGCAGTTAGTCCTTTCTCTTCTCAAAGTAAAACCAAAAGGAACTTTTAAACATAGTTTAGCCCAGCATGGTTTTTTTTTCCAGAGCCATAAACCACCATGTGACCCCTTTTGTACACAGTCCACCAGGGTCAAGAGGTTTCCAACTTCTTTAAAACTGCTTAATTATCTTTTCTTGTAAAAGAATGTTTTCTCCAGGAATAGCAGAGTCCTGCATTAACCCTTTAAGAAACAGTGTTTTTTAAAACACAAATTCTTCCAGAATGTTCTTAGTGCTTGAAGATGAACCATTTTCTGTGATTAAAGTGCCCATAACAGTATATATAGCAGCTGCTAGGGGACCTACGAAATACCAGTTGTCTGTGTCCCTTATCATTTATTATCTCCACCCAGACTGATTGTCCTTCCTGTTCCTCAGAACCAAGATCTGCTCTCATCACTGCATTTATATGTTCCTTTATTAGAAAAAAAGGAAGGAAGCACAGGAAACAAAGGAAGGAAGGAAAGTAGAGAGAAAGTGGGAAGCAAGGGGGAAGGGGGAAAGGAAGGAAGGTGAGAGGGAAGGAGGGAGGAAAGAAAGGAAGGAAGGAAGAAAGGAGGGAAGGGAGAAAGGAGGGATGGAAGGAGGGAGGGAGGAAGGAAGGAAGGAAAAAACATCTCAAAGCACTTTACAGCCAATGAAATACTTTGAAATGTAGTCACTTATCACAGAATTTTAATGGCACAGAAGGAGGACAGTTGGCCCATCATGTCTGCACCGGTTTTCCAAATGAGCATTATGACCTAGTGCCATTGCTCTGCCTTTTCCCTATACCCCTGCACTTTATTTCTCTTCAAATAATCATCTAATGCCCTCTTGAATGCCTCGATTGAACCTGCCGTCACCAAACTTCCAGGCAGTGCACTCCGGACCCGAACCACTCGTTGTGTGAAAAAGTTATTATCTCACGTCACATTTGCTGTTTTTGCAAATTACTTTAAATCTGTGCCCTCTCGTTCTTGATCCTTTTACAAGCAGACACAGGGCACAGCTTCTCCCTATCTACTCTGTCCAGCCCCCTCATGATTTTGAACATCTCTATCAAATCTCCTCTTAGCCTTCTTCTCTCCATGGAGAACAGTCCCAACCCCCTCTCCAATCTATCCTCATAGCTGAAGTTTCTCATCCCTGGAGCCATTCTTGTAAACCTCTTCTGCAATCTCTCCAATGTGTTCACATCCTTCCTATAATGTGGTGTCCAGGACTGTACACAATACTCCAGGTGAGGTCTAACGAGTATCTAATATAAATTCAGCATAACCTCCCTGCTCTTGTACTCTATGCCCCTATTAATAAAGCCCAGAATACTATATGCTTTATTAACTGCTCTCCACCTGTCCCACCACCTTTAATGATCTGTGCACATATACACCCAAGTCTTTCTAGTCCTACACTCCCTTCAAAACTTCACCCCTTATTTTATATTGTCTGTCCATGTTCTTCCCACCAAAATGCATCACCTCACACTTCACCACATTGAACTTCATCTGCCACCTATCTGCCCACTCCACCAACTTGCCGATGTCCTCTTGAAGTTCCACACCGTCCTCTTCACAATTCACCACACTCCCAAGCTTTGTATCATCCGTAAATTTTGAAATTGTCCCCTGCACACCGAGATCTATATTATTAATATATATCAGGAAAAGCAAGGGTTCCAATACTGACCCCTGGGGAATTCCACTAAAAATCTTCCTCCAGCCCAAAAAATTTCCATTGACCATTACTCTCTGCTTCCTATTTTTCAGTCAATTTTGTATCCACGTTGCTACTGTCTCTTTTATTCCATGAGCAATAACTTTTCTCACAAGCCAGTTGTTTGGCATTGTGCAAAATGCCTTTTGAAAGTCCATTTTCACCACATCAACCTCATCAGCTTCTGTTGCTTCTTCAAAAAACTCCAGTAAGTTAGTTAAATACTATTTCCCCTTTAGAAATCCATGCTGGCTTTTCCTTATCAACCCATATTTTTCCATGAGACTACTAATTCTATCCCGAATAATTGTTTCTGGAATCTTGCCCACCACTTATGTTAAACTGACTGGTCTGTAATTGCTGGATTTGGACTTATCATTACAACCTTTTTTGAACAAGGGTGTAATATCTGCAATTCTCCAGTCCTCTGGCACCACCCCTGAGTCTAGGGAAGACCGAAAGATTATGGTCAGTGCCCCCGCAATTTCTACTCTCACTTCCTTCAGTATTCTTGGATGCATCTCATCCGGTCCCGGTGCCTTGTCAACTTTAAGCATCGACAGTCCATTCAGCACTTACCCCTTATCAAATTTGAACCCTTATAATGTATGAAATGCAGTGTTCAATTTGTGCACAACAAGCTCCCACAAATAATAATATGATAATAACCAGATAACCTGTTTTAGTGGTATTTGAGGGATAAATATTGGCCAAGACACTGGGGTAACTCCCCTATTTCTCTTTGAAATATTGCCACGGGATATTTTCTGTCCACCTGAAGGGACAGATGGGGCCTTGTTTTAATGCCTCATCCAAAAGATAGCGCTTCTGACATTGGAGCATTCCCGAAGTATTACATGAGAGTGTCAAGCTAGATTTTTGTGCTTAAGGCTCTGGAGAGGGACTTGAACCTTTGAACTCAGAGTGAAGAGTGCAATGAACATGAGTCACAACTGACACTCAGCTAAGGAGGGCTAGCCCCCTTCTTTCTGTTTTGTCTGCCTTTTCCAAATGTCAAGTGCCCGCAATATTTAGTTCCCAACCTTGGTCACCATGCAACCACATCTCTGTAATGGCTATTTAATGGCTATTTCTCTCTAATTCTGTTATTAATTCATCCACTTTGCTATAAAGGCTTTATACATTCAGTTAAAGTGCCTTTAATTTTACCTTTTTACAATTTTGCCTGATTTGACCTTATTCACTAATGTTCTGTTACCATTAAACACTTTGTCCCTTCCTGTCACACTCTGCTAATCCTTCCCCAAATTGTTACACTGCCGAATGGCCTTGACTATTCTCTTATTTATAAATTTACCCTCACCTGAACTCAGCACCCCTGCCACCACTTTTTAGTTGGACACCTATTTGCAGCTCGAGGTATACAATTTGCCAGGATGCTGGTCCCAGGACGGTTTAAGTAGAGACCATCCCAATGGAACAGTTTAAGTAGAGACCGTCCTAATGGAACAGCTTCTTTATTCCGCAGCACTGGTGCTAGATGCCCTGTAGAGGGCACTGAGACAAAATGGCTCTCTAATCACAACAGGTTCCACTAGATCGAAAGCCTGTATGCAGGTAAGTTTAGTGAACGGTTGGCACCCTACATTCACCGCTGACCACAAAATCCTTCGGTCATCAAATTTTTGGCTCGGTGCCAATTTCTGTTTGATTCCACTTGGGATATTTTCTCAGCAGTTGAAATATAACAAAAGTGCAACTGTTATTGTTAATAAATTTATTTGAATAGGAGGTAAATGAATAGCAGATTATGAAAGAAGTCCAACAACAATTGGAGATTACATAGAGATATCGAAAAACTTATACTGAATACCATACTATGATTACAGTTCTGTTTGGACTATGGAAATATTTGCTGCATTTGCAAACAATTAGGGTTAGATAATAAAGATTGCATTGTTAGTTTGAGATCGTGGAGCCTGCATCTGTAGATAGGAATTTCACAATTATGTCTTCTTGAGCGTTCTATTCATGGTAATTTACCTCCTACACGAGATTAAGTAGCTTGGGGACAATTCACAATACTGCATGGAGTTAATGGTTTATGGAAGGAGTGCACCTCATGGGGAAAATTTACATTCTAGATCCAAACTTTCTGTAAATCAACAGCTGATTTCCAATATTCCCTGAATAAATTTACATCTGTAGGAAGCAATATCTACAAAAAGCTATAAACTGTACAAGACACTTACATTGTCCTGTGTCATTCTAATCCAGATACTGAAATACAAATGGATTGAGTAACCTCGTTGAATTAGATTCTGTCTGGCAGTAGGACATCCCTATTCCTAATAAAGCTCAAATAACCTGTCATGCCTTCTGGAGGATCTTAGGATGATCATAGAATACTGTTGTCACTCTGCCAAGTTCCCTGGAAATAGTCCATACTCCATCATAGTGTCTATCTACACCTGTAGGTTCATCTCACCTCTTGCCACCTAGATCATCCATAACAGCAGCAGTACATAGAGCAGAGGCAGAAGAAGGAAATGCAAACTAACAGTTCAGTCAAAAGTGAATTGGACACAATTCCTTCTAGGGCTTTGCCAATTATCCCTCTTGAGGTTACCAAAACATTTGTTTTGGTCTTATAGTGATGGCATCCGCACCATGGCCTGTGGCAGGTCAAGGAATGATTCTAAAGGGACCGTAACACAGCAGGTTATACACAGTGTAAATAGCAGAGCCTATAGTGTATGTAATGAAATTGATAAAATCTTCAACTGGAGGAGTTATAAATTTTGCAATCTGTATAAATTCTTTGCATGGTCACATTGTGGTTGCTAGACTTTCTAGCAAACGTTTTTGAACACAACTGATATCACAGCAAATACTGGCAATTAGCCAAAGTAATCTGATCATTTGCAATGTGCATTTCTACTGAATGGTGGGGTATTGGTGGTGGAGGGGGCGGCAATCCCAGAATGGGAGAGAGGCTGGTGTCCTGGGAGGTGGAGGGAAATCTGATACCAAGGTTCTGGGACCTCAGCTGTGTGGGAGTGGGGTTTGTCAGAGGCCTCAGGGGAGATCAGAGGCCTGGGAATGGGGGAGGGTGGAGGCTAGAGGGACAGGGCAGAGGCCTGGGGTTGGGGTAGGAGTAGGAGGGATAAGGGATAAGGGAAATGAGGCATTTGTGGGGTGGGTGGAGGAGAAGGAGGCCCCAGTGGGGAGAGTGGGAGAGATTGAAGGCCTTGTGCAGGGGCATTAGGGGGAAATAAGAATGGTCGAGGGATCGGAGATGGAATTGGCTAATTGTGGGACTTGTCCAGTCAGGCATACGGAATCAGCAGGGAAGTGAAAAGTTTAGCTGTTGGTTTCCCAAGGCTCAGGAAACCCTGCCAATTACAGTTAAATTTCAAATAGTGAATAGAGAGAAGGCATGCAGCCTCATTATAATACTTAAGTTGCGTATCCACCACCGATAAGCAGAAATGGAAATGGGTAGGTTGGAATCGGGATTCAGACTTTAACCACCCACCTGATCCAAACCTGCCTGTATTTTGAGGTTAAACCTCTTCCTAGGCTATCTGTGTAGCTTCTGTGACACCCAATCCTCAACTGAAAAATTGTAAAGTCTCAAGGAAGATAATTTCCCTGTCAGTGAAGATTTTTCTATGGAAAGAATCCACCCGAGAGGAACTAAACTGAGAACTCAAAGCCCATTTGGCATTGGTGTCCTGGGGGATGTAATTATAAATACACATGAAACATATGAACAACATCAAACTCTGAGAATAACAACCCACATGTCCTAATCCAGAGGGATCATAAGACATATCCCTTTACATTTAAATACATCAAGTAAAGACCTATTCACTGAAGGAAATGTGGAGTCTGTAGCATTCAATTGTTCTGTGTTTGATTATGTGAGTCTGCCAAGTGATATATGCTCACTGTGCTTGATTGGTTAAGTCTGGGTGTGGATTTAGAGCAAAGTAAACAGACTACCTAGAAGCTGAACTGTAAGCATGATTGCAGACATTTTGTGACTGCAGAGATATTTTAAAACTCTTTTAAATAAGTCTGTTGTATGTTTAGAAAGCAGTATCATCTCTGCATTGCTCTGAGGTAAATCAGATATATAAAATATACAACACGGTCAAAATCATTAACCATTCCAAACACTGAAATGTTGCTGTGAATGTCACGTCTGCATTGTAAGCAACATTTTCAGAAGTCCTATTAAAATTGCATTTAATTCTCCAAAGAAATTAAACATTTACATATAACCTCAGCACATCTCTTGAAGTTCCACACATGTAATTAATTATTTTGAAGTGCAATGATTATTGTTAGACAGGTGGATGTGGCAGCCTCATTATAATATTTAAGTTGCCTGTCCACTACCGATAAGCAGAAATGGAAATGGGTAGATTGGAATTGGGATTCGGACTTTAACCACCTACCTGACCCAAATCTGCCTGTATTTTGAGGTTAAACCTCTTCCTATCTGTGTAGCTTCTGTTTACATTTTTAGGGCCAAACCAGATGTTCAGAATGTGTAAAAACTTTGCAGCTTTTCTACACTTTTTTTGTATTGCATTGTCAAGTCCATCTGATTTACTGCAAGGCTCACAAACATCAAGAGAAAACTTACCATTTTGGTATTGGTGCCTGAGAGGGGGGGGATTGTTTATCAGCACAATAGAAAATTTTCCTACTCTTCATCAAGTAAGGTTCTTTGTCATGTATCTTCAATATCTGCTGGAACAACTACAGCTTGCATTTATGGAGGACCCTTTACATAGAGAAATGTCCTAGCATGAGAGGTTCATTTGCCTTGATTTTTGGTGTGCCGGTGCAGATCGAGGTGGGTAAGACTCAAAATTTGTCTTCACAGCTCATCTGAATGATTTCTGCGCAAGTTCCAGCATCTCCAACGCTGCCCTCTCTTTCTTCTTCTCAAAGCTGCCAGCGAGCTCTGTACACAGGGGGTGGCCCAGGTAGCATTATTGCAAACCATATGGTACATGCAGCCTTATTTTTCTTAAAGGTAGGCTGACTCTTACAGGGAAGCTGTCCAAAATGACTGCTGCAATAGAGATTCATGCAAATTGAACACTGGAAAAATTGATCAAGACTGGTGGATGCAGTGATGGAAGCACTGGAAGTGGAGGTGGATAGGAGACATGCCTTGATTCTGTGGGGTAGAACTTCAAGAGCCGCCCTCAGAAAGCAGTAGGAGGAGTGGGCCTGGAAAGTCAGCTCACAGACTCTGGACCCAAGGACCACCTCAAGAAGTTCAATGCTGCACGGTCAACGTCAGTGAATACATTTTCATATGACATTGCCTACCCACCATAATATCAACCTCTCATGCTGTTTAAAGGATCACAGACCCATCACTCACCCAGAAGCATTTCCTGGCACTCAGGACTCATGCCTAATATTCAGACACTCCCTCACACACCTACCAATGCTGCCAGCCGCACTCCAAACTCTCACTGCCTCCGCAAACTTCCAGCTATTCAGCTATTGTGGGCATGTCACCTGAACACAGTGTTACACAATCGTTGACATTCTTCCCCTTCTCTTGCAAGACAAGGGCCCACAATAGAAGGGAGCAGAGAAAAGCTGGCAGGAAATATGACCATAAGTGTCTCCTGATCCCTGATTGAAAAATAGTGACTAAATGGCACATGCGTGCCCTGATCCAATAATCACTGCCCCTGGTCCAATAATTGAATCCCACTTTACCTGAAGACTACATTTGGTCTTGGTTCCCCGTGCACAATAGGCAATCAACTAAGTTTTCATGATATATTGTCGCATAGTACTTTCAGGAGAATCATTAGCTTATTTGGTTTTTCAGTACAATCGGGAGGGAGTTAGGATAATTTGATAACAATCCCTACGCAACCAACTGGGTTAAGGAGATATGTTTAGTCTTGTAAGGTGGTAACACTGCCTTTATAGGGCCAAGTGTCCAGATGGCGCAATTTAAAAATGTTTTCTCAGCCTTAGAGAACATGAGTGATAATTGCCATGTGATGATGGTAAAGAATATTCATAATTTGAAAAGTCTCCATAAGCAAACCCCAACTGAAAATGCAGTTCTGGGATTGGCTTTGCAATTAATCCATGTAAAGTTATGTCTATATAATATTTCATAGATATAAGATCACCGTGACAATTGTTATATTACAGTAATATTAACTACATTAAAAGCACCACATTACAGTAACATTTACTACACAGCAGTAATATTTGCTAGTTTAGAGTAACAATTACTACCAGGCACTAATATTTATTGCATTGCAATAACCTTTATTATGAAAAATATTAGTTTTGTTGCAATATGACATTCCTGAATACCAATACCTTGCTCCAATTTAAAAACAAAAAAACAAGGTGGAAAATATGCATATAAATACCAAGGCTATATGAAATCAAATGTCATAAAATTCAAGGATTTTATTTTAAGTTGAAATCGTTTAGTTCCATCAATCAAATCAAATGATAAGGCATGTGATCAACACAGGTATGGGAATTGAGTGTGCAACAAGCCTGAACTGATGTGATTGGAAATTTGTTTATACATATCCCACGAGTTGAAGAGTTCATCAAGCAAATTAATCTGCAGAGCATTGGCACAAAGGCCACTAGACTACATTCAGAAGTAAACTTAAACTAACAAGCACTGAAGTATTCCAGGCACTGTATTATCAACAAATAACATGTGCATGGTGCATTTAATGTAGAAAAATGTTTTAAAGCACGAGACATGGGGTGGCACTGAACATGGACATTATCACTTTCTTACACACAGCTTAAAACCTTGATTCATACAATTGAGAGTAGGTTAATTATGTTAATGAAATTAAAATATCATCAATGATAATATTTACTTTGACATGTAAGTGTCAATTAGACCATAAGACCATAAGACATAGGAGCAGAAATTAGGCCATTCGGCCCATCAAGTCTGCTCCGCCATTCAATCATGGCTGATTAGTTTCTCAATCCCATTCTCCTGCCTTCTCCCTGTAACCTTTGATCCCCTTACCAATCAAGAACCTATCTATCTCGGTCTTAAATACACTCAATGACCTGGCCTCCATAGCCTTCTGTGGCAATGAATTCCATAGATTCACCACTCTCTGGCTAAAGAAGTTTCTCCTCATCTCTGTTCTAAAAGGTCTTCCCTTTACTCTGAGGCTGTGCCCTCGGGTCCTAGTCTCTCCTACTAATGGAAACATCTTCCCCACGTCCACTCTATCCGGGCCTTTCAGTATTCTGTAAGTTTCAATTAGATCCCCCCTCATCCTTCTAATCACCATCGAGTATAGACCCAGAGTCCTCAAATGTTCCTCATATGTTAAGCCTTTCATTCCTGGGATCATTCTCGTGAACATCCTCTGGACCCTCTCCAGGGCCAGCACATCCTTCCTGAGATACGGGGCCCAAAATTGCTCACAATATTCTAAATGTGGTCTGACCAGAGCCTTATAAAGCCTCAGCAGCACATCCCTGCTTTTATATTCTTGTCCTCTCGAAATAAATGCCAACATTGCATTTGCCTTCCTAACTACCGACTCAACCTGCAAGTTAATCTTAAGAGAATCCTGGACTAGGACTCCCAAGTCCCTTTGCACTCCAGATTTCTGAATTCTCTCCCCATTTAGAAAATAGTCTATGCCTCTATTCTTCCTACCAAAGTGCATGACCTTACACTTCCGCACGTTGTATTCCATCTGCCACTTCTTTGCCCATTCTCCTAACCTGTCCAAATCCTTCTGCAGCCTCCCTGCCTCCTCAATACTACCTGTCCCTCCACCTATCTTTGTATCATCTGCAAACTTAGCCAGAATGCCCTCAGTTCCTTCATCTAGATCATTAATGTATAAAGTGAAAAGTTGTGGTCCCAACACTGACCCCTGCGGAACTCCACTAGTCACCGGCCGCCATCCTGAGAAGGACCCCCTTATTCCCACTCTCTGCCTCCTGCCAGACAGCCAATCTTCTATCCATGCTAGTACCTTGCCTCTAACACCATGGGCTCTTATCTTACTGAGCAGCCTCCTGTGCGGCACTTTGTCAAAGGCCTTCTGGAAGTCCAGGTAGATAACATCCATTGGCTCTCCTTTGTCTAACCTACTCGTTACCTCCTCAAAGAATTCTAACAGGTTTGTCAGGTATGACCTCCTCTTGATGAAACCATGCTGACTTTGCCCTATTTTACTATGCACTTCCAAGTATTCTGAAATCTCATCCTTAATAATGGACTCTAAAATCTTACCAACGACCGAGATCGGCCTGTAATTTCCCATCTTTTGCCTCACTCCCTTCTTAAACGGGGGGCTACATTAGCGATTTTCCAGTCCTCTGGGACCCTCCCTGACTCCAGTGATTCCTGAAAGATCACCACTAATGCCTCCACTATCTCTTCAGCTATCTCCTTCAGAACTCTGTGGCACTAGTTACAGGTTGCCATGCTGAAAATGCCCCCTTATCCCAACTCTCTGTCTTCTATTAGTTAGCCAATCCTCTATCCATTCTAATATACTACCCCCAACACCAGGGGCTCTTATCTTGTTAAGCAGCCTTATGTGCGGTGCCTTATCGAACGCCTTTTGGAAATCCAAATATATTACATCTACTGGCTCTCATTTATCTATCCTGCTTGTTACCTCCTCAAAGAATTCCAATAAATTTATCAGGCATGATTTTCCCTTCATGAAGCGATACTGACTTTGCTTGCTTATATTATGCATTTCTAAATGCTCTGCTATTACATCCTTTATAATAAACTCTAACATTTTCCCAATGACAGATGTTGTTATCTGGCCAATAATTACCTGTTTTTTGTCTCCCTCCCTTTTTGAATAAGGGTGTTACATTGGCAGTTTCCAATCCTCTGGGACTTTTCCAGAATCTAAGGATTCTTGGAAGGTTACTACCAGTACATCCACTATCTCTCTGTAGCTACTTACTTTAATATCCTAGGATGCAACCCATCAGGTCCAGTGGACCCATTTAGTTTCCCTAGTACTTTTTCTCTAGTGATAGTTATTATATTTATTTTCTTCCCTCCCGCCCCCCCCACCCTTATTCCCTTGATTATTTAGTATTTTTTGGAATGCGTTAGTGTCTTCTACCGTGAAGACTGATGTAAAGTATTTATTCAACTCCTTTGCTATTTCCTGGTTCCATATTATTATTTCCCCAGGGGCCTATGTTCACTTTGGCCTCTCTCTTCCTTTTTATATCTTTAAAGAAGCTCTTACTGTCTGTTTTTATATTACTTGCTAGTTTACCCTCAAAGCTTATTTTCTCACTCTTTATTTTTTTTTGTCATCTTTTGTTGGTTTTTAAAACTTTCCCAATCCTCTGGCTTTCCACTAATCTTTGCCACATTATGTGCTTTTCTTTCAACTTGATAATATCCTTAACTTTCTTGGTTAGCCATGGTTGGTTTATCCCCTTCCTACGATCCTTCTTCTCACTGGATCATATCTTTGTTGAGTTATGAACTATTTTCTTAAACGTCCGCCATTGTTCATCAACAATCTTTTCTGCTAAACTCCTTTCCCAATCCACTCCAGCCAACTCTGCCCTCATTCCTTTGTAATTCCCCTTATTTAAGTTTAGCACAGTTGTTTCTGACTTTCAAACTGAATGGTAAATTCTGCCATGTCACTGTTTCCTAAGCGATCTTTTACTCAGGGATCATTTATAAAACCTGCCTCATTACACATTACCAGATCCAAAATAGCCTGATCCCTGATTGGATCCACTCTATGAATTCTTGCTCATGGTTACCTCTGCCAATTTGATCTTCCCAATATATATGAAGATTAAAGTCATCCATGATTAATGTACTCCCTTTTTTACATGCCCTCATTATCTCCTGATTTATTCTCTGTCCTACAGTATAGCTCCTGTTCGTGGGCTTATAGACCACTCCACCAGTGTCTTCTTCCCCTTGTAATTTCTTACCTCCACCCATATGGATTCTACATCTTCTGATCCAAGATCATTTCTTGCTATCGTACTTATTCCATCTCGTACTAACAAAGCTACCCCACCACCCTTTCCTTCCTGCCTGTCCTTTTAGTCACATACTCCTGAATATTTAATTCCCAGCTTTGATCTCCTTGTAACCACATCTCCGTAATGGCTATATGATCATACCCATTAACCTCTATTTGTGCCATTAATTGATTTATTTTCTTCCAAATGCCACATGCATTTGAGCAAAGAGCCATTAATTTTGCCTTTTTGCCATTTTTTACCCCCTTTGACTCTATTCACTGCTTTGTTTTTGTGTTTGTATGCTCTGTCCCTTCCTGTCACACTCTGGGTATCATTACCTAAATAGCTGCCCTGCAAGGCTGCCATATCCTTTTGCTTTGTAAGCCTACGTATCCCCTTTCCAGAACCCTCCCCCCCACTATTTAGTTTAAAGCCCTCTCCTCAGCCCTAGTTATTCAATCGCCTGGACACTGATCCCAGCAAAGCCCGTTCCACTGGAAGAGCTCCCCTCTATCCCAGTACTGGTCCTAGTGTTCCCCAAACCATGGACCGCCACAGTCAACTTGAACAAGCCAGAGGCTTTTTGGCGATGACAGGTTTCCCAATGGTTCATGCAGCAATAGGCTGCACTCATGTCGCCATAAGGGCTCCAGCAGGCCAGCCCCATACATTTATAAACAGGAAGGGTTATCACTCCTCAAATGTCCAGTTGGTATGTGACCACAATCGAAGAATCATGCAGGTCTGCGCTCGGTACCTGGGCAGCAGCCGCAATTCTTACATTCTCCGGAACTCCCAGGTACCAGGCATGTTTAATGGACCTGATGCCCCGGATAGTTAGCTTCTGGTGATAAGGGTTACCCTTTGAAGAGATGGCTCATGATGCCTGTGAGGGCTCCTAGAACAGATGTGGAGGAACTACAACAACAGCAGACAATTGGGCTGCTAAAGATGAGGTTCCAATGCCTGGATTGATCAGGAGGAGCACTACAGTCCGCACCATCCAGAATGTTGCTGATGGTCATTGTGTGCTGTGCTCTGCATAACCTTACCATTCAGAGAGGGGTGCCCTCAAGAAAGAGGAGCCACAGATAGCGGGCATTCAGAGCACAAACCCACGACTGCTGCTACAATACGGTGGGTTCTCCCATCCAGGACAGTCACCAGTCTGTCCAGGGATGAAGCTTGGCTCTCTGAAGAGTGGGTGATCACAGCGCACATGGTCTGGATGGACACCTCCACAGTTCAGGCCAGAGCACGCAACCCCTCTGTCAAATCTCCATGCACCTCACGCTGGGTATCTGCCGCCTCAAGGGCGTGTCCAGAGGCTCATCATCCGACTCCGAATCAGTCTCTGGATCACCTGAAACACTCCTCCAGCTGCTCGAGGCCTGCCCTGCCACATTCTCCAGCAGCTGCACGTGTGAATGTAAAGTGCCCTCACCAGATTGTGTTTGCCCTCATTCCACCACGCTAATCCTTGTCGGGGTGCCAGTATACTCTGGTGCTTGGTGCAAGGAGAGGATGTGGCACTGCACCCTCCGCGGCTTCCTCCTCGCCTCGGAGGCTAGTGTGGTTCCCTCAGGACTGGCGGGGTCAGCAGATGATGGTCACCTGCACAGAACACACAGAAGAAAGGGAGTTAATTGACCTTTACCAACCTTCATGGGGTATGCAAGGACACAAGATTCAACACCATTTGCACTATGTGGATTATGAGATTTGACACTTTGCAACCATTAACCTACTCCCTCCACCACCGACGCACAGTAGCAGCAGTGTGTACCATCTACAAGGTGCTCTGCAGGAATTCACCAAGGCCCCTTCGGCAGCACCTTCTGAACACATGACTATTACCATCTAGAAGGACGAGGGCGGCAGATAGATGGGAACATCGCCACCTGGAAGCCCCCCTCCAAGTCACTCACCATCCTGACTTGGAAATATATCGCCGTTCCTGTACTGTCGCTGGATCAAAATCCTGGAAATCCCTTCCTAACAGCATTGTGGGTGTACCTACACCACATGGACTGCAGCTGTTCAAGAGTGAAGCTCACCACCACCTACTCAAGGGCAACTAGGGATGGGCAATAAATGCTGGCCCAGCAAGCGAAACTCATATCCCGTGAATGAATTAAAAAAAACTTGTAGCAAACTCATAAGGTTTCTACCAGGAACTTCCCAGCCTTTGTATGCATAAACCACACATGTACAATTCATGTAAGCATACCAGGCCTCAGTCACCCTCCTCCTGGCCCTCTCCCACTCTATGTCCCAGATCTGGTTAAAGCGCCTTGCAATCTCACCAGCCCGAGGCCTTCCTCCAAATTTGCCTCTGCCAATCAAGTGGCTCCATTCTCTGGAGGAGCAGGACCTCCTCTTCCAGTGGCTTGAGGATTGCCACCTCCAGTCCTGTTTCTCTCCCAGACATTGTGGGACCACTTTTCCTGAAATGAGGTGTGACATTGTTTGCTATGGTGTTTGTCCTCAGGTGCCTTAATTTCAAGACGTGTCCAAGCTCTGTGAAGAGTGCATAATCTGTACAATGATCAGCAGCCAATACGCCGTGTACCATCCTGAATTCTAAGGCCAACCCACCAGCCCCCGCCCCGAAACCACAGCAACATCTCCATGGAGGCATCGGGGCCACGAGCAGTGTCATTGGTCCGTAATGCTGTCTCGGACTTCTGAGGTACTCACAAAGGTCGAGCCTTATCAAGCCTTCCCTGTACCTTCCGTGTACATCGATACACAGAGTGCAGACTTTACTCACCCTTGCGGATCTCAAAAGGTTGTTTAGCCTCTTCTGGCATTGTCTCCAGTTTCAAGGCACTCCGCTAACACTGCTGACCTCCACAGCCACCTCCATCCAGGCAGCTCAGGTGATTGCGGGATGTCTTCTCTTCCCATCCGCTGGCATCAGGAACTCATGCCTGGTGGACACAGCCTGGAAGAGGGCTCAGATGGAGTCATCATCAAAACGTGGAGCAGTTCGGGACCTTCCTCCCTCCCTCTCCTTTTTCCCCCTTCTCTCGACCATATGTATAGGAAAACATGTTAGAATGAAAATGCTGCTCAACATTCAGATTTTAACATTATGTAGGTGATCGGAATGCATGTCATGTGTGTTCCCTGCCAAAAATACTTAATTCTAAGCCTCTGCAGAATTTCTAACATTATTCAGATTAATAATACTAACTTCGGACAACGCCTGAGAATCGTGCTGAAATCAAAAACTTCCTTCTGGCTTTGAACTGCAGTAAATGGCAGGGGAACCAGAAACTGCTCTGTGCCAGGCGCCCCTTTAAATTAGGGGCTGTGACCTCCTTCTGTCACGCCCTGCAAATTCAGCCGCCGGACTTCCCACCCTCCATCTCCGATCAGGCGGGGGAACAACAGCCAAGAGACGTCGCGGGCTGGAAACCACTCTTAAGCCATCAGCTGGGTGATTGCTGGACTATACGGCATGCTACGAGGGTGCAGTCGGCAATCCACCCATTCCCGGGCGCACGTCCCGCCCACCGAGGCGCACCGTGATATTCAGTCCCATGGCTGGAACATCGCAAGGTCACTGGAAATCGAGTCCTCCATCTTTCACATTAAGGCCAGAATCTTCCAGCTTCCCCGTGGCGGGTTCCCCCACGGCAGAGCCGCGAGCCACTGAAACCTCCGTTCACATCGGCAGGACCAGAAGATCCCGCTGGCGTGAGGGGCTGGAAAATTCTAGCCTAAGTGTGAAGAGCCGTGTGGAATTCACCAGCAAAATGTTCCTTTATCATTCCTGTGGAACTTTCTCTCCCAATGTTGTAGGGTGGCCGAGTTGTACTATTAATGACAGAGTTGATCTGCAGACACTTCTTGGGTGTAAACATTAAGTTTATTTACAATATACTCAGCAGCAACTACACAACTGCTTTCAGCTCCAACTCTATCTCTACACTGACTGCAATTGGTTACTACAGATCATGTGATCTTGACTAACAAGTATTATTCTTAAAGGTACGTTACACACTAAATAAAACCATAATTACTACATTCCTTCCCCTTTAACTCAGCTATACATATTATATTTACAAGTACATATCTTTCAAGACAACATAATATTTACACTGGGTAAGTAGTTTACAAGTCTTTCAGGTGTTTTCCTGGTCGCAGAATGTCACAGCTTCAGGTTCTTTGTCAGGAGCCTCCTTTTCTGGAGTTGCCGGAACATCAGGTGCTTCAGTGGGCACCTGCAGTTCTGTATCCACAACCCTTAGAGGAACATCAAACGTGTCAGTTCTGGGTTGAATATCCTCAACAGGAAATGCAGACCAGGTCATGATCACTGGTGGAACCAAATCTTGGTGATTTGTCTCTCACTTTCTTAAATGGTGCATATGTTTACAGATGATCTGGCCTTCCACCTCCATGTGGTAAGATAGAGGTCCAGTCACCGCACTTATTTAACCCAGTAACCACTTTGGTCCTTCCCTAAAATTCTTCACGTATGCCGGCTCTCCCACGGTAAATTTCCTCTCACAACTATGCCAATTGTGTCTAGTTTTCTGGCTTCCCTGACCCCTTTCCACCTTCCTCTCTAAATGCAGCATTATTAAGCTCAATCTTGTCCTGAGACGGTGTTTCAACAATAACTCTGCAGGTGTGACACCTGTCATTGTGTGAGGGGTAGTCCTGTAATGAAAAAGAAAGCTTGCTAGCTTGGTTGCCAAGGAATCACCAGTTAGCTTTTGCAATGCCTGCCTTGAATGTTTGAACCGCCCTTTTGGCCAGTCCGTTTGAGGAAGGGTGGTACAGTGCAGTTTTCACATGAGTGATACCATTAAGGCTGATGAACTGTTGAAACTCAGTACTTGTAAATGCCGTGCCATTATCGGAAATGACTACTTCTGGTAATCCATGAATGGAAAAACTCTAACATAGTTTCTCAACTGTAGCAGCCGACATTGTTGACTTCACATCATATACATCCAACCATTTTGAATGGGCATCGACAATGAGCAGAAACATTGTTCCCAGGAAAGGTCCAACATAGTCAATGTGTAACCGCACCCAGAGTCTACCTGGCCACTCCCATGGGTGTAACGAAGCTGTCACTGGCAACTTCTGCAGTTGCTGACATTGCACACAGTGCTTTACTAAACTTGCAACTTCACCATCCATCCCAGGTCACCATGGATATCTGTGTGCTATGGTCTTCATTTGGGAAATTCCTGGGTGGACACTGTAGTTCAATTAAAAGTGGCTCCCTTCCCTTTGGAGGAACTTTCACTCGTGCTTCCCACAATAAGATGCCATCCTGGCTGGTTATTTCATGTCTTCTGCTGAAGTACGGTTTCATTTCGTCAGATACAGACACCTGTGACCAACCGTGTAGCACTTGTTCTCGTAATTAAGATAGGACTGGGTCCCAACTTGTCCAGTCTTTGATCTGTCAAGCACATACAGGCAAGGAATGTAAGCAATTTAACAGTAAGACAAGTTCCTGTGCAACTGGGACGTGCTAACAATTTTTTGTAAAGGCAAATGACTAAGGGTATCGGCGTTTGCAATTTGATTGCCAGGCCTATGTACGAAAGTGTATTCATATGCTGCCAGAATTAATACCTATTAGTATTTCTGTATTTTCTTTCTACGTACCTTCTTCTTTCTAGCACAGACTTTAATCTCAGCCTTATTTTTGACTTTACTATTGGCCAGACTTCTCTCAGATCCAAGCTCAACTTGTCTGAGCTCAGTGACTGAGTCTCCTAAAATTTCATTATCTGTCCGCTTCTTGGAAAATTCTGTGACTTTTGCTTCCAAAGCCTCTTTGGCTTCATTAGCTGATTCCCCAGCTCTTCCATCTCTTTTTTGTATTTTTTTTGCTGCCTCCTGGAAAATTGAGCATTGTTGTGTCTTCTCTGCCAACTCATTCTTCAGTTTGTTCAGAGAAGGACTGAATTATTTCTGCTTCTCTTCATGCTTTTCCAGAGGTACAAACTTTGACCTGAGGGAATCTTGTAGTGTGTGACTGTCTTTCAACAAGTTTTCTTCTTCCCTGAGAAGGTTGCTCACCTCGTCTCAAATTCTGTCATCAAGCAGGGTCTCTTCGAGTTCCTTCTGCTGTCCTTCCAGGTTTTGGCTTAAGACAGCCTGCATTTCTTCAGGGTATTGAGTCCTTACACGCTCCTTTTTCCAAACAGGAACACTTCCAGCTTCCTTTTGGAATCCCAGTAGCCAATCAAGGTTGATTTCCCTTAGCCAATTTTGCCCTCGAAGGCTTGGTCCTGTGCCTCTCAATACTAACACTGGTAGCTTTGCCGATTGGCTTCCATAATGGATGGTTACTCTGCTTATGCCTTTTATTTGAACGTCTTCACCCATCTATGTTTTTAGCTTGCTGGCTGTTTCTTCTAAACTTAATTGATGTTCACCATTATTCAAATATCTGAAGGTATGTTCCACCAATTGCTGTAGTGGAAGCTCCCGTGTCCACTTCCATTTTAACAGGTTTGTCATTTACTCTCAATGTGACAAATATTGGTTCGGTCTTTCCAACATTCAGATTAAACAATGAGTAAATGTCTGAATTTGTTGTTTCAGGCTCTTCTATATTGTAGATTTCATTGGGCTTCTTCCTTTGTTTATAAGCCTGTTTGAATCTTTCCTTGCACTGCCTCATCATATGTTCATTTCTATGACAATAGTAGCATTCGATTTTTTTAAACTTCTAATCTCTAAAAGACTGCTTTCTTTCACCTCTACTAAAATTATTCTTCAATTTCATTGCTAAGTTATTCTTCGGGGCTGTTTCCCACTTCTCGGCAGAGTCTCGCTTTTTTGCGCCACTTTCAGCTGAAGTTTCCCGCCCGATGTGGAGGATGGCGCCATTTTGCACACGCTGTGTTGCTTTTGAATCTCTTACTGCGCTTTCCATTGCCAGCGCTATCTCTAGAGCTTTCTTGAAATCCAGATTCACTTCGGACAATAATCTTTTCTGAATAGTGTCGTCTTTCACACCACACACTAAATGATCTCTGAGCATGTCATTTAGAGTCATATCGAACTCACAATGTTCCATTATCTGCTTCAAATTTGCCACAAATTAAACCTGAACCTCTGCGTCATGACTGAGGGCTTTAGTTGAGAATGACCCATCACGAGGTCCACCAGTTCATCAAAATTCTTTGAATCTGGGGCACTAGGTGCCAGCAACCTTCGAATCAAGCTGTAGGTTTTGCTCCCACAACTACTCAAGAGGATCGCTCACCTCTTGTCTTCCATTGAGACCAATCATCTGTGGCTGCTTCAAAAGGATTAATTCTTCCAAATTGTGGTATTTTGTGAGAGGATAACTTCTTCAATTCTAATGGAGCTTGCTACTTACAATCACTGGTCGAGGTACAGTGCCTATTTCTTTTTAATTTGATTTCTTCTGTTCAATCCTGTTTTATCCTTATCGCCAGTTTGTTGTAAGGTGGCTGAGTTGTACTATTAATGATAGAGTTGATCTGCAAACACTTCTTGGGTGGAAACATTGAGTTTATTTACAATATGCTCAGCAGCAACTACACAAGTGCTTTCAGCTCCAATGCTACCTCTACACTGACTGCTATTGGTTACTACAGGTCATGTGATCTTGCCTAACATATCATTCTTAAAGGTACATTACACACTAAATAAAACCATAATTACTACACCCAGGCAATTAAGTAGTTTCCTGGAATCATGTCCCAGCAGTTCAAATGCAGTGTGATTCAAAAAACAACTGAACCAATGCTATTTGAAGGTGCAATAGGCCTTAAGAATGCTCTGAGGCATACTTCTTAACACCACGTGTTTAATTCTGCATCCAATCTGTCCTTGTGGCAGCCAAAAAGGTCATTTAATTGATATATCAGTTCGTATTACAGTTATCACTGGGTTAACAACTACTTAGCATTTACAAACAAGCAAAATAGATGCCCAAATAATAATGTAAATCAGAGTCACTCCAATTCAAATATAAATGAGAATACCCTAAATAGTAATGTAAACTGGAGTTGCTCCAAGGACTGCAGTAAACTGAAGAATCATTTACACTGACCTATCTCTTTGTCAGCCTTTTTCGGCTAGCAGCTTAACCAGCTTCCAAACAATTGTGTAATGAATTCTCAATTCATCACATTTGTCCTGGTGGTTTAAAGTACTCACTCTTTATGGATGTGTTTTGAGGGAAGGGGGAAATATATATTCTACATATCTCTGCATGCTGGAGGTTACTGCTGTTGTGTGAAGCCATTTTGGAGCCCATTTTAACTTCCTGAATTTGTACATGTTGGAGGAGTGTCCTTTGTGTTTCTAACAGCACATTAGTGATTATATGGATAAACCTGAACCGTGTGCAGAATTGCAGATCAGGTCCACGCTATGCAGACCGGGACTGAAGAATATCTGAAAACAGACACGTCATGCTTTGTTTAAGTAAAGTGTATTATTCAAGCATGGGATTAACAAAGTTGTTGAGCAGAAACGGTTGTTTTCCCTTTGCGGCGTTTATTCATTGACGAACAGCTGCGAATAGATTGGACCCTTGAGGTATTAACAAGTGCTGTAAGTTAATTAGCCTGCCCCATAGCAGCGGAGGTTTAACTTTGACTTGTCACCTTTTCATAAATCAGATATTACACCACAATTTTGGCTTTAATTCCTTTTTTAGTATCAGATGATAACTGTGACAAGGACAGATGTCTGCTGCTTTTGACCCTGGGTTATCCCTGATGATTAATCTTTACATCAGCAAAGCTTTTAGTCTCATTACAAATCTCTGAGAAGGATCATGCATGCATCAAAAATCAGTTTCACTGACTGTTTCCTTCCCAGGTATTGCAGGCACAGTCTTTTTCCCACCCTTACCATTAGACACCTGTCTCTTATTTTATTGTTTCCTTTCTCTTTATCTTGCCTGGTTACGTCTTCCACTCCTCTTCAGTTCTTTCCCACTGTTGGCCCTACAGCAGATCCTTAGGCATGAGTTTAATTCTCTCTTCCACTGTCTTTCTGTCCTTCTTTCTCTTTGCCAGTTTTTTCATCCGTTTCCCTTGCACTCACTTTCACTCCAATTCTTGCTCTCTTTTTGTTTTTCCTTTTTGTTCCATCCTTCCCTTCTTGCCATCTGTCCTTCTATGTGTCTTGCTTATTCTTTAGTTCAATGTCTCACAACTCTGCCTTTATTACAACAACAGCTCCAGCAGTCTGTACAGAAGCAAAATGAAGCAGCCATACTCCACACACCGGTTCAAAGCACTGTCGCAAATCATAACAGCATCCTATTGCCATCAGTACTGCCTCTGCACACGTAATTTTACTGAAAATGATTTGTGTTTAAAATATTAAAACACTAAAATTGTTACTGCATGCTCAATACAGTATAAATAGCACTTAAGTTTATTGAGTAAACGATATGTTGACAAAATAAACAAGGAAATCTTGTTGCATTTCAAAAGCTTTGGTTTAAACCTAATGCGAGTGATTCATCCTTCCTCCTTTGCAGATTTTCTCCGAAAGACATGAGATTGGGAAGAGTTCAAAAGCCTCATTTCTCAAAATGTTAATGGCTTCTAGGGAAATTCTGTTTCTATAATGTCCATTTTATAGGGTTAGAACTATGCCTTTAATGAATGGAGAAAGCATCTGTGATACAATTCTTGAAAGGGAGTGGTTATTTATTTTATATTGTATTTATGAAGCAATAATTAATATTTATGGCCAATTGTTTTACTCTCAGCAGGAGCCTCTTTCATGTCATTGCTTGGGTTTGACTTAATATTGTGAAAATATATCTAGTTCAGTGCACAGATAAATCCTTCTTTTATACTTGGATTTTGTCCACTGCAGTTATTTGCCTGATACTGTACAAAAGGAGAAAAGTAATTGAGTTGTCCGCATTTCTCCATCTGGAAAGGCTGCCTTAATGGTGATTGGTACATTTCCTGCCAGAGTCAAGGGAATGTATTAAACAGTGCCTGGCACTGTGCCAGGCAAAAAAATCAAAGCCAGTTTACTGGGGAGTTTTCGGTCAGGTTCAGTACCAGGCATACCCTGCTTCGAAAGCTTTACTGCAGATCTGCCTTATTGACTGCCAAGAGAAAGCTCACGCTGCCAAAGTTGATGTGTCTGCTGCAGCAGCAACTTTCGCACTGCAGTTTTTAATCTTCATTTGTATTTAAATAAAAAACAAACTCACGCATTGATCAGCTTGGAACTGAAATGTGTTTTTACTGTTGTTGTACTGCCTAACATGTCAACTGTCTTCCACAAGGATTTTAATGCCAGGGCTGTGACTCGACTGAGCAGGCAATAGGGCAGATTTTGGCTTTTTGTGATAGTGTATAACGGTTGATGGTGAATCAGCAGCCCCTTTTACATCTCTCTCCACTTTTATTCCCATTACATGAAAGAATTTATTTTTTTAAAGGCGTTTCTCATAATTCAAATAGCCACATAGATACTCGGGATCATAGAATGTTACATGGGGGAAAGAAACAAATGGTGCATCAAGCCAATACTGGTGTATTTTCTTCAAATGAGCAATCAAAACTAACCCCACTCTCCTGTTCACTTCTCCTTTTTTAAAATAACTGTCTAGCTACCTTCTACAAATTAAAAAAAAGATTGACTCTGCTTCAGCAATGGGTTGTGGCAGAAAGTTCCACACTCTAAGCACCAGAATTGCGTGGTCATAGCAGCGGACTAGCATAGGAACATAGGAGTAGGAATAGTCCATTCAGCCCCTTGAGCCTGCTCTGTCATTCAACTAGATCATGTCTGACCATTAACCTCAATGCTATTTTCCTGGCTATATTCATATCCCTTGATGTCGGTAGAATCTAGAAATCTATTGATCTCTGCCTTGAACATACTCAATGACTGAGCTTCCATAGCCCTCTGGGCTGGAGAATTCCAAAGATTTACTTACTACCCTCTGAGTGAAGAAATTCCTCCACATCTCGGTCCAAAATGGTTTGTCCCTTGTTATATATTAAATACGTTGCATGTCCAGCAAGATTCCTCTAGAATGGTGGCAAAGCTTGCTCAGGATCCAGGTAGATCAGATCCTGGTCTTCAAGTATGGGTTTCCTATATGGCTTTGTAGGGACAGAACTGCCATCCACCAATACAAGCCCATGGATGTAAGGTGCCAAAGGCAAGCGGCTTCCTAAATTGGGAGCGTTTGATGCTATGTCCTCAGTCAGGACCCAGCAGACCATTGTTGTACCAGGCTGACAGTAATCCAAATGAGAAACCTAGATGAAGATCCAGGCCTTGATGGGAAACTTGAACCTCCAAAGACTAAGAGGACTTTTCTTTATATTTTAAAGCAGATCCTTGCTACCCAACAGTC
This sequence comes from Cetorhinus maximus, assembly GCF_964194155.1. NCBI lineage: Eukaryota > Metazoa > Chordata > Chondrichthyes > Lamniformes > Cetorhinidae > Cetorhinus > Cetorhinus maximus. The sequence continues at coordinate 123,612,704 of NC_135888.1, forward strand.
TGGAAGCTGTGGAACCTGCCACCTCCCCTCCTGGGCTTTCCACCTTACAGCAGCATTGCCAAGTCAGACGACATCATTTCCCCACCTTCCCCCACCCCTCAAACTACCGAAAGGCCCTCTCATGGATGCCCCTCTCCCTTCAGCATGGTCAATGCAGATTTCCACATATATATGTTATCAAACATACAAATTAGGAGCGTGAGTGGGCCACTCGGCCCTTCAAGCCTGCTTCGCATTCAAGAAGATCATGGCTGATCTGACTGTAACCTCAACTCCACATTCCTTCCTATCCCCAATAACCTTTCACACCCTTGTTAATCAAGAATCTTTCTCGCTCTGCCTTAAAAATATTCAAGGACTCTGCTTCCACCGCCTTTTGAGGAAGAGAGTTCCAAAGACTCGCTAATCTCTGAGAGAAAAAATTTCTCCTCATCTCTGTCTTAAATGCACAGTCCCTTATTTTTAAAAGGTGACCCTTGGTTCTAGATTCTCACACAAGGTGAAACATCCCCTCCACATCCACCCTGTCAAGACCCCTCAGGACCTTAAAGGTTTCAATCAAGTCGCCTCTTACTCTTCTAAATTCCAGTGGATACAAGCCTAACCTGTCCAACCTTTCCTCATAAGACAGCCTGCCAATTCCTGGTATTAGTCTTGTAAACCTTCTCTGAACTGCTTCTAATGCATTTACATCTTTCCTTAGATAAGGAAACCAGTACTGTACACAATACTCCAGATGGGTCTCACCAGTGCCTTGTACAACTGAAGCATAACCTCCCTACTTTTGGAATCAAATCCCCTCACAATAAACAATAACATTCTATTAGCTTTCCTAATTACTTGCTGTACCTGCATACTAGCCTTTTGTAATGCTCTAGGACACCCAGAACCCTCTGAATCTCTGCAATCCCTTGCCATTTAGATAATAAGCTCCTTTTTTATTCTCCCTGCCGAAATGAACAATTTCACATTTGCCTTTCTAAAGGTGTTTATCATAATTCAAATAGCCAAATAGATACTCCACAGTGGGCACTATCTCTGCAGAAATGTCAAGATACACCACTGATTTTCTAGCTCTCTACATAAAGGAGGTTTTCTGACCTCCTGTTTTTAGTGTTCTGGAACAGGCAGCGTTTGCTTAAGTAAAGTGCAGGTTTCAGTCAGTAAAATTATCTCACCCTCCAAAAAAACAAATACATCATTGGCAAACTTCAGAGGTCTCAGGGTGGATTTTTATGGAGTTGGAAGGACTCCAGAGCCATTTAAAAATGGTGGGGGAAGGGAACCCGATTCCAGGATTCCCACCCCCATTCCCGGTGCCCTCAACTTGCGCTTGCACAGGATAAGGGTGCAGGGAGCGAGCTGACACCCTGCACTCCCGACCTGGCCAGCTCAATTGCAGGGACAGGCATTTCCTAGCCATCCTCCCCAATTTTTTTGGAGTCAGGTCAGCTTCTCCATGACTTGTGGTTCACAGCCCCTCAGAGGATTCGTGAACCATAATCTGGATTTGGGAACTTTTTGAAAGCTAACTTCAAAAGGTCATACCCATGCACCCTCCATCTTTCATGTCAACTCATGTCACCTCCTTATAGTCTACATGCCAACTCAATGCTAATTCATAATTCCATCCACCCCCAATGGCCATTCATACTGTCATTCCAACCCATGGCCCTTCCATGCCAATTCACCCATTCTATATACTATGTATAGAACCAATGAACCCAGTGATAATCATGGCATGTGTGAAGCTGCTTAGAAAAAACACCTATTTGTAGGTTTTTGAAAAAAACTGGTGTTGCAGAGCCCTACAAAAGTGTCAATTAAACAGACCACTAAAATATCAATAACCGAAGCTTTCAGCACTTGACACCTCTTAACCTTGTGCAAATAAACATTGAAACATTTACAAAAGAGGTCACAGAAAAAATAACTTATTATAACCACATAGAGATGTCAATAAATCAAAGTCAACAATTCTCTGCATCTTTGTAAACAAACTTAATCATGTAATTTTTTTTCTAAGAGTCTGGGCTCTCATGCTTAGTTGTACATAGTGTATACCAAGTAAATGGGCATGAAAGGGCCATGAGCTGTCATGGAGTATGTAAGGAGCCGTTGAAGGTGGGTGGGGGGCATAAGTTGGCACTGAGTTGGCATGGGAGTATTGAGATGGCATAGGGTGGGGGTGATGGGTGTGAAGGGTGAGGGCTAGAGGGCCTAAAATGTAGCTAAACAACTGGGACACAGTCCCAGAGAACCAAGACAGGCTTTTGAACCAACCCACCTCAACACTCGGCTGCTCCTGTGGTTGCCTCCAATCTGCTTCCATGAGCAGTGAGCCTGATTCTATCTCACCACTACTTTCCATATAAAGGGGCACTTAATATTGGGGCAGGAAATTTCCCGACTCGTGCTACCTGCCTCTGTAACAAAAATCTGGCTCCCCAGTAATGCCAATGTTGGGTAACTTCAGTCCGCACTGCACTTAATTTTTGGAGATGTAAATTTACACTGGTGGATTATTTGCATAAATCCATAAACCTTTCTGAGCTGTGTAAGTAAGCAGCAGAAGATGGATGTATCTCAGGAATAGTACAATCGAGTGAGGAAATTTGTATGTTTCAATGTAAAATTGATATAAATCAGTTTCGCGTCAATTACCTTGAAAAAATATGTAACATCATCCGCCAACAATTTTCTGCAAAACATAGGCCATTTTGTTTACATCAAGCAAGGTGACCCACTGATGTAGGGAAGCATGAACTCTTTGTTAGCATTACGTTCTTGGTTTTACCTGTGTATCTAATCAAAAAAGGCAGGTTTTGTCCTACTTCCTAAGTAACTCAGCATTTCAGTGCATATGGGTAATTCCACTCTTAAAGCTTTTTAACCTTGTTTTGCTAGGATGTTAATGCTGTACTTTTGTGCGCTTGCAAATATACAGTCTTGTTCTAATAGTCAGAAGAAACTGATGTGCCCAGTTGCATGTAGCCAATGCAACTTGGCCATTTCAACTGAAGCAATATTGAGCAAGATACTTGTTTTGACGGGTCAGTTGTAACAAGTATAATATATTTAATTTGCAAATACAGCCTGAAACAGAATAAGATAGGGAACAATACAAAATGTCCTTATTAATTAATTCATAAGGTACAGAAAAGACCATGCAACAAGCACACGAGGGAATATTTCATGCAACACAAACACATGACAAAACAAAATTAGCATTTGTTTAGCAAAGTTTCTGACCATTGTTGCCCAGATAAAGATATAATAATCATTTTCTTAGTGATTTTTATTAATTGCCATCCCAGGAAGATAGTCTAATGTAGTCATTTGCACTTATATAGCTCAATTAGCTCAGTATTTCCAAAACACTGATCCAGGTCACTCTAGACTCTGTCAGTTACCATGAACCACATTAAGAAGGCAATTATAATCATCATGAATCGCTGATTGACATCTGTTTTGATAACTATATGACAATGACATCATTTCGGCAATCTGCTTAATACACAACAGAAAGTCAAAATGGAAACTATAAATAGCATCTTAGGAAGAGATGACTGGAACATATGGATTTAACATGTGGGCATGTTGAACACAGAAAAGAGACTGAACTGACCTCACTTTACAAAATAAATACCTGAGAGAAATCACATCACTGTGGGATATTTATCACTCTCTACTCTGAGATGCTGCACAATGTCAGTTATTTGGAAGGACAAGTAGATTCTGTTTCAGTTATTCATTTCAAGTAAATGTTTAGCTGCTTATAGTTGAACCTGCAAATCAGTAATCTTCTGCACTGTGTTCTCATCAGTAGCAAAAAGATTAGGTTACATTTAACCTCTTTTCTATACTGCTTTTTCTCTCTCATTTGTTGTCTCTCGTTCAATTTCTTGGGACAAGAAAATGTGCAAGCAACTTACTTCCAGATGTCAACATCGTTCTTGATCCAGCTGTTTACCATATGTGCCACCCTCCAATCATTTTTGCCCCAATGCCTCCACATGCTCTCTGGGCTAGGGTGATGAATTAATCTCCCACTGTTTTGTTATTCAGTGTGCTATTCCTACGCTCATTAACCCATACTAAAGAAAAATGTGGCCATTGCAGCTATTACACTTTAATCCAGATGTATATTTGGGCTATGGTAACTTTACAGAAAAACACACAACACTGCAAATAATAGTTTTGTTCTTCAACAATAACAACTTGCATTTATCTAGAGCCTCTAGTGTAGTAAAATGTCCCAAGGTGCTTCACAGGAGCATTATCTATTACACAGAGCCAAAGAAGGGAATATTAGGGCCACTCACCATATGGTCGATCAAAGAGATAGGTTTTAAGAAATGTCTTATAGGAGAGGAGAGAGGTGAGGAGGTTTAGCGAGGGAATTCTAAAGCTTGGGGTCTAGCAGCTGAAAGGAGGAAGTTGGGGGTGCACAAGTGGCTAGAATTGGAGGAATACAGAGTTCTCTGAGGGCCGTAGGGCTGGAGAAGTTTACAGAGAAAAAGGGCTGAGGCCATAGAGGGATTTGAAACAAAAAATGATGAATGTGATGTAAACCATACAATAATCTATTAGCCCCTACTCCTCTCCCTCCTCCTCTACAGCCACATAGCTTTTGGGTGAGTGGTAAGAACTAGCTGTTGGAAATGCTTGGTTGCATCAAACATTCAACTGAAGAATGCTTGCTCCAATCTTGATGGCTAGCAGAGAGGGTCAGTTAGATCTCTGCGTTGTAGCAGGAACTGAAGTAATTAAGTCATCCAAAGATATTATGAAGGATAACAGAATATTGGCTCTCACTTTGGCCTATTAAATTTAAAACACAAATTTAGAATTCTCACGCTCATGTTTAAATTCCTTCCTGGCCTAAGCCCTCGCTACTTCTGTGAAATTTTCTGCCTGGAATCCCCAAAAAACTTTCCAATGCTCCAATTCTGTTCTCCTTTTCATCCTTTGCAAACCACCATTAGAGGCTGGTGTCTCAGCCACATAGATCTCACACTCTGGAAGTCTCCCCTAAACCTTCCGCCTTTCCATCTTTCTCTCTCTCTCTCCTAAGACCCTCCTTAAAACCCACCCATCTCTCTCTAACCAAGCTTTTTTCTCTTCCCCAGAAGGAAGTGGAGGCTGGGTCTTTAAATTTATTCAGGGGTCTGAGTTACACTGAGCTGAGTTAGGTAGTTTTTTGTTAGACAGGGGAGTCAAGGGTTATGGGGTGCAGACAGGAGACCACAACCAGATCAGCCATGACCTTATTGAATGGTGGAGTAGGCTGGAAGGGCCAAATGACTGATTCCTGCCCCTGAGCTCTATGTTCCTATGTTTTAGCTACTCCTGCTAACTGTTCCTTGTTCAACTTAGTGTCTATTTTTGATCATGGTGCCGTTATTGTTGCTGTTCTTCAGTTACAGGAAAGGAGCAATACAGTTCTAAAACGAAAGGAACATTTGCAGCTAATGCAGTCAGCAAGGAACATCTTCATTATGTGGTTTAAAAGAATTTCTGGATGAAAACATCAGCGTTTGCTGAAAGAACTGCATGTAATTTGAATTGTGTTTTGTTGACTTCCTCTTCTGTGAACTTCATTTGCTTTCTGCAAAGCTGCTTTGCTAGTTTTGAAAATGATCTCCTCCCCCACTTATGCCCTATATAGTTGGCATGTAGATGACACCAATAAACTCACATTCATGAGAATGTAAGTAATTGATAAGACTCCACTGCTAAATGTTATTAGTGGATTGGGCAGAAATATGGCAACCTGTGTCTTCATAGAGAACTTTCTGGCAGAAACAAGAATTGAGCTACCATTTTCAAAATTTGGCATTAGCTATTGATCAAGTGCAGAATTTACTATTCTAACCTATCAGGCCTAAGGCTAGAACCAATAACCTGGGTAGAGGCTTGAGAACAAATGTGACAAATCTTTATTTTGTGAGTATAGTAACAAATAATGGAATAGTAATATATGTTACAAGAGTGGCAGTATAGTCATTTATTTATCTGTTTGTGTTACATTTCACTATCAATAAATAGGGACTTGACTCAGGTCTTGCATGTTATAGCTACCTGGTGATGCTCCAACCGAGGATGTATTACGCTACCAGATGTAACTACATGTATTATGAGGATGCTGGAGACATATAGCATTAATCACCTAAGCTGTATTACTTTACACCATGTATAATGACCTGTGAAGTGTGTCTTCTACCATTGTGAACTGTGTTGGTCAACAGGAATGAAAATAAGGTCGAATGATGTGCCGCTAAAGAAAAATGCCATTGTTAAAGTTGTCATTTTTATGGACGGTATAAATGGAACATGAATGGAAGGAGATAATATGATGCTCACGTATGAAATATGTATCTGAATGGAGTATAGCACTGCATATGTCCTATACTAGCAACCACGGAAAAATACCTTATTTTCAGTTTGTAATGAGCTTTTTCTGATTGCAATAATTAAGTAATACATTGTCCAAAATGTGTTATAAAAATGATGCAGATATTAATTTTGCACCATTACTTAGTATCCTTTTTTTGTCTTTACATCTTTACATAATTTGTCTAATGTAAATTCCAGCGTACGGTAGCGCCAGGGTTAGTGGTCCCAATAGGACAAAATTGAGACCCGCAGCTAAGTGTAGATAGAAACAAAGTAGCGGCTGATTTACTCTGTTGAACAGGTAGAGATCAGACTAATTAGAGCAAATACTGAAAGGCCTGGATAGAGTGGACGTGGGGAAGATGTTTCCATTAGTTGGAGAGACTAGGACCCGAGGGCACAGCCTCAGAGTAAAGGGAAGACCTTTTAGAACAGAGATGAGGAGAAACTTCTTTAGCCAGAGAGTGGTAAATCTATGGAATTCATTGCCACAGAAGGCTGTGGAGGCCAGGTCATTGAGTGTATTTAAGACCAAGATAGATAGGTTCTTGATTAGTAAGGGGATCAAAGGTTACGGAGAGAAGGCGGGAGAATGGGGTTGAGAAACTTATCAGCCATGATTGAATGGCGGAGCAGACTCGATGGGACGAATGGCCTAATTTCTGCTCCTATGTCTTATGGTCTTAAATTAGTTTGAATGATTAATGGAGGATATATGACAGGGTCACTAATTCGTGATGGGCTGGGGAATTGTCTATTTGGGCAGGCTCTGGTGGTTTGATTTGAAAGGGCTAAACCATATACTCATCTTTTGTTATCAAACTAGCTGTCTCTGATGATAACTTTGTGTCACCATCTTCAAGTGGAATATGTATAGTCTGTGATCTACAGCACATAGACTGATTAGTCATGGCAAATTGTTTTTTCTGTGGTGATGGAGCATGAGACCCAGGTCAACTTTAGCTTCATACCTGCTGTAACTTGTAAACTTAATGAACTCCTTCATCTTTTTGCAAAGCTTTAATACATACGGTATGAAGATAAAATAAGCTGATTAGGTTATTTTGAAGAACACAGCAATTTTTGTTGGCACTTTTAGCAAGCAACTTTGAGGTGATATATTTTCAAGGTAACACATTTCCAATCTTGGCAACTTAATGAAAATAATTTGTTAAAATGCTTTTAAAGAAAAATCCAATTTAAGATATGTTACAACAGATGACATAGTCCAGATAAGTCTAATTTACTCTACAATAATGAGGACCATGAGCTATATGCATGACACTTACAACATCTCTAGGTTTGTTCTAAGTCTAAGACAACTATGTTGTTGTTTGCTGGAATACCTGATGCATGTTCCCAATTCATAGCAAAGTTTGTATTGATTATTATTTTTTTAATACCAGCTAGTTTATCCATTATGTGTTTAAACTTTTTAAACACTTGCTGCAGCCATTTTGCCCAATAAATCAACAAATTTAATGATTGGAGACAATATTGAACAAAGCTCTTGCATAGTTCCTAGTTAAAAAGAATGCAATTTAACAAGAATCATTTACCAAGAAGGCATCCTTTCCTATTTAGTTTTTGCTTTTTGACTTGTGTACTCATTAAGCTGAGGGTGTTACTGCTGAGAATGGAGCATTTTTTTCCATTTCACTGCCAATATCAAGCATCAGGGTCAGATGTAGCACGATGTAACACGGAATAAAGCTCCCTACTTTTCTACCCAACCTCAGCAGAGTGTTGAATATTCTACCAGTTTATTTTTATTTTTTGCATTTCTCAAGTCAACCATCTTATGGACTATGACGGATGTCACACAGCAGTTGCAGATGAGCTACAGTGGATATGTGAGATGGCATAAGACAAACGAGCATGACATACTATGGCAGCAGATCTTCTGGTCAGAGTCGTACAAACAGCAGCAGCAGCATGGGCTGTCAAAAAGGCTAATGGAATGCTGGCCTTTTAGAGGACAGGAATACAAGAGGGTAGAAGTCACGCTTCGGCTATACAAATCCCTGTTAAGACCATGCCTGAAGTACTGTGAGCAGTGTCAGGCATCACATCTGAGAAGAAGGATATATTGGCACTGGAAGAAGTGCAGCATCTATTTAGTAGAATCATACTTAAACTCCAAGGGTTAAGTTACAAGAGATTTAGCAGGTTAAGGAGTGATTAGATTGAAGCTTTAAAGATATTAAGAGGAGCAGATAATGTACATACAAACATATGAGCATAAGAATTAGAAGGAGGAGTAGGCCATTCGGCCCCTCGAGCTAACTCCGCCATTCAGTGAAATCATGGCTGACCTGATTGGAAACTCAGCTTCACATTCCCACCTATCCCGATAAACATTCACCCCCTTGCTTATCAAGAATCTATCTAGTTCTGCCTTAAAAATATTCAAAGACCTTTCTTCCACTGCCCTTTCAGGAAGAGTTCCAAAGACTCAATCCTCTGAAAGAAAATATTCTCCTCATCTCTGTCTTAAATGGGTGACTCCTTATTTTAAAACAGTAACCTCTAGTTCTAGCTTCTCCCACAAGAGGAAACATCCATTCCACATCCACCCTGTCAAGACCCCTCACTATCTTGTCTGCCTCAATCAAGTCGCCTCTTACTTTTCTAAACTCCAGTGGATAAAAGTCTGTACAACCTTACCTTAACAGCCCTTCCATTCCAGGTATTAGTCCAGTAAACCTTCTTTGAACTGCTTCCAACGCATTTACATCCTTCCTTAAATAAGGAGACCAATGCTGTACACAGTACTCCAGATGTGGTCTCACCAATGCCCTGTATAACTGAAGCAGAACCTCCCTACTTCTGCATTCAATTCCCCTCACAATAAACTATAACATTCTATTAGCTTTCCGAATTACTTGCTGCATGCTAACCTTTTACGATTCATGCATTAGACATCCAGATCCCTCTGCATCTCAGAGCTCTGCAACCTCTCACCATTTAGATAATATGCTTCTCTTTTATTCTTCCTACCTAAATGGACAATTTCACATTTGCCCACATTATACTCCATTTGCCAGATCTTGCCCACTCAATAAACCTTTCTATATCCCTTTGTTTAAAAGCAAAATACTATGGATGCTGGAAATCTGAAACAAAAACAGAAAATGCTAGAAAAATTCAGCAGGTCCAGCAGCATCTGTGGAGAGAGAAACAGAATTAACATGTTGGGTCCATATGACACAGAGCCTCTGAAGAAGGGTCATACAGGCTCTAAATGTTAACTCTGTGTCTCCCTCCACAGATACTGCCAGACCTGCTGAGTTTTTCCAGCATTTTCTGTTTTTATATCCCTTTGTAGCCTCTTTATGTCCTCTTAAGAACATAAGAAATAGGAGCAGAAATAGGCCATTTGGCCCCTCAAGCCTGCCCCACCATTCAATAAGATCATGGCTGATCTGCCCCAGGCTTCAACTCTTCTTTCGTGCCAGCTCCTCATAGCCCTCAACTCACCGATATTTCAAAAATCTATCTACCTCCTCTTTAAATACTTTCATTGATTTAGCCTCCACAACTCTCTAGGGTAGAGAATTCCAGACATTCACTATCCTCAGGGAAGAAATTCCTTTGCATCTCAGTTTTAAGTGAGTGTCCCCTTATTCTGTAACTATGTCCCCTAGTTCGAAATTCCCCCACTAGTGGAAACATCTTCTCAACATCTACCCTGTCAAGACCCCTCAGGATCTTGTACACTTCAATAAGATCACCCCTCATTCTTCTAAACTCTAGTGAATAAAGGCCTAACCTGTTTAGCCGTTCTTGATAAGTCAACCCCTTCATCCCAAGAATCAGCTGAGTGAATCTCTTTTGAACTGCCCCCAATGCCAGTATACCCTTTCTTAAGTACAGGGACCAAAACTGTACACAGTACTCCAGGTGCGGCCTCACCAACACCCTGTACAGTTGTAATAATACCTTGCTATTTTTAAACTCCAACCCCCAAGCAATACAGGCCAAAATTCCATTTGCCTTCTTAATTACTTGCTTCACCTGCATTCTAACTTTTTGTGTTTCATGCACAAGGACACTCAGATCCCTCTGTGTTGCACTTTTTTGGAGTCTCTCTCCATTTAAATAATAGTCTGCTTTTTGATTTTTCCTACCAAAGTGCATGACCTCACACTTTCCTACATTAAAGTCCATCTGCTAAGTTTTTGCCCACTCACTCAACCTGTCTATATCCCCTTGCAGATTCCTCATGTCCTCATCACAACATGCCCTCCCACCTATTTTTGTATCATCAGCAAATTTGGATACATTACACTGTGTCCCCGCCTCCAAGTCATTAATATAGATAGTAAATATTTGAGGTCCTAGGACTGATCCTTGTGGCACTCCACTAGTTACATCTTTCCAACCTGAAAAAGACCCATTAATCCTGACTCTCTGTCTTCTGTGTGTTAACCAATCCTCAATCCATGCTTATACATTATCCCCAAGACCATGAGCTCTTATCTTGTGCAATAACTTATTTGGCGCCTTATCGAACGCCTTCTGGAAATCCAAATACACTACATCTACCGGTTCCCCTTTATCAACTCTGCTTGTTATATCCTCAAAGAGCTCTAGCAAATTTGTCAAACATGATTTCCCTTTCACAAAACTATGTTGACTCTATTTAATTGCATTAAGCTTTTATAAATGTCCTGCTATTCCTTCTTTAATAATGGACTCTAGCATTTTCCCAACAACAGACGTTAGGCTGACTGGCCTATAGTTTCCTGCTTTTTGTCTCCCTCCCTTCTTGAACAGGGGCTTCACATTAGCGGTTTTCTAATCTGCTGGGACCGTCCTGGAATCCAGTGAGTTCTGGAATATTTCGACCAATGCCTCCACTATCTCTGCAACCGCTTCCTTTAAAACCCCTGGATGCAGGCCTGGCAACTAGTCTGCCTTTATTCCCATTAGTTTTTTCAAATACTTTGTCCCTCGTGATAGAGACTGTTACAAGATCTTTCCTCCCATTAGCTCCTTTCATTATCTGATATCTTTGGAATGTTTATAGTGTTCTCCACTGTGAAGACTGATGCAAAATATGAATTTAAATTATCTGCCATTTCCCTGTTTCTCATTATCAATTCTGCAGTCAGATCCCCCAAGGGTCCCGACGCTCACTTTAGCTACTCTCTTTTTTTTATATACCCGTAGAAGCTCTTGCTGTTTGTTTTTATATTTCTTGCCAATTTATTTTCATAATCAATTTTCTTTCTCTTTATTAGCTTTTTAGTCATCCGCTGCTGGTTCCTAAAAAATTCCCAATCCTCTGGCCTGCCACTAGTTTTTGCCGCTTTGTATGCCTTAGTTTTTGATTGGATACTCTCTTGGCCACCTTTGTTAACCACGGGTGGTCCATCCTTCTCATTGAGTCCTTCTTTTTGACCGGGATAAATTTTTGCTGAGCGTTATGAAATATCTGCTTAAGTGTCTGCAACTGCTTATCCACTGACCTTCCCCTTAGTCTATTTTCCCAGCCCGATTTAGACAACTCTATCTTCATATCTCTGTATTTGTCCTTATTTAAGTTGAGGACACTGGTTTGAGATCTGAGTTGCTTGCCCTCAAACTGAATTTGAAATTCTACCATGTTGTGATCGCTACCCCCTGGAGGATCCTTAACTATGAGATCTCTTATTAATCCTACCTCAATACACATTACTAGATCTAAAATAGCCTGTTCCTGGGTAGGTTCTGCAACATATTGCTCTAAGAAACAATCCCTGATGCACTCCGTAAATTCGTCTTCCATGTTACCCCAGCCAATTTGATTTGTCCAGTCAATATGCAGATTAAAATCACCCATGACAATTGTAGCATCCTTCTTATACGCCTCCATTATTTCCTGATTTATACATTGTCCTACAGTGAGGCAACTCTTCGAGGACCTATAGACGACTCCCACCGATGACTTCTTCCCCTCGCTATTCCTTATTTCCACTCAAACTGATTCCACATCACGATCTATTGCAGCAATATCACTACTCACCACCACTCTGATACCTTCCTTTATTAACAAAGCTACCCCACCTCCTTTTCCTTTATGCCTATTTTTCCAGAACGTTGAATACCCTTGAATGTTGAGTTCCCAGTCTTGGTCACCCTGCAACCACGTCTCTATAATAGCTTTCAAGTCCATTTATTTCTATTTGTGGCGTCAACTCATCTATCTTGCTGCAAATGCTGCGTGCATTCAGATAAAGAGCCTAAGCTTTGACTATTTACCATTATTACTCATTCTGGTTCTAATTTCTGCCGCACTCTTCTGCTTATATTTTCTGCCTCTTCCTGTCACACTTGGACTATTGTTCGCCTCTTCACTACTCTGCACCTCTGCTCTCTCGGCTGTTTTTGATTTTCTAAACATCCCTTGAATTGAACCCTCCTCCCCCCCATTAATTAGCTTAAAGCTCTATTTACGACCCTTGTTATATGATTCACAAGGACACTGGTCCCAGCATGGTTCAAATGAAGCCCTTCCCAATGAAACAGCTCTTTCCTTCCCCAGTACTGGTACCAGTGCCCCATGAATCGGAACCCATTTCTCCCACAACAAATCTTTGAGCTATGTATTTACCTCTCTAATCTTATTTCCCCTTCACAACTTGCTTTCCTAGCTATCTTTGTGTCATCAGCATAGTCAGCAATCATACTATCGGTCTCTTCATCCAAGTCATTTATATAAATTGTAAAAGGTTGAGGCCCCAGTACTGATCCCTGTGGCGCACCACTCATCATATCCTGCCAACCAGAAAAAGAGCCATTTCTGCCCACTTTTTGTTTCCTGTTAGCTAGCCAATCTTCTATCCATACCAGTGGGCAGAATTTTCTGGCTGGCGAGTGGGCAGAGCGGGAGTGGGCAGGTGGCGACGGGACTGCAATGACCACCAGGTCCAATGGCGACCTGGTGGCCTGTTTAAAAAAACTGCTGTAGCCTTTCAGAGGCTGACAAACATGGCAACTGGAAGGGCTCCCCAGAGCGCTGCTGGTGAGCAGGCCAGACAGGAGGGTAGGGCAGGGGGGCACTGTGCCTCTCATTTTTCGGACGATTGCCTTGCTGCCCTTCTTGAGGAGGTGGAAGCACAGCGGGAGGTCCTGGTACCCCAGGACAGGAGGAGGAGGCCCCGCCACATGACCAAATGAGCCTGGAATGAGGTGGCGGAGGTGGTGAGCTTCCGCGACGTGGTGCGGCGCACCTGGATCCAGTGTCGCAAGCGCTTCAACGACCTCTTGTGCTTGGGAAGGGTGAGCACCAGGTTGGCATTGGTCACTTAACGCAGCAGATAGGCTTTCCACACTGGGGCCTCCACCCCCCTCGCCAAGTCTGAGTGTGGTGACTGCATTGAATCATTGATGGCATGTGTCCTTCGCTGGGTGGGCCAGCAGATATTGCCCATGCCGGAGAGGTTGGTGAAGAGATGGGTTCTGCACCCGCAGCATGTGGTGCACTGAGACCCACATTACTGTACTGGGGGCAACCTGGAGGAGCTGCACCTGGGCGCAGTGCTGGAACTCCAGGACATGTCAAAGTCAGGATGATGACATACTGGGAGGGGAGCTTCAATATGGTGTGGCACCAATCGATCTGCTGTCCTCTGCGCTCCACATGCTTGCGCCTCCTTGCTATAGAAGGTTAGACCGTGTGGTGCCTAATGTGATGTAGGCAGCATTTGGCCAAGGCGGGGAACAGGCCAGGCATCTTTGTGTTAGTGTTTGGCAGCAGCAGGGTGAGGAGGCACTGGAGCCCTGCAATGTCCCATTCTGGTTGGGGTGGGCCGTCCGCGAAGAGAATCCAGGTACAAGTAGCATTAATCAATGCTCTTCCCTCATTTTCAGGAGAAGAATGCACATAATGCCGCTGAGCGGGTGAGGATTGGCAGAGGGCCAGCCCAGGTGGCGATGCTTACCTGGTTTGAGCAGGAGGCCCTAGACCTGAAGAGGCGCCATGCACCCAGGTCCACTGGTGTTGGTGAGGCTGGGGTGCCACGTTCAGGTATTTATGCCCAGCAGTGAGGTTACCTTTGTTCTCCCAACAGCCAAGGCAGTGCTGAATGTTCAGTGATTGAAGTTTGCAACATGGCTTGACCATTGCTTATGGAAGGATAAGCGCATAATGATCTGGTGGACAGGGATGCACATTGACACTGTCTCCACGTTAACTGATCCAATGTCCTTGTTCTTCCTTTCAGCATCAGCAGAGCAGGGCCTGGAGGAGGAGCAGCAGAGGCCCCCTCTCATACCTGAGGGCCCTGAAGTCTCAGACTCACCAGTGTCACACCATCTCTGCCAGGCAGGCACCAGCGCAGATACTAACACCTCGGTGGGAATTAGATCATCGGTTAGTGTCCCGGGGCACAGTGGTGAGGGCACTTCACAGTCACTGGAGGAGCTGGCAAAGACAGAGAGTGCCCATGATGCCAGCAGTCGGAGGACTGCAGGGGACCAGGCACATGCTTAGTCGGTGGCTGATGATGTGCCTCTGGAGTCGTCCACAATGCAGCAAATGCAGGAAATGCGGCCGGGTGTGCGGGAGCATCTGGTGGAGAAACATGAGGCTATGCTTGGCTTGGTGTCCGTGGTGGAGGGGTCTATGCGGACCATCGCCGATGCAATAAGCCTCAAAGCCAAGCATCATGTGTCCTCCATGGAGAGACTCTCGTGGAGAGGCTCCTCCAGGAGACCAATCAGGGCTTCCTGGGGATGCACTCTGACCAGCAAGCCCTCACATTGGTATTGACCTCATCTGGTCAGTGCCAGTTTGGGAGATGGTCTGGGCACCAAGTTTCCCAGCTCGGTGCCCATCCATCTACGGTGAGTAGGGAGGTCCGAACCAACCTCATGTCGGCGCAGCAGCTGCCTGTCATCTTTGCGGGCTCCTCTCAGGGCGCTCCAGATGAGGGCAGACGTTCCTCTGCACCGCTCCCAGTGACCACTGCATCCGATGAGGCGGCGACGACTGGGGAGATGCCAGCTGTGTAACTGGCAGATTCCTCCCAGGTGGGGCCAGCACAGGCTCCACAGGCCAGAGGATGACTGCCAAGGTCATCGATGCCAACAGGACAGCAGAGTAAGCAGGCTGTCTCAGATGCTAGTCCCAGTGAGGGGGCAGCACCAATACATAGCACCCGAAAGCATAAACATAAGGCACCTTAGGCATACCACGGATTTATCACTGGTGCTTTTGTGTTGGCCCGCAATCAGGTCTTTATGAGTTGGTGTGATGTTGAACTCCTTTGTCATTTTGTTCTCTTAAGTTCACTTTGTTATACCATTAAATTCAGACATGTCATCGTGGCTGAGGGAGCCTCTTTTCTTCTGCAGGTGGATGGTTTTCCAATAATGTTATGAATGATTTGTGGGACATTCAGCTTTATTAACAAGGCCCTTAGTTAATGTTCCTATCCAGGCAGATTTTGCACTTAGGTATCGAGTATGGAGCCTGCAGCCCAGGCTTGTCCTGGAGGTCCATATGTGGTGTGCTAGCTGAAGGTTCATTGGATTAAAGCCTCCTAGTGTCCCTGCCTCCCTGGAGTATACCCGGGTCAGCGTCTACCCCCTCAGCATTTCTCTGTGCGTGCTCATCCTCGGACTCACAGCTGGACTGATTGTGCGCAGCTGCAGCCACTGCATCTACATCTTTATCGTCCACAGCGTCCCCACTTTCCAGCACCAGATTGTGGAGAGTGCAGCATGCAACCAAATATCAGCGACACACAATCTGGGGGGTACTGGAATGTGCCCCCTGAACGGTCCAGGCATCGGAAGCACATTTTGAGAAAACCGATAGTTCTCTCCACCACAGCCCTTGTGGTGCCGTGGCTCCTATTGTACCGCTGCTCAGCTTCTGTTCTTGGATGGCGGAGAGGTGTCATGAGCCACCTTCTGAGGGGATAGCCCTTGTCACCCAGCAGCCATCCATCAAGCTGGGCTGGAGCACTGAACAGCCCCAGCACCTGGGAGTACCTGAGGGTCTAGGCGTCTTGGGAGCTGCCTGGGTACCTTGCACAGACTCGTAGAATCAGCATCCTGTGGTCACACACTATCTGCACGTTCATGGAGTGGAAGCCCTTCCTGTTGACGAAGGCACCGGGCTCACCTGCTGGCACCTTGATGGCCACATGTGTACAGTCCTAGCACCCTGGACACGGGGGAAGCCACCAATCGCTGCAAAGCTTCTGGCTCGCTGTGTCTGGCTTGCCTGGTCCCAACAGTAGTGGATGAAAGTCAATGCCTGTCTGAACAGAGCATCTGTAACCTGCTTGACACAAGTGTGGACAGCTGATTGGGAGACACCTCAAAGTTCACCCACCGACCCCTGGAGGGAACCAGAGGCATAGAAGTTGAGGGCAGCTGTGACCTTCAGATCCGCTGGCATGGGGGTGTCCACCACACAGTTAGTGGAGATCTCAGGGCCAATCATCTGACAGATATAGGTGACTGTCTCCCTTGAGAGACGGAACCTCCTTCAGCACTGCACCTCAGACATATTGAGGTAGCTGCTTCACTGCCTGTAAACCCTGGCAGCAGGATAGTAGTGTCTTCTGCGCCCCCTTCTGTCTTGGACTACCTCTTGGCCCTGCACCCCTTGTGCCTGCGCCTCTCCTCCCAAAGGTGGCTCCTCTGGAGGCTGAATGTGCACTCCTGGCCTCCTCCCACTTCTATCCCTCCGTCCCTCCTCAGAGGAGGTGCCTCCAGTGGAGAGTTCAGCTCCCATTCCCAGGCTAAGGGAAGGCTTCCTGAAACCTACAGGCCCAGAAATGATTTTTCACTGCAGAGCGCTGACCTGAAGTTTGTGAGTCCAGTCCAAGCAGCTGGTATTGCAGCTCACACAGGCAGGTATCAATAACTTTGCAAATTAAATATTTGACAGAGCACACTCGCGACCCCACTGAACCCTCTTATCCCGCCCGTGGATGAGATTTATGCAAATGTCTCCTACCCGCCTGCCCGTTGCGCCCGTGTGACGACCTGAAGATTGCACGGGTGCCGAAAAGTTGCCGTCAATTGGCGCTTCAAGGGCCTTAAGTGGCCCATTAATTAATGGCGGGCACGCATCGGATATCATTGCGCGCCCGCCCAACGAAATATCACAATGGCTCGCGGTGACGTCGAGACGCTCGCCCGACGTCACCACGTGTCATTTTATGTGTCGGCATGCGAGTCCCACCGCTGCCCACCAACAGGAAAATTCTGCCTAATATGTTACCACTTCCACTATGAGATTTTATTTTCTGCAATAGCCTTTGATGTGGCAACTTATCAAATACCTGCTGGAAATCTAAGTACAGTACATCTTCTGGTTCCCCTTTATCCACAGCACATGTTACTTCTTCAAAGAACTCCAATAAATTGGTGAAACCTGATTTCCCTCTCACAAAGCCATGTTGACTCTGCCTGATTACCTTGAATTTATTTAAGTGCCCTGCTATAATGTCTTTAACAGAGCTTCTAATATTTTCCCTGTGACAGATATTAAGTTATCTGGCCTGTAGCTTCCTGCTTTCTGTCTCCCTCCCTTTTTGAATAAAGGAGTTACATTGGCTCTTTTCCAATCTAATGGAACCTTCCCCAAATGTAGAAAATCTTGGAAAATTAAAACCACTGCCTCAACTATCTCACTAGCTACTTCTTTTAAGACCCTAGGATGAAGTCCATCAGGGCCTGGGGACTTGACAGCCTATCGCTCCAACCATATGCTCAGTACTACATCCCTGGTGATAGTAATTTTCTTGATTTCCTCTCTCCCTTCCATTTCCTGACTTATAGCTATTTCTGGGATGTTACTTGTATTCTCTATAGTGAAGACCGATACAAAATATCTGTTCAATTCATCTACCATCTCCTTAATTTCCATTATTAATTCCGCAGACTCACTTCCTATAGGACCAATTCTCACTTTTTTAACTCTTTTCTGTTTCAAATATCTGTAGAAACTCTTACTATCTGTCTTTATATGTATCTGGCTTTCTCTTGTACTCTAAGTTTTCCCTCCTTATTAACCTTTTCATCATTCTTTGCTGTTTTTTGTATTCTTTCGATCTTCTGACCTGCCGCCCATCCTTGTGCAATTATATGCTTTTTCTTTAAGTTTGATACTATCTTTAACTTTTTTAGTTAACCATGGATGGTGGGTACTCCCCTTGGAATTTTTCTTTCTCGTTGGAATGTATCTATTCTGTGTGTTCTGAAATATCCCTTTAAATATCTGCCACTGCATCTCTGTTGACCTATCCCTTAACCTAATTTGCCAGTTCACTTTAGCTAGCTTTGGTTTCATGCCCTCATAACCGATCTTATTTAAGTTTAAAATACTAGTCTTGGAACCACTCTTTTCTCCCTCAAACTGAATGTCAAATTCAATCAGATTATGATGGCTGATGCCTAGGGGCGTCTTCACTCTGAGGTCATTAATTAATCCTACTGCATTGCACATTACCAGGTCTAATATAGTCTGCTCTCTGGTTGGCTCTAAGAAACTATCCTGGAAACATTCTATGAACTCTTCACTTTGCCCATCTGATTTTTCCAGTCTATAAATAGATTAGAATCCCCCATGATTATCGCCCCACCTTTCTAACAAGCTCCCATAATTTCTTCTTTATGCTCTGTCCTACCATGTAGGTACTATTAGGTGGCCTGTACACCACTCCCGCAAGTGACTTCTTGCCTTTAGATTGGGCAAAACTATTTCTGATGGTTGGGGAGTCTACGACTAGGGGTATAGACTAAAAATTAAAGCCTGACCTTTCAGGAATGAAATTAGAAGAAACACCTCGACACCCATAGGGGGGGTAGAAGCTTGGAACTCTCTTCTGCAAACAGCAATTGATGCTAGATAGATTATTAATTTTATGGTTGAGATCAATAGATTTTTGCTTACCAAAGGTGTTACAGATGGGCATATGGAATTAGGTCGCAGATCAACACGATCTCATTGAATTGCGGAATAATTTTGAGGGGATAAGTGGCCTACTCCTGTTCCTATGGTCCTATCTGAGTCAGACTACCAATTCAGTGGGAAAATGGTGCAGAATTGGGTGCATTTTGTGCTCTTGGTCCATCCACTAGAGAACTGAGAATGCCCAGCCAAAAAAAAGTTATCAACTGTTCTACATTAAGTATCTGGCTAACTCCTATATCTTTTCCCACTGAATCTGTGGATCACATGGTGATCTCCCAATGGTAGGAATGTGATTGAATGCTTATGAACCTTTATATCATGGACAAATCAAACTTCCATTTCTGAAGCAAGAAACTCACACTGCAGTTTCAAAATAAAAATGTGACACTAGTTTAGATCATTGTATACTGAGTTGAGACTTGATTGTGCCGATTTTAACTTTTGGCACAAATCTAGCAGTTTGTGGGCAGAACACAACTTGCCTGTTGCTGCTGCCATGCTGGCTGAGCCATTCTGAGGCCCAGGCCCCATTTATAGGGATGAAGAAAGCTGCATGCGCCAAATAAGCACTCTGATGCAACTTGCTGGTTGGGGAGGGGAGCGAAATGGATGGTTCTTGTACAATTCTGGGCAGTGGTAGGGGTAGAGGGGGCATTTGAGCTCGGGTGCTGTTATGGGGCAAGGAGGGGCAATCGGTGTGTATCATAGAAGTGAATAGAATTACATAGATTTTAAAACATGGAAACAGGCCATTTGGCCCAACTGGTCTGGGCTGTTGTTAACCCTTCACATGAGCGTCTTCCCCCCTTACTTCATCTCCTATCAACGTATTCTCCCATTACTCTGAAGAAGGGTCATACGGACTTGAAACATCAACTCTGTTTCACTCTCCGCAGATGGTGTCAGACCTGCTGGGTTTTTCCAGCATTTTCTGTTTCTGTTCCTTCTATTCCTTTCTCCCTCAGGTACTTATTTAGCTTCCTCTTAAATGTATTGGTTTTAAAACACATGTGTCATTACCTGCAACATGCGTGCATCTCAGGTATGCATGTTGCAAACCTACAGGGTATGTTTTGTCCACCTGCAGCATGTGGCATCAGCTATTGTGTCTGTGTATATGTGCGTGCATGCTTCTGTATGTGCAGTCTATCTGTGTTTATTATAAATATTCATTGCCTATGTGTCACCCTTCTAATACATTTGATCAAGGCGTTAACATGTTAAAAGAATTTGAGTCTAGATACAGAGAAATTATTACCTCTGGTAAGAAATCAAGAACAAGAGGACTTAATCTCAGAATTAGAGGTATGACATTCAGGAGTAAAATCAGCAAGCACATTTTCACACAAATTTGGAATTGTCTCCCCTAAAACACTATGGATGCTCGGGCAATTGGCCCATCAGAAGGTGATGGTTCAACGCTCTCTTGTTGGAGATGGTCATTGTCTGGCACTTGTGTGGCACAAATATTACTTGATACTTAATCAGCTCAAGCCTGAATGTTGTCCAGGTTTTGCTAAATATAGGCATGGACTACTTCAGTATCCGAGGAGTTACAATTGGTACCAAACACTCTGCAATCTTCAAGAATGTGAGGGAAATCTGTTCATAATGATAATGCAAGAACTCATTAAATTCTGACTGTTGTTATTTCGCAAACAATACAGAACTAGAAAGATGAAATTAATGACGATCAATGCCTCAGAACCTATATGCCTAACAGATACAATATATGGAAAATTTGGGAGAGCAGAGATCTGTACACTCAGCTAGTGTGAAATCACTTAGTCATAGAATTAGGGGAATAACACTGTGCTGCTGGATTTCCTTGAGCCACTGGAATGTTATTAAGCATCCTGCCAGGCTGACGGCAGAAACACTTATATAACCAAAATATTCAGCCACTACGTGGAGACTACGTGAAACAACGTCAGGGATATAAAAACCATCGAAGAGCATTTAGGAACAATTTGCAACGTCAGGAAATACGATTTTAATAATCAGCACAACTAGTTTGGCAAATTTGTGCAAAGATCAAGAACCATACTTTTTAAAGTTAGGTTTTATCAATATTTTTCATTTTTCATATCCATAAATGATATCTTAATACTTTGGATCAGATATGATTATCTTTTTGTGAAGTTATGGTCCATTAAAGGTGAATTTGGTTTTGGACAAAATCATATTCCTCATTCAACAGGATCTATTTCATTTACCTTAACACCAAAAATAGCTGTACTAAAAATAAAACCATGGAGGAAACATTAGGCAAGTGTTCAATTATCAACATCTAATTAAACATTACTCATTAAATTAATCTAAACACAAGTGAAATTTGATACTACCATATGCAGTTATTAGGTTTAGGGCATCACTTAGAATTATTATAACTCTTTTGTGTCAACTTAATAGACTAAATTAACAAAATCAGGGACAATTTGAATTATTATAGTTTCTTGCCCCAGTATTTCCTCAATAGCAAGTCCACTTTTAGATAAGATATGGGCGGATTTACTAATTAGAGAGAGTGGGACCTGGGATTGCAGTAAATAAACTGTGCTTGCTAATTAATCAGGGCGGGTTGGTTAAATGTATTTTTTCTCTCTCCTTAGATTAGATGGGGCTTCTAAATTTGAGTAAAAGAGCTGGGTTGTTAAATCAGACTAGATTGGTTGAGATTGCTGGTGCCAATAAGAATGTGATCTAAATCCTGATTAGGTCCATTCCCATAGCAATCTGGAAGACTGAAGTTAAATGTCCAAAATTTAGCAGGCTGGCAGCCAATGTGCCTGACAGCTAGAGGTTGCGTAAGGATTTTTCTTATAGAGAGTAGTGAGCTGCATTTTCAACTAGGTTGCAATTGCTTCATCTACAAATAAGAGCAGTAACATTCCTGTTGTTGGGCTCCCATGAGTCACTGTAATGTCACAGACTATCCTTCCAGTAGAGAGAGGAGAATCAAAAAGTCTGTCATTCGAAAGGTGTATAATTTTAAATTTATTGTGGCTGTGAAAATTAAAGACGTACCTCTGGAACATTTACAGTCCATTAAATCATTATCAGAAGCTTTTTTATTCTGAGTTTCATACAGTTATGCCATTTATTAAATATATACATAAAATATCTTTGCAGCTGTCTGAGTTGAGCTGACTTTAAGCTCTTACAATTTGGTGACATTAGCACAAGACAGCACTACAGTGCTCTCTAGTACCATTCTTCAAGTGTGAAATTAGATATTGAAATCTCAATGGTAGACTCCTCAGAAATATCACATTTCTCTCCAGGACATGTTTCCAAAGCCATGGTAGTATAGGCATTTTTAGTGGAATGTGAAATTTCTTCACCATCTTTATAAAGTAAGTTTATAAATTAGGATTTGTCACCAGCCTTTTTGAGGAAAACAGGTAGGAAGGGAACGTAGAAGAGGTGTTACAAAAGATAGAAGGAGCTGTGGCGTTGATGGGAAGGGCAGTTGACAGCATGTGGGTCTCAAAGAGAGTGTGAAAGAAATTTGAGTGAATAGGGGATTGAGAGAGAAATTGGAGCGTTAAGGGAGATAAAAATTGAAAAAGAATGGATCGGTCAAGAAAGAATAGGAGAGGCTCAGGAATGAAAAGCATCGAGAGTTCCACATTCAGAGAGAACTGGGGCTTTCAACTCCCAATTCGAAATCTGGCAGGGCCTGTGAAATTCCCGCCTAGGAAGCCCCCCGCCCTGCCCTGCCCTGCCACCTGGGAGGTTCAACCAATTTTCACAGTCAGACCTCATTAATACCCCATTCCCCAGCTACCAAAACAGGTGCAAACTGGCCCACTGGCTCTAAGGTAAGTTGCAGGATAGAGGGGTGGGGTGTGGGGATTTGGTAGGTTCCCAGAGGTGGGAAGTGAAAAGCCCAGGATGGCAGAAGCCTAGACTGTCCTTGGGGTGCTCAGAGGAGCCAAAGTGCTGTACAAGGCACGTTTTTACTCACTTTTTGGGGCATCCGGAATATTTCCCTGGTTGGAGGGAGTACTGCAATCTCTCCAGACAATAGGCTACTAAAAATGCCTTGGGAGCGCACTAGAGCAGCAGGGCCCCAATTACAATATATTAACAGAAAGGGTTAAAATTCTCTCTAGTGAATGGAAGGGTGAATGGGGGTGCGGAGGTGAGAGAAAGAGTTTGAGCAAGAGAGAGTGAAAGTGTTTAGAGAGAGGTATTGCATGATAGAAGAGAAGTTGAAAGGCAAAGGGGAAAGTGGAGGGCTGAAAGGCAACATAAGAGAGGGAGATGAGAGACACATGGTTGAAGAGAGAAAGAGGGTTGAGAGAGGATAGCAAGGTTGAGAGATTTGGGGAACGTAGCAACAGTGTGATGAGTTTAACAACATAATGTAGACATTATCAGATAGCATGCTGGAGAAATAACAGTGCTATTCATTATTAGAACTGAGTTCTCTTCATAATATGTTTGGCTAATGCACAGTGTATTGGGGATAGGGAACCCACTACGAATTTAAGCAAACATGTGTCATGTTTATTTAACACATCTACCTAAAGTATAAATAGGAAAACATGTGATATTGTTTCTCTTCTGAATGTAGTTGAAGATGAATACAGATGGCTTGGAAAAGCAACACAGATTTGCACAAAGTGCGGTAGCAGACGGGAACGTGGACGTTTTACCTGCCGGCTGCAATGGCAGCTTCTCGCGCAGTATCATCCCATTCCCAGTGCGTCCTGTCTCATTAATAATGCATTCCCAGGAAACAGGCCGGATCGCTGGTGGGACGGCCTCTGATTCACCCGCCCTGCTGTGACCTAAAGCCTTCAGTAATCCAGGCGCCATATTTAAAGGGCACCCCCGCACAGAGCTCGCTCTCTCTAAGGCATCAGAAGCTGCGGTAAAGTCATGGCTGTCAAAGGAAGGGAACATGCTGCCTCCAAATTTAGCGACGCCTCCCCTGAGCGCATACTGGACTCAGTGGAGGCCCACCATGAAGTCCTCTACCCTTTGCTCTGGGCAAGGACCAACAAGCAAGGTGACAAACCCAGCATGGGAGGCAGTGCCAGCGGTGGTCAATGCCAATGCCCTGCTATAGAGAACAGCCACCCAGTGCTGAATGAGGATGAATGATCTCCTCCATTCCGCTAGGGTAAGTCACTCTTCTCATCACTCTCAACTCACACACTCACAATCCCATCACACATCCACAGGGATCTCACTCACTCCCAGTTCAAGAGACATCACCATTCACTTTCTCACACACACCTTCATCTGTCCTGGGGATCGTGTTCTAATTCTGTCCATGAATGGCACCACTCACCACCTATACATGCCAGCCATCCTTATCATCCAGTCTGGCAGGTGTCCTGCTTACACTCTTTCCATCTGCATTCATGCAGAACAAGCTGGCACACAACAAAAGGAGAGGTCGCAGACTGGTGGTGACATCGAGGTCCTCAGACTTTTAAAGTAGTGCCATCCAGCTGGCCGGAGACGATCTGGATCATTCCTGTGCTGACACTGAGGTCGGCGGTGCTCAACCAAGTTAGGATCAAGCAGTGCAACATTCATCAGACAACCATGCTGTGAGTCAATTTCCCTGTTCCGCAGACCACTGCCATGCACTGATTATCTCTCCTTGCTTTCGCAGGCACATCTGGGAAGCAACTGAGGGGTGTCCACAACCCAGGCCCTCGACTCAAGCCCCGAAGGCACTTCAGAAGAAGAATCTGATGATATCCTAATTGAAGGCCTGTCACAGGGCTCACCCACACCCTCCACCAGCGTAGAGACACACACCTCGGTGGGACCTAGTTCTAGAGGAGCCTCAGGGTCACAATCTGGTGAGTACACCATGCTGTCTGATCCACAGAAAGTGGCGGCAGGGACTTCCCAGGTTTCTGGCACTTGGAGGACTGCCAGAGGCCAGAAATCTGCTGAGTCTGAGTCAGATGATGAGCCTCTGCACTCGGTCATACCTCAGTTGCTGGAGCTGCAAAGGCAAGCTCGGGAACATCAGAAAGCAATGTCTGCTGCACTCCTCAGATTGCAAGGCACGATGGAGGAGTCCGTCAGCCTTCAATCTGAGGTGATAGCGCCAGCATGCCAATGCACTAAGGTCAACACTGGTAAGATGGCAGCCGCCATGGAGAACTTGGTCCAGGACGGCTGCGCAGGCTGAACTCCATCGCTGACGCCATAGTTGGCCTCCAACAGTGCCTATGCAAGAGGGGTGCGTGACTTCTTGATCCCAACCCAGCTTCCCTTTCTCCTCAAGGAGTCAGCCAGGGGCCCTCGGGCACCCATAGAGAGTAGGGTCAGCAGGTGCACACCCTGGGGCCATCCACCCAGGTGACTCTGGGAATGCCCAGCCCAGCCAAATACTCTCTTCCTGTGATCCCAGCAGCTCCAGGTTCACAGGCTGAGGAGGGTGCCACTGTCACACGGCAGGACCCTGAAAGCAGACAGGGAGCCTCCAGGTCTTGGCCCTCCAGAGGACGCCCATCAAGGTCATCACAGGCGGAGCGAAGCAGTCAGCAGGCTGCCTCCACCACTGCTGTGGATGTCGGGAGGGCACCAAGACAGGGTTAGGAAAGTTCAGAAGTTGGAGTTGCGCAACACATATGTTAATCACTTGTACTTAATGTTCACTATTGTAAATAAACTCCAAAAAATGTCTCCTTGCCTATGGCTCCTTGTTATGATGAGCGGTGTTCATGTCACTCAGATGTGAAACCGCACAAGATAAAGGCAGGTGTCTCAGTCCAGGACCTCTTCCCTGTGCAGTGTGTAACCTTCATTACTGCATGGTTTAACTAAATCATATGACTATTTTTACACACTGAACATTGATTTGAAGAATATTTGGACAATTTCCATATTATTGTCATGATATAACAACAGCATATGGGACAGAATTTGTTTTGTGCACATAATTAGAAGTGAATATATAGAAATGGAATTTCATCAGGGAGGAGAAAATCAGAATTCAGGAATTTTCCTGACGTTATTATCACACCTCCATCCCGGCAATGCCAACTTGTGGGGTTTTCATTCAGGAGACGCAGGAATGGCCTAAAATAAAATAAAACCAGAAAGTGTTGGAAGAACTCAGCAGGTCTGGCAGCATCTGTGGAGAGAGAATTTCGAGTCCGTATGCTTCTTCAGAGCCTGGGGGAGAATTTTCTCCCCATCGGGCGGGCCGGTAAGGAGCAGACGTGGAAGGGCGCGGAGCCGTTTGCCGCCCGTGATTGGCTGCGCACCGCCATTTTACATTGGCGGGCCAATTAAGGCCCGCCCAGCATGACGCGCGCTCAGCACTTCTTGTGCGGGCGGGGGGAAGGAGGGAGTCAGGGCCAGCACTCTTTCGTGCATGTGCGCAAATGAGCACAGGAATCTCCCTGAGGCACAGAGCTGTCACATGAGCTGGGACATGTTTATGATATGTTTAAAAAATATTTATGAATTTAATAGACCCTTCATGAAACCTCATCCCGCCCATGGATGAAGTCTCATGAAAAATGCGAAGGCCGCCTGGGCTCTTCGCCTGCCCGTCAACCTTAAGATTGGACGGGCAGCCCTATCAGATTGGTTAATTAGTTTATTAATGGCCTTAACAGGCCTTTGACATTTTGATGGGCGGGCAGCCACCTCCGGTGTGCGCCCGCGGAACAACAGATCGGAACGATGCGCGGCGACGTTGGGACGCATGCCAACATCACCGCGTGTCATTTTATGCGTCGGCATGCGGGGCTCACCTCCACACGCTGAAGAGAAAATTCTGCCCCTGGAGTCAGGCTGTCAGTCAACGCCAAAGCAGCCAGATTGAAAGGCCCACTTCCGTTTGCAGAGGCATTGGTCCAGTTCAGCATATCAGTGCAAAGCTCCCCTCAACCTCACCTTTATGTCCCTGACTTCATCCCCCCTTCACCCCCTCACGAACCTAACCCACTCATCCAGTATCCACTTTATAAACAGAAATCCTAAGCCCTATAATAATATTTGGAAATCTTTGAAAAGCTCATAATTCTGTAAAAATAAACAAACATCACTTGAATAGGCAGTTAAAAAAGATTATCCTCTTAGAAGCTTATAAATCTGTCAAAAAAAAACAAGCTCACGTTCCCCAGTACTGCTGTGTAAACAATCCCTGCTGAGTAGAATCCATTAATTGTTTGGAAGGAAGACAAGCCAATAAATTGACATTCCCCAGAAAAGCTGTGTAAGCAAACCTTGCCATGCGGAATCCATTAATGCCTTTGAAGACAGCTATTAAGCTTAGACGTCTGTCAAAGCCGAACAAATGGATAAGCTGTTCTGTAAAGAATGAATGAAAGCCATGGGAAAAGTTTAAACAATTAGCTATTGATCTCACACTGGGCTATGCTTTCCATATTGTACAATGCAGAGCAACACTTTATCCAGTGAATAGTGCATTTTGGTGCATCTGAAGACTTCTCCATTTTTACCATGCTGTCCTTTCACTTGACAGGTTGCCAATTATCAGAAGTAACAACCTGGCAACAATATTATTTAATGGTCGCTTACCTTTTCCAATCACAGTATTGGCATTACTCGTTTTAATATACACAGGTATAACTCATGATGAACTGTAAAGGAGTCAACACCATTTTTACTGCCCTTTCAGACTCTCCCCACTTCCAATCCAAGGTTCATGCACTCTGCAGAAAGGCTTTCGCCTCCATGAAAATTCTAGAAGTTCTGAAATGCCCACTTCCAGAATTGTGCTGGCAACTTCTAAACAGCAACATGCTGAGTCCTAACTCCACACCCTTTCCTAGTCCACTGGGAAAAGCCAGATATGGAAATGGGGACAGGAATTTCAAACCAGCCCTCCGACCGCTGTTTTTTCTCATTTAATTTCTCTCCAAGCCAGTCTGGAAGATGGCGTTTTTTACCTCCTGCCTGACCTCAGGACTGCAATATCCAGCCCAAAGTGTCAAGCTGAAGCTAGGAAGGGTTTAAAATGGCTCTCTGGCTATGCCATTTCTGACTTCCAGAAGGTGGCTTTTGTTTTTGACCACTGTACATTATTAATCTGTTAGCTAAGCCAGGAAAATCTTGTTTGAATGATGTGAACAACACCCATCTATAGAGAATTCAACTTGGACATGCGGATGTGAAAGGATGCATTAGCCTGTTACAATGAACTACGGGGACTTCAAAGGATAATAGAGCATTTAAAGCAAATGACACAGAGATTAACTGAGCTCTAAAGGTACAGCAACCATAGGTTAATCCAAAATGAAACCAAACCACAAGCATGTTAATAAAATGTTGATGGGGAGTCCTTTGACTACATTCATTCCTGTCAAGCGGTAGAGTGTAATTTAAGGAGATTAGGCTGTTTGAGCTGCCATTGGATCAGCTCTTCTGCTGAACTGGAGATCCTACTTGTTTAACTTCTGTAAATAAATCCAGTTAATTTTTTTGTAATCTGAGCTCAGATCGAGCTTGGGGTTTTGAAAATACCGTCTTCCAGACTGGCTTGGAGAGAAATAAGATGTGTGAATCATAAAGAGCATGGGATCGCTACAGAAGCCCAAAACTGCAGGTCTGAATCTTCTGGGCCATAACGAATACCAGGTCTGCTTATAAGAGTTGCTTACAGGAAATACTGTGACTGCTGCAAGAGGGATCAACTCAGCCAAACATCACACCAATGGCAACAAGAGCCGAACTAACTAGTTCTCAGTGATAAACATTAATATAGATATTATAAAACTTGATGCAAGAATGATGCTATTGGGGTATAGTATACAGTGCAGGAGGCATATTATCACAAGAAAGATTGCTTTCCAGGTCAGTAGAACATCTTAAGTTTGCACCTTTAAAGACATAGCCCAGTCTTGATAAACACAGCTACTTAATAGCAAACTATATAGTTAAATTAAAAGATAACATCAGTGCACGCACTGTGCAAACCTATAGCCTGGATTTTCCCTCCATGGGTGGAAAACAGGAGTCGGGGCTGTTTCCAGGACCCAATTTAGCCCCCTGAGGGAAAACAGTCACTCATCGGGATTTTCATGGAGGCCCACCTACTAAATTGGCATGAAGACAGGTTCCTTGTCCAAACAGTGGGTGCAGGCATGGTCTTAAAGCTAGAGAGCAAATCAAAGGCCTTCCAGCTTGAAAGAAGCAACAGGTTGCCATAGAGGGTAAGTGAGGGTACTTTAACATGGCTTCACCCTCTCACCAACTTTTTTTAAACTTTAAAGATGGAATCAACAACCAGACCACCACTGTTTTATGTGTGTGTGCGTGAATGTGCGTGTGGCTGGTCAGGTGGGTGGAGGTGGCGGTGGTTGGCCTTTAGTTGCACTCTGCTGTAAACATCTAGTTCATGGTTCATGTTAATATTTTAGAGGTAAGTTTTAGTCCTGGGGAGGTTTAAATTGTAAAAGTAACATAATTAAAATGCTAGCTTTAGAGATTGCCAAAGTACCTCAAGAAATGGCAGTTCAAAAGATGACCCATGTTTCTTTTAATAGTCAGGATAGAAAAGACGCAGCTATAAAACAGCGGGTGGGTTAACTTAACTAAAGAGCTGGAGACATGGTGTCCACAATGTTTGCAAGAAGAGCGTTTCAGAGATTCTTTTGTTTTGGGAGATAGAGCTAAAATAATTGAGAAACATTCAGAAAACCTTGAAAGGATGTAAAGCTTCACATCATCAGATCAAAGAAGAAATTGTAAATGAAGGATAATTAACATAAAGGTCAGTTTGAGGATATCCCAGAGCAGGCTACGTTATCATGGAGATGGGTGAAACTTAGGAAGGTTTTCTGATTTCAATTTCTCTGAATGTTTGCTGTGAGAGTTTTTAGTTGTATCTTGGAACTAATGTGTGCAGTTTGCAGCCCATTGAAAGAAGATAGCCAAAATAAATTGACGTGGACTGCAAGGAGAATAAAAACTAACTTCATCATTGATTGCATGGACAGCGGGTAGGGCTTAATCACAGTTTGAATTTTGTGAGGGAACAGAAGCTGGAAGATTGTCTAGTTTGAAACTATTGGAAGGACCTACAGTGATCCTCACAGAGTCTTGTGCCAAAGCAAGCAACAAGAAGATTAGCTTGGAATTATTGGAAAAATAACCAGAACAAGCGACTAAGGCATCTACATCAAGACATGGTATATGGGTTTTTCCTCTGAGAATATCTGGAACTAAGGAGAATTATCCAGGGTACTGTTGCAAACTTATGAGTGACCCCTACAATGTAAATAACTTTGTGATTGGTGTGTCTTATAAGAAAATTCTCGGGGGGGACGTAAGAAGTAAATCTTAGTACACAATATACATAGCTATAAACCACATTATTAAGTTAATAGTGCTTGTTTTGTTTAATTCTTTTATATACAATAAAGCTTGTTTGTTTCAAAAAAAAAGGGAAATTTTGTGGCGTAGTTCCATCGGCTAAAGCAAGGTATGTGGATTTCTCTTTAAATGTTAATAGTCCCTCACTGAATCGTAACAACACATACCCAGACGGACAGGGCGGACTTGTAGGCCTGCCTGGAGCACTGCCACTGGGTTCCCACCTCCAGGCAGTTAACCTGCCCCACACTCTGTTGGGAAACTGGAGGCGAACAGGAAAATCCTAGTCGGGATCCTTTAACACTGGCTAGCAAGACTCTTAATGAGCCTAATTCGCTACCCATCACATGGGGGTGGGTGCCCCGCCAGCCATGGACCCATCTTGGCAAAAATGGTCGGTGCTGCCAGTGTTTTAGGCCATCTGTCACCATTCTCACCTTTAACTGGGCCCAAAATTGGTCTGACTTTAACCCTGTGCAAGTGGATGGGTTTCGAATGGGTTAAAATCGGGCCTATTGAATTATTATAAACTCTCCAGTATGTAGCCCTAAACAATTGCTAAATCCAGTTCTGTCATGTAGAAAAAGCTAGCAGGCATCTCGTTAAAACCAGTGTAACATAAATTTATGATATTTTAATGAGCTGTTCTGCACATTAAAAAGAAATCGATCATTTGCCATTAATTAATTCATTTATTATACAAGCCAATCTCAACAACAATAGCCCAAACATTGGATAATTTTTTATTTTGAGTGATGCAATTTCTAAAATATTTTTGAGGCAACCTTTGGGTTCATCCAGTTCAGTGCACTGAGTATTTTAGAAAATAATGAGTCAGCTTTTCTAGTGTGCCTGGGGGTTTGAATCACCTGGCTGAAGCAAATCTATGAAAATCCAGCTGGGAAGCTTGCACAACCCCAAGGGAGCCCTGTGATTTTTCTATCCATCCATTTAAGTGCACGGAACATTTTAGCAGGGTTGCCTTAGTGCTATGTTTATTTTAGTCTGAACTTGATCTTCTGTTGGTATTAAGAATGTAATTGTCCTGCATAATCACATTATTCCTTTAAAGGCTGTTTCTCATCTATACTGATGTTTTTCTTTGTTGAGCAGCCTACCTCACTGCATTTGCTTCAGCTGTGCTTTAATTTATTTAAATTTAGGACCTGTGAGTTTTTAAGTACCTGACTTAAATACTCTTGTTGAATCTGACCCTTCTGTAGCCATTGTTCCCGAGGTGTAGAGCATCGTTTATTTCCCCGTGTGTTGCCTGGGGCACAAGCAAATAAAAGCATACGGCTTTTTTATTCATTCATAGGATGTGGACGTCGCTGGCTGGGCCAGCATTTATTGCCCACCCCTAATTGCCCTTGAGAAGATGGCGGTGAGCTGTTTTCTTGAACCGCTGCAGTCCATGCGGCATAGGTACACCCACAGTGAAGTTAGGGAGGGAGTTCCAGGATTTTAATCCAGTGACAGTGAAGGAACAGCGATGTATTTCCAAGTCAGGAATGTGAGTGGCTTGGAGGGAAACTTCCAGATGCTGGTGTTCCCAAGTGTCTGCTATAGGTCTATAGGTTTAATTTGGTCAGCAGAACTACTCTAATGTACAAAATACAGTATATACTGGAAATGCATCGTGAGTCAGTCAGAATCTTCAAATTTCTCGCAATGTGCAGACTGAATTTAAAGTAATTTCTATCAAATAGGATATTCAACGCTTTTTTTTAGAAAGGTGACAATGCAAATGGCGGGATTTTCGGGTCCTGATCGCCGCCGGGGCCATCCAGTCCTGCCGAAAGTCAATGGACTTTTGGTTGGGCCGCTTAATCTCCTGTGGCGGCTCCCACCACAACGGGGCCAGAAAATCCCGGCCAAAGAGGTCTTAGCAGGGACAACAAAACTATCACCATCTTAAATTTCCCATTGCACAGGTACTCCAACCTCACAACACTATTCATAGCCACTCCAACATCACTCTACTTGTGCCACAAGTATTGCAGCACCACACTGTACACAGACACTCCAACTGCACATTGCCAATGGTAAGGGTGTCCTAGTTTCACATTAATGCACAAGAGAAAGGGCAATCACTAAACTCCCAATGAATAGCTAGCCAATCTGTGCTTGATTTGATTTCACTGCATATTTTATTGAATTAGCTTAAATTATTGCACGTAATAGTTTGCTTATTGATTTATTTATTTAAAGTTTCGCTGACTGGATGAAGCATAAAAAATAGTGGCATGATTAAAAATATTGAAGAATAATGTATTAGCTTCTTGGTTAGCAAAACCTGGGCCAGAATTTTACATATCCCCATTGGCGGGTTTTTAGACCAGTGTGGAGGGGTGGGGTGGAGTGTGAAATTTAAGGCACGGGATTCACTCCAGGTTCCCGCACGCCCCGACCACATAGCAATTTTACACTGGGGCGGGCAAGGCCTCTGATGGGAAGCCTGCCCTTACCCCAATAATAGGTCACTTAAGGGCCATTTCACGCCCAGCCACAATTTTAAGATCCTGGGCAGGAAGTGGGCGTGGGGGGCAGGGTGGAGCGCCTCCATCAGGCGCCCCCTTCTGAAGTTGGGTGCTCCCCACCACCCCCACCACTCCCTTAAGGTCCAGTAGCCTCTGCACCTCCCTCCCCCCCAGCCTCTTCCCCGAGACTCTGATCGCCCCTTTTTGCACCCCAACCCCAGGCCTTCCCCACACCCCCTCCCTCCCTCCCCACCCCCCCACACCCCACCTGGGTCTCCAGTGCCTGGACTTAGTTTCAGGCATCCTCCTGCATTTCTTCACCAGCCCACTGCAGCTCTTGTTGCTACAGGGACTGGAGATAAGGTGGGTCTTCCTCCCAAGTGAGGGGCAGAAGTCCCGCTGCAGCCATTTAACGTTCATTCGAGCATGAAATGGCTCTGGGGTGCTTGAAGCCGATGGAGATGTGTTTCCCGCTGACTCTTCAGATGGCGGAAAGAATGATATCGCCATCCAAAAAAATTCAGGAATTTTATGGTGTGTGTCTTCTATTTCCCTTAATTCTTGGAAAAAATGAGAATTTACAGTAATTTGTAATTCATTTGATCCAAAAAATTAAAATCAAACCTGGATATCTGAGGAGCTAATAGTAAGAAAATGAAACCATTAAATTAGTATGAAACCAGAAAATTGTCTGTAATGGATTCTCTTGCCTGAGTCCCTCAAGAATCTATTCTTCACCCTCTCCTTATCTGTCATCCACATGTTGCCCCTCAATGATAACATCCAAAAACACAGCATCAAGTTCCATCTGTACTCTGACGACAGTCAGCCCTACCTCCCCACCACCTCTCTCAACCCCTCTATTGTTGCTGATTTGTCACACTGCTTGTCCTACATCCAAAGCTAGCTGAGCAGAAATTTACTTTGACTAAATATTGTGAACTACGCCACAAACTCTGTTCCCTAACTACCGACTCCGCCCCCTCCCTGGCAACTGCGCGAGGCCGATCCAGACTGTTCAGAATCTTGTCATATTTGACCCTGAGATGAACTTCTGACCACAAATCCATGCCATTACCAAGACCCATTTGCACCTCCATAACATTGTCCCACTCCACTCCTGCCTCAGCTGATCCGCTGCTGGAACCTCATCCATGCCTTTGTTACCTCTTGGGTTGACTATTCCAATGCACTCATGTCTGGCTTCCTCCCTTCCACTCATAAACCTCCACACTCAAGTGTATCCAAGAGGTCACAGATGCCATCTCAACGAAGGCACAGACCTTTGCGCATTTCACCTGGGATCAGGAAAGCCAGGAAGCAAGAGCACTGGGATTTGGAGTGATCTCCGATTTCCCAAAGGTGCAGGGTGGCATCGACTGCAATCATGTGGCACTTAGGTCTCCATGGCAACAAGCAGTCAACTACATCAACCGCAAGGGCTTCCACTTGCTGAATATTCACAAATAAATCCTGCATATCTGCGCACGATTCCTCAACAGGTCCGATGCCTCAACAGGTCCAGTGAAGCACTGCCATACAGTCCACTCAGGCTGTTGCACATCATCGTAGCTTGCTGCGATCTCCACAACCTGGCGCTGTACGGGGGGAGGACCTGGCTGAGGTGGAGGTGGAGAACTGCACGTCTCCTCCGATGAGATGGATGTCGAAGGGGATGAGGGTGATGAGGCCATCGCACTGGCCGGATGAGGCAGGCGCGGTGGGGAGACCCTCATAGCCACAAGCTTCATGGAGGATGATGACAAGGTGCGGTGAGAACAGTCCTGACATCCTCACCTTGCGCCTGTGAAAATTTGACTTCTGTGTGGCTGATGACAGCACACATACCCTCCGTGCTCGGGCTCATGTCATGGAGGTGCAACGGAGGTCCTAACAGTCGCTAGATTCCAGGAGAATGATGATGACATGCAGTGAGGACACTCCATAGATCTTCACATAGCCTCTGTGAATGTCTGACTCCTGTTTGGCTGAGGGCAGCTCACTTGCGCTCTGTAATCATAGTCATATCATGGATACGCAGCCATGAAACTTAAAATGCACCTGATCTAGGTCACAGATGCTGAAGAGGTCGGGGGGGCCAGCCCCACCCCAAAGATGCTGAGAGCACACAGAGAGAATGATGGAACTCTGTGATGCCTGCCCACCACATTCTGGCAGCAATGACAAGCACCATCAAGGTGCAGGTATCACTGATGTGTCCAGTGAGTGTGAAGCTGGACCATCACTTTGGCCTGAAAGTTACACACTGCACAGGGAAGAGGCCCTGGAGTGAGACACCCGCCTTTATCTTGTGAAAGAACAAAGGTTTCATATCTGAGTGACACGAGCACTGCTCATCATAACAAGGAGCCATAGGCAAGGAGATATTTTTGGGAGTTTATTTACAATAGTGAACTTAACATCCATGCCCAGGGCAACTGCATCTTCTTCACCTTCCTAATCCTGTCGCTACGTCTTGGTGCTCCCCAACATCCACAGAGGAAGAGGAGAAAGCCTGCCGACTGCTTTGCCCCGTTTGTGATGACCTTGGCAGGCATCCACTGGAAGGCCGAGACCTGGAGGGCCCCGGCCTGCTTTGGGTGTCCTGCTGTAGGCCAGCTACACCCTCCTTGGCCTGTGGAGCCAGAGCTGCGGGGGACACAGAAAGAGGGGATTTGGACAGGCCGGACATTACCAGAATCACCTGGGTGGATGGCCCCGGGCTGTCGAACTGCTGGATGTCCTCCCTATGGCTGCCCGAGGGCCCCCAGCCGACTTGCTGAAGAGAATGGGAAGCTGGAGTGAGATCGAGCTGCTGGAGGCCAACTATGGCGTCAGCGATGGAGTTCAGCCCATGCAGCAGTGCAGGCTATCACATCAGACTGAAGGCGGACAGGCTCCTTCATCATTCTTTGCAATCTGAGGCGTGCAACGGACATCCCTTCCTGATATTCCCGTGGTTGTCTTTGCAGCTCCACCAACTGATTGAGAATCGAGTCCAGAGACTCATCATCTGACTCGGACTCAGCAGATTCCTTACCTTCAGCAATCCTCTGAGTGCCGACGACCAAGGACATACCTGCCTCCGCTTGCTGTGGAAGAGATTGTGTGGTGTGCTCACCAGATTGTGATCCTGAGGCTACTCTACGTCTAGGTCCCACCGAGGTGTGTCGCTGTGTTGGTGGAAGATGTGGGTGAGTACCATGACAGGTCTTCAATGGTGATGCCCTCAGGGTCCTCTCAGCACTGGGGTTGGGGTCAAGGTTGCTTGAGGGCGACGTGTCAGATGTGCCTAGGAGAGAAAGTGGAGATTATTCGTGCTGGGCAGTTGCATTGAACACAGAACAGTGGACTCAGAGTAGCATTGAGAGAAGGATCATGTGTTGCAGGATCCTCACGTGGGTGTTCACCGCCTCCCTCACCATCACCACAGGAATGGTTCTCCGGCCAGCTCCAACACACAACTCTTGAATACCTTGAAGATATCCAAGACCCCAGTCTTGGACCTCTCCCGTTGATCATGCACAATCTTTTCCTACATGAAGACAGATGGAGAGAGTGTGAGCAAGGCACATAGCACGCCAAATGAGAAGGATGCCAGGCATGTATGTGTGCTGAGTGGAGCCTTTGATGGGATGAGGGGGCAGGCTCCAGAGGAGATGAGGCCAGATGGAGATGTGAGGTTGTGTGGGAGAGAGTGAGTGGCGATGTCCCTTGAGCTGACAGTGAGTGAGATGTCAGTGAATGTGTGATGAGCTGAGATTGATGAGATGGTTGACTTACCCTAGCAGCACGGACAACAGCATTCATCTGTTTTCTGCACTGGGTGGCTGCCCTCTTGTGCACAGCATTGGCACTGACCACCTCTGTTACCACCTCCCAAACGGGAGTGGTGAGACTGATGGGGCTTCCTGCGGCCGGAGTGGACTAGAGGACTTCGCGGTGGGCCTCCATGGCGTCCAGAAGGTGCCCCGGGCATGCATCACTGAATTGGGGGTGCTGAAATCTTCCTGGCTTTTGTGGTCATGTCTTCACCGGAGCAGTCCTGGACTGCAAGCATTGAGAAGTGTGCGCACAGCTGCAGTCTAAATATGGAGCCTGGCGTGAGGAAGCAGCGAGGTAATAACATGGCGGGCCAATCGGAGGCCAGCGATTCAGCGTGTTTCCCATGACTGCATAATTTATGAGGTGGGAAGAGAATGACACGGCTTGAAAGCCAGCCATAGCAGCCATCTTTCTTCATGCCCGCTACTGCACTTAGTGCAAATCTGGGACGATTCCACCCTAAAACTCCTTGACTCATTGAATGTTTTCAGCTGAAAGGCATACTGAGTCTGATGTCGCCATGGATATTTTCTCCCTTTTGGAATCCACAAAATTTAAACGTCAACTTCTGCTACTCAGAGGCGCTTGTGTGCTCTAGCCACGACATCTTCTCCTTCTCATGATACAAGAAGGTAACTTTAGGCATAGATAAGTTATACTAGGCTGAACCCTTGCAAAGCTCATGGTGCTGCAAAGGATCTTCTTTCCCCACCCCATTATCATCAAAAGCTAGAAACAGTCTGAAATAATGATTACAGGGATATGTAATATGTAGTGATGATGTGTAGGACCAAAATGCTATTTACAGTAATTGTGACTGGATCTATAATTGAAGGAATCCTAGACATTAAACTTCATTGTATCACACAAGTTAGACTAAATATGCTTAAAACACAATAAAATGATTTCCGGCATGCTTTCCGAATTAGCAATTTCTCTACCTTATTTTTGGAACTAGAGCTGGAACTCATTATGCGGTTGACTGATCTGTTCAAATGGACCAAAAGGGTGAAAATAAAAGAACAGCAAAAGCTGTGAGAATATCAAGCTAGACATTAATAATTGGAGTCAACAGTTTTCCAGACCAATGGGTCAGGGTTTTAATAACTATCGTATTCAATTAGAAATGGAACCAATGTAGTTCATTTGAACAAACAGGAACACTGCATAGAGATACACTGCAATTTTTACCTTGCCAGATAACATAAATTAGACGGCCATCTAACAACTAGTCCTTAACCTGTTAAATTATCATGAATTAACTGTGTAAATGGATGGAATTATTTACTCTGTAAGGGAAGGGTAACTGTGTAACTGTATGTGTGGGCAGGCTGTTTATGCTCAGAGTTATACGTTGTGTAACACATTTCTATATACTTGTTAGTGCACAATTTGTTGGCTAAAAACGAATTCCATAGTTACACAGAAAATAAGCGTTAGCCTGCTGAATCCATTTGAACTTGGTACAGGTACATGGTGAGTAACCCTTGCTCTTATTAAACAGAAGCCGCATTCAATTATACAGCATATAACCCATACATTGTTGCAAAAAAGGAAATCCATGTTATTCCACAGGAAATACCACCTACGCTGCCAAATAATCAGAAACTCCATACAACTTGTTACAAATATGAAATTTGTAAGATCGTTCTGTTTTGGGACTGTTTCTTTAATTCAGGATAAAATGGAAGAATAAAGGGGCTCACGTGACCTATTCTGAATTCTGCCCAATAGCAAGCTTGGGTAGCTTGGCTGTTAGTGGTTAAAGGAGGCCCAAATTGTCTTTTTGGGAAGAAGGTACAAGATATTCACACAGGTAAACAATGACCAGAGCAGCTGTGCTGACTGTGAGTAAACTGTTAGTCTCCGAGTCTCACAGGAAGGTGTTAGGAATGTCAGGTTTTATAACTGGTTATCCTTTAAACTATTTAATTCAAAGATAGATTGGTGTTGGAGGTTTAGAGGATAGCTAATTAGCATTTCTACCTAGATACAAAGCCCATATGATTCATGTTGCCATGGAGATAGCCTTTAAGTTGGGAAGATTCCATAGCAAGCCATTGTCATATATGCTTACAGGTTTCTTAAGATATTCCTGAACCTCATTGACATAGCCAGTCTGCATGAAACTGAGAGACAGAGAGCAGAGAGATAGAGGCAACCAGTTTCTATCGTTCACTACGCAAAATGAGGGTGGGAGCTCACGCTTAGAGTGAAAAGGCCAAAGCCGGGATTTTCTGCTACCGTTTACGGCAGGCATGTTTGGCGGCATGAGCGGAAAATATCATGAGATGGCCCTAGTTGCATCCAACATCGGGAACTTAATTTTAATGCATTTGCATCTCATTATTGTACCTGCATGCCGGAATCATCCCCCCACATCAAATTTAATTCCCACTTCGGCGTGACTTCAGAACAGTGTGATTTACGGCTACCTTTAAAAGGTGTGCACCTGATGACCTGAACTTCAAGGGGAGCTCGGAGGTGAGTGCACACAACCTTGCGCGACACTCACGAGGATTGCCCGTAGGACACCAAGGAAGAGAATGCACATTCAATTTAGAGGGGGGTGGTGGGTGCACAGGCAAGTCACTTTTTCCCAGCTGGCTTTCAGTACAGTGCCAGGGCATGGACTCAAGTGTGGGTAGGGCCGGGATGGGGGTGCAAGGCAGCACAGACTGATGGAAGTACACAAGCACATGCCGGGAGTGGGTGTGGCGTGAGGTGCGGGTGAGGGTAAGGGAAGCAGCCACGCACTTGCAGAAGCTTATCAAAAGCAAGCATTCTTCCCAGCAGAGACTGTTCACCAGCAGCTCCATTGACATGCTGGGAGTCACGCCTCTGAAGTATTTCTGTCCATTCAGGCAATGCAAAAGCATGAATGTGTCAGCAAATGCTCCAGAACATTTCGCTGCCGCAGGCGCAGACTGCAAACTAATGTGAGTTTTAGGGGGCTGCAAAACAATTGGACAACTGGGCAAGTTGTAGATTTCCCTTGCGAAAGGTGGGCATGTAACAGTCACTGATGGGGGTGCTCAGAGCGCCTTGCAATGCATTTATTCAGGTTTGGACCAGTAACCCTCATGGTTCAACAGCCTTACGGTGCATGTTAGAATAATGCCTGCACCTGAGCTGAGAGCACAACATGCAGTCCAGTGGCCAAAACTGCCGCTAATCGGTCAAGTGGAGTGGGGCGATGTGGGGGTGGGGTTTTGGACAGCCATGAAGCGCACCAATTACTGACCATCCAATTGGTGGCCAGCACTCTCTGGCATGTGTGAAGGGGCCTTGAGATGCAGCCAGAGGCAGAGACTTAACCAAGAGATGTCCTTAGGAGACAGAATTAAAAGTCTAATGAGGACCGTGAAACCATTGTCGATTGTTATAATCCATCTGGTTCACTAATGTCCTTTAGGAAAGGAAATCTACCGTCCTTACCTGGTCTGGCCTACATGTGACTCCAGACCCACAGCAATTTGGTTGACTCTTAAATGCCCTCTGAACAAGGGCAATTAGGAATGGGCAATAAATACTGGCCTAGACAGTGATGCCCACATCTCATGAATGAATAAAAAAAATATGCTAACCCCCGCATCTCTCTCTCTTTGATACTGCAGGAGGAGAACATCAGAATCACAGAGCCTGGTGATCTAGCTGTATACCTCATGGCTTACAGGGAGCAGGGGAGAAGAAGACTGCAATGAAGGCGCCTGGCTCAGCAAATGGGAGAAGCACCACACTCAAGGTGAAGAGGCAGCAGGGCCTCCTCCAGAATCAGCTGAAGATCCACAGTGAACTGTCGCTCGTACGTGCCTCGCTAGAACCAGAGTCCATAGTCGGCATTTGTCATTCCTGCAGATGAGCGAAAGCCAGTGTCGCCGAAGACAGCGCATGTAAAGGGAACTGGTCACTCACTTATCTAACATTCTGCAGGATTTGGTGCCACAGGGACTTGGAGGGCATTCACTAAGTGACCACGGAGCTCAATTTTTAATCCAGTGGTTCCTTCCAGGGCTCCACGGGTGACCTGAGCAGGATCTCGCAAGCTTCCACCCACAAGTGCATCCGGAGGTCATGGACGCCATCTTTGTGAAGGCACAGAACTTTACATTTCGACCGGGGTCAGGTAAGCCAGGGAACAAAAGCGCCTGGATTTGCAGCGATCTCTGGTTTTCCAAAGGTGCAGGGTGCCATCAACTGCACTCACATGGCGCTTAGATCTCTGTGGCAACAAGCAGTGAACAATGTCAACTGCAAGGGCTTCCACTTGCTGAATGTTCAGCTGGTCTGCGACCACAAAAAGTGCATCTTGCAGGTCTTCGCACGATACCCCAGGACCGTCCACGACTTCTACATTCTTAGCAGGTCCCACAGAGGCTGCAGGGTTGGCTCATCGGGGACAAAGGCTAACCACAGAGGATGTGGCTGATGACGGCCGTGAGGCGCCCTCAGACTGCAGCAGAGTGATGTACAACGAGGCTCATGCCGCAACCCGGACTTTGGTGGAGCAAATACAGACATCTTGAAAATGAGGTTCCAGTGCCTCGACAGGTACAGTGAAGCAACTGCAGCACAGTCCCCAGAAAGCGGGATGAGGTTTCCTAAAGCTTTCACTAAATAAATGTTTTAAAATTCCGAGATACAAAAACACACCCCATCTCATGTGACACAGTCACATGAGGGGACATGTTTAATTAAATTTTTTCTCAATTTATTTAATTATTTCAATATCGATTCAATCTCCCTGAGGCAGCTCCGTGCAGGGAGATTGAAGTGTTCGCGTGAAAGAGCGCTAGCCCCGATTTTCCCTCCCCCACCTCCCCCGCCCACACAGTTAGTGCTGAGTGCTACAGCTCACGTCTTAAGCTGGGCGGGTCTTAATTGGCCCGCCCACGTAAAACGGCGACGTGGAGCCAATCGCGGGCGGCAATCGGCTCCATGAATGCCCCCACTGGCTCCCGCTGAGTCCACCCGCCGCCTGAAAAATTCAGGCCTTGAAATCTTGTATGATCCTTCCAGTCAGTCACTGGAAATTAGAATATCTCCTTAAAAGTTACAGTCTCTATGGGGATTGTAACAAATTGTACATAACCCTGTGGAACTAACAAGGACTCCATATACGATTACTTTGATTCACTTTAAGGATCCAGTAAAAATCAAAGTAATGTGTATTACCATTTCATCATTACCTCTATAAGCCTATTATCTGTAGTGACTGAAATTTACTTTCGCAATGTGCTCCCATTATATGTCCATTTCAAACTGTTCTTTTTCTTTTTCATAGTCATGTTTTATTAGGCATAAATCCTGTTCTTCTTGCGGTCACTCTTCACTCACTCTACATTAGTAGGGGAGACAGTGGTACAGTAGGCGAGAGGGTAGTGCAGCACTAATGTCACTACACTGGTAATCCAGAGACCCAGGCTAATGCTTTGGAAACACGGGTTCGAATCTTACCACAGCAGCTTATGGAATTTAAATTCAATTAAAGTTAGTTTAAGTAATGGTGACCATGACAGCCATCAGCGATCGTTGTAAAACCCCATGTGGTTCATTAATGCCCTTTAGGGAAGTAAGTCTGCCATCCTTACCTGGTCTGGCCCACATGTGACTCAGACGCACAATACGGTTGACTCTTAAATTGCCCTATGAAATGGTGTAGCAAACCATTTAGGTAAAGGACAATTTAAGCAATGCATGCTGGCCTTGCCAGTGATGCCCACACCCCAAGAAAGAATAAAGGAAAAAAAAACTTCTGTTATACCAACCTCTTTGCTCTTTGTTTCTCATTCCTGGTCCCATTATATCTTTTCCTGCCCTTTGCTCATTCATAATTTGTAACTGTCTCTATTACATGAGCTTAGTCTGATGAATTCTCCCTGCCACTGGCTCTAACCTGATCCACATGTCTTCATTACTGCCACTAAAGCCATCTGCTCTAGTCGCTAACTGTCCTTAGCATCCTCATGCCTTTTAATTTCTCATTCTGATTCCCCATCTAGTGTTCACTTCCATATATCAGAGTTAGTAACAATCTCGCTGTCCTGAAAATTTTACCCCCTCAGCAATTCCTTCTTATATTGAAAATAGCCCAGGGCACAAAAGCATTTTTTTTCCTATAGATATATATATATAGTATAGTTTTCCTACTGGTTCCCTTTTCTATTTTTCCCTTCAAAAGCTAACACAAATTAGGAAAGAAGCCAGCAATTTTCAATCTATCTGTTCCCTAACTCACAGTTCAATGATGCGTCATTGTTTAGTCTTTTTCCATTATATTCAGCTCAGCTTTTCTTTCAAGCCTCCTGATGTCCTGTCAAGTAATGAATCATCTGCATAGGACAGACTTGAAAATCAAAGTCTTCCATGTATAATTCTTCATTTAGAATCCAGCAATGAACCTAATGAATAGAAGCAATGACAGCTGGCTACTTTGTTTAAGTAATCTTTTGGCTTTAGACCACTTGACAATAACCTTTATGTCTTATTGTTGGCTCAAGCATACGCAAGCTAATTCTCATTGCATCAATATGTCTCATCATGCCATAACCACCTAAAATATTAGGTATCGCTTTTCTGTAGACTTTTTGGCAAGTGCCTTTTCGAGACCTACAAATAAATACCTCTCCTAACCTCAGTTGGCTTCTCAGTTACCTGAGCAGCTGTAAATATCTTGTTTTGTAAATCCGTTTACGGTCTAAAACCAACATCTTCTGCATTCATTTTCCTCATTCTTCATTCTGATATGCTGGGTTATGTATTCCCTGGGATGTTCAGTAAAAAGAATTGCAGCAGTTGTCATTTTCTTATATTTATTGTTTCCTTCTAGTTTACATAAATGACTGCAGCTCCCTCACTAAAGCAAATATACCATGACCTGTAACAAAGCATCCTGCTTTCGATTTTCTTATTTTATAGAGGAATCATATAAAGCATTCACATGACATACAGTAACACCCATTGTGTTACTTTCTAAG
Source organism: Cetorhinus maximus (assembly GCF_964194155.1). Taxonomy (NCBI): domain Eukaryota; kingdom Metazoa; phylum Chordata; class Chondrichthyes; order Lamniformes; family Cetorhinidae; genus Cetorhinus; species Cetorhinus maximus. The sequence continues at coordinate 123,656,635 of NC_135888.1, forward strand.
GCAGTGCTATATAAAAATAAATATTAATTGCATCAAATGTCTCTTTAACGCAACTTTTGAATCTTGCCTTGCGGCTATGCCAGCTGGATAATCCTACTTTTCACTCTGTATCTTCACCTTCTTTCATCATGCTTAATGTCATGTGGCTTTTTCCATCACCTTCCAATTCTTCATTTTTCCAAGCACTTCAACTGTTCCTATTTGTCTGAAGGTTTCACTTTCCTCAGCTGTCTCCTTCCCATCTTTCAAATTATCTTGTCTACCTGGAATTTATTTTTATATTCGCTCATGGGATGTGGGCATCGCTGGCTGGGCCAGTATTTATTGCCCTTGTGAACTGAATGGCTTGCTAGGCCATTTCAAATGGCATTTAAGAGTCAACTATATTGCTGTGGACCTGGAGTTACATGTAGGCTAGACGAGGTGGCAGATTTCCCTCCCTTAAAGGATATTAATGAACCATTTGGGTTTTTACAACAATTGACAATGGTTCCATGGTCATCATTAAACTTTTAATTCCAGTATTTTTTTTTCATTGAATTCAAATTCCACCATCTGCTGTGGTGGGATTCGACCCAGTCCCCAGCGCATTACCCTGGGTACCTGGAGTACTAGTCCAGTGGCAATACCACCACGCCACCGCCTCCCCCTCAAATGATGCTCTACATGTTCAAAATCTACCTTTGTCCTTGCTCTTAATTCATTCTTCTTCTTGGTCTGTTTCACATCCTTCTGTTTGTAAATGCTTCTTCTATTAGCTGCCTTTCTACCTTCTCACCACTTCTCTTCAGTCATATCTAGACCCGTATAAGAATGATCTGCATAGTTTCCATCATTGCTGATTTTACAAGTAACTCAATCCAAATATCTGTATTATTGGTCCTACCTCAGTTGGCTAGATGGCTGGAATGTGATGCAGAATGACACCAGCAGTATGAGTTTAATCCCCATACTGGCTGTGGTCATTCATGGAGGTCTGCCTCCTCGCTCTTGTGGAGTGGAGCCCCTCAAGCTATATATAACCTATTGTGTCTCTCTCTCTAATGGAGAGAGATGCCTATGGTCCTTTGTGGATTATGGCTAATTACCTTACATTTGATCCTTCCCTGTGCCCATCTGCACCTGTAAATAATCTTAAATGCTCTGTTTGGAACCTTTTCTCCAAACTTTGATTTCCTATCCAGCTCTCAGTACCATATACTAATGTTGACATTAGCAATTTTCTTTGCTCTTACTAGTGTTGCTTGTGATATGCAGAATGTTGAAAATTACTAAATGGCTCAACTCGGAGGAAGGGCAATTAAGTTTTAATTCAGTTCACTGTAATGTAAACATGTACTACGTCATAATCCAGAAAGACACAGTGCTTGATAATATGACTGATCTTAACAGCTTCAATTGTCTTTCAGCCACATAATACTTTCTAAAAGTGTGCACTGACATTAACTCAAATTTCTGAAGCAGAAGAAATGTACACATTACTGTTATGCACTGCAAAGATCAGTCAAAGAGAATTTTAGTTGGCTAACCATTAGTTATTAACTGTCAAATCATTTCACAGCATTCCTTCTAAGTCTTCAGCTCCTAGGAATTGAACCTTTTAGAATTAGAATTTTACGCTGTGTTGGTGCAATAGCCATAGAGATGCATTCTAATCCCAGTCAATCTGGCAGGGAGAGGTTTTTCTCCAGATGAAATGAGGTTGCACCTTCTAGTGGCTGACTGAAGAGCAGCATTGAAAGAAGTCTAGAACAGAGACCCCCAACCCACCTGACCCCACCGCACCCTCACCACCAGCACACACCCCACCAACGTTTTCAGGCAAAGGACAGTGAATAATGCAAGGGGCCACTCAACAAGGCAAGAGAAAACATCACAAAAAAAGAAATAAGAGTTGAGAATTTGAACATCTGCGCACGAGTCATCAGGTCAAAGTCACAGCCCCAGTACTTCGAATGGTTTAAGAGTTGAGTGATGGCTTGTATGAATAAAATGTGGTCAAAACTAATCAAAGTTGTGAAATTACAAGCTAAACAACCATATAACCCAAGATAAGTGGGTTGATCCTTTCCACTTTCAACCAATTAGCAGTGAAGCTTGGTGGTTTGAAAAATCATAATTTAAAAAATGGCTATTTTAGTTCACTGCATGTTTTGGAATACACAATTTCAGCTTATCTTTTATACACTCGTAAAGGTATGTTTTCTTCTTGCTGAATCCCAATGGTGCAGAGTGGAACAGGCCCAGGAGACTGAAAAGTCTGGCTCACATCTATGATGCTACCTATGTACAAATTTAACACAGAGCATGGTTTTCCACCAGGCTACTTGGACTGATCCAAAGTGACGTCCCTAAAAAACAAACACACATGCACTTAAGTATGATATTGTATTTAAGTGAAGATTTATGCAATTTTCTAGAATGTAAAATGAGATTGGCAATGTGTTTTTATGTGCTAATAATGAAACATTGCCTGCCAATTCACTAGGAAGCTGACCATCATTCAAGCAGACCGAGGTTGCTCAAGAACAGAAGGAGCTGACAAAAGCCAGATGTGAAAAAATAGTTCTTACAATACAAACCTTCACAGGAAGGCAAGAAGATGCAAGACCTCTGTGTGAGCTGTGAAAAAAACCTCAATTTTTCTGAAGGGTACATATTTACTTTTCAAATAATGAGAGCGGATAAATAATTACATGTTTATCTTCACACCTATCACCTCTCATTACTCATATTACTTCAGCAAAATTTTTGTTGTATTCTTTCCGAGGGCTGAATTTTCACCATGGAAGTGGTGTGTAGATGGATGTTATTATTTTAATATTTTTGGGAATATGGTGATATTCTGTAAAGAAGGCTGTGTGTGTATGTGTGTGTTTGTGTGTGTATGTCCATGATTAATTAACCTGAGGGAAGGTTAGTAAAGACACCTTGTCTGTGGGAACTGAGAGGTGAAAGGTAAAGATGCTAGATAGATGCATTTACGATGAGAGGCTCTGGTGAAGTTGGAATTACAATAGGTTGGGTTTTAAGATTTGCATTAGGTGATAGGTAAGGACTTGACTTTTCTGCTGCTAAATTTCAAAGTGAGTTGAAGGGACTTTTACAACTTACAAAGGTTTCATAAGTAAACAATGGAAGGTTATTAAATCTTATTTGACCCGAAAGTGGAGGCAATAGGAAGACAGGAAAGATTTTTATATTTTGGAAATGTTGAGTTCAAAGAGGTGCTTATGTTACAATCAGGATGGAAGGAGCATGCAAATTATCAAGCCTCACTACTCCACAGGCCGCACCATTCATTTAAATGTTTAATTTTCTCACTGAAATGGCCAATTGTGTACCTATATATCTAGTACCCAGAAGAAAAGAGACTCTCACCAGGCTTGTTTCAAAAACCTCAGAATGATTAACTTATTTTAAAACTAAACTTCTTTTAACAAGTTTCAGCTATTGGTTGGCACATAATTGCAATCGGGAAGTATGACTATCTATCTCCTCCTAAAGAATTCGCTTAGCACACATGCAGACACACACACACACACACACACACACACAAACAAAGGACAAACAGATAGGGGAGAATTTTACAGCCCCATTTCGGCAGGGACGGGGCCATAAAATGCAGCGAGACATTACAAACCCCACTGACTTCAGCGGGAACGTAAAGTCCCGCAGCCGTAAAATTCTGCCCATAGAGTCTGTCTACAGAGGTGAGCTTTGGAGGATGGGCATTATAAAATAAAGGATAAAGCCCACAGGGTCTTGACGCTGTCAATCTAGAGTTCCAACGTATGTGAAGACACATGAAGCTGGTGGACGTCTGGAAGTTCTCACCAACTGGTCTCAGCTTTGCAGCTCCAAATGCAGACTAGTTACACTCAGATGAGGGTTCTCTGGCTACAGGTTGCTAGCCACACACCATTTCAGGCAAGGTAGAACGAAGGAGCCAGTTAAGGTCGCCTTCCTTCCTCAGCTTTTTCCCCAACAAGACTGCCTTCAAAAAGTTTTTTTTTCTTCTCACCCATGTGGTTTCCAGCAAGATACCAGCCTTCCTTTTCAGTTTTCTTTCTCCATCAATTAAAGTGATTGCAGTTCAAAATAAACAACCAGGTCTTCGTAAAGTACAATAAAGGTCAGGCGATTTCTCAGAAGGGGCCTGCTTGCTGACAGTTCCGAGGTGAACTTATGACCTTCTTTTAAAAAAAAATCCCAGGTTTGCATCCAAATGTCCAGATCATGCCATGTCCTTCCATTTTGTAAGAGAAAAAAATCAGTCTTGAGAGATGTGATTCTAACACAAAGGGCAACGGAGTCTAAGATTAAATGAAAAGAAAAGATATTTAAGGAAAGATATTGAGATGAGTTGTGGGTGGCTGTGTGAAGGAAATGTCCTGAGTCAGCTCTGTGCTGAGAAAAGTCGTGAATTTGAAGCAGCCATCCAATTTCAAGGCAGAAAAGTCTTTGTTTTCAGAAAGCAGTCTGTTTTTGAACTTTCTTGAAGTCCCACGGCGGAGTGGAAGAGATTGTGAAGTCGTGTGGTATACTTTTCAAAAGTAACAGCAGTTTTTGCCTTGAGTAATATTACTGGAATTTTATGATTAGAAATCCATAAGGGAGTTGTTGCCAAGTGCTCTGACCAAGTGGGTTATTTTGGGGAATGTTTTGTAAGACTGTTTTAACTATGTAATTTTAATCTTGTGTGCTTAAGTTTTTTTCTTCTTGTTAGTAAATCTTTTAATTTTAAAATCCTAAAAGTGTTACTAGGATTCTATGCTTCTGGGATCAGTAGTTTTCTACTCGTTTTCAAAATACTAAAAAAAAAGGCTATAATCAGTAAGACAAGTTTCCCTCTGGGATTTGGCTTGCTCAGCGAATAACATCGGCTGTGGTGGTAACAGGTGGGAAACAGGAGCCAGGTTTGTTTTTTGGGTCAGAAACACAACTCCGGGAATCTGATTACAGTTAAGGTATTCACATGGGTGAGCCCTTCATTGACACGTAGACGGGTTCCTGGATGGTAGTTGGGCTCTTGAATTTGAAGGGTCAATCGGAGGCCTTCCAGATTCAGAAAAGCAACCAGATAAGTAACTGGGAGGGTGCTTCAACAGGAGGGTGCCCTCTCAGCCACTTTTTAGAAGCTTTGATAAAAAAACCTTAAAAAGCAGCCTTGACACCCCTGTCACAGGGGAAACCCCTCTACAAGTCGGCCTTTGGCTGTACCCTCACCCAGGCAGGCAAGGAGGGCCTGTAGGCTGACCTGCAGTGCTGATGCCTCAGTCTGCCGCTGGGTGCCCCCCACTTCCCACCAACAGGTAGGTGTTCTTTCCCCACCCATCATGACAGGAAACTTGAGTCTGTCTAGAAAATCCTAATTGGCCTCCTAGCCTTAATTTGTACAAGGCTCTTAATAAGCCTAATTGCCTGCCCCATCTTGAGACCAGGCAACCTACCCAGACCCTGAACTCACCACCCCCAAAATGGTCAATGACGGGAAGGGCCTGCCAAGACTGGCATGCCAACCAGTGCAGTATTTTTGGGACCCCACTCTGTTCCTGACTTCAGGGGGATGGGGTTGGGGGTGAGGGAGTTTCAACCCCTTGCCTCTACAATTTTTGCAAAACTGTGGTTCTAACATACCACTGCTGGCAGGAGGGTTTTGACAGCATAAATGAAGAGGAATTGTTTCTCAGAGAAGGGTTTGTAACTATAGGGCACTGAGTTAAAGTGATTCTCAAAAGAACCAGAGGCAACATGAATGCAGAACATTTACACAGGAGTTCTAACCAGGAATGCACTAAATGAATGGATGGTGGAAGCAAATTCATTTGTAACTCTTGAAAGGGAAATGATTAAATAGTTGAAGGGGAAAATGCTATGGGAAAGAGTAGGATTAATTGGATAGCTCAACAAAAAGCCAGTAAGAGCATGATGGGTCAAATGGCCTTCTCCTGAATTGTAACATTCTGTGATTCTAATGGGTACCCAGAATAATGTACAGTAGTCTCCAGCTGTGGCATAGCCTATGCCTTATATGATTCAAACATGATTCCTCGATTTTATATTCAATATTCTTTTGATATCTACTTCACTTTGTGTGATTATGAACCATTCAGGCTTCTGTTATCTGTATGTTATCTTTATCATAATTCAAAAAATATGGCTGGGTACTTTACACTTTGAACTGGACCCAACAATGCTATTTTGCAATATAATAAACATTTGAAGATAAATGTTCTAGTCAACATTATTTTAAGGCCAGTCATAACCCAATTGTTTTTTTTTATTCATTCATGGGATGTGGGCTTCACTGGCAGGGCCAGCATTTATTGCCCATCCCTAGTTGACCTTGAGAAGGTGGTGGTGAGCTGCCCTCTTGAACCACTGCAGTCCATGTGGTGTAGGTACACCCACAGTGCTGTTAGGAAGGGAGTTCCTAACAGGTGTAATGGCAACATTAAAATAGGAACCAATGGAAAATGCACCCAGCTATTTTTAATGCTATACTCAATACATTTGTTATTTCAAGTTGTATTTCTGTAGTTGAGCAAAGTTAAAAAAAATTGGGGCAAGTTTCTATAATGGAATATTAAATGATCAATTCTCTTTTCCGATTGGCCTTGGATTTTAACCATTTTTGGGGAAAAAAAACAATCTGATGTAATGGCCCAGAAATGCATTCCTAAAGTAATACTGAACAATAATAAAACCCGCTATTTATTAAGACTTGTAAAATTATATGCAAAGGAAACACCTTAAAATCTAGTAAAGAGCACCATTATTGAGCAGTGGGATATTGTTATTGCAGGTAATAACTTGTCTCTTCAGATATTTCTATTTCCATACACAGTATGTTCAAAATTGATGGAAATGCGGAAATAAAAGTCCAAAATTTAAATCGTGTTTATGGGGGCTGCTTCTTGATCACAGTTCACATATTGTCTGGAAGGGATTTTGCTTAGATTTAAATTATGATTTTTCTCCATATTAATAGTTAACTTGACTGCAAGAGGTTAATTTGTTTGAGGTACATTCTGTCTAAAGTTGCTCTGGTCAGGAGGATGGTGCTCATGTACTTAAATGTTTTCGGTAAATTGTGCCACTCACCATGCTTCTTAGGAGGAATTCCTGTATCAATTGCCTGCCTACTGGGAAGTCAAATTTGCATTCATTAACTATCTACTAAACAACAGGAAATCATCTGTCTTGGGGGAGGTGAGGTAAGTGCGATTTCTTTATGATCTCGGTCAGTCCAAGATGACATTCTTGACAATGAAAAATTGGAACCAAGTCAAGCTCCTGTGTTAGACTCAGTAACACAAACATATGAACAAAGACAGATAGGAAAAGACCCTCTGACCCACCCAGCCTGTCCCGCACAGCTTTGATACTGTAGGAACAATATATTTATATATTTTTAATAAGGTTTTACAACCCCTGAGGTTAAAGAGATGGGTTAAAAAGGGGTTAGATGTTTACTGATTTTGGAAAAAAAAACAAAGTAGAAAAAACTGGGCTGTTGACTAGTAACAATGGTCAAGTGACACAGGGGAAGACAGGGAAGAGTTCAGTGTGTGTCAGAGAGTGAAGATAGGGATTCTTCAGCCCTCTGAGAACAGTAAAAGGCTAGTGGGACAGCAGTTAACTGAATAGTCAGTTATAGGACTCAGTAATGTGATCGGTTTAGCTATGTTGCGACTGAAACAGTGAGCTCAAAGTGCGGCTATTTTTGGGTGCCTTGGGGAGAGATATGAGTTGGGTGAAAAACACCAAGTGAACACTCAAGAATTCACCGAAAGAAAACCGCTTACATGTGTGCTAGTCCCAAGCAAGAAGCCTTTGTGTCAAAAGCTAGTGGTAATTCTTCACTGGTTTATGTGTCTGTAAAGATATTGCTCAGTAAAAGAATATTGGGAAATTGAATCATCTTCTTGCGTTTGTATTGAGATCTTTCCAACCTTTTGTCTGGTGTAATATAGTTCATTTTTCTTGTTTTAATAAATATTTTATTCTTTGTGTTATAAGATCACCAACAGACTCCTGTGAATTTGTTCAGTAACTTCCTCCACAGTTTCTAAACATAAGTTAGGATCTACCAAGTCAGGGTTTCACTCGGATCTGACTTGTCCAGTATTAACTTCAGCTGGGACTGTAACAATACCTTGAGCATCACCATAAGTAGTGCTGGATTTTCCAAGCCCCTGGAAACAAAGCTGGAGATGGGGGGAGGGTGATCAGAGTGGGAGGGGGGGAATGCAGGAAAATAAGGGGAAGCATTCCTTCCACCCGGGGAGCTTTCCCAGGGATGGGCTGGTAACACGGTCAGCTGCTCACTTCATGGATGCGGACAGACATTTAGAGTGGTGATAGGGGTGATTTTGCAGCCTCACAAGAACTTTCCCACCAGTGCAGCAGCTACCGCCACCCACCCCCCCCACCTGCTGCATGCAGAGGCATAACTTGTTTGAGGCGGCCTCCTTATGGGTATGGGGTGAGGGGGGGCACCATTTAAGGCAGAGGCTCTATGCCCCAACGAAGGGGTTGCATCGATGAAAAACGACATTCACAGACAACAATTGTTGCCTGTGTTTGATCCTGTGGAAGAGTTTCCCCTCCATCTCAATCTTCCTACCGGCTTTGTAAGTCTTCAGTGCTGCCCTTATGTGTTGGCCACCAATGGAATTCCCATGTTGAGGCATCCTCATATTCCCAACCTACCTCAGCAGTGTCCACCTCTCCTGGTGGGGATGCTGAGGTTCCAGAGCTGCCGGCCCTCTGATTGGGCCTGCAGCCTCGGGGACCTGTCCACTGACCTTACTAGGATAGCGAGAGTGAACGCGGCCTATTAGGAGGCTGCCTGCTGGGCAGTGTGGACCCAAAACCCCCTTTTATCCTGACATCGGGATCCACAGTCAAAGGCCATACACTACCTGCTCACCCAAAACCATGTCATTTTCTAGGAGAGGCAAAAAAAACAAATAGATAAAAACCCAGGCTAAAAAGGGGAGGAAAATGTGGGAAATTCCTCTCTGACCCCATTAGGTGATTGAAACTAGTGCTGGAGATTACTCTGGCCCTGAAAATTCAATGCTATCCTTAGTAGGAGGTGATAATCTGCCAAGAGCCTGCTCAAAGGCCATATATTCCCTGGGAAAATCTATTTGATAAACTAATCAGGGTAACGTTACTCCAGAGAACTCTCGATGAATGACCAGCCAGTTTGGCTCATTAAAGTAATCAGGAGGAGTAAACCTAGAACTGAGAGTTCAGATTCCAACTGACTCCACACTGTTCCTTGTTGCAAAAGCAACAGGAAACTTAGCAGTTCTATGCATTGGTAAACTCCTTGGTTTTAGCTTTTTAAACTCAACAATACCTCTGCACACAATTAACTGTGGGGTATATTCCAATGGCCAGAGAGTGCAAACCTCTATGGGTTTATCAGTAACTTGGCTTGGGGGCTGCCAAACATGGTGATGGGTTTCCAAATATACCGACACACCAGTTGATAAAAAAAGAGTTGCTCTTGCATACCTCCTGCACAAAGTTGGTGCTTTAAAGTAAACTACAGGGTAGGATATTAAACTTGCACATAATTGCTGCCTGTATATTTTCAAGAATATCCTCTAGTTTGAGGCACTGTTTTCAATAAATAAAAATACCTAATACAGAAATAGTAGTTCTTGTCAGTGTCATGATAGAACTTATCGGCTGTCAACTGCTAGCTAACTATAAAAGTAGCTACCACATTATGAATCTTTATAGTCTTTTCTACTAGTAAAAGGTTGCACTGGCTTTCAATAAATTTCGTGTAATTTTTTTAAATAGGTTCAGTAATAAGGATATAACAAGTAATTCACTGCTGTTCACTTAAGCCTGCAGTTCCTTTCAGTCTCCCTTACTGCTGCATTGTACACAATTCTCTGGCAAATTGGGCAATGGGAAAGTTCCAGAGCAGATGCTTGAAATTATCCTGATGCTTTACAGATGTGCGGAGCTGTCAACAACTGGTTCCCTCAGGGCCGTTTATATAGATTGCTCTCATGTTAAATGCATGAGAGTCAGCTCCTACATGCTTCAGCAAGTTTGACTAGTCACAAAGATCAGGGAAAGACCTGGCCTGTGATGAGTTAGCAAATCTCAGCTGGGGGATGTTGTAATTGGCTTCAGCGGTTGGAAACACCAGCTAAGGGTCTCATTCTTAATCACTATCCAGCAGGTCCTCTTACCGTGTGCCTCCATGCACATCAAGAGAGGCCGGGCTTGTGTTTGACATCTCCTGAGGTTGTTTAAATGACTGATAATCAAGAAAATGGACGAGAGGGACACAAAAAAATTCTTTCAGAAAATTATTGGGAGTCAGCTGGGTCTGGCATAGCTCTTTGTTATAATAAGATGTACGGAAGCAAATGTGAGATAGGGGCATGTCCTTGGAAAAGCTAAAGACTGTGATCTGTGTTTGGGTTATTCTGCAGAATGTCCATCTGCTGGCCTATAACAGTTACGCTTTAAACATTGAATCAATCAGAGCAGCAAGCTATTGGGACAGATGATAATTGCTTGATTCCTGTCAGTGTGACTGAGCTCAGCAAGGATTATTTGGATGTATCACTGTAGCTAAAGCTGGACCACATTGATTGGCTGGATTTTAACTGAACAAAACATGTAGATTTAGGTTTGTTGTGGTGGGGGGCGTAGCTTAAAGTCCCAGAACTCTGCCCATTTCCAGTATGAACTAAGGCTGGAAGGTGGGCGGGCAACCAACCTGACCCAAGGAGGCAGGTTGCAACTTTAATTTCTGCTTTTGAATTCTAATAGCTGTCAGCCAGGTTTCCCCGAGTGTCAGGAAACCCAACAGCTTCCTCAAGGTTAGGGATTGGTGGATTCAGTGCCTTTATGCCCATCACCTGGATCCAGGTGCCTGCTTGAGGAACCTCCATGATTGCGCACCCCCCACCACCCCCCCCTCAACGGGAGGCCTCCAAACTTCCACCACTCCCATTCCCAACCAGGCCCTGATTTCCCCCCACACCACCATCGGGCCCCAGTTCACTCACTGCCACCAGTCCTGATTTCTCCCTTCACCCCAGGCCCCAATTTCCCCCTCCACCCACCAAACCCCAGCCCCAATTGTTTCAAAAGGTATGGTGGATATAACATATTATCCACCTTCACTCCTCACCCACTCCCACTAAATGAAGAAATGGTTTTAAATATAATTTTTCATTTGGCAGCACAGAACTTGAGTATTGCTGAAAAAAAAGCCATGCTGTCTTGCACTCATCGGGACAGTTCGCAAGATACCAACAGTAAAGGGAACAACAATTTATACTGCATGAGAAGAGAATGCTGATTGGTTGGCAAGTGAACTCTGATTGGTAGAGGGGTTGCCATGGAGAATGCACTAGGAACGTCAACTGCCAAGCTTCTGTTCAAAGTCAAACCAAGTAGTTCGGCTCTGATTGGTCAAAGCTTTGCCGTGGGAATGGCTCTCCCTCAAGTTTTTGTTTAGTTGGAAAAGGCGCAATGCGTGCACATGCTCCTGCTGACAGCAACTTCATAAACAGGGCTGAGCCATTTTCTCACCATGCAAGACTGATGCTGAAATAGGGTGCCTCAAAGCCATCCTGAAGGATAATGGCTACCCTGATCAGATTATTGCTCACTGTATATATCACAAGCTCATGAATGGACCTAAGGCCGCTACCTTCAGTCTATCTCACATTACCCTGGAAGGGGTCTCAAAAATTTGAAAAATTTGAGCAGCAGGTTTCATGCTGTTTATATGCAGTAGCAACAGGAGTAACGTTCTCCACTAACAGGAAGCCGCCATCAAGCCAAAAAGATGTTCTGCCTATCACGCAAACCAGTAATGTGGTACTGAAGAAGGCACAATGTATGGACATGCACCTCCTGTCTGCAGAAGACAGGTCCCTGTGCGTGAATATATGTAGCTCCCAGCATGCAAAAGTGAGCCACCCTGTGAGCCCAAATGATAATCTTAAATTGGTTTTCAGTGTAACTCTAAGCACAATCAGGATTGTTTAGCAAGTGTTCCCCAATCGTGGAACCACATCTAATGTTGGACACTATGTTTTGAATTTTGCAAGAACAGACTGGTTGTATGGTCTGTACTTTGCCTGTTATGAACAGTCGAAGGGACGTTTTGTTTGATACAATCCGCCAGTCTTTGGGAAGTATGGCCTGTATACCTGGCATCACACCGGCACTGAAATTCATCAACCACGTTGCTCATTTGTGTGATAGGCAGAACATCTTTTTGGCTTGACAGCAGCATCCTGTTAGTGGAGAATGCTACTCGTGTTGCTACTACATAGGCCAGAATTTTCCCCTCGGCAATTTGCGGGGTGGGGCCCGCTCGCCAAGGGGAAAATGACGCAGGACAACGTCGGGAGGAATCCCCGACATCATCCCGGGCCATTTAAATCTTGAGGAAGGCAGGCAGACAGCAAAATCAGCTGTCCACCCGCCGACCTATCAATGGCCAATTGACAGGGTAATTAAGATAGTTAAATGCCCTGCCCGGCCAACCTTAAGGCTGGTGGGCAGGCCAGGAGCCCCAGTGGCCTGTAGATTATTAATGAAACTTCATCCACTGGCAGGATGAAGTTTCTTTCCGTTTTGTAAAAATTTAATACATTTTATGAGTTTGTTATCAACATGTCCCATCGCGTGTGATATTGTCACATGAAGGGGACATGTTAATAATTTTAAAATGTCTCTATTTTTTGACTTTACTTACCTTTCACTAAACTCCCTGAGACAGCACTTAGTCTCAGGGAGCAGTGCGCTCTTTCGCGAGCGTGCGCAAAAGAGCGCACTTTGACAGATGGGGAATCCCTCCCCCCTGGAACAGGAAGTGCATAGGCTTCCTGTCGGGGATGCCGCTGGGCGGACCTTAATTGGCCCGCCCACTCAAAGTGGCGGCGGGCCCCGTTTTGGCAGCGGGGTTCGGCTGCCCGCTCGCCTCCGAGCCGGTGGGGCCCGCCCGCCAGCCAGGGGCTAAATTCTGCCCATAGTAACAGCATTGTCCCACCGAGACGGCACGAAAAGAAAAAAAAACTGAAAGGAATTTGTTTCTCTTCCATCCCAAAATGTGAGCAAATCTGTGGTACTTCTCAGGACACAGGGGCCAATCAGTCCTTAATGTTGGAGGGAAACTTAAACCTACCCCCTGAGTCCTCCTTGAAGGCCAAAGCACTGATCAGTGGAGTGAGAGGAGGATCTGTTTGCCCCCCTTCATAAGGTCCATCTAGAGTGTGACCTTGTATCAGGCCCTTTTGCAGTAGGAATTGTCCCTGAACTACTAGTAAAAGGAATCAATTTCCTCCTTGGAATCGACCTGGCTGGCAGCAAGATGCTAGCCCGTGAAAGAAATGAGGTCAATGCCAAGCAGCAGAAAACCGCAGAAGGGCAGAAAGCCACAGAAGGTCATGAGGCACAAAAGAGTGGACTAGCACCCGTAAACCTCGAGCAAGAGCTGCTCAAAGGTAGCAAGGCCGAAGCCAGGCCAGTAAAATTAGAAGAGGTCCAGGGAAGGCCCCTAGAATCTTAAATAGACTCCCCAAGCATCCCAGAATTGAATAGGGACCAGAGAAGTTCTAGAGTAGGGAGAGAAATAGTGAGAGAAATGCCCCACCTAGCCAAAGATCCTGAAGGAAGGCTGGTTACGCAGCCTAGAAAGGAAAAGGGTAAGGACTTGCCTGAAGTATGGCTAGCAGAAACCTTCTTTCTGACATTAAATAGGGAAAAGGGGGGGGCTCCCAAACCAATGAGCGGATAGGGAGTGAGGTGCCTTCCCCAGTCGAAAGGCCACATGGGAGTGTAGCTGGAACTGCACCTCCACTTGAGGGCACAGGAGTTCCAAGGGACATGGAACAAATTAGGAAAGCGCCCATTCCCAATCCAAAGACTCCAGCTAGGAAGCCACTGATTGGTTCGGCTGGTAGCTGCGTGGCGACTTTAAATGTGGACCAGAAAAGTACCCAAATTGGCCCAGAAACAGTGAGGGTGATGCCTCACTTAGTTGAAAAGCCAGCAGGGGGTGCAGCAAGAGCTGACCATCCACCAGAGGGCTGTAGTGTCTCAAAAGGCACAATACCTACCCCCTGACTGACCAGCAGAGGGACCACAACCAGATTTGACCCCCATGCTCACCCACCATAGTGTAGAATCGCAAGGTGGCCGGACAGAGTTAACCACCCGATTGAAAATGATCCATAGACCACAACCAGCCAACAGCACTGTAACCCTCTCTGGTATGGATGCAGGAGAGACCCCTGCCAGAAGGCCAATTTCATATTATCCCAGCCCAAAAGGGCTGGCCTAAGTTCCATAGCCAACTGCCTGCCTGTTGCCATGTCAACCCAAAGCACCTAGCAACAGAAGCTGGAACTCTCCAGTTGTGCTAGCGCCTAAACTGGAATCTCCTAAAGTGGCCCACGTCCCTTTAAAACAACCCATTCTCCTGACCCTGAGCCTACCTACAGTCCCTGGGTCTGAACAGTTGATTCCCCAGGTTACCAAAGTGAACAGGCAGGAACAGACTGAGAGCAGCTCAGTCATTTGATCCCAGCGCCCGGCACCCACAGGGTGAGATGTCCAGCATTCCTCTGCGGATCACCTAGGGCAACTTGACCATCACTCGGACCCTGGGTGCTAACCACCCTGTAAAATACCCAGACCCTCGTGAAGATACTTAATCAGGAGGTTGGAATGCCTGATCCCCGACAGAGGGAAGTAAGAACTTTAGCACTGAACAGACTTCCCCAGACAGATGAATTTCAAATCCTCCCAGGTCACCTAAACCTTCCCAAATCCCTGGACCAGACAAGGTCCTTGCAGACGCCCTGTCCAGGGTTCAAATCACAAAAGGAAAATGCAGCAGGGAATGCCATTTCCCTCTGCTAATGGTGTATCTGATGTGCCAGCATAAATGAGGGAATGCATGTGTACTTCTTCAATCCTATTCTTCCTTTTTACAACTACATATCTATAACGAAAATGAAGTAGAATTCATTTTTTCACCAATGGTGGAGACATGTTCCGCAAAGATGGCACGAAGAAGAAAAATAACCTGAAGGAAACTTGTTTCACTTCCGTATTCTCTTACTTAAATGTTTTTTTTTAAATGGACAAATCGTTGGGACTGATAAAATGGCTGACCACATGATGGTAGTTCTGGAAGTTTCTGAGCAGTTTAAATGGACAAAGACAAACACATCAAACCCCTGGAATGTAACAAAAATAGAAATACTGGTAAAACTCAGCAGGTCTGGCCACATCTGTGGAGAGAGAAACAGAATTAATGCTTTGAGAACATATGACCCTTCTTCAGAGTTAGCTCTGTTTCTCTCTCCACAGATGCTGCCAAACCTACTGAATTTTACCAGCATTTTCTGTTGTTATTTCAGATTTCCAGCATCCACAGTATTTTGCTTTTACCCTGGAATGTAACACTCATTGCATTGTGTAAACATTCCAACCAAGCCAACACAAAGGATAGTAGACAAAATGCCTGCACCAACCAGCCATGGACAAAGACAGAGCAATTTGTGACTCGTCATCTCCAACATTGTGCTAATGGTTCTACAGTTCCCTGCTCAAAACACAATAGGTTTTAACAAGGGGACTCATTAACTGAATAGCTCAACCCAAAACCAACCTGTCACATAACAAAGACTTGAGCTGTTTGAATTGCTTTAATGAAACAGCTTTTGGGTTTTATCTCAGTCGCTGTTTAATCTCAGTAGACAAACCAGACTCCAGGCTCTGTCTGCAATTAAGAGCTGTATATCCTTTAGTTTTATTAGTGTGTGGTACTAGCAATTAGTTAGCACAGTAAATTTCAGTATACATAGGAATTATTCTAAATTAATTAAGAAAGTAACTAAACAACATGCAACAATGGCAGGACAGATGTTATGTTGCAGCTGTGAAATGTGAGCACTCTTGAATGCCAAGGTGATCCAGGACAAACAGATTTGCGGGAACATTAAGCAGCTAGAGGAATTTTGGATCAGGATTACTGACCTGGAAGCTGGACAGCAGACACTGCCAACATAAGGGAGGGGGAGAAATATCAGCAGGGAGGGACAGGAGGATGAGACCATGACTGAGGAAGGTTAAGGGACCAAGCAGACAGGAGTGTAGGAACCTCAGACTTTGTAATTGTCAAACAGGTTTGAGATGCTCAAAACTTGAGTGGATAAAAGTGAGGTCTGCAAAGAGGCTCAGCAGGCTGGCCATGGCACCATGGTACAGGAATGCGTTCAAGTCGAGGGAGCAAATAGGAATGTAATGGTAGTAGGGGACAGTATAGCGAGGAGGATTGATACTGTTCTCTGCAGCAAAGAGTGAAAGTCCAGACAGCCTGGTGCCAAGGTTCGGGACATGTGCTCAGGGCTGGAGAGGAACTTGGAGTGGGGGGAAGGTGGGGGGGATCCAGTTGTGGGTACCAACGACATAGGTAGAACTAGAAAATAGGTTCTGCATAATCACTATGAGGAGCTAGGCTTCAAACTAAGAAGCAGAACCTCAACGGTAATCATCACTGGATTATTACCTGAGCCACGTGCAAATTAATATAGGGCAAATAAGATTAGAGAGATGAATGCTTAGCTCAAAGACTGGTGTGGGAGAAGTGGGTTCCGGTTTGTGGGGCACTGGCACCAGCACTGAGGAAAGCGGGGGCTGTACCGTTGGGACAGCCTACACCTGAACCATGCGAGGACCAGTGTTCTCGCGTCCCGCTTAATTAGGGAAGTAGAGAGGGTTTTAAATTAAACAAGTGGGGGGGTGAGGGATCAAGCTTGGGCAGAAGTTGCAAATCATGGGATGCAGTCAAAGCAGGGGAACCAAATAGTAATATGGGAAATGAGGGTCAGAGAATGGCAATAAGGGAAAGAGAGAAAAAAGCTCCAGATTGCACCAACAGTCAAGACTAGATGTTACAAAGATAAGAAAAAGGAAAAAATAAAGGCTTTGTATCTGAATGCGCATAGCATTCAGAACAAAGTAAATTAATTGACAGCGCACGTTGAAGTAAATAAATATGATCTGATAGCCATTATGGAGTCATGACTGCTGGATGAGAAGGACTGGGTCCTGAATATTAAGGGGTATATGGCATTCAAGAAGAGTAGAAAACTTGGTAAAGGTGGCACTTAGAAATGACCTTCGTTCAGGAGATCAGGATGTAGAATCAGTTTGGTTGGAGATGAGGAATAGTGGGGAAAGAAGTCACTGGTGGGAGGTGTCTACAGGCCCCCTAAAAGTAACCATAATGTGGGATAAAGTATACAAGAAGAAATATTGAGTACTTGTGATAAAGGGACGACAATAAGCATGGGTGATTTTAATCTACAAATGCACTGGGAAAATTAGGTTGGCAGTAGTATCCTGGATGAGGAGTTCATACAGTGTTTTTGAGACAGTTTGTTAGAGCAGGATCTGGAACCAACCAGAGAGCAAGTTATATTAGACTTGGTATTGTGTAAAGTGACAGGATTAATTAATGACCTCAGAGTAAAGGGACCCCTAGGTAGCAGCAACCACAATATAATTGAATTTTACATCCAGTTTGAAAGAGAAAAGTGTGGGTCTAAGACAAGTATTTTAAACTTAAATAGGGGTAACTATGTGGGCATGAGGCTGGAGGATAGATCAATAGAGGAGCAGTGGGAGACATTTAATGGGATATTTCAGAATATTCAGAATAAGTATATTCCTTCTAAAAAGAAATATTCTAAGGGGAAGAGCCACCAACCTTGGTTAACTAAAGAAGTTAAGCGAAGCTTCAAACTTAAGGAAAAAGCATACAACTGCACAAAGAGGAGTAGTAGGTCAGACAATTAGTCAGAATATAAAGAATGACTAAAATGTTAACCAGGAGAAAGAAATTAGAGTATGAGAGGAAGCTAGCTAGAAATGTAAAAACGGACAGCAAGAGTTTCTTCAGTTATTTTAAAAGGGAGAGAGTAAGTAAAATGAGTGTTGATACTCTAGAGTGTGAGAATGGGGAGTTATTAGTAGATAATAAGGAAATGGCGCATGAAATAAACAAATATTTTACTTTTGTCTTCACGACAGAGGATGTAAAAATATTCCAGTAATAGCTATAAATCAAGAGGTGGGAGAGGGGAACTTGGTGAAATTACAATCACTAGGAAAACCTTACTGAGCAAACTGTTGGAGCTGCGGGTTGACAAGTCTCCGGGTCCTGATGGACTTCATCATAGGGTCTTAAAAGAGGTGGCTAATGTAGTCATAGACACGTTGATGTTAATTTTCCAAAAATCACTAGATTCTGGAAAGGTTCCATCAGACTGGAAAGTAACAAATATAACCCCTGTATTCAAGAAGGGAGCATGGCAGAAAACAGGAAACAATAGGCCAGTTAGCCTGATGGGGAAGGTGCTAGAATTGATCATTAAGGAGGTTATAGCTGGGCACTTAGAAAAACTCAGGGTAATTGGGAAGAGTCAGCATGGTTTAGTGAAAGGGAAATCATGTTTAACCAATTTATTGGAGTTCTTTTAAGGAATAGTTTGTGCCGTGGATAAAGGGGAACCTGTAGACATGCCGTACTTGAATTTCCAGAAGGTATTTGATAAGGTGCCGCATCAATGGTTATTATGGAAAATAAAAGCTCATGATATAGGGGTAATATATTAGCATGGATAGAAGATTGGCAGGCTGGAAGAAAACAGAGAGTATGCATAAATGGGTCATTTTGTGATTGGCAGGATGTAACGAGCAGAGTCCCGCAGGTCCTGTTCTAGGGCCTCAACTTTTTACAATTCATATCAATGACTTAGATGAGGGCAGCGAAGGCTTGGTAGCTAAATTTGCAGATGATAGTTAGGAAAGCATGTTGTGAAGAGGACATAAGGAGTTTGCAGATGGATATAGATAGGTTGAGTGAGTGGGCAAAAATCTGGCAGATAGAGTACAATATGGGAAAATGCAAAGTTGTTCACTTTGGCAGGAAAAATAAAAAAGCAGAGTATTACTTAAATGGAGAATGACTGTAGAATTCTGAGGTGCAGAGGGATCTAGGTGTTCTCGTGCACGAGTCATAGAAAGTTAGTATGCAGTTATGGGGAGGTGGTGGTATTGTCACTAGACTGGTAATCCAGAGACCCAGAATAATGCTCTGGGGACCTGGGTTAGAATTCACAATGGCAGATGGTGGAATTTGAATTCACTAAAAATCTGGAATTAAAGGTCTATTGATGACCATGAAACCATTGTTGTGAAAACCCATCTGGTTCACTAATGTTCTTTAGGGAAGGAAGTCTGCTGTCCTTACCTACATGGGTCTACATGGGACTCCACAGCAACGTGGTTGACTCTTAAATGCCCTCTGAACAAGCAACTAGGAATGGGATGGCCTAGCCATCCCTTGAACGAATTTTAAAAAAGGTGAGACCACATCTCAGATATTGTGTGCAGTTTTGGTCTCCTTGTTTAACAAAGGAGATTAGATGCAATAGATGCAGTTCAGAAGAGGTTTACACTAGATTGATACCTGGAATGAGTGGGAAAGGCTTGTTTCCACTGGAAACAAGGGGTGACTTGATTGAAGTATATAAGATTCTGAACGGTTTTCTCAAGATGGATGCAGAAACGATGCTTCCTCTTGTGGGTGAGTCCAGAACTAGGGGGCATTGTTTTAAATTAGGGGGTCGCCCTTTTAGGACAGAGATAAGGAGAATTTTTTTCTCTGAGGGTTGTGTGACTTTGGAACTCTCTGTCTCAGAAGGTGGTGGAAGCAGGGCCATTGAATATTTTTAAGACGGAGGTAGATAGATCCTCGTCAGGCGAGGGAATGGATGGTTATCGGGGGTAGATGGGAATGTGGAATTAGTAATACAAACAGATCAGCCATGATCGTATTGAATGGCGGAGCAGGATCGATGGGCCGAATGGTCTATTTCTGCTCTTATTTCGTAAGTTCGCATCTCATATTCCATTTACCACCTAACAAAATAGCAACTAAACTAGGGGTCTGCCCAGGTTTTAAATTACCCGGCTCTCATCTACACTGTGTACTACTGGAATGTCTGAACTTCTGTATCTGTGCCTAGAAGACTAATTCATCTCTACATGCCTTCTTCCATCGTGGAAATCATCGCTTCTGGAATACAGGATCACTCTGCAACAGTTTCAGCATACTAACCCCTGAAGGAATGGATGATTGGGCTTTTTGATTCTGGACCCTGGACTCACGTGAAACCATAATTCTTATTTTTATTGTGGTCTTTGCCCTGAACCCCTTTCTTTCCCTCGTCCCTCTTTTATTCTATGAATGTAAAAATGGGCGGACATTGCGAAACCCCTTCCCATGTTTTGCGTGTGTTTAAAATAACCTACCCCTCTTTTTTCAGCTTATCTCAAGTTTGCTGTGTGGTTATTTATAGCGGATCGGATCAAAACTGAAGAGCTGGGGAAAATATGCCACCACTTATAAAGGGGGAAATCAAAAATCAAAAACACTTTTCTGGTTACAGACAGGTAGTGAGTGGAGAAATCAGGACTGTTCTAAATTAAATCCCCTCCTGTTCGTATTAGTGTAAAATGGCTAGCTTCACCTGCTGCTAAAATTTTTGAGACGTCTTACCCTTCCAGGGCAACCTGAGGTAGACTGGGCACTTCTCAGGACCGAAAGTGGCAGCCTTGGGCCCATTCATAAATTTGCGCAACATCCAGCGAACAATGATCTGATCAGGGTAGCTATTAACCCACAGAATGGCATTGATGCACCCTATTTCAGCATCAATCTTGCATGGTGAGCAAATGGCTTGAGTCCTATTTACAAGGTTGCTTATAGCAGGAGCGTGTCCACGCATTGTGCCTTTTTCAACTAATCAAAATCTTGGGGGACAGCCAGTCCCTATTTCATTCCCCATGGCAATGCCTTGACCAAATCAGAGTTGACTTGCTTGGTTGGAATTTGAACAAAGGCTTGGTACTTAACTGTTCTCTGGAATATTCTCCATGACAACACCTCTACCAATCAGAGTCCACTTGCCAAGTAATCAGCACTCTCTTCTCATGTAGTATAAATTGTTGCTCTTTATTATTGGTATTCTTGCAAACTGTCCTGATGAGTGCAAGACAAAAAGCTTTGATAGCATGTCAGTTTTAAATATTATTTCCTATTATGCCTGTGCTCTGGGGAGGTAATGCCTAATATCAGAACTGTTGCTATTTCTTAGCTATCCCATCATGTCCAGCTGTGATTGATAGAGTTTTGTTAAACAAAAACATTAAGGCAAAGGCTGGTACATAAAGTTAGTTCACAGATCAGCCATGATCTCATTGAAGGGCAGAACAGACTCAAAGAGCTGAATCGCAGATCTAAAATTCACAATTGATCTAGTCTGAACAAAATTGAAGCTTCAGCTGATAAGTGGCATGTACCGTAAATACTCATATAAAAGTCAAACTTTTGTGGTGAATGTTTTAGGCCGCAAGTTTTAGGGTTGGCTTATACATGGGTAATGTTTCTGAGGGATTGCCATATATGCCTGAGTTCTGCTCAAAAAAGACCGTCACAATGGAATAAAGTAATAACAAACAACACTAAACAATTCAAATTAATTCTCTAATGTTTATGCCTCTTATAACATTAGATAACTATATAAATTTCATTAAACACCATATACCACAACAAATTAACTACAACACTTATTGAAATCCTTCAAAGTCACTCTGACCACTATCTGATTCACTGAACAATTCATCCCAATAGCTGTCTTCGTCATTGTCATCATTGATAATTTCAGCATTATTTGTCCACGTGTAATCATCCTTGGTATCATTGAACACATTCGATATTCCACATTTTAGAAATGAATTTTTTGACCATATTGCGATCAAGTTCATTCCACGAGTCTCTGACCCATTGGCACAATGTTGCTAGTGAGGGTGCTCACATCTTTCCGCCTTTAGTGAATTTTTTTTTGCCTTCCAACATCCACATCGTTCAGATAATGTCTTTGAGAGGTTTATTTATTCACACATCCAATGATTGAACAACACTCGTATGACTGCCGGGAATAACTGCCACATCAGTGTTAACTGATCTCACATCATGGAATACATTATCGACAAGGTAGGATTTGAATTTGCCCCAGTTAAGCAAATCTTTTATTTGCATAGTTCTCCTTGTATCAGATTCCATACTTGTCCATTTCTTGCAAGAGCCTTCATCCTTCAAGCCTTTCTCATGAACATGGATAAAAACGCCTTTCTAAAATTTCTCTCTGGGGAGAGCTTTGTGCTTGAAAATCACCATTGGCTTTGACTTTGTGCTATCCTCCACACAAGATGGAACCAGGGTGATCTGCGTCTTCTCGTGGCCAGTCTTCTTCACAAGGATGGTCTTTCATCAATCTTGATAATGGTCTTGTTCATTGGTGTTTCATCCACATTGCCAATACAGCCCAATCAATACAGTCTTCTCTCAATGTCGAATGACAAAAAGGTGGAAATGGATGATTTTATCATCGTGTTCAGCTGGCTGAGGCTGTGAAATTTTCGTTTACTGAATGAGTACTAAATGATGTCTTTTTATGAATCTTGTGCACCAATTGGCCTAGAATTCTAAAATACCATCTTTCCTTGCTTCTTTGACGGCATAGAATTAGATGGTTCCATGGGTCTTATTATGACCAATTTGCAAATGCTCATTAAACCATTTTGCCACATTTTACTCTATTTTAAACTGAGCTGCATAATTGTTATTCTTTCATGAAAGCACCTTGATAGATCATGCGGTATACATTAACCTTGATGATTAGCTGCAAGATTGCTGCTAGAATTGGGGGATGGAAGATCTAGAGGCTCACGCAGATGTCTTTAAATTGTTGAACTATAGTAATTACTTGTAGTTAGTTAATAACCGCAATGCACTTTGATTCCTGTAAAACTAGGATTGGCTTTCACGGTATATATGGTAACATTTGTGCCATATAAGTGTCAGCCAATTACCGTCTCCAACAAGAGAAACTCCATCCATTTCCCCTTGCCATTCAACAGCATTACTGAGTCCCCCACCATCAATGGTCAGTGGTAGGGAAACTATTGGAGAAAATTCTGAAGGAGAGAATCTATCTCCACTTGGAGAGGCAAGGTTTGATCAGGGATAGTCAGCATGGCTTTGTCAGAGGGAGGTCAAGCCTAACAAATTTTTTGAGGAGGTGGCCGGGTGTGTAGATGAGGATAGTGCAGTTGATGTAGTTTATATGGATTTCAGCAAAGCCTTTGACAAAGTCCCACATGGGAGACTTATAAAGAAGGCAATTGCACATGGTAATTTGATAAGGTGGATTCAAAATTGGCTTAGTTGTAGAAGGCAGAGGGCGATGACAGAGGATGCTTTAGTGACTGGAAACCAGTGTCCAGTGGCGTAACACAGGGATATGTGCTAGGTCCCCTATTATTTGTAATTTATATAAACGACATAGATGGCTATGGGGGAGGTAGGATTAGTAAGTTTGTGGATGACACAAAGATTGGCCAGGTGGTTAACAGTGAGGTTGAGTGTCTTGGGCTACAGGAAGATATAGACGGGATGGTCAAATGGGCAGATAAGTGGCAGATGGAATTTAACCCTGAAAAGTGTGAGGTGATACACTTTGGAAGGAGTAATTTGACAAAGAAGTATTCAATGAATGGCATGACACTAGGAAGTTCTGAGGAACAAAGGGACCTTGGCATGTGTGTCCATAGATCTCTGAAGGCGGAGGGGCATGTTAGTGGGGTGGTGAAAAAGGCATATGGGACACTTGCCTTTATCAGTCAAGGCATAGATTACAAAAGTAGGGAGGTCATGTTGGAGTTGTATAGAACCTTGGTGAGGCCACAACTGGAGTACTGTGTGCGGTTCTGGTTGCCACATTATAGGAAGGATGTGATTGCACTGGAGGGGGTGCAGAGGAGATTCACCAGGATGTCGCCTGGGATGAAACATTTAAGTTATGATGAGAGGTTGGATAGACTTGGGTTGTTTTCGTTGGAGCAGAGAAGACTGAGGGGTGACCTGATCGAGGTGTACAAGATTATGAGGGGCATGGGCAGGGTGGATAGGGAGCAGCTGTTCCCCTTATTTGAAGGGTCCGTCTCGAGGGGACATAAGTTCAAGGTGAGGGGCAGGAGGTTTAGGGGGGATGTGAGGAAAAGCTTTTTTACCCAGAGGGTGGTGACGGTCTGGAATGCACTGCCTGGGAGGGTGTTGGAGGCGGGTTGCCTCACATCCTTTGAAAAGTACCTGGATGAGCACTTGGCACGTCATAACATTCAAGGCTATGGGCCAAGTGCTGGTAAATGGGATTAGGTAGGTGGTCAGGTGTTTTTCACATGTCGGTGCAGACTCGATTGGCTGAAGGGTGTCTTCTGCACTGTGTGATTCTGTGATTCTGTAATCAACATCCTGGGGGTTACCACTGACCAGAAACTTAACTGGACCAACCATATAAATACTATGGCGAATAACTCACCTCCTAACTCCCCAAAGGCTGTCCACCATCTACTAGATAAAAATCAGGAATAAGCTCCACTTGTCTAGAATTACTGAAGCTCCAACAACACCCATGAATTTCGACAACATCCAGGGCAAAGAAGTCCGCTTGAGTGACATGCCATCCACCAACTTAAATATTCACTCACCCCACCAGCAATGCACTGTGGCAGCAGTGTGTAACACCTACAACCTGATCTGAAGTAACTCATCAAGCCTCCCTCGACAACACCTTTCAATCCCGCAACCTCTACCACCTAGAAGGGCAAGGGCATTGGACGCATGGGAACAACAGCACCTGCAAGTTCCCCTCCAAGCTACACACCATCCTGACTTGGAACTATACCACTGTTCTTTCACTGTCACTAGACCAAAAACCTGGAACTCTCTCCCTCACTGCACTATATGGGTGTATCTGCACCAGATGGACAGCAGTGATTCAGAAGGTAGCTCACATCCTCCTTCTCAAGTGCGATTAGGAATGGGCAACAAACACTGGCCTTAAAAGTGATACCCACATCCCACGATCAAATAAAAAATAAATAAAGCAATAGCTGCCATTTACAAAACAGGTTTCCTAACTTCCACCACCTTTGAACTGTCTCCTAACTTCACTCCTGAAACGGTTGCTCTAATTTTTAGGCTTTGTCCCCTATTCCTAGACTCCTCAACCAGCAGAAATAGTTTCTGTATACCTACCCCATCCTTAACATCTTGAAAACTTTAATTAAATCACTCCTTAATCTTCTAAATTCCAGTGACTATAACTCTAGTTTGGATAACCACTCTTTGTAATTTAACCCTTGGAGCCCAGGTAGCATTCTGGTAAATCTACACTGCACTCATTCCAAGGCCAATACATCCCTCCTAAGGTATGTCTTCTCTTCCTTTTTCCTATGGCACAAGTTCCATGCTATATAATGGATGCCTAGAAGTGAGTTTTACAAAGAGTAAATGGATACTTGACAATGGCTTGAATTCTTAACAACACTGTGAGACTGAGTTATGCAGAGATTTATATGAGTGGATTCTTGGCCAATAAAGCTTACGGACCAAGGAGTAGTTAGATAGATGCAAAGATTTTCATGTTCCAACAGAAAACAGTAAACACAAGTATATAATCCAACATAGATAAGTTGAAGAAGTAGTCAGCCTTGTCCAGTCAGAAGCCATCAGGGACCACCTCTGAGACCATTTTGAATAATTACAGTGACAGGCAGTTATAAACTTGTGGTACCTGAGGTTCTTAGATGACTTAGCAATTCCTGTCCTAGACCTCCCTAGCCTCTGACACAAACTTAAGAGATATCAACTTATGGACCAGCCTGCCACATAACAATGAATGTTGATTATGTTGCAGCATTCAAAAAAGAAATGCCCATACTGCCTATATAAGACATAGCAGAACAGAATCTCAACACTGTTGAATTAGCAGGAGAAAAACGGAAATAGTCTCATTGTGTCCAGTAAGAGAATTGTAAATACTATGGCAAGCTGAATGTGATAATGGCCTTTTCATTGATAAGAACATCAGAAATATGAGGCGTAGACCATATGTCCCCTCGAGCCTGTTCTACCATTCAATATGATGATGGTTGACCTTCTGCCTCAACTCCACTTTCCCACCCACTTCTCATATCCCTTGATTCATTGAGAGAACAAATATCTGTCCATCTCAGCCTTAAATATATTCAATGATGGAGCATCCACAATCCTCTGATGTAGGAAATTCCAAAGATCCACAAACCTTTGAGTGAAGAAATTTCTCCTCATCTCAGTCCTAAATGATCTACTCCTTATCCTAAGGCTGTTCTATATTCCATCACCAGGAACAACCTCTCAGTATCTACCCTGTCAAGCTCCTTCAAAATCTTCTGTTTCAATGAGATCTCTCCTCATTCTTCTAACCTCCAGAGAGTATAGGCCCAGTTTACTCAGCCTTGCTTTATAGGCCACCTCTCTCGTTCCTATGTCATGTTTAGCTGGCAGCTCCAGCAGTGATGATGCAACCTTGTGAGGGGATGCTTTATTGGATTTACCAGTGTAAAGGTGTGACTACATCAGATACTTAGATCGAGTTCATACTAAAAAAGTGTCTTATACATTATCATAGTGTGAGGTGCCTACTTCAAGGAGGTGTAAAATAAATTTGGTGGTAAATTAATGTTAAAGAGGTGCTCAGAGAGGAATCACTATTGCACCAAATAGTGAATAGTTTTTCACTTCTAAAGTCTCAACTTCTTGTCATATTAGAGAGGATAAATTTGTTTCCCAGAAAAAGAGGAAACCTAAACATCTAGCAATATTCAGCCCCTGGTTGACAATAGATACTAAGAATGCTTGAGGTACTTGTCGAAAGTCTTTGAGATACTTATAAATAACATTCACCTCACAATATTGCGGATGGCTGGCTTATCAAAGTTAGAACAACAAAGTCATTCTTAAATGGATAGCTACAAATATGGGAATTAGTTTCAAGAACTTAGGCATAAAAGAATTAGTGAGTTAGAAACAGAAGAGCTGATAAGTCAATAATGAGAGTATGTTGTCTGCCATCTCAGCCTTGCAAACGGTCTTGGGTGTTGAGCTGAAGGCAGAGGTAACAGGGTTTGTAGTTGGTGGGTGGATCTCAGGAATGGCAGCAGGGTCAGCTGATGGTTTTCACTAATAGCTATCTCAACACAACAGCATAGTGCAGAAACTACAATAAGTATTGCATCATATCCCACAGCAGCACCTGATCTTCACTCGAGGTTTGTACCGCAACAGGACATGTCCGGTGAGAAGCGGTTCTAACTGATCGAGCAGACTGGGGAATTGTGGAAACTGGAGCAAGCAATTTTCCATCCATTCATTTTAATTTTATTGAAGAGAAAAATCATGGTCTGTGAAACCAAAACTTTACAACCTGCATTCCCTGTGATGGCCACTGCTTCCTGGAAAATCCCAGACAAAGAATCAACACTTCGCTATTCTGAAAAGAACCCACTTCAACATTCTAAGTAATTGGGCCTTAAGAAACTCAGCATCAAGCTGTGCAGAATTTCTCTTTAGCCGGACTATTACAGGTATTATGATGTTAACAATTATTATGATGTTAATGATGTTAACAAGCACTTAATAAGATTCATTTGTTTCGTTTTTGGGTTTCTATTCTTTTGCCTTTCAGCCCCAAACACCCTGATATCCTGTAAATAGTGACGACCAGTATATCGTCATTAACAATGTTTTCTTCTGACATATAGGGCAGAATTTTGTCCTTACTGGACGGGCTCGGCGGGGGTAGTCAGGAAGCCGACTACCACCTGCGATCGGGGCCGGACCGCAATTTCACGCTGGTGGGCCAGTTAAGGCCCGCCCAGCATGAAGCGTGAGCTTCAGCGCACAGCACTGCCTGTGCGTGGGGTGGGGTGGGGTGGGGTGGGGGGGGTGGAGGGCGAGCGGGAAACTTCACGCATGCGTGCTTGAAAAGCAAAAAGATGAAGAATTCTGAAAAACAAAAATAAAGAATATTTAAATGTTAAAAAAACACGTCCCCTCATGTGACTCTGTCTCTGTCACATTGGCAGGGACATGTTATGAATGAGATGTAACATTTTTTATTTTATTTCTTATTGTTGTTGGAAACCTCATCCCGCTCGTGGATGAGGTTTCCTAAAAAGTGCAAAGGTCACTTGGCCTTTTCGCCTGCCCCGGTTGGATGGGCAGTGAAAAATTTAAGTTAATCAATACTTTGATGGCCTTAATAGGCCTTCTAATTGTCGGCGGGCGCGCACAGGAATTGGCAGCACGCCCGCCAACCGAACTATTGCACGACTGCGTGTTGACACCGGGACATTCGCCCGACGTCATCGCACGTCATTTCACGCTTCAGCGGGTCGGGCGCACGCCCACCTGCCGAGGTGAAAATTCTGCCCATAATAACATTAGTCTCACAGCCTACTGCTGTGTAAATACGCTGAGATTTAAAATAAAACAAATTCCACAAAAGACAATTTCTAACCTTCAGTTGGTCAATTCAGTTATATTTATTTGGGTTTCTGGGGTATCCTTCCATGGACAAGAGATACCCTTTGATATGTTGCTTAATAACCATTGTTAGGGACGGAGAGAGGTGTGTGGGATAACTTTTCTCCTTTTCTCACCACTCAGCAGACCGCAACAATATGTATTTTTGAGGAGTGTTTTAATCCCTTGAGTGCTGTGTGGCTCAAGAACAAATATGAAGAGGATTTCTTGGATGTTTATGTGAAAAGAAAGGATGAATGTTTATTTCACGACACCTGAAATGTACGCAGCAAACACCCACTCCCCAAACACGCAGGCACACACATACACAAGAAAAGATTATTTCTAGAGATATAATATGCTCTTAGAATGTGCACAGAGTAACAAGAAACCGCCACCCTTCAAGTGAATGTGAAGCCTCTAGTCATGGAGGTAGACACAGGAGCATCGACCACAGTTGTTGGAGAACACATATTTAAATGCCTAAGTGAACTTTCAAAAGGCATTTGACACAGTGCCACACAACAGCTTGTGAGAAAAGTTATTGCTCATGGAATAAAAGGTACAGTAGCAACGTGGATACAAAATTGGCTGAAAAATAGGAAGCAGGGGGTAATGGTCAATGGATATTTTTCGGATTGGAGGAAGGTTTGTAGTGGAGTTCCCCAGGGGTTGGTATTAGGATGCTTGCTTTTCCTGATATATATTAATGATCCAGATCTTGGTGTGCAGAGGACAATTTCAAAGTTTCAGATAATATGAAGCTAGGGAGAGTTGTAAACTGTGAGGAGGACAGTGTAGAACTTCAAAAGGACATAGACAAGTTGGTGGAGTGGGCAGATAGGTGGTACATGAAGTTCAATGCGACCAAGTGTGAGGTGATACATTTTGGTAGGAAGAACATGGACATTGTAATAAAAGGGTGAAATTTTGAAGGAGGTGCAGGAGCAGAAAGACTTGGGTGTATATGAGCATAGGTCATTAAAGGTGGCAGGACAGGTGGAGAGAGCAGTTAATAAAACATATAGTATCCTGGACTTTATTAATAGGGGCGTAGAGTACAAGAGCAAGGAGGTTATGCTCAATTTATATATAACACACGTTAGACTTCAGCTGGAGTATTGTGTACAGTTCTGAGCACCACATTATAGGAGGGATGTGGACACGTTAGAGAGAGTGCAGAAGAGGTTTACAAGAATGGTTCCAGGGATGTGAAAATCCAGCTATGAGGATTGATTGGAGAGGGGATTGGGACTGTTCTCCTTGGAGATTTGATAGAGATGTTCAAAATCATGAGGGGCTGGACAGAGTAGATAGGGAGAACTTGTTCTCGCATGTAAAATAACCAAGAACGAGAGGGCACAGATTTAAAGTGATTTGCAAAAGAAGTAAATGTGACATGAGAAAAAACTTTTTCACACAACGAGTGGTTCGGGTCTGGAGTGCACTGCCCCTAAGCATGGTGGAGGCAGGTTCAATCGAGTTATTCAAGGGGGCATTAGATGATTATTTGAATAGAGACAATGTGCAGGGGTACGAGGAAAAAGCAGGGCTATGGCACTGGGTTATAATGCTCATTTGGAGAGCCGGTGCAGACATGATGGGCCGAATGATCTCCTTCTGTGCCGTTAAAATTCTGTGATTCTGTGAAGGTACCCAGCCACTGAATCTGGAGCAAACCACAGCTCAGCTGAACACGTACACTGGAGAAGCAATACAGGTAAAAGGCATCACCACTGTACCTGTGTCCTATAGGCAACAGACAGCCCAGCTTCCAGTGATCATTGTAACAGATGAAGGACCTAGTCTTATGGACCATGATTGGTTACAAAGAATTAAGCTCAACTGGTCAGAAATTTTTCAAGTTAGAACAGGAGGGATTCCTGAGCTGTTAAGGAAGTACAACAGCGTATTTCATGATGAATTAGGTCATTGAGTGGATGCCCAAGTGTTGCATCCAGTAGGGGAGAAAGTAAGGGCAATCAGGGAGTCACCCTCTCCTACCATTGTCACTGAACTCAAGTCTTTTTTGGGTATGATAAATTATTACGGTCGCTTCTTGCCAAACTTGTCCAGCGTTAGCCCCTTACACCTATTATTGAAAAAGAACCATTGATGGGCATGGGAGGCGCAAGACGAAGAAGCCTTCATGAAAGTCAAGAAGCTATTATACTCATCTTGTCTACTGGTACATTATGACCCATCAAAAGAATTGATATTAACCTGTGATGCATCTCCCAATGGTGTGGGAACGGTGTTGTCACACAGGAATGGAAGATGCTTCCCAAAGGCCTTTAGGCTATGTCTCTAGAATTCTCTCTGAAGCTGAGAAGGGTTACTCACAACTTGAAAAAGAAGGTTTGTCCATAATATTTGGTGTCAAGGAATTCCATCAATATCTGTGTGGTTGATATTTCACCATAGTGTCAGATCATAAGCCACTAATGGGTTTATTTAGTGTCATGACCCAGCAGTTAGTGAAGCTGAGTATTTAAAAATCACAAAGGGAAACTTAAAACAAATGTCATAACCTATATTTTAAGTGGTGTATTTGAGATGCAGCTCTAAATTCAGGAATCAGATTACCAGTTCATGAGAGGTTTTTATATCAAACTACATGAGACAGTTATTAATTTACACAAGTTAAATATATACACATGGCTACAAATTACTACTATCATAACTTTTAACAAATTCCCAGACTAATCTTCACTAAGGCAACTGCAACTCACAGACTTTAACCAGACACCAGGCAAAGCATTTTCACCTTACAAATTCAAAATGAGGTTCCTTTCACTTTGGTTCCTTTTCAGACACAGTTATAGGCTCACAGGCTTTGATCTTACATTGCCTCTGCTCTGCACACACAAAACTGCTATCGGTTATACCCAGCACATCTCATGGAATGCAAATTCTCATTATATCACCAGCCCCTTTGAACTCTACCTCTTCTGGCAATAAAACCCCTTTCATAGTACCACTTTTATTCGTAATATAAACATTGCTTGGTCTCTGCTAGCTAGGTGCCAGATTTCACTTCCCTTCTTGAATGCTCTATTCAACAAAATGCAAATGCACTCTACCTCTCTTGTATCTCAAAACTAGTATACAACAAAGCACCCAGGCTAGCTGGTTCAATCCAATTAAGACACACCCACAGACTAAACCTCTATTTTAAAAAAAAATTCCAATAATATTATACACATTAATAGCTTCATGACATTAGTGAAGGTGAAGCAATTGCATCAATAGCCTCTGCCAGAATTCAACAATGGGCCTTGATTTTGTCGGCGTATGAGCAACACCTTTATGCACTGTCCGGGTGTGCATATTGCAAATGCAGATGCCCTCAGTCAACTTCTCTTACCAGATAGCATTGTACATGCTCCAGTGCCATAAGAAGTTGTACTTGTGTTCATTTCCTTGACTCTTCACTGGTCTGTGCGAAGCAAATAAAGAATTGGACAAACTAGGATCCAATTTTATCTGAAGTCTGAGACCAGATATTGCAAGGATGGTCAAATGCATGAGTCTCAGAAGAGATAAGACCATTCTATGCCCGTAAAACTGAGTTAAGTTGTCAAGATGGAATCTCGTGGGGATCAAGAGTCATCATCCTTTTGCAAGGAAGAGAGCCACTCTTGACAGAGCTTCACAATGTGCATCCAGACATATTGAAGATGAAGATGCTTGTACAAAGCTATGTCTCACAGCAGGAATAGACAGTGATATAGAAAAAATGGTTCACTAGTGTCTCCAGTGTCAGCAACAACAGAAATTGCCTGTTTCAGCTCCACTGCATCCAGTTGACCCTGGGCTAGATGACATATAGACTATATAGGTTTATTTTTAGGTAGCATGTTTTTATAGATCATTGATGCACATTCCACGTGGATGGATGTGTATGAAGTTAGATCGCTGGCATCATGCACAACTATTGAAAAGCTGCGCCAATGTTTTAGTATACATGGCTTACCAGAAGTCATTATTTTGAATAACAATACTGCATTCCCTAGTACTGAATTCCAGAGATTTATGAGTTTAAATGGAATTAAAACATTTCATTCCTCATCCAACAGGTTAGCTGAAAGAGCAGTGCAAACCTTCAAAGTAGGAATGAAGAAGTTATCCGAAGGAACGTTAGAAACTCAAATTTCACATTTTCTTCTCAGCTATTGAACGACTCCTCATGCAACTACGGGTTCAACACCATCTGAATTACTAATGAAACTCTGCCTTCGTACAAGGTTAAGTCTGGTGTTTCCAAACTTAGAGGGGAAGGTGGAGAAGAACCAGAGTAGTCAGAAAGTGAATCATGATATTCAAAGCAAAGCTCGAAAATTTACTGCGGGAGAGACAGTTTCTATGTGAAACTTTGGAAATGGACATAATTGGGTTCCTGTTTTAATTGTCTGAAACTGGGCCTTTGTCATACCAAGTGGAAGTGGAAGACTGGATTGTTCAAAAACATGTGGATCATCTAAGCAGTACAGAGACATTCCAACAACCAGTTATTCTACCTGTTGTTGATGTCGAACCTTTAATCCCTGAGGTGCCAGATCAACCTAGAATAGACATTCCTGATGTCCTTGTTGGACTAATAATTCTGAACTGCTATTGTCTAAGGATGTCTCTGATGCTGCAGTTCCCAATCATGTTGATCCAGTGGGAGAATCTCAAGTTGTAGGGCTACATCACTCTAACTAAATTAAAAAACCACCTCAGAGACCTAATCTATAATCGCATGATTTGTGTACATATGTATGTGTTGTGGATTAAGATATTCTTGTAAATAAGAAATGTAAAAACGTTAAAAGAGGAGGAATGTAGTGATGTGGGTAAAATGTTTCCTACTGTTTTAGGGATCACGTGATTCTACTGACAATCAGCCCTCAGCGTGGGTTATCTTAGGGGCGGAGTTTTCTAGTCGTGGACCTGGTTCCAGCATGTAGCTTCTTCAAGAGCTCTGTAAATAAAGTTATCTGTTGCAAGTGAGAAGCCTATCCAGTACACCAAGTTTATTACATATACTGTCCATATTTTATGTTGCTTTCTACTTAAAAGTAAAGTATTCACCTCCCAATTAGTTTTCTTGGCATGACATGACCATCACACCACTCTTCATGAAAGAAAAGGAGAGTTTTGCACTTATATAGTGCCTTACACAAACACTGGGCATCCCACAGTGCTTTACAGTCAACAAAGTACTTTTGAACCGTAGTCACTATTGTAATATATAAGAATCACAAAGCATTCACAGAGAACAGAGTCCCACAATCTGTTTTACTGATGTTGTTTGAGCGATAAATACTGGCCAGGACATTTGGGTTAGCTCTCTTGCTCTTCTTCAAAATAATGCCATCGGATCATTTACGTCCACCTGAAAGCGCATACAGGGCCTCAGTTTAATGTCTCATATGAAAGCCAACACCTGCAGCTGTGCAGCATTCCTTCAGTACTGCACTGGAGTGTCAGCATAAATTTTGCATTCATATGTTTGCAGTCTCACTTGAACCCAAAGCCATATGACTCAGAGGCAAGAGTACTGCCACTGAACCACTGCTGGCACTGGGACTGAGCCTAGGCTGTGAGTGGTCATTCTCTATTTGACCAGGGTGCAGAGGGAGATCACAGCAGAGCTTGATTCTGTCCTCACTCAATTGCCTAACAAGGGCTAATGTGTAACGATCAATTAAATAACCCCTCTTGATTCCAGGGATACTGAGGCTGACCTACCATGATCTGTTCACTCATTGTGGACCTAACATCAATCCTGGGACCTTTCTGGTTGATATGGTCTCACCAACCTGAGCTACGGAGGGAGTTGAGGAAAAAGGACTGCCAGTCCTAAAGTTGAACAAAGTCTGCCTTGATTTAAACCTAACAGCTAATCAAAAGATTACCAAAAAAGCAAACAACTGGATTCTACGGTATGAGTTAGCACATCGGAGCTTCTTACTTACAATATATGTTTCAAGTTGCCCCTTTAAGAAAACAAACAATGCAAGCATTATCTTTTTAATTCATTTCAGTGCAGTATGTCATTTTGTGTGTCATGTATGGTGAATTCCGATTCTTCTATCTTTCCTTGGCTACAATCCCAGAAACAGGCCTAATGCAATTTCACACACTGAGGAGTTTATTGGAAGTTGTTAGTGATGCAGTGTTTGATAAATGATGGGAGAGGAATCGCGTTCTACTTTGCTTCATCTTGCTCAGACCTGAGCAACATTTCTCTTGAAGTGAAGTATGTGCTGACCTCTCCACCTACCCCTGCACTGAAGCAAGCTGATCGCTAATAGAAAAGCAAGTTTGCAATAGCCGCTCAGAGAGATTTGTCACTGCAGAAGAGTATTCTACTAAATTGTCGCATAATTCTAAATATGTCAATAATTCAAATGGAGATATTTACAATATGAGCGCTAACTACCTGTAACATTCCAGATTATATCACAAATCTATATAAAGCACTTGCTCTTTAAGGACAGATATAGGTGCCATGTAGATGACCTGAAGAATCACCTTTGAATGAAAAAAAGCCCCCAGCAATCACTGTGATTAGGACTGAATATTTTGGCTTTCATTGCAAGGTAATGCAACAAAGGCTTGTATCTTTGAAGAAAGCTATTACTTTATGGTTTTCTTCATCTCAATAATTTATATCTGGAGGATTCCCAACAGCAAGTATTGCTCAACTTCTCTGACTGGAGGGAACAAGCTACATACATCAGATTTTTGACACCAGTCCCTTGTGTTGCTGTAGGATTTATGGCTTTAGCTGTTCAGAGTTACTAAAATTCCATTTTTTCAGTCGACAATTGTAAAATATCTGGATTCTGAAATTATCATTATTGAATACTGTTCAGTAGAATTAGAAAAAGTGAAATAGAAACAAAGATGCTGGAAATAAGTAGCAGGCTTTTCAACCTGTAAAAAGACAATAGGCTGTATTTAAATGCAGCCCATCACCATGGTAACCATGGCGGCCAGGCCCACTTAATCATGGGACAGGCATCGATCCAGTCTCCCAACGGCGGAAAAACCTACCCCCGATTAAGTCGGAGGGTGGAAGGGGCTGTTGTAGGATTCCTGGCTGCCAGTGACTGGATGTCAATTAGGGTGATTAATGAGCCAATTGACACCCATTATCCCTGAGCCCACCACAATTCAGTGTTGCTCAAGGATTAAATTGGAGTTGCATGGCTTTACCATACCTTCAGAAGGCTGCCCAGCAATCACTTCCCGCTTGGGCTGACAAGTGGCAAGTAACATTCATGCCACACAAGTGTCAGGCAATGACCATCTCCAACAAGAGAGAATCCAAACATCGCCCCTTGATGTTCAATGGCATCATCGCTCAATCCCCCACTAACAACATCCTGGGGGGTTACCATTGACCAGAAACTGAGCTGGACTAGCCATATAAATACTGTGGCTACAAGAGCAGGTCAGAGGCTAGGAATCGTGTGACGAGTAACTCACCTCCTGACTCCCCAAAGCCTGTCCACCATCTACAAGGCACAAGTCAGGAGTGTGATGGAATATTCTCCACTTGCCTGGATGAGCGCAGCTCCCACAACACTGAAGAAGCTGGACACCTTCAAAGCAGCCCGCTTGATTGGCACCAGAGCCACAAACATTCACTCCCTCCACCACCGACGTGCAGTAGCAGCAGTGTGTACCATCTACAAGATGCACTACAGGAATTCACCAAGGCTCCTTAGGCAGCACCTTCCAAACCCACGACCACTACCATCTAGAAGGACAAGGGCAGCAGATAGATGGGAACACCACCACCTGGAGGTTCCCCTCATTGTCAGGCGCTTAGTGCCTGATTGAGAGACCAACATTGAGAAGGAGGTGGAGGGATGTAGTCACTGAATGACATCCCCCTGCCATTGCCTCCGACCCCCCTGCCACCTTCTTCCATGTTCCCCATCCTGCCCTCACTCGACTGTGGCCTTCTAATTGGCTGGCAGCTCTCAGTGGGCAGGATTTCCATTGCTGCAGTCCTGAATCCTGGGTAAAGCCTGACAGTGCCTGACTTAATGCTTTTAGGCCTCCACCATGGGGGTTCCCCGCTAATTCACCAATCAGTGCGCAAGATGCCCATCGGCCTGATGAAATCCGTCCCAGCGTTTCAGGGTTTGAGAAAGGAGACTCTGCATTAGAACTTGTAAAAGATCTCACTTCAATTGTTGGCCTAACTTTTCTCTTGTGGATGCTGACTAGAATCATTGGATTATAGAATGGTTACAGCACAGAAGAATGTCATTCAGCTCATCGTGTCCATACCAGCTCTCTGTAAGAACTCAGCTGGTCCCACTCCACCACTTTCTTCTTAGTGGTGCAATTTTTTTTATCTTCAAATAATTATCCAATTCCTTTTTGAGAGCTACAATTGAATCTACCTCCACCAGATTCTCAGGCAATGCATTCCAGATACTAATCGCTTGCTGTGCAAAAAAGATTTTCCTCATCTCTGGCTCTTTTAACAAACATTTTACATCAGTGTACCCTGGCTCTTGACCATTCTGGCAACAAGAAAAGTTTCCCTCTATCTACTCTGTCCAGGCCCCTTATGATATTGAACACCTCTACCAAATCATTTTCAACCTTCTCTTCTCTAAAGAAAACAGCCCCAGCTTCTCCAATCTAGCAATGTAACTGAAGACCAGCAATCAAAAAGATGAGTTGGGGTGGGGGGGGAATGGGGTGGGTGGAAGAGGGAGACAACCACCTCAGTTTTATAATGGAAAGCTGGCCGAACTTAAACATAGTTTAGGTATGCCAGTTGCAGCCTGGGGGAGCACAGCTGTGATATGTAAAAATCTATATATTAGTTGATGTTGTTGCACATGGTGTGGGAAAAATAAGAGGCTAAGTTTTAGTGGCAAGCAGCACGTTATAGGACAAGTGCTCGGATATGTCCTCAAGGGACCGCCATCCTCCATCACTGACCCCTCAAACATTAGCGCAGGTCCCTTAAATTACATCTGAACATAAGGCTTTCATGACACACATGACATATTTAGGATGCCCATCTGCTTAAATATTGAGTGGGGACGGGTGAAAATGAACAGTTCCCACTAGGAATGAGCTTGTATGCATCTCCGATGAGCCCCTTTCTACGGGGACTACTCCAATATACCAGTAATTGTTGATGGTAATGTATTTTCTTTTGGGGTTCAAGCCATGAGTCTGGCATAGACCCCAGGTTGGCCTCACTTCCACATTTTAGTATTATGATTCGCCTCATTTCACAAGGTAGCATACTGCTGCTGCTCCTATCCCAGGCCCTCTGAGAACAGTGGACAAGGTAACTCCCAACATTGAGAGCTTCCACTCCTTCTTCACTGCTACCCTCGTAAGGGGTGTCCAAAGGCTATGCCAATTACAAAGGCTGTGCAACTCCTGATCTAAGGCCAAAATCACGTTAGAAGTACAGTTTCTCATCCTCCCACCATGGAGTTTTCTGGGGAGGTGTGGAGTGGTTTGATCAAGAGATGAAGCTTCGTTTACATCCCCAAGTTGAAGTCACACATTTTGTCTTTATTTTTAAGGACATCCAAAAGACAGTACCTCTGACAGTGCAACGATCCCTCGGTGCTCTTTTTAGGCATCAGCCTTAATTTCCTATCATTCCATAAGAAGGTGCTGGATTGTTTGCAAGGACAACTCATCAGGATGATTCACTTTCCTGCCTCTTCCATCTTTCCCTGTGAATGATGCACTTGGCCTCCACATTATGCTTCTTTCCCTTGATGGCTCGGCTGAGGTAAGTAATCCAAGTGGTGAGGATCATGATAATCTGCATTCTGTTAATTTGTGGTATGGCACACTGAAACAGCAGTGCACAATGCAATAATTTATTTTGATTTGTTTTTTTTTAATCATCTTGAGCTTTGGAGTTTCCTACACTTCAGTGAAAAATGAAAGGAATCATCTGAATCTAAATTAGAAAAAGACTGGTGCATTAATCAGAGAGAACTGAATAGAATAACAATGCATATCATAAGCATTTTAGCCGAAGTATGAATGGCTGCAGCAGGAATTTATGCATGAAGAGGTATTTGGTACTTACCTACTAATCAGTTTAATCAGGTTTGGAATACTTCATGCCATTTGTTGCACTTGTGGGATAACATCAACTGTTGTTGCACATGAAACTCCAGCTGTGAAAATTGCCCATATTTACACTTTCACCTCATTTCTTAATCATTTGTATTTGTTAAAGGTTTTTACTAGGAAATACTTCAGACTACTGTGATGCAATCTTTTTGGTCCTGATGGTCCTGAATACACAAGACACTTGCAATAAAGTTTTAAATATTCTTTGTTGGTTGGTTTTAAATATCTATTTAGATAGATAACTATTTACAACATTGTTAAGATATGGAACATTTTAACAGGCTGTTGTATCTCTTAAAAGTAAAGGCAGCAAAATTCGGCTCCTTAACGCCCAGTTTTTTTGGTGCTACATGCGTTGTTTTGACTCTAAAATGACATACGCAGCGTG
The DNA here is from genome assembly GCF_964194155.1 of Cetorhinus maximus. Taxonomy (NCBI): domain Eukaryota; kingdom Metazoa; phylum Chordata; class Chondrichthyes; order Lamniformes; family Cetorhinidae; genus Cetorhinus; species Cetorhinus maximus. The sequence goes on from NC_135888.1 coordinate 123,695,709, forward strand.
CACGCATACTTCTGGTGTCGAACAGGATGCCATTTTGGTGAGGGCATTAGTGTGCACAGGGAAAGTCTAATGAAAATATGAAGAGTAAGCATATCTCATAAGACTTGATGCCAATTTGGAACTCAACACATGAGCTAACGCCATCTCTTAAACATGCACAACTGAACACGCTGCATGATAACTCAGAGATGTACTCCCCTATGTGCCTGCAACAAAAAGGATTCAACTCTCTCAAAGTCCAGCCAGCGTAAAATGATGCACAGAGAATCATATAAGTCAACGTCTGGTATCTTGGCAGCAATCATGGTGCCTTCATTCTGCGGCAGCATGCCATGCCATCTGCAGGGTATGTCCTTGTGCAAATCTGCCTCCATGCTATCATTATGCAAAAGCATTAGTTTCTGAGCTGGCACCGATGGATGTGAAATCGAGTGACAGTGTTACATCTTCATCTCTGTCTTCTCACTCTTGCACCACTGCCTGTCTAGGCGGCAGTTCTTGGATATCTGAAAGGAGAGAGGCACAAGAATAGGGTTGTGGCAAGTGGAGGGAGGAAAAGTTAGAGGTGCAAGTTTACACAAGTTTGTAAACCAGAAGAGACGATGGGATAAGGAGGAATTGGGATGTGAGAAGGAGCATTAGGTTTCATCCCCACCACTGGTCATGCTCTCCACAACAGACCCTCCAATGATGGTGAACATCATCTCCTCCATGGAGATAAAGACATGCAGCCAATCCTGCCCTCTCCCCAGTTCGCTCCTGCTGCCTTTGGTCATCTGTCACCTGGTCCTGTAAGAGAGCGGGAAATGAGCCAGTGAGTATGGTGTAATGTGTTTAGATGATGTAGCCGGCATGGTTGAATAGCTGGCAGTGTGTACAAGTCGTGAGAAGTTGGTGTTGTTTATTAAATAAGTGTCTGAATATTGCTGAAAAGAAAGACATGTTGCTAAAGCTTTTCAAATGATCACAACAATTTATACCACAGGAGAAAATGGTGCTGATTGGTTGCCAAGTCGACTCTGATTGGTTGAGGCGTTGTTATAAAGAAAGCAACAAGGAACTATAGGCTCCCCAAACTCCCAGGTAATTGAAAAAAGATGCAAGGCTTGAACATATTCCTTTTGTTTGCAGAGAACGGGTCCCTGGCTATGAATGTATGTCGCTTCTAGTAAGCGTAAATCAGCCACATTACGAGCTCAACTGATTATCTTAAATTGCTTGTTATGTTAGATATTAGCACACTCAGGATTGTTCAACAAGTGCTGCCTAATCACAGAATCACATCTAACAGCAGACATTTTGTTCTGGATTTTGCAATTGCAGGCTGGTTGAGTATGGTTCGTACTCTGCCTATTACAAAGAACCAAAGGAACATGCTGTTTGATTCGATCAGCCAGTCGCTGGAACATATGGCATCGCACCTGACACTGAAACTCATACACAACGTTGCTCAATTGTGTGGTAGGCAGAACGTCTTTTTGGACTGACAGCAGTATTTGGTAAGTGGAAGATACCATTCGTGTAGCCACTGCATAGCAGCAGTATGAGGCGGCTTGCTTAACCTGTTCAAAATTTTGAGATCCTTTGCCCTTCCAGGGTCATTTTGGGTAGACCGGGCACTTTTCAGGCCCGAATGTGTTGGCCTTTGGCCTATTTACAAGTTTGTGCAATAGATGTTTAGTTGTATTTAGGTTTTGGACATTAACTGGGGATTCACCTGTGCTCATACATATATGGGCAGACTGAATCTGTGGTTGTTGGATTGGAGATGCACAATATAACGTGAGTTTCTGTACGTAAAAGCTTGCAAGTTTATAAATGTGAGGCTTGGTTCTATCTGTAACTATCTGACTGTTTGAGTTGTAGCCATGTAAGGCTTGCAGCAGTTTTAACCATGTGAGGATGTGGTAATCACAGAATCACAGAATCACACAGTGCAGAAGAGGCCCTTCAGCCCATTGAGTCTGCACCAACACGTGAGAAACACCTGACCTATCTACCTAATCCCATTTACCAGCACTTGGCCCATAGCCTTGAATGTAATGACGTGCCAAGTGCTCATCCAGGTACTTTTTAAAGGATGTGAGGCAACCCGTCTCCACCACCCTCCCAGGCAGCGCATTCCAGACTGTCACCACCCTCTGGGTAAAAAAGTTTTTCCTCACATCCCTTCTAAACCTCCTGCCCCTCACCTTGAACTTGTGTCCCCTCGTGACTGACCCTTCAGCTGCTCCCTATCCACCCTGTCCAGGCCCCTCATAATCTTGTACACCTCGATCAGGTCGCCCCTCAGATCTGATGTGCAATATACCTTTAAGAAAATGTTATAATCGAAGATCACATGATCTTAATACGCAATAGCAGAGTAATGCGGGCTATCTCTGTAGTCAGTAGTGCAGAGACAGGGTTGGAATTGAAAGCACATAAGTGTACCTGCTGAATGCCTTTGTAAAGAAGCAGAAATTGTTCCACCTAAGACGTGTCTGCTGATCAACTCTGTCTATTGTACCAACTTGGCCATCCCACGACAAGCATGCAGCCCAGATCCATAAGTCCCAACAAACTGGTGACTAGGATCCAACAAACTGGCGAAAAAGAAAAAGCGAGGAAAAAGCGAAGATACAATAAACTGCCATCAAAAATAAAACAAGTTAATGAAAGAAATCAAGAGAAATGAAATCGGGCTGTACCTTGCAAGGTAACTGTAAGTAGAATTTCTGTCCTAATTATGAAAGCAATTCCCTCACAGAAATTGTCTGCAATTCAGAAGAATTGATCCTTTCGATCCAGCCACAGATGATTGGCCTCATTATATTGAACGCCTCATGTTCTTTTCCCAAGTGAACGACTTTGCGGGGAAAGAAAAGAGGCGAGCAATCCTCTTATCCACATGTGGGAGCAAAGCCTACGGCTTGATTTGAAGTCTGACGGCATCTGGTGCCTGTGATTCAAAAAGTTTTGAAGAACTGATGGACCTTCTAAAGGGTCGTTACTAGCCAAAGCCCTCGGTAACAATGCAACGGTTCAAATTTAACTCAAGAAACAGAGCCCCAGGAGAGACAGTTGCTTGTTATGTGGCAAGTTTGAAACAGTTAACAGAACATTGTGAGTTTGGTACATCTTTAAATGACATGCTCAGAGATCGTTTAGTGTGCGGTGTAAATGAGGACATGATTCAGAAGAGATTACTGCCTGAAACAAATGTGGATTTTAAGAAGGTGCTAGAGGTAGCACTGGCCATGGAAAGCGCAGTAAGTGATTCGAAAGACACACAGGCAGCGCAAAATGGCACCATCCTCCACATTGGGTGGGAAGCCCCAGCCAAAAAGGGCGCGAAAATGTAAGACTCTGTCAAGAAGCGGGAAACAGCCACCGCTAATAGAAAAATAAAAAGAAATGGCTTGGCAGCGAAAACATGGAATAATGGCAGCAGAGGTGAGCGCTGCTGATGTAGGTGGGGAGCTGTGAGGGTGCCTCAAGATGGATAAATTGTTAAAAATATGTGTAGCCACAGCTGTCAATGTGGAGGGCATCACCTCCAGGCACATGCTGGGCTCTGGGGTCAGCGAGCGGTGGGAGAGTGATGGCATAAGCTGGCGAGGTCATCAATTTGCTTCTAATTGGGCACTTAATTGAAAATAATTAGCTACCCACTGCTGGGAGCATTGTCGGTGCTCGTATTTTCTGCCTTTGGCAAAGATCACTCAGGAGAAGGGTTCGACCAGCAACAGTTACCTGCCCAACAGCAGCAAGTAGCTAATTATTTCAGGTTGACTCAAAAAACAAACTCCAGGAGCCCATCAGCAGGAAAGCACTGGCTGTCAGTAACACTTTGGCTGTAGCTATGAGAAATGAGAGTCTTTATAACTGCCCATTCAGTGTCAGCATGCATACATGTCAATAAAGTTTACCCTGTAACTTTGTCCACTAATTTTGCTAAGCAAGACAAAAGCCAATCTGGATAGACTTCTTTTGGGCAGCCGGTATTCATAGATCTAAACCCATCGCTGTGCTTAAGAGTCTTCAAAAGAAGTCACTGGGAAATGTATCAAATGCCTGTTTGCCTGATACAAAGCATGTATTCCCTCCTTGAAGAAATGCAACACACCTAACCAAGCTCAGACAGCTTTGCCTTAGGTTCGCAGAGGCCAAAGCTTATGCACTCACAACTGTGGGCAAGGGGACAACTGAGGTTTAAGCAGCTATAATTGCACACATTCTAATACCACATAGTATTAGTAACCTTTTTACTTTTTGTCCACCATTAGCACAAGTGTGTTCTAAGCCTTTAGAGCAGGGCACTATACATATGCTGGAGGAGTGCGTGGAGAATATATGATTAAAACACTTATAATCAGGCAAAAACCCTGGTTCCATGCCATGCTGATCATAATAATTTCCTTCTCTAATAAAACTTATACACATTTGTTGTGGAAACACGTTGAATCAACTGCAGGGTTTATGAGTTTTGGCAGTGTTGCATACTATCATGAATGGAGCTAAACACTGCAGAATCTGACCATATATTGGTGGAAAGGTCATTGATAAAGTAAATGCGCCAGCCATGGCTCAATTGGTAGCACTCTGGCCACTGATTCTCCAGGTTCAAGTCCCATTCCAGCACACGACTCAGAAATCAAGGCTGACACTCCAGAGCAGTACTGAGGGAGTATTGCACTGACAGACGTGCTGCCTTTCGGATGAGCCGTTAAACCAAGGCCCTGCCTGTCTCATCATGCAAATGTGAAAGAACCCATGGCAATATTTCCTAGCCAGTATTTCTCCCTCAATCACCATCACTAAAGCAGATTATCTGGTCATTTTTCACATTGCTGTTTTTGGGAGCTTGCTGTATGCAAATTGGCTGCTGCATTTCCTTCGTTACAACAGTTACTACACTCCCAAAGTATATCATTGACTATAAAACTCTTTGAAACATCCAGCTGTCATGAAAAGCACTATATAAATACAAATCTATATGAAGATTGCTGCACTGACGATCTTATCCTGAATAATTCCTGCAGGAAAATCCCTAGGTGGTGATGATTGCCCTCCAAGAACCACTGCCATTTTGTTTTGTGCTGGGCATGGCTCCAAACACTGAATGTTCTCCCTTTGACCCCCATTGACCTCACTTTTGCCAGGGCTCTTGTGATACCAAATTCAGTCATATGTTGACATCATGTGAGCAGCTCTGCTCTGTATTCACCATTGTGTCCATGTTTCGAAGACGGCTGTGATTGTGATCGAACCCAAACTGAACACTTGTAAGAAGATTACTGGTAAGGAGGCATTGTTTGAAGGTATTATAAATGCTTCCATTACTTTGCTGATATTTGGGAGCAGGCTGAAAGGATACCAACTGGTTCAGTCAAAGTTATCCTGCTCTCTGTGAACAGGATACACCTGGGAATCCTGCACATTGGTCTATTCTTCCACATCCCATTAACGGGCTGGCCGGCTGGTGAATCATTAACGGTGGCCTGGGCCATGCTGAACTGTCTGGCTGAAGTATCAAATTAATAAGACAGTCGCAGAGGATTTCAATATTCCATCCCAGATAGCTCATGTTGCAGCCAACAAGGCTCCTTTAACTTATGCTCCAACTTGATAGTTACCAGTTGGTCATTAGACAATAGATAAGCATGGGTTCAAGCCTATGTTCAATGGACAATAGGAATTTCTTGAGCAAAATTCATAATCAAATGTATAAGCATATTATAAATGACCACATAACTCCTGAGCATTCCATGAAAATGCATTAGACAATCATTCCATCATGAGTTGGGGATATAAAACCTCAAGAGCAGATGTGCACCTCTCTACAACCCAATCATAAATGCAACATATGTATGTTTCCATACCTGGCCTCCAGGTCATACCTTCAAGCAGCTGGTACCTAAAGTCTCAGTTTACTCATCAATTTTATGATAGATATTCCATTTCAACATTGTAAGAGGGCCTACCAGCACAGATTACAATTGCTCAGCAACCAATATATTCTAGATATCCAAGACTAATCACAGAATCACTGAATTTTAATGGAACAAGAAGAGGCCATCCGACCCATCGTGTCTGCACTGGCTCTCCAAATGAGCATTATGACCTCATACCATTGCCCTCCCTTTTCCCCATACCCTTGCACATTGTTTCTCTATTCAATCATCTAATGCCCTCTTGAATGCCTCAATTGAACCTGCCTCCACCACACTCCCAGGCAGTGCATTCCAGACCCGAATCACTCGTTGTGTGAAAAGGCTTTTTCTCGTGTCACATTTGCAATACCTAATACCACTAATAACGCACTTGGCTTAATTGGTCAAAACTGCTCAATCCTGATCCTTTTGTGAAGGGCTATGAGTAAAAGAGTAAGGCTAACTTTCCCTTCAAGGTACTCAACAATAAGTCAGTGTAGAGGGGAGCCATTCATACATGCAATTAGGGCTAATTGGACTCTTATATAAAAACAAAAAACTACTGCGGATGCTGGAAATCCAAAACAAAAACAGAATTACCTGGAAAAACTCAACAGGTCTGGCAGCATCGGTGGAGAAGAAAAGAGTCGACGTTTCGAGTCAACATGACCCTTCAACAGAACTGAGTTCTGTTGAAGGGTCATGTTGACTCGAAACGTCGACTCTTTTCTTCTCCACCGATGCTGCCAGACCTGCTGAGTTTTTCCAGGTAATTCTGTTTTTGTTTTGGACTCTTATATGTCTTTCTTTTAAATATAATGCATAATGTAACATTTTTCCATCTATTATGCACACAAGCATTGAAAGAATTGTGACTTTTTGTATACTATAGAATTAATGCGATCACTTTGTCATCATTTGGTCTGGTCAGATGGCATATCGAGTGTGTGTGAGCTCTATCCATGTTTCTAATGTTGGGCGTTTGAAACTTCTTCAAATGAAAGGTTAGCCCACTTTCAGACTGCACTGATAGTACTCAATTCTGTTTCATCTCAGGAGCTAAGCAGAGTTAGGCTTGGTTAGTACTTGGATACCATAGGAAAGACAAATGAAGGATTAAAGCCAGTTTAGATTACCTTCTTACATGTACAATGCTAGAGTGGCAAGATAAAATCAACTACATTTTGATGAAAACTGTGGCCTAAAGTGAGAGTTTATATTATATAAATGTTGCATTATATGAAGTGACTTACGGTAATGTAGTTGATTGTCCATCGTGTTACTCACAAAGAAAAATTAATTGATCAAGGGTCTTAATCCTTCAAGTGAAGCTGTGAAAAAAACACTTGCATTAGAAACACAAGTCAGATTTCACTGATATTTGATTTTCCATCTGAACATTCCAAAAGGTGAAGTTGACAGCACAGAGTGAGTCTATTCATGTTTGTGCTGACTCTATATTAGGTAAATTCAACAAAAACCATCCCACTTTCCAGCTCCCTGTGTATCATCCTCCGTTTCAAATATTTGTCACATTCCCTCAGCCATTTCTTCTGAAAAAGCATTCCATGCACCAGCAAACTTCTGCGTAAAAATATTTCTTCTAACCTCTTTCCTCATTCTTTCAATGACAATCTTAAGTTGATGATCTCCTCATTAGTAATTCCTCAACCAGGGAAAACAGTCTTTCACTCTCCACTCTGTCAAAATCATCCAAAATTATTTTTTAAAATCTCTACTCAGTCTATTCTTAGCCATCTCTGGCCCAGTAAGAATAGTCCAAGTACCCCAGATTTCTACTGATATCTATTTTTCCCATCACCTCTCCTCTCATTGTGAGATTCAACTTCAGACTAGGAGAAGAACCCTTACACTGCTGTGATTTAGCATGATCTGATTGCTCATGTAAAGGGGAGAATCTGGTTAGATGTCACTTATTCTTGCAATGATTTTCTTTTCAATCCAAAGAATCTACAAGCTGATTGTAAGGAATGTGTTGTAATTGCTTAGCTCATCCTGTATCACCAGAACTGTCACCATTTCTTTCCTAACAACAGATAAGAAACCATTCATTTTTATTAGAAACATTACTGGCCTTCATAAAAAATCTTGTTTGCTAAGTACTATGAACATCCCATTAAGTTTGTACTTGGTCACTATGGGAATTGTGGATTTGTACAGCAGAACCAAGAACTGTACTTTTTTTCAAATTACCTGCAAGAGTTACTTACTCTGATATTTTGTACCTACAGAATTGTATGCACCATATGTCAAATAATACGTACTGTTTTAGTGTCCCAACAGGGGGACTGAAACTTCCTCTTCCTAATGATTATAAAAACGACTTGTAGACATATTCATCCATTGACAGCGTAAAACAGCCCAAAATTCAGCACAAGATAGCTGCAACAAGGGGTGGGAAAATGTGTTCCAACTCAATACAGCATTTATTTATGAGGCTAACGTTAAGCACAGTTTGCTACACCTGACCTGGGATTGGTGATCATAAATATAGCACAGAAGTGAAATCATGCTCTATTCACCAACACTGAGAGCTCTCACCTTGCTGAACACAGGTATCCATTTTTTCCCCCTCTTTTTGATGCCCTTCTGGGAGGGACGGAAATGATTTATTATTTACAGCAAAACTTTTGATGAACAAAGGGCCAAGAACTGAATTCAGTTGATCTTATCCTTCAGTCATTCAGTACACTCTCAGCTTGGTTAACGTTTATACAGATTCATGTTATACAGGTGATCTTGTGAGAGATGTACTGCTAGGGACAGCAGCTGAAGAGTAGATGGTTCTTTAGGTGACAATCTCAGCAGAAATATAAGATAATGCTGGTAGATTTCTTGTGGCTTTATCTATGGAGGTCAGGAGAAAGTGAACTTCCCTCAGTGATGCTGTAGGTATATGTATGAGGATCTGCAGCACCTAGAGTGTATGAAGCTCCAACTAGTGGTAGAAGTGGCTGCATGTCGAGGTATAGTGATACCGAAGTAAGGGTATCATAAATAGCAAATAGGGAACAAGCACAGGCGACAGTAGCATAGTGGTAATGTTACTGGACTAGTAATTAAGAGGCCAGAACAAATGATCCAGAGGCATGGGCTGGATTTTATGGGGTGCCGATGTCCCCTGGGGGTTTGTACCAAAATTGGGAAAGTGTCCCACAGACTGGTCAAGCAACAACCTGCATGGTCATACTCACTGAATCACATCTTTCACACAACATCTCAGAATCTTCTATCACCATCCTTGTATATGTTATGAGGGATCACCACCACCTTCTTAAGGGCAATGAGGATGGGCAATAAATGCTGTTTTTTTCAAGGGCTTACACATCCCATGAATGAAGAAAAAGGAAACATTCCTGTCCCACCCATAGGACAGGCTCACTAGTTGTGACAACACAGTCATATAGAGTCAGAAATGAGTGGCCCCGAGAATCCTCGATATCGACTCCGGACCCCATGAAGTCTCATGGCATCAGGTCAAACATGGGCAAGTAAACCTCCTGCTGATTACCACCTACCACCCTCCCTCAACTGACGAATCAGTACTCCTCCATGTTAAACACTTCCTGGAAGAAACACTGAGCGTTGCAAGGGCACAAAAGGTAGCCTGGGTGGGGGAATTTAATATCCATCACCAAGAGTGGCTCAGTAGCACCACTAATGACCGAGCTGGCAGAGTCCTAAAGTGCCTAACTGCCAGACTGGGTCTGTGTCAAGTGGTGAGAGAATCAACATGAGGGAAAACCCACTTAATCACACCTTCACCAACGTACCTGCTGCAGATGCACCTGTCGATGGCAGTATTCGTAAAAGTGAACATCGCACAGACCTTTGGAGGCAAAGTCCTATTCTCAGACTCAGGGCATCCTCCATCATGTTGTGTGGCATCACAACTGTGCTAAATGGGTTAAATTTAGAACAGATCTTTCCATTCCATACTGGACATCCCTGCTGTGGGCCATCAGCAGCAGCAGGATTGTATTTAACCACGATCTGTAACCTCATGGCCCAGTATATTCCTCACTCTACAATTCAGCCAATTACTGCCCCATAAATCTACTCTCGATCATTAGAAAAGTGATGGAAAATGCGTTAAAAGTGCTATCAAGTGGCACCTACTCAGCAATAATCTGCTCACTGTTACCCAGTTTGGGTTCCACCAGGACTACTCAGCTTCAGACCACATTACAACCTTAGTCCAAACATGAACAAAAGAGTTGACTTCCAAAAGTAATGTGAAAGTGACTGCACTTGACACCAAGACAGCATTTGACTGAATATGGCAGCAAGAAGCCCTAGCAAAATTGAAGCCAATGGAAAACAGGGAGAAAAGTCTGCACTGTCTACAGCCATTTCTAGTGCAAAGGATATCATTGCAGGATCTGCAACATTGGTCGCTATTGACCAGAAACATAACAGGAGAAGCCATATAAATGCTGTGGAGTATTAAGGCAGGTTAAAGACTAGGTATGCTGAAACTGGTAACTCAACACCTGAATCCCCAAAGTCTGTCCACTATCTATAAGATGCAAGTCAAGAGTGCTGATCAAGTCGGCTGCTTTGTGCTAGATGGTGTTGAGTTTCTTGACTGTTGTTGAAGATGCACTCATCCAGGAAAGTGGAGCGTATTCCATCACACTCTGGACTTGTGCCTTGTAGACGGTGGACAGGCTTTGGAGGTTCAGGAGGTGAGTTACTCACTGCAGAATTCCCAGTCTCTGACCTCTTGTCACCACAGTACTTTTTGGCTGGTCCAGTTCAGTTATGGTAAATGGTATCCCCCAGGATGTTGATTGTGGGGGATTCAGCAATGGTAATGCCATTGAACATCAAAGCGAGATGTTAGATTCTCCATTGCTGAAGATGGTTATTGCCTGGTGCTTGTGTGGCGCGATTGTTACTTGCTACCTATCAGCCAAGCCCAAATGTTGTCCAGGTCTTGCTGCATGTGGACATGGACAGCTTCAGTATTTGAGGAGTTGTGACTGGCACTTAACATTGTGCAATCATCAGTGAGCAACCCCACTTCTGTCCTAATGATGGAGGAAAGGTCATTGATAAAGCAGCTGAAAGTGGTTTGGTACAGGACATTGCCCCGAGGAACTTCTGCAGTGATGTCCTGGAACTGAGATGATTGCCTCCATTGTGCTCAGTATGACACCAACCAGTGGAGAGTATTTCCCCCCAATTCCCACTGACTTCAGTTTTACTAGGGCTCCTCGATGCCACGCTCAGTCAAATGCTCCCTTGATTTCAAGGGCAGTCACTCTCACCTCATCTCTTAAATTCAGCTTTTTTGTACCTGTTTGGACCAAGGCTATAATAAGGTCAGGAGCTGAGTAGCACTGGCAGAACCCAAAGTGAACATCAGTGAGCAGGTTATTGCTGTATAACTGGCGCTTGATAGCACTGTCACCGACACATTTCATTGCTTTGCTGTTGATTGAGAGTAGAATGATGGGACGATAATTGGCCAGATTAGATTTGTCCTGTGTTTTGTGGACAGGACATACCTGTGCAATTTTGCACATTGCCGGGTAGGTACCAGTGGTGTAGCTATACTGGAACAGCTTAGCCAAGGGTGCAGCTAGTTCTGAAGCACAAGTCTTCCAGCACTACAGCCAGGGTGTTGTCAGGGCTGTAACCAGTGCCTTCAGCCATTTCTTGATATCTCATGCAGTGAATTGAATTGACAGAAGGCTGGCATCTGTGATGCTTGGACGTCAGAAGCAGTCAAGATGTATTATCCAGTTGAGGCTGAAGATGGCTGCAAAGCCTTGTCTTTTGCACTCATATCCTGAACTCCGCAATTATTGGGGATGGGCATGTTTGTGAGCCTCTTCCTCCAGTTAGTTGTTTAATCATCCACCACTATTCACGACTATATAAATGATATGCATTTATATATAATTATATTATAGGGGGTGTTAGTTGCTTACAAATAGGACAGATGGGTGGCAAGCCAAGTTCAGTTCCACAAGAGATTGTGATATGCAGTCTGCACAAATTTCAATAATAGATTAATATATTGCACCTATGCTTTATGAAAACAGCTGTACTAATAACTTCCTTTTCATTCTGTTGCTTATATTAATCTTTCTATACTCAGGATTATGTTTTTACATTGCTTTGCAATCTTACACAGGTGTACCACTGTTAATCAATAGAAGTTAATTTTAAAAAACGCTAAGCTGAACAATTATGACTGTCCTTACAGTCCCAAGGAAAGAAACATCCTCTTAGTGTATTGTAAATCTGCCTCAGTTGCATTTCTATTTCCTGTCCAATTCCAAGCTATGAACTCAAGTGATGTTTATTTTTGTGGCATCCAAGGTACAAATAGAGAACACATCCAAAGGGAGGGCCCATCATAACAAAATTATGACTGTTCAGGTCCACCCAGCAGGCAAATATGTTGGGTGTACTTTACATGGTCCATTCAAATTCTCCCCCCATATGCAGCTGTTTCACTGAAGAGTAACTTCACCAGTTAGGGTACATGAAAAACATATTTATATAGCACCTTTCATGACCTCGGGATGTCACAGGATGCTTTGCATACAATGAAGTAATTTTGAAGTATAATCACTGTTGCAATGTCAGAAAAACATGGCAGCATGTTCACACACAGGACTATCCACAAAGAGGAATGAGATAATTCTGGCCAAAACTCCCCTCCTCTCCTTTGAAATAGTGCCATAGGATCATTTAAGTCCACTTGATAAGCAACCAGAGAAGGTTCAACTTCTCATCTGAATGAGAGGTGTCAGCTGTGGCTCAGTTCATAGCACCCTCGCCTTTGAATCAGAGGGTTGTGGGTTCATGTCCCACTCCCGGAAACTAAGAACTGTGATTGTACTCGAAAGAGTTGCAATCTGTGACTGTTGATAACTTGAAAGAGTTTCTCATCTGAATGACGGCACCTTTGACTGCAATACTCAGTCAGTACTGCACTGAAGTGTCAACCTAGATTTGTGTGGTCGGTAGTTGGCGACTGAGGTTTCTAATTACAGTAGTAGAAGCTACTAATTACATCAGTTGAGGTTATGGATGGATAAGAACAATTAGAGCTATTTGAAGACGATGAAGGTCGGTGATCTAATTATTATTGGTAAGGTACAAAAACTGGGCCAGGGATTGCTCATTAAAGCAGGCGAAGGATTGGGCTCCCAATGTTTTCCTCTCTAAATCCCTCCCTCCACTTGATAGTTAGAGAAGAAAATGGGCTTGCTAATTGGGCCGGATGGAGCAGGAATTGAGAATTAGTACAAGCAATGTCACTTTACATTGCCAAACCACCTGTTGGAAGCACATCATTATTTGAGCTGCATCACTCATTTCTTTGTTTATACCTAGGCTCAGTCCAGCCGTGATGGGAAATGTATAGGCACAGTTAGCTCAAGGTCACTTATTCAGTCAGTCTGACCAAGAACTTCAGCCTTTCATCATATATTAGTTATCAAGATGATAGACCTAATAGTACATAACACCAGTGGCAGCCATTTAGCTTTGCTGTCAGCAGCATTTTCAGTTGGAAAAAGCCAGTGAAACCTCAGCTTTAGGAGAGCGTTAGTGCCTTTGTCACCAAGACAGCTGGGTCATTTATATGAGGTTGCCATCAATACAGCTTATCATTAGAAACTCTGAAATATAAATGGGGGCATGAAAGATAGGGCTGCTAATCGATGTAAGGTGAAAGTAATAAGTCCGAGGCTGCTCATCTAATTTAATTACGTGTTCAATAGGAGGCCTCTGGAGCAGTGTACACACACTACTGCAATAATACTGGTAATAAAACAATTACTTTTTTACATATTATAAGTTGATGTGATGCAGTTTGCCTCTCCTATTTTGTTAATGTTTTATTAAGTTCACAGAATCACACACTATTACAGCACAAGAGGCCATTCAGTCCATCATGTCTGCACCAGCTCTCCAAATGAGCAATTCCCTTACTGTCATTCTCCAACCTTCTCCCCATAACTCTGCACATTCTTCCTTTTCAGATAACAGTCTAATTCCCTTTTGAATGCTTCAATTGAACATGCCTCCACTACACCCTCAGGCAATGCATTCCAGATCTTAGCCACCCATTGCATGAAAAAGTTTTTCCTCATATTGCTTTTGCTTCTTTTGCAAATTACTTTAAACCTGTGCCCTCTCGTTCTCAATCCTTTCACGAGTGGGGATTGTTTCTCGTTATCATCTCTATCCAGGACCTTCATGATTTTGAAAATCTCAATCAAATCTTGTCTCAGCCTTCATTTCTCCAAGGAAAGCAGATCTAACTTCTCCAATCTATCTCCATAACTGAAGTTCCTCATCCCTGGAATCACTCTTGTAAAACTTTTCTGCACTCTCTCCAATGCCTTCACATTCTTCCAAAAGCACGACACCCAGAACTAGACACAATACTCCAGCTGATGCCAAACTAGTGACTTATACAAGTGCAACATAACCTCCTTGCTCCTGTACTCTGTGCCACTATTAATAAAGCCCAGGATACTGTGTGCTTTATTGTCCTCTCTCTCAAGCTATCCTGCTACGTTCAGTAACTTGTGCACTTATATACCCAGGTCCCTCTGCTCCTGCACCCCCTTTAGAATTTTACCCTTTACTTTATATTGTCTCTTCATGTTCTTCCTACCAAAATATATCACTTCACATTTCTCTGCATTGAACTTCATTTGTCACCTATTAACCAACTTATCTATGACCTTTTTTGAAGTTCTACACTATCCCCTCGCGGTTCACAATGCTTCCAAGATTTGTATTATCCACAGACTTTGAAATTATGCCCTGTACAACAAGGTCTAAGTTATTAACATATATCAGGAAAAGCAAGGGTCCCAGCACTGATCTCTGCTGGGAATCTCCACTATAAACCTTCCTCCAGCCCAAAAAACTCCATTAATCATTGCTCTGTTTCCTGTCACTCAGCCAATATTGTATCCATATTGCTACTGTCCATTTTATTCCTTGAGCTATAACTTTGCTCACAATTCTGTTGTGTGGCACCATATGAAATGCTTTTTGGAACTCAATGTACACCATATCAACAGGATTGCCCTCATCATTCCCCTCTGTTACCTCTTCAAAAAACTCCAGCAAGTCATTTAAACATGATTTTCCCTTAAGAAATCCATGCTGGCTTTCCTTAATTAGCCTTCATTTATCCATGTGGCTATCAATTTTGTCCCAGGTTATTGTTTCTAGAAGCTTCCCCACCACCAAAGTTAAACTGACTGGCCAGTAGTTGCTGGGTTTATTTTTACATCCTTTTTTTAACAAGGGTGTAACATTTGTAATTCTCCAGTCCTCAAGCAGCATCCCTAAGACTAAGACTGAAAGATTATGGCCACTGCCACAACAATTTCCAGTCTCACTTCCCTCTGCATCCTTGGATACATCTCATCCAGTCCCTGAAGCCTTATCAACTTTTGAACCATTGGTTCTTCTTTTGCTTCTTTTGCTTTCCTTCACTAAAAAAAGTTGTAGCCTTTTAGGCTTCTTTTGCTTTCCTTCACTAAAAAAAGTTGTTTGGTAGCACAGAACTTGAGTATTACTGATAAAAAAGAAATATGCTGTTAAAGATTTTCATCTTGCACACATCAGGACAGGTATGTAAGTATACCAATTATAAAGGGAACCACAATTTATGCTGCAAGAGAAGAGAGTGCTGATTGGTTGGCAAGTAGACTCAGACTGTTAGAGGTGTTGCCATGGAGAATGGATCAGGAAACAGTTAACTGCCAAGATTTGTTAAAATTCAAACTAGACAGATCAACTCTGATTGGTCAAGGCATTGCTAAGGGTTGACTCTGATTGGTCAAGGCATTGCCATGGGGAATGAACCAGTGCGTGGCTGTTCCCCAAGCTTTTGTTTAATTGAAGAAGGTGCAATATGTGGACATGCCCCTTCTGTCTGTGAAGGACGGGGCCCTGTGTGTGAATATATATAGCTTCTAGCATGTGTAAGTGAGCCACAATGTGAGACCAACTGATAATCTTAAATTGGCTGTCAATGTAATTCTTAGCACAATCAGGATTGTATACCAAGTGCTGTCCAATCATAGAACATAAATTTAAATAAAAGCTTGGCAGTTAAATGTTCCCTGGTGCGTTTTCCATGGCAATGCCTCTACCAATCAGAGTCCACTTGCCAACCAATCAGTACTCTCTTCTCATGCAATATAGATTTTTGTTCCTTTAATAATTGGTATTCTTACCTCTCTGTCCTGATGAGTGCAAGACGAAAAGCTTTGACAGCATATCTCTTTTTCCAGCAAAAAACTTAGTACCTTCCTCCATTTTTATTCCAGTTTGGTTGATGGGACAGCACAGTCACCATATGCCATGACTGGACCAAATCCATCTGCATTAAATAAGTGTTTAAAGACCAGCCAAAACAGATATACATGGCTTATACCACACCAGAGATTGATTTCACAGCTAAGTATAGATCTGGGCTAGAAATACAGCTGTAACTAAATCACCCTTTTACAACTAAGGAATAAAGAATAGTGGTGTTTGTGCTCACCATGTCCATAAAAATCAATGCTGAACAGAGCTGTGAAATCAAAACATCTACTGAACTATCCCCACTCCTCTTTCAAGAGAGATACACAGCCCAGAGAACATCAAACATTTAAGTACTTATTCCCGGAGCAGGAAGAAATAACCCATTCAAGATCGAGATCGATAGGTTTGTTAATACTAAGGGGCTGAAGGGATATGGGGATAGTGGGAAAAGTGGAATTGAGATAGAAGGTCAGCCTTGATCTAATTGAATGGCAGAGCAGGTTCAAGGGACCATATGGCCTACTCCTGTTCCTAACTATTTTATTTCCCTTATAAACAGGGCAGATGGTCTGATGCTAAGCAACCACTGGGACTCTAAACATAGGGTTGTCAACCCTTCAGGATTGTCCTAGTTTCCAGGAATTAACAGTTAATCTCCAGGGCACTGCTGTGAGCAACCCTGGAGGGAAGAAAAAAGAGAATTTAAAACAAAAACATTTTTGAACAGTTTGCTTACTAGTTACAAAAATATTGCAGCTGGGAAAAACGTGTTGTGTGGTTGACAGTCAAAAATCAGCCAATTGGATGAAAAAGATTCTGTTCATTTTCCAGTTGATTTGAGAATGGGGTGTCTTACATGGCTGAGCGTGTCAGATGACCAATGGTGGCAGTGTGGGGACGAGGCAGTTGAAGGTAAGAGATCAAGTAATTGAACCTCCAAGAGTGCATCCAACCAGAAATGGCAACGCTACATGGGAAAGACAAAAATGACTAATTCTTCCTTCACTGTATGAACCTTTGATCTCAGGCGTCAAGAGTTTGAAGAACAAAAAGCATACGTTAATAACTTCTCAACATATTACACAGTGTTCTTTGCTCCATAACACAACAAATCACCTCCACTTCATTAAGCAAACTGGCATCACTATAGTGAGAGCATAATGGACAGATCACAACAGAATAAAACCAATTAAAATGAAAGACTATAGAGACATTGAAATTAATTCTGGACCATGCCTTCAGAAAAGAAACTCAGTAAAAGTAGAAAGACACTGAAGTGCTAGGGAAAAAAAACAAATAAAACTCTAATTATTTTTTCCCATTGAATGATAACAGTTCCTCTGAAACACCTTTGTAAGTATTGCATGCAGTAGACCATCTTACTTAACTGTCAAAAAATTGATAAAATAGCTATATGAAAATGAATTAGAACCACTGCTCCTTAATTGCTAAACAATTACTGTTGCAATATAGAGTCAATGATCTGCACCAAACCTGACCTAAAAGGGATCATAATTTTACTGAAGCACAATATAAAAAAGTCTATGCTGCTGCCTGGGCTCTGTAATCCAGAAGAAAGTAATTAAATTACTAATCTGTCAGAGGAAGACGCGACTAAATTGAATCGAAAAGCTCTATGTTGAGAGAACAGATATAAGTCTGAAAATTAATGAAACTCCTTCCAATTACAGGGTACAAATTTTGAGCTAAAATTATTCAGTAGGTGCATCCCTCTGTGCACTGCACACATCAGACATATTTGGAAGTACTGGTGGGGGGGGGTGTCAAAAAGAAATTCATCTTAATGTACATCACGTTTCCCTCAGATCGATGTCACACACCTCAGCACTGTGCTGTGTCAAGCAACATATCCTCAAATCTCTTCAATTCTACTTAAATAACCATCTGCCACTGCAGCTGAAAGATGGACAGATGTCAACCTTACTTTTACCCATGTAATTATCACTCTTGTCACTGCACAGAGGAAGTATAATGACTCTAACCAATGACTGCCAAGTCTGCTTTACTTTCTTTTCGTTTGCTATTTAGCAGATAGCATCATTCTACAAGAGACCATGTATCAGAGTCAAGGAATGCAGGCTGGTCTCTGGGAGCTTCAGCTGTGTTTATTGGTCAAAATGCTTGTTATTTTCTTCTCTGTTTAACTGAACAAAACTTTCAAGATCACTTCAGAATGATTTATGAAAATTTGCCTGCGCGATCTTTTCAGTCGGAAATGCAAATGCTTTTCAAAACAAGTGCCAACCGCTTTCCACAGCCCCAGAGGATTTTTAAAAATTTTATAGTTAACCTGCTGTGGCAAAGTCTTGCTGACATAAGGGGAGGTCAAGCTAGAAGTGAATTATCACAGGTCAACGCCATGAGAGTTGAAAGCAGCCAATGAAAGAGCAAACATATCATTTACAGGCAGTCACAGCAACAATATTCGGCTTGAATCGCTCAGCATACTTACATCAATATATAACACCTCCCTGATACGCAATTCCAGGTATTGAAAAGCTGCAAAGTAGCCATTTTCCATAAAACTTTTGTTAAATGTCACAATAATTGACCTGCCATCAACTCTCTAATTATTTTGGCAGTGCACAGATTAATTTATTGCAGCTGTGACTCTGAGACCATTGGGTAGAGTTCAGCTTCCAGCCAGGCAGAACTCTTTTTACACGGTCATAACTCTAACTGACTTTCCCAGGGGAGACTTGTGCCCATGCACTTTGAAACTTCAATGTTTAGAAAGCAAGTGCGGAGAACCTCTACTGACTAAAACATTTAAATTGAGGTTAAGCGGGTTTACAAAATGCACTTCTGTAACCAGGTTGAGGCTGCACTGGATTTAATCAATGAGGTAGTAGGCAGTGCAAAACCTTACCCCTCCAGGGAATCTCATTCCACTTAACTCTGGTGTGAGGTCAGACCTCCAACTCTGGGATTTAAGCTGGCAGTGTGAAGTTAAAAATCCCTGCAGACAGATGCTAAGAGTTTATCCCAACAATGACCAAGCTCAATGAGTTCATGGCCAACAGCTCCAACTGTATACACCCCAACTTGTTCCCTTTACTATCTCCTTTTTCTCAAGAACAATTAAGGAATGGACCAATCTTCCAAAACCTTAATCTCCATGCCCTCTAAAGGTTCATTCAAGGAAAATCTGTTGAACTGCTTTATTTAATGTGGCCGTCAACTGCAGCCATTGCACATCTCTGACTACAGAGAGAAAGTTTCCAAGTGCCTAGCGAAATTGCAGTACAAGTGTACCCAAAATGGGTCCCATTTCAAAAGATGCTTGAGAAGCTCCTTTTTGTTAGCCGGGGAGGCCTTTAGAAACAGGCCACAGTCAGGGTGCGAGAGGTGGGAGGGGGAGATCAGGCGTCATCAATGTGGGGTGGGCGGGGGGGCTGCTGGAGAGAAGGCCGGGTAGGGGGGAGGGGTGGAAGGGTTGGGAGGGAAGAAGACACAGAAATCGGGGGAAGAGGGGGCGAACAATCCAGGGATGGGGGCGGGGGTTGCCTGAGGGCATGTGGGAGGGGCGAAAGCAGAACGAAGGAGGTGGACAGCATTGTATTTCTGTAGAACGAAGGATGTCCATTCGTGGAGATTTGCTTTGGGGGGAGTTGGAGTGGCATAGGGACCAAGGTGAAGAGCTCCTGCTCCTTCTGGTCAACATGCAGTGTTGAAAAAGTTCTTGAATGCAGCTGTCCTTGCCTCTATTTGGTGCTGGGTTTCTGCTGGCCTAGGAAATCTGACCGGTCAGCATTAAAGCAGGAGCAGGAAAAGAAAATCTGAGGCACACAGCCTCAGGTTCACCTCCTGAGGGTATGTTGGTTGCACAACATCAACCCCACCTCCTTAAAAAGCAGAAGTGACAAGTTAGGTTCTGGCTTGAGATTTTTTATATTTTTACTTCCCGCATATCCCAAACCCACCTGGTTTGGGGGAGTTAAAATTTCCCCCTATAAGAGTGTGAGGGACTATGACCTCACACTGTATATTTTTTTAAATATACATAGATATGCTCATTGCTATTTCTAAAATGTTAAAACTGAACAAAGACCTTTAAAATTGGCTGAATCTATATTTGTTTGTGACTCCCGAATCAAACAATCTACTTGGCAGTTTCCAAAACTCACTCCTCGTTATTTCTGAGGAGCTACTGACAACCACCTGCAGATTGCGCAGCCCAGGTTCAAAGAGAGCAGAACAAAGGCTATCTGCATTTCATAGCACAGGTTGGCCAGAAGGAGACGCGTCATCTGCTAAGGCAAAGGCCTTGCAACTTTCCTTTCAATTCCTAATGGCTGAGACATTTAAGTCTTTGGAATTCAGACAATGAATACACATCCTTTGTCAAAGACCTAGTGGAGAAATGGGAGTCATGTCCTCTGGCCTGTGGAACAAGTAATATTGCCTTGCTGAACTGCATGGCTCAGTCTGCTGCTTCCAATCTAACTAGTACCCTCACAGACAAGGATCTCTGCCCAGGTGGGACACCTAGCCCCCATCTACACTGCTTCTGCTGGAAACTCTGTGCCATCACCTACAAGACTGATTGATCTCTGCATGCCTATCTCATCATGTGAAGTCAACACCACCAGAAAAGTGAATTATCCAGCATTGGTTTTCAGCTTCACAGCCCCACCGACTTTCGTGAAGGAATACGTCATTGGACTTTGATTCTGGACTCTGGAACCCACATGAAACAATATTTATTTTCTCTGTGGTCTTTGTACTATAAATCTTTCTTTTCTCTATCCCTCCCTTTACTATCTGAATACGAGG
This sequence comes from Cetorhinus maximus, assembly GCF_964194155.1. Taxonomy (NCBI): domain Eukaryota; kingdom Metazoa; phylum Chordata; class Chondrichthyes; order Lamniformes; family Cetorhinidae; genus Cetorhinus; species Cetorhinus maximus. Next base: position 123,716,744 of record NC_135888.1, read on the forward strand.
GTGATGTTGCAAACCCTCATTTTGCATTTTGAGTGTGTGCAAACAAGCTAACCCTTTGAGTTCATCCTATCCTGAGTTTGCTGCAGGGCTATTAATAGAAAATTGGATCGCACCAAAACCAAGGGGCTGGGAAATTCGCCACCACTTATAAAGAGGAAAACAATTCAGAACACCTTTCTGTATTTGGACGGGTGGTGTGAGGAGAAATTAGTGCTGTTTAAATTAAGTGTCCTGTCCATAACAAGAGGAATGCCTTCAATGAGTACTAGCAAACCCCTTTGCTACTTCAATGCTACAAGCTGTTCCTGACGACAATGAAGAATTATACTATTGGGATGTGGAACATAGCACAGTACAATTTCCAGTTTAACTTTTTTAAAAACCTACTTACACTGCACATCCCCTATCCCGCAAGATCAAATCATCATTTGTTATTTTAGTTTACAGCAAGCCTCCTGCTTGGCTTCTTTTAAATTCCCATGTTTTCCTTAATTGAATTCTCAATTCTGCCTCTGTCTCAGGCCAGAATAGGTGATCCAGGCCTGCTACAGTATTGTGTGGCTTAGACTGACACGACCACGTAAGGACAACTCTTGGGGGCTGCTGATTTCCGGCAGTGTTTCAGCTCTTTAGCTGGGTGCAAGGGGTACCACTGGGTTGTTAATGGCCAGAAAGTGACTGATGGCGTCGGGGCTGAGGATCAATGTTCTCCGCCAGCTGCACAGCAACCGGAAAGTTCCTGCTCTGCCTGCATAACAGTCAGCCCCTTTACGTTGCTGCCCGTGCGCGGCCAAGCAAAATGATTTAAAGGGCCCGCGCGCATACACAAATTGGCTGCACACTACAAATAAAAGAGGGCGTTTTGCTGAGGATGTAGTGGCACCACCTGAGGGAGACACCAGCAAATATTGGAGCTAGAGCTGGGACCCAAGACCGGAAATAATGGTCCAAATTCCTCAAAGAGTGTGGTATGCAGAACTCCCAACCCCAAGGAGTTTTGTTCAGGGGCAGTGGAAGGAGATGACCATGGCAGTGAATACCAACACCAACATGCACAGCATCTTGATGCCACAATATTCTTTTAATATTCTTAACACAAGAGGCATTTACAAAAACAATCAGCTAAAGTGTCCAGGAATCCATTGTCTTCAGCATGTGTGCCACTTACATAGGAACATAGGAGCAGGAGTAAGCCATTTGGCCCATCGAGCCTGCTACCACCATTCAATTAGATCATGGCTGATCATCTACCACAACGCCACTTTCCAACGCTAACCCCATATCCTTTGATGTCATTAGTATCCCAAAATCTATGATTTCTGCCTTCAATGTACTCAATGATTGAGCCTCCATAGCCTTCTGGGGTAGAGAATTCAAAAGCTTCACCACCCATTGAGTGAAGAAATTCCTCCTCGTCTCAGTCTTGGCCTGTCCCTTATTTTGAGACTGTGTCCCCTGGTTCTAGACTCACCAGCCGGGGGGAACATCCTGTCTACATCTACCCTGTCACACCCTGTAAGAATTTTATAAGTTTCAATGAAATCACCTCTCATTCTTCGAAACTCTGGAGAGGACAGGTCCAGTTTCCTCAATCTCTCTTCATAAGATAATTCAGCCATCCCAGGGATTAGTCTGATGAACCTCTGTTCCACTCCCTCTATGGCAAGTATATCCACCCTTAGATAGGGAGACCAAAACTGTACACAATACTCCAAATGTGGTCTCACCAAGGCGCTATACAATTTCAGCAAGACATCTTTACTCCTGCACTCAAATCCCCTTGCAATGAAGGCCAATATACCACTTGCCTTCTTAATCGTTTGCTGCACCTACATGTTAGCTTTTAGTGATTCATGAGCAAGGACACCCAGGTGCCTTTGGACATTAAACTTCCTTAATTCTCATCATTTCAGAAATACTCTGCCTTTCAATGACTTCTTTCACACACAGTTTTTGAATTGCTTATATTCAACACCTTTCAGCCTGTGTGGGACCCTGTACACCCTCAACCATTGTCTGAAAGAATGCTTTCACTTCACAAAAGATGCAGATCAACTACCTGCATGCATGCCATCATAGCCAGTTACAAAATTCAATTTTTTATAGAAAGTGGTCGCAACCACTTTTCCAAGCAGTCAAATAATTTTACTTTCATGCAAGTTGACTTGCATTGCCCTACCTCCCTTACAGGATAATGTGACACAGAGCTATAACAATAGGGGCAGAATATTGCGCTCATCGGGCAGGTGCGTGCCCAGCCCAAATGAGTGTAAAATGGCGCGTGATGATGTTGGGCGAGCGTCCCGACATTATCACGCACTCGCGCCATATTTCAATTAAGCAGCCCTTACTCAACTAATTGTTCAGAATTTTTCATTGCCCATCCAACTGTTCGGTTGGCAGGTAGGTGAAAAGGCCAAACAGCCTTTGCATTTTTGGTGAAACTTCACCCATGGGTGGGATGAGGTTTCGTCCAATGATTAAAAAAACATAAAAACTTATGGCACTCATATTTTACATGTCCCTGCTCATGTGACAGTCATATGAGGGGGCATGTTTTCATTGTTTCAAAATTCTTTATCTACATTGGTAAAAATCTTCAGCTCCCTGAGGCAGCTCAGGGAGCTTTTATTGCATGCACTCCTGTGCATGCGCGAACATCAGCACCCCAGCAGCGCTGCAGCGTGTGGTTCATGCTGGCTGGACGTTAACTGGCCGGTTAGCGTGAAATCCATGTCGGGGCCCGATCACGGGCGGCGGTCAGCTTCATGACCGCTCCCAGGCCCGTCCACCACGCCCGCCCAATGAGGGCAAAATTCTGCCCTAGCATTCCTTGTCTCCTTCACTTGTCATGGACAGAATTTGTGTGTTTTATTAGTGTCCATGGTCAAAGTGTCTAATATGTGAGGTTAGTGTATATTTCCTTCCGCTCAGAGTGGTTGTCCCAATTTAAATAATTTCCAGCAGCAAGCTTTTGTGAATTTTAAAAATAAATAAGATTATTTATTGTCACACATTTGCCCTAGTGGACTTAACACAATGTCTCTCACACAGACTACCACACACACAAAGATGAGATACAAATGAAGAAATGATACAATTACAAGTTGTACTGATATCAGTCTCTTATGAAGCAGGCCTGCAGTCTCTCAGTTGAATTGATACTTTAGTTAGAGTGGAGGGCTTGAAAAGCAGAGGAGTCTCAGTAAGCTGCGATGCCGCTAGTTCTCAGGTGAGCTTGAAATTGGAACAGGTTGTGTGTGTGTAGTTGGGGGGGGTGCGGGGAAGGGAGAGATTTCTTCTCCCTCTTTCAAGGTACAGCTATTTTACCTTGGCTGCATTGTCTTCCAGTTGATTCAGTGGCTTTTCAGGTGATGTTTCTGTTCTGAACAGCTTCTGCTGTTACTGTGAAATAACAGGTAACAAAAATGGCTGCTTTAAATCTTGCGCGTTTATTATGAGTTCAAAATCCTTCTTTCAATAAAAGAGTAGTGGGTTGTTTTTCTTCACATCCCGTGTGCCTTTCCTGTGCCTTTCACATGTTGAGAGCTTTTGAGACAGCCAAGGTCGTCTTAAATGAATGACCCATTCAAGTCAAATTACCCTTTGAATGCTTTTCATGATTAGGAGAATGAGTTTTGATGGCTCTATAGCCCTGGAGAATGAGTCGGCTGAAATGTGATAGTCTTGTTCTTTACAGTTCATCCTTCACAAAAGGACTTCTGAGTTTTACAAGTGGCTGGGATTGTTCATATTTTAATGAGGTACTTGCTTGAGTTTCAGTTCTGTCTGGAGTCAATAATGCCAAAATCACATGATATGTTGTCAGCCATTTTAAAAATTTCTATGTCCATTGAAAAAAAATCGCTTTAAAATTTGTAATATCTTCATGCCTGTACTGGGCATGACACACCTGTGTGCATCTTTAAACTCTCTAAAGGTAGGCTGAGCAGCAATTAATGAAACAAGGTCTGATACAAATCGATTGCCTGCTTCATTTCACAGCACAGTCAACATACAAATAACAGCAATTGTGACCACAATAATTTCAATCAAACAGTACTATTTACTTTCATGTAATGATACAAAATAAGGAACAGGCCATACCCGCTCACTCCAATGGGTCATCTTGCTTGACTAAACAAGATGATTGCCAACTGTTCCTCCAGCATTTCTGACATTTCTTAGCAAAAGCTCTCACAGCCTTCTCTTTAACAACTAACTGCCTGAACAGCAATCTGTTTCAAAAAGCCTCTCTGTTTACCTATTACTATTTTTCTTTTATTTCTTTCTGTTCTCAACCAGAAAATGGAATCAGGGCTTTACAATAAAATTAAAGGGGCTGCATAATCAGAGGGACCCGGATGTTCATGTGTGTAAGTCATTGAAGGCGATAGGACAGGTTGAGTGTGTGGTTAATAAAGCTTTATTAATAGGGGCATAGAGTACAAGAGCAAGGAGGTTCTGTCGAAACAAAAACAGAAAATGCAGGAAAAACTCAGCAGCTCTAGCAGCACCTGTGGAGAGACTAACAGAGTTAATGTTTCAAGTCCGAATGATGTCGAAACAAAACAGGAAATGCTGGAAAAACTCAGCAAGTCTAGCAGCATCTGCGGAGAGAGAAACAGTTACCGTTTCGAGTCCGTATGACATCATATGGACTCGAAGCGTTAACTCTGTTTCTCTCTCCACAGATGCTGCCAGACCTGCTGAGTTTTTCCAGCATTTTCTGTTTTTGTTTCAGGTTTCCAACATCCGCAGTATTTTGCTTTTACCTGAGAGGTTGTGTCGAACCTGTGTAAATCACTAGTTTGGCCTCAGCTAGAGTATTGCGTCCAGCTCTGGGCACTGCACTCTAGGAAAGGTGCGAAGGCATTCAAGAGGGAGCAGAAAAGGTTCGCGAGATGGTTCCAGGGATGAGGAACTTCAGTTATGAAGATAGATTGGAGAAGTTAGGACTGTTTGTCTTAAAGAAAAGAAGGTTGAGAGGAGATCTGCTAAAGGTATTCAAAATCATGAGGAGTCTGGACAGAATAGATAGGGAGGAAACGTTCCCACTTGTGAAAAGATCAAGAAGGAGAGGACATAGATGTAAAGTAATTGGTAAAAGATATGAGGAAAAGATTTTGCATGCAGTGGGTGGTTAGGGTCTGGAATGCATTTTCTGAGAGTGTGGTGGGGCAGGTTCAATTGAAGTATTCAAATGGAATTCGATTGTTTTCTGAAAAGGAAGAACGTGCAGGGTTATGTGGAGAAGGTTGGGGAAAGGAACTAGGTGGGTTGCTTAATCGGAGAGCCGGTGTAGGCACAATGGGCCAAATGGCCTCCTTCTGCACTATAACAATTCTGTGATTCTGTGAAATGGATGTGAGGTGTTTATCAATTACTGGTGCAAGTTAATAAATGGCTTATTATTCACACTCATAGCTAGATTATTCACATCGTGACCACCTATTATCTTAAATCCCCTTTTTGTTAACTTGTATGGATCCACAATGCTTGACACAACACTTAAAGTAATTCATTCCCCAATTTCTTTTCCATATGAAATTGATCGAAGAATTGATAAATGCAGCGTACTCCTTAGTTTTAAATAATTGAAAAGAGCAGCAGCTGCTTTGTTGTTTCACTCCCAGCAAATCAACTCTTCATTAATATCTTTGTTACTTTACTACCAGCAAGTAAACACTTCACCAATATCTAGCTCAAATATGCTATTAACTATGGTCATACAAACACCAGAAGTAGCCGGTTCCTGTGCTAGATTCTCCTCCAGGTGATCAATCAGATTCTCTCTCCAAGATCTCCTTCTGACAATTAGCAGGCTGAGAATGGTCATGTTGGGACCCTTGCTCTTCTTGATATATATTAATGACCTAGACTGTAGTGTTCAGGACATGATTTCAAAATTTGAAGATGATACAGAGAATGGAAATGTTGTCAACTGCGATGAGGATAGTCTTAAACTTCAGAAGGACATAGGCATGTTGGGAGGTTGGGCAGACAAGTGGCAGATGAAGTTCAATGCAGAGAAGTGTGAGGTGATTCATTTTGGCAGGAAGAATACGGTGAGACAGTATAAAATAAAGGGAGAAACTCTAAAGGAGGTGTAGGAACAGAGGGACCTCTTTGTATATGTACATCAGTCACCGAAGATGGCAGGGCATGTTGAGAGAGCAGTTAATAAAGCATATAGTATCTTAGGCTTTGTTAATAAGGGCATTGAGTACAAGTGTAAGGAGGTCATGTTGAACTTGTATAAGACACTAATTAGGCTTCAGGTGGAGTACTCAAGTTTTGGGTGCCATACTTGATGAAGGATAGAACCATAAAAAAGCTACAACACAGAAAGAAGCCATTCAACCCATTGTGTCTGCGCTAGCTGAAAAACAAAACAAAAAAATATTAGCTGCCTATTTTAATTCCACCTTCCAGCACCTGGTCCGTAGTCTTGAAGGTTACAGCACTTTAGGCGCAGATCCAGGTGCCTCTTCAATGAGATGAATGAGATGCCTCCATCACCAAACCAGGCAGTAAATTCCAAACACTCACCACCTGCTAAGTAAAAAAGTTTTTCCTCATGTCCCCTCTAATCCTTCTATCAATCATCTTATACCTGTGCCCCCTGGTAATTGACCTCTCCACTAGGGTAAACAGGGCATCCCTGTCTACTCTATATAGGCCCCTCATGACCTTGTACACCTCAATCAGGTCACCCCTCAGCCTCCTCAGTTCCAAGGAGAACAACCCCAGCCTATCCAATCTTTCCTCATAGCTGCAATCTTCAAGCTCTGGCAACATTTTTGTAAATCTCCTCTGTACTCTCTCCAGAGCAATTATATCCTTCCTGTAATGCAGCGACCAGAACTGTACACAAAATTCCAGTTGTGGCCTTACCAGCACTTTATATATTCCAGCATTAAATCCCTGATTTTTTTATTCTAAATCTCGTCCAATAAAGGAAAGCATCCTTTACCACCTTATCCACCTGTCCCGCCACCTTCAGGGACCAGCACACCAAGGTCTCGCATTTCCTCTACCCCTCCCAATATCCTCCCCATTTATTGTGTATTCCCTAGCTTTGTTTGATCTCCCAAATGCATTACCTCACTTCTCGGGATTGAATTCCATCTGCCACTTTTCCACCCGTTCAACCAAACCATTGATATAATTCTGGAGACAACAGCTATCCTTTTCACTATCAACTACACGGCCAATTTTTATGTCATCTGCAAATTTCCAAATCATGCCACCCTCATTTAAGTCCAAATCATTAATATACACAACAAACAGCAAGGGACCCAACACTGAGCCCTGTGGAATGCCACTGGAAACCGTTTTCCATTCGCAAAAACATCCATCAACCATTGCCCTTTGTTTCGTATTGCTGAGCCAATTTTGAATCCAACTCGCCACATTCCCCTCTATCCCATGGGCTTTTACTTTTCTGACCAATCGGCCATGTGGGACCTTGTCAAATGCCCTACTAAAATCCATGTAGACAACATCCACTACAATGCTCTCACCTTGTTACTTGTTACTTCCTCAAAAAATTTGAGTAAATTAGTCAGACATGATCTTCCCCTAACAAAACTATGCTGACTATCCCTGATTAATCTGTTCCTTTCAGTGGCTGTTTATCCTGTCTCTCAGAATTGATTCTAACAATTTGCCTGCCACAGAAGTCAGGCTGACCAGCCTATAATTATTTGGTCTATCCCTCGCACTCTTTTTAAATAATGGTACAACTTTCATCAACTTCCAATCCTCTGGGACCTCGCCTGTATCTAGTGAAGATTGGGAAATGGTTCTTCGAGCATTCGCTATTTCCTCCCTGGCTTCCTCTAACAGCCTGGGATACAATCCATTTGGTCCTGGTAATTTATCCAACTTCAAGGATGTCAGTCCCTCCAGTGCACCCTTTCTCACTATGCTTATTGTACCTAATATTTCACACTCCTCCTCTTTAACTAGAACATCTGCTTCATCCCTCTCCTTAACGATGACAAAGAAAAGTACTCATTGAGAACCCTGCCCACATTTTCAGCATCAGGGCCCAAGTTACCATGTACATCTCTGATCGGCCCTACCCTTTCCTTGGTTATTCTCTTGCTCTTAATGTACTGGTAAAACAGCTTAGGATTTTCTTTGATTTTACCTGCCAATATTTTTTCGTATCCTCTCTTTGCTTTTTTAATTTCCAATTTTACTTCACCCCTGTACTTTGTACCCGTAGAATCTTGCTTTTGAATGCCTCCCACTGGTCTGTCACTGATTTCCCTTCAAGTAGCTGTAACTAGTCCACTTTCACCAAATCACCTCCCAGCTTCGTAAAATTTGTCTTTCCTCAATTTAGAACTTATACTCCTGTTCTATCTTTATCCTTTTCCATAATTATATTAAATCTAACTGTATTATGGTCATTATCTCCAAAATGGTCACCCACGGCTACTTCATCCACTTGCCCAGCTTCATTTCCTAAGACTAAATCTAGAATTGCCCTCACTCTCATTGGACTTGTTATGTGCTGTCTAAAAAAATTTCTCTTGAATGCAGTTCAGGAATTTTGTGCCCTCTGTGCCTAGTACACTGTTCGTGTTCCGGTTGATATTAGGGTAGTTGAAGCCCCCTACTATTATTGTTTATGCACTCAGAAATTTGCCTACAAATTTGCTCTTCTATCTCCCTCTCACTGTTTTGGAGCCTATAGTACACTCCTGTAGTGTGGTTTCCCCCTTTTTATTCCTGAGCTCAATCCATATGGCCTCATTTGATGATTCATTTAGTTTTTCATCCCTCCTCGCAGCTGTAATTGATTCTTAACTAAAAATTCTGTACCCACCATCTTTTTTTAGCCCCCACTCAATTCTGCCTGAAAACCCTATATCCAAGGATGTTGAGCTGCCAATTTGCCCCTCTTTAAGCCAAGTTTCTGTTATAGCAATGATATCAGGCTGCCATGCATCTATTTGTGCTCTCAGCTCACTGGCTTTGTTTGCTATATTCCTTGCATTTAAATAAATACCTTTTAACATTTCCAAATTCTTGTGCTGTAAACCTTTTAACATTTGCTTCCTCTGTCAGAGTCACCCACTAATTTTCTGTCTCCCGCCCCTGGCTCTGAATTTGTCCTATCTGAATCTGCTCTCAGGTTCCCAGGATGTGAAGGCGTTCGAGAGAGTACAGAGGAGATTCACAAGAATGATTCCAGGGATAAAGAACTGTAGCTATGAGGATAGGTTGGAGAGGTTGGGACTCTTTTCCTTGGAGAAAAGAAAGGCTGAGAGGAGTCTTGATAGAGGTATTCAAGATCTTAAGGGGTATGGACAGGGTAAATAGTGAGAAACCATTCCCACTCAAGACAGCATCAAAAACTAGAGGGCACAGATTCGGAATAATTGCCAAAAGGAGTAAAAGTGATGTGAGGAAAAAAAATTTCACCCAAAAGGTGGTTGGAGTCTGGAACGAACTTCCTGAAAGGGTGGTGGAAGCAGATTCGATTTAGATATTCCACAAGGAATTGGATTGCTACCTGAAAAGAAAGAATGTGAAAGGTTACGGGGATAAGGCAGTGGAGTGGGACTAGGTAGAATGCTCTTTCAGAGAGCCAGTGAAGACTCGATGGGCTGAATAGCCTCCTGCTGCACTGTAAGGACTTTGTGATTCTGTGATATCCAACTATAAAATAGATATATTTTTCCGCTTTCCTTTTCATGACAGGACAATCTATTACAGCCCTCATTACATTTTCAAAAAGCTCCCCCCCCTCGGAAAACCATCTTATACTCTCTTCATCATCTGGATATGCCAGAAGGAAAAGGAGGAGGATGACGAAGAACAGTTACAGGTAAATAGGATGGTGTTGGTGACTTTGGCCAAGGTGGTCGTTGTGGTTTGGGCAGGATGTCATCCAGACGGAAGAAATTCAAACAGGACATGGAGGACATGGAGTTTGATGCCATTTCAGGTCCTTAAAGCAGGATTGGTGAAGATGGACAAATGCTTCCAAAGGAGAGAAGAGTTGAGGACAGGTTTTTTTAAGAGGGGGTGGTGACAGCTGCTTTGGGTAATGAATGATGCGTGGAGACAAGGAGGTATTGAGCACGTTGACAATCACTGGCCTAAGAAGAGCTGACTGGTGAGTAATTGGGTTGAAAGGAGAACTGATGGAGCAGGTGCTGGGTCTAAAAAAAGGAAATGAGTTTGGTAACAGCTGGGGAGTAGGTGGCCATGAATGGTATGTAGTCAAGAATTGCTCAATAATAGTACAATTATGGTACTGATGATTCAGATGTGTTTTATAAAAATATTATAAATAACTTAAATAATACTTTAATGCCAAATTTTATTAAGCATACAATATGATTTTATTTTGCTCAATGCGTTGCAAAGGTTCTTAGTCCCTTTGTCAATGTACAAATAAACCATTCAATTGCATCAGAGTCATGCTAATGAAAAACTGTAGCTGTATGATTCAGCAATGAATGAATTGCTCTAATTATGATAGAATTTCTAAATATTTTGAAGCACTTCCTTGTTATACAATGTGAAGCAATCATAAAAACAGAGCAATCTCAAGTGGATGGAATATTGTCCATTTTAAGCTTTTGCAAGGGAAATACAGGGCTGAGTTTCACAGGGAGGAGGAGCATATTGCTCACCACCCCCCCACCACCACCTCCACCCCCATTGCAAAAATTGGACGCCAGGCAACCAACTTAAAAGCCTGCCCCACAGAAAAAATGCCAGGGGGGTGGCTAAACGAGCAGAGGGTGGGACTTCTACCCCCTCAGTGGGAGGAAGTTCCGTCCACGATAGCCGCGGGCCAATCTGATTGGCCAGGAGATCTAGCAGTCACAGCAGCACCAGAACTGAGTAGTGGGCACTGCTGGGACTGCAAGCAGGCCCCAGGATGCAGACAGCCATGGCGTCTGGACACATCTAAGTCCGGGGTTTTAAATGGGGAGGGTCTGGGGGGCCTAGGGTGGGGTGGCAAGAGGGGGTGTGTGAGGGTTTTGGAGGCCATGTGGGGCAAAACATAGTTGGGATAACATCTTGGAGAGGTATTCCCCTGATGCTCAAAGGGGATCCCCCAAATTAAGTGCCCTCCTTCCTTCCTGCCTTTTCCACAAAGTTAAAAAAAAAGCTTTCTCACTCCTGCTGTCTGCCCCCCAACTGTATTACGGGCAGCGTAATATTCTGTTCAATTAATTTGGTAATAAGCTCAACTGCTCCAGAATTATTTATTTTAAATTGGCGGACGGGCCAACGATTTCAGCATCTGACCGCCTACCGTTTTATGGAGACCAGGTCAGGTCGGGGGTGGGCAGGAAGGTGGTGGGCTATCCACCCATCATATTTTACATGCCCCCCAACCCCATCCCAGCAAAAACACACCTGGCAGTAGGGGGCCTTAAAATTAAGCCCAGAGACTCAAAATAGTAATTTAGCATTACAAAAAGTAGAGCTGAACCTTTGCAAAACTACTTTTATTGCAAAAATATTCTTTTGAGTATTTATACCTAAAGAAGCATAAAGGTGTTTACTTTTCACTCAGACCATAAAATGAATAGCAATCTTTATACTTTCTGTTTATACTAACACAACATCTTTATCCATAACATTCTTTCCCATTTTATCCTCAGGTGGATTGTTGTGTGATTTTAAGTCTCTTGTGATTTTTGGGAACATATTAAATAATATTTATATCTGCATTCAAGTTTTGAAAATTGTGACAATGAGCCTCACAAAATTACTCAGATGAAAGTCACGTTCAATGATTGGCAGTCATTAATATCCACAATAAGTGTTTCATCCACCAAAGCGAAAAATGTGCCATAAAGTTTTAAATTTGCAATATTCAATTTTTGAGATTTAATGCTGTTATCTGTTTTAGTTATAGTTGTGGAGTTGCACGTTCATCATGGTGGCAGCTAGAATGTATAAATATATAGCAGTTACTTCATTGCATTAACTTTCATGGAAATTTTGAGGGATATTTACTAGGGGTCAGTTGCTGTCCGCTGGTAATTAGCCGAGTCCATTTTCTCCAGAATTATTTGGGAAGCAAATTTTTTTGCGCAGTTTGAATTTTACCTACATGCTATAGTACATGTACAATCACATGTCCACAAAAAGCAGGATAAATCCAACCCAGCCAATTACCATCCCATGAGCCTACTCTCAGCAAAATAATGGAAGGTGTCATCAACAAGTGCTATTAAGCAGCACTTACTCAGCAATAGCCTGCTCACTGATGCTCAGTTTGAGTTCCGCCAGGGCCACTCAGCTAGTAACCTCATTACAACCTTGATCTAAACATGGACAAAAAGCTGACCTCAAGAAGGGAGGAGAGAGTGACCACCCTTGATATCAAGGCAGCATTTGACCGAGTGTGGCATCAAGGAGCCCTAGCAAAACTGAAGTCAATGGGAATCAGGGGGAAAACCCTTGAAGTCACAACAGGAGCAAAGAAAGATGGCTGTGGTTATTGGAGGTCAATCATCTCAGTCCTGGCACATCACTGCAGGAGTTTCTCAGCGTAGTGTCCTAGGCCCATCCATCTTCAGCTGCTTCACATTCCCTCCATCATAAGATCTGAAGTAGGGAAATTCACTGATGATTGCACAATGTTCAGCACCATTCGTGACTCTTCAGGTACTGAAGCAGTCCGTGTCCATATGCAACAAGACCTGGGCAATATCCAGGTTTGGGCCGACAAGTGGCAAGTAACATTCACGCCACACAAGTGCTAGGCAATGACCATCCCCAACAAATGAGAATCTAACCAACTCCCCTCAACATTCAATGGCATTACCATCACTGAATCCCCCACTATCAACATCTTGGGGATTACCATTGACTAGAAACTGAACTGGACAAGCCAAATAAATACTGTGGCTACAAGAGCAGGTCAGAGGCTTGGAATTCCGCAGACACCTCCAAAGCCTGTTCACCATCTACATGGCACTAGACAGGAGTGTGTTGCAATAATCTCCACTTCCTGGATGAGTGCAGCTCTACAACACCCAAGAAGTTCAACACTATCCAGGACAAAGCAACCCACTTTATTGGCACTCCAACCACCACCTTCAACATTTACTCCCTCCACCATCGGTACACAGTGGCAGCAGTGTGTGCCATTTACAGGATGCACTGCAGCGACTCATCAAGGCTCTTTCAACAGCACCTTCCAAACCAACCATTTCTACTACCTCGAAGGAGAAGGGTAGCAGGTGCGCGGGAACACCACGAGCTGCAAGTTCCCCTCCAAGCCACATATCATCATGACTTGGAATTATTTCGCTGTTCCTTCACTGTCGCTGGATCAAAATCCTGGAACTCCCTTCCTAACAGCACTGTGAATGTACCTACACTACATGGACTGCAGCGGTTCAAGGCGGCGGCTCACCACCACCTTCTCAAGGGAAAATAGGGGTGGGCAATAAACAATGCCCACATCCTGTGAACGATAAAATTAAAAAAATAAGTATGGCATAACTGTGCCCTGGTACTGGACAGTGTTAGTGCACCCAAGGTACCCTGTACCTGTTCAGGTCCAGGAGAAACACTATTTCCCACCTAGGGCATTAACATGACCCCATTAGTCAGGTATAGTAGCATCCAGTAGTTCTGGATCAACTAGCAATCCAGAAACCTCACCTAATCATTCAGAGATGTTAGTTCAAACCCCACCAAGGCAGTTGGGAAGCTTAAATTCAGTTAATTAAATACACTTGGAATGAAAATCTAGTATCTGTAACAGTGACCATGAAAACACTTAATTATCAGGAAAGCCCACCTGTTTGGCTAGTGTCCTTTAAGGAAGGGCTCTTGCACTCTGACCTGATCTAGTTCATACTGGACAACAATGTGATTGATTCTTAACTGCCCTCTGAAGTGGCCTAGAATTCCACTTAGTTGTATCAAAACTGCTACGAGAAACAATAATAATGAAACTGGATGGAACACCAATAATAATGAAACTGGATGGAACACCCATAATAAACCTAGGCACTGATTTGGACATAACAAAGGCACACCCAGCCCAATCAAACCTGCAAAGTCCTCCTAACATCTGGGGACTTATGCCAAAATTGGGAAAGCTGTCCCACAGACCAGCCAAGTAGCAGCCTGTCATAATCATATTCACAGAATCAGAACTTTCAAACAATGCCCCAGACTCCTCCATCACATTCCTTAGGTTAATACTGTACCACCTATAGGACAGACCCATCAGAGATATAGCACAGTGGTATACAGTCAGGAGGGATAGACCATGGGAATCTTCAGCATCAACTCGGGACCCATGAAGACTAATGGCATCAGGTCAAACATGGGCAAGGAAGCCTCCTGATTATCACCAACTGTGCTTCTGCAGCTGATGAATCAGTACTCCTCCAAATTGAACAACACTTGGAAGAAATAGTGAGGGTGGCAAGGACACAAAATATAGTCTGGGTGAGGGTCTTCAATTTCCATCACCAAGAGTTGCTCAGTAGCACCACTACTGACCAAGCTGACCCGAAGGACATATCTGCCAGATTGAGCTTGTGGCAGGTGGTGAGGTAACCAACACAAGGGAAAAATTCATTTGATCTTATCCTCATAAATTTGCCTGTTGCATATGTAACTGTCCATCACATTATTGGTAGGAGTGACCATCATACAGTCCTTGTGGAGACAATGTCCCACCTTCACACTGAGGATACCATCCATTGCGTTGTATGGCATTAGCACTGTGCTAAGTAAGATCGATTCAGATCAGATCTAGCAGCTAAAAACTGGGTATCCTTGAGTAGCTGTGGGCCATCAACAGCAGCAGAATTATATTCCAATGGATCAGATCAAATCAATCCTGCGACATCCAGTTATAAATTGTGGTGAACAATTAAACAACTAATGGGAGGAAGGGGCTCCATAAACAATTACATTTTTGAACAATGGGTTACTTCAGCACATGAGTGTGAAAAACAAGGCTGAAGCATTTGCAACCAGTTTCAGCCAGAATTGTCAAGTGGATGATTCACCTGGACCTCCCCCTGAAGCCTCCAGCATCACAGAAGCCAAACTTCAGCCAAATCGATTCATTCCATGTGATATCAAGAAACAGCTGAGTGCACTGAATACAAGGCAAAGGACCCTGACAACATCCTGACTGCTGTGCTGAGGACTTGTATCCTAGAATGTACCATGCGCCTAGCCAAGCGGTTCCAGTACAGCTACAACACTGGCATATAATGGACAAAGTGATAAACTGCCCAGGTATTCCCTGTCCACAAAAAGCAGGACACATCTAATCTGACCAATTATTACCCCATTAGTTGACTCTCAATCATCAGCAAACTGATGGGATGAGTTGTCAACAGTGCTATCAAATGGCATTTACTCACCAATGGGCTATTCACCAATATTCAGTTTGGGCTCTGCCAGGACAATTTGGCTCCAGACCACAAAATAGCCTTGGTCTAAACATGAACAAAAGAGCTGAACTCAGGAGGTGAGCTGAAAGTGACTACCCTTGAATCAAAGCAGCATTTGGCTGAGTGTGGCATCAAGAACTCCAGTAAAATTGAAGTCAATGGGAATTAGGGAAAAATCATTCCACTGGCTACAGTCATACATAACACAAAGCAAGGTGGTTGTGGTTGCTGGAGGTCAAACATCTCAGTTCCAGGACATCAGTGCAGGAGTTCCTCAGGGTGGTATCCTAGATCCAACCATCTTCAGCTGCTTCATCAATGGCGTTCCCTCTATCATAAGGTCCAGAATTAACATAAACAAAATCAACAGTAATGAAGAAAGTAATGGCTCTAAAGAGTGACAAATACCCAGGACCAGAGAGTTTCCATCCCAGCATTTAAAACAAACAAGGTGGAAACATTACTGATGCTCTAGCTACAAGCTTCCAAATTTCTCTCAACTTGGGCACCATTCAATTAGATTGGAAAATTGAAATTAGTGAGATAGGAACACCACAGAAGTATAAACCAGTTAGCCTAACTCTTCTGCAAAATTACTAAAACCTATAATTAAGGATAACGTGACTGAATATATTGAATTTTTTCAGTTGTTCAAAGAAAGCTAGCATGGATTGCTTGATGAACCTGACTGAATATTTTGAAGAAGTTACTGAACTAATGGATAGGGGAATGTCTTATGCATATGATTTATTTGGACTTCCAATTGATAAAGCCCCTTATAAGAGGCTGTTAACTAAAGATGAAGCCCGTGAAATTGAAGGTAAATTATTGACCTGGTTAGGGAATTAGCTGAGCAGTAATAGGCAGAGAGTAATGACTAGCTTTGCCGCACTAGGATCTGTCCTGAAGCCTCAACTATTCATGGTATTTATTATTGACTTAGATGACGGGATAGAAAACCACATATCTAAGTTTGCCGATAACACAAAGATAAGCAGGTAAGCAGTGTCATTGGAAGCATAACACTATGAAAAGTTACTGATAGATTAAGTGAATGGGAAAAACTGTGGCAAATGGATTTCAATGTAGGGGAATGCGAGGTCATTCAGTTCGAACACAAAAGGTTAGAACAGGGTACTTTATAGATGGTGAAAATTTGTCAGCAGTGGAGATCCAAAGAAACTTGGAGGCCAGGTACAAAGATCATTAAAATGTCATGAACAGGTACATACAATAATCAAAAAGGCTAGTGTCATGGTGGCCTTGGTATCTTGAGAACTAGAATACAATGGAGTAGAAGTCATGTTTCAGCTATATCAAATCCCAGTTAGACCATACCTGGAATACCCCGAGCAGTTCTGGGCACCACACATTAAGAAAGGTATATTAGCCTTAGAGGGAGCAGAGCGTAGGTTTACCAGAGTAATACCTGGACCAAGATTTTACGGCCCCGCCGCAGGGTGTCTCCCCACCCCACCCCCACCCCCAAATCCCAGCAGATGCAGCCATTTAAATCTCCATTCAGTTCAGCAGGACCGTAATATCCCACCGAGCAGGAGGGGCTGTAAAATCCTGGACCTGGACTCCAAGGGTTAAATTATGAGGAGAGATTGCACAAACAATTATTGTATTCCGTGGAATTTAGAAGGTTAAAAGGTGATTTGGTCAAAGTTTTCAATATATTAAGGGGAACAGATAGGATAGATAGAGAAAAATTATTCCCACTGATTGGGGCGTTTAGACTAGTGGGGAATAGAATAAAAATTCGAGCCTGACCATTCAGGAGTGAAAGTAGGAAACATAGCTACACACACAGGGTGGTTGATATTTGGAACTCTGCAAATAGCCATTGATGCTAGATCAGTTATAAATTTCAAACAAGCAGATCCTCAGAGATGTGACATTTGATTACTCAAACTGAAGCCACTGTTTCTGTAAATACTCTGTAAATACTCTTGTTGTGATAAGTGGAGGTTGCCATGACCTTGAATGTTTTTTTTTGCCCTGAGTCCTTTCAAACCACTGGGGTGAAATCATGTTAGCACCGTACGTCAAACTGTACTGAGATTATCAAAGCTGAGATGCCACATTTTTGACACATCATACATTTTTGAAAAGCAAAAGGAACATTGAAGAGCAAATGCCAAGGCACATTGCCAGAGGTGGTCAACTCACATATGTTGAAATTGAAATCCACTCTGAATATTCCTATATTCTACACATCGTAAAACGAGCTCTGCACTAACCACGCATGCAGGTTTGTAACTGAAGGAAAATTACAGAGGCAATTTTCATCTCAAGTGCAAATCAGTTCTATCCCACTCTAGAGGCTAGAGTATATAATCAAAGCTGACACTTCAATGCTGCATTGTCGAAGAGATTTAGACAACATTAAACCGAGGTCCCATCTGTCCTCCCAGACGGACTTCAAAGACCCTATTCAAAGAAGTGTAGAGCAATTCTCCCCAGTGTCTTGGACAATATTTATCCTCAACCAACATCACTCTGGGTGCAAATTGGCTGCCACATTTCTTCCTTTACAATAGTACTACACTCCAAAAATAGTTAAGTGGCTGTAAAGTGGCCATCCTGAAATTGTGATAGGCACTACATAGCGCAAATAATTTCTTTTAATTCTAGTTTGCAATGCAGTAAGACTTACCAGCATCTAATGAGTCACAATTCCAAATGCAAACTATCTGATATTGGCATGAACAGGGAACTGTAACTGAAAACTAATGAGGAATATTAAACAGGGAACCGGAGTACCAGGTCTGATGTTACAGTCTAAGTTAGGAACATATAAACCACTGACAGATTAATTAAAGAATGTAAATGATTTTAACCTACAGTCATTGTTTACAGGCTTCCTTTCTCTGCTCCTCTCCAATTCAACGGCATAGGAACAATGGGCTGAATGGCTTCCTTCTGCACTGTGTGATTCGAATCTTTCTTCTTTCTGTACATGTTTGTAAATCAATGAAAGTCAAATGGTTTGAAAGTACTGGAGGTCAAAGTATCAATAGTTGTTTCTGTTCAGTGGTCCTGTCTTTCACTGAACACAACTCCCTTTTCTTTTACTATCTAATATTTAAATGGATTTCTCTCAGTCTGTGCTTGGGAGAGATGGAGTCATTGAGAGCATGTACTGCAGAGGGTTTGCATGGTCAGATGCTTGGTGTTGCATCACATCCGAGCAGGAAGAAGAGAGGTTACAATAATGTCATGAGGAGCAAAGCTTGCAGATTGGTCGAAAAGAAGAAGTGGCATCATGGTTTCATGATATGGTCCACTTAACATCGCAGGGTGCAATAAGAAATAAAACAGTGGGCTGAATGTTACCAGACCTCTGCAGTGGGTTAGGAGGTGGGGGAGGGGCCATAAAATGGCAAGAGAAGGTGATGGACGGAGTTTCAATCGCCTTTCCACCACCATAACATCTTGCCAGTGGTGGTGAAGATGGCAGACAGCCCTCCTGCCCAAGGCCAATTGAGCTACTTAATTAAACAGAAAAGTTGATACGCAAAGTCTGCATGACTGTGGGCATAGCCTTTTTGAAGCACGTCTGTCAGTACCTGGCAAAGTTACTGATGGATCTCCAGTGTTCGCCTTCTCAAAGATGGCCCTTGAGTTCACCAACTGTATCCAGCTGAGCAGAGCTTGAAGAGGGTTGTGCACCTGTCACAAACTCTCCACAGCTGCCCCTGCCACCAGTGGATGCTCACGCTCCCTTGTGTGGTGTGAATCACCAGGTGAAAACCCATCAGTCTAAATAAAACCACCAAAGTATTTGTGGCTGTGTGACCTGTGATGGTGCACCCTTAGAAGGAGTGAGGCCCTCTGAGCAGCTGTCATCATGGATCACCTACAACACTAGTTGTGTGTGTGAAGACCCTGGAAGACAAAAGAAAGGGATATAATTTAGTTGTCATAATTCTGACGATTGCCATACTCAGTTTTCTTGTAGTTCAGTCATTAATGAAATTAAGTCAGCAAATGTGTCAGAGATATTTATAATTCCATCACTAGCCATCTGTGAGCGACCTGTCACTCTGTCTCTGACTGAGAGGAATGCAGAGGTGACACTTGTTTCCTCCTCTGTGAGCTGGACCATTTGTGGTGGATCGTTCCTGTTCCTCTCCCTTATATTTTACATTCTCTCTTACAACGGATGAAAAAAAACGACCTGTGAGTGAGTGTCCACCATCAATTTTAACACTTCCAATTTACATTTATAGATTTTTCTTTTAAATACAGCCTAGATTGCATGATGAGGGTTAGCATCATATGCACTGTGCAGTTTGGAGGTGCAGAACCTGGAAGAGACGATTAATTAGAGATTGAAGATTCCAAGCCGCTCATCTGAGTTCTGTGTTTCCCTCTCTCAATTCGACACTCACAAGGAAGGCAGCTCCAGATTAATATCACGGCCATTATGCCCCTGGATATTTTTCATTCTACTCGACAATACCTGTAACAAATGGTCTCTTGAGTGAAAGTGTACCAGTTCTATTTTACTAATACTTTCCAATACAAGTATTTGACCATCAATTTTTCTTAGCTCTTGATGTAACTTTTTAACCAATATATATTATAAAATAGTTAATGTACAGAAACAGGCCGTTCAACCTAACAGGTTTCTGCCACTGTTTGTGCTCCACATGAGCCTCCTCCTACCCCTCTTCATCTAACCTCATCACCATATCCCTCAACTCCTTTCTCCCTCATGTGTTTATCTAGCTTCCTCTTGAATGTATCTGTTATTCACCTCAACCACCCCTTGTGGTCAAGAATCCCACATTCTAACCACTCTCCGCGTAAACAAGTTTCCCCAGAGTTCCTTATTAGATTTATTAATGACTATCATATATTTAAGGCCATTAGTTCTGGCCTTGTTCACAAATGGAAATATCTTTTCTACATCTACCCTATCAAATCCTTTCATAATCTTCAACGCCTCTATCGAGTCACCGCTCGGTCTTCTCTTTTCGAGAGGAAAGAGCCCCATCCTGTACTATCTTCCTTGATAGGTATAACCTCTTAGTTCTGATATAATTCCAGTAAATTGTTTTTGCACCTTCTCCAGTGCCTCTGCATCCATTTCATAAAGTGGAGACAAGAACTGGTCACAATGCTCCAAGAGCATTGTCTAGCCAAGGTTTCATAAAAGTTTAATACAACTTCCCTGCTTTACAATTTTGTCCCTCGAACCTCGTGCTTTATTTGCATTTTTTTAAAATGGCCTTATCAACTTGTGTTAATATTTTTAGTGATTTGTGCCGTCAGCACCCCCAGATTCCTCTGTTCCTTCACCCCATTTAGACACTTATTTTCCAAGATGTACATGGTCTCTTTATTCTACCTACCAATAGTATTACCTCTCATTTATTATACTGATGTTCATTTGTCTATTTCACAGCCATCCTACCATGTCTTCCTGACTGCTGAGTGGGAAGTGCACAATCCTAAATTTTCCAGTGGCATAATCACACAGTGTAGAGGAATCTGAAAACAGCAAGGAGCACACTAAAATACCTCAGGCAGTGGGCAGGTGGGTGACAACTGTAATACTTAACAGCCTGCCTAATGAGTCCACCAGAGACAAATCTTTTTAAGCATGTGAATGCACAGCTTAATTTATAGGATCGCTACCATTTTTTACTGAAGATACCATTGCTCGTGACTTCATTCTTGCCCCAGGAAACGTAATATTAGCCTAGTTACATTCCCATCAGCTGTTCCACATTGCATCCCATTTCAAGTAGGCTGTGATTACCGCCAAAGCTGTGCAAGGTGCAGCAGGGCACATGCACGGTGATCATTGGCCTTGGAATTGGAAATATTACAGCGCCGTTAGCAGGAGCGGTACGTTACAGCCCCGTCGCAGCAGGGGCGGGGTCATAAAATACGGCGAGCCGTTCAAAAGTCCATTGACTTCAGCGGTAAAATCCGCCAGTGTAAAATTCCGCCCCAGAATCTCTCAGGGGCCCCACAGTTTTCTTTATCCCACTTGCTTTCCTTAACAATTTTCTTGCCTTTTCTCCCCATTCTTTTGGGAAGACACCGTTATTTCAATAAACCATCCTGCCTTGGCAGCATTACCTCAGCATAATGCGAAAGGGATGGTGTGTAATTAAGCCTGTATTCCATCATCTGCCCACCCTGTTGATGCTTAAATGTTCTGTGCTTGGAAAAACAAGCCCCAGAGCTACAAGCGGAATTGCAGCTATCACCGGGTGGATCAGAAGCCTCCCCACTACCTTCCCATCCTGATCCCCGGAAACTACGGGGCGGCCATTCCCTGACTGCCCACCCGTTGCAGAAATTGGGTGAACGGCTTCCAACCGGCACTGTGTCTCCTGAAAATGATGCCGCAGGATTCTGTGCATGCGTGGCCAAGTGCATATGTGCAGAAGGTATTGGTGGCCATCTTGCGTCAGCAGAAGCCACAGTATTTGAAATAATGGATAGGTGCTCGAAGCATGTATATGAATTCAAACTTTGGCTGGTGCCAACTGAATGCGTATTAATAAGCTATTTATTAAATAATGCTTGCTGGACTATGGGTACATAGTGAATCTAGTTCAAGGTTCCTCTGCAATGCGCCCATCAACACAAATTACTAATTTAGTAAATTAATTATTTATTAGGTGGAAGCTAGTAGATAATCTACCCTACATTTTGAGAAGCTTTCACGATATCTAAGAAGAATTTTTTTTAGATATGGGGGAGATGGTGGCTTGGTGGTAATGTCACTGGACCAGTAATTCACCGGGCCTGGCTAATACTCGAGGGACACGAGTTCAAATACCACCATGGCAGCTAGTGAAATTTAAATTCAATTAACAAAATCTGGAATTGAAAGCTAGTGCCAACAATGCTGGTCTTGGAATTATTGTTATACAAACCCATCTGGTTCGCTAATGTCCTATAGGGATATCCTTATCGTGCTCTGGCCTACGTGTGATTCTAGACCCCCAGTAATGCAGTTGACACTCATATGCCCACTGAAATGACCTGGCAAGCCATTCAGAACAAGGGCAATTAGGGATGGGCAACAAAAGTTGGCTTTGCCATCGACATCCACATCATGCACCTTCTTTTTTTGGTTGGCGGGGGGGGGCAACGGGGTGCGAAGAGGGATTTAAATTTTACCCATGGCACTTTCTGTGTTATTCCTTAGTTTGCTACACAAATTGATTAGCATATGTGCTCCCAGATTTCAGTCATTAATACTCTTTCGCCATGGGCAACGCCAGTTGACTTGTCATCTGACTTTCCTTCTTTCTTCAAAACAACGACCTTTACAATACATGGAAGTGCTCACCGGTATCTTAGTCTGAGGTTTGATGCTTTCCTTCACTGAATTAGCTCCACCAGTGCTGGAAAAGGAGAGGATGGGGGCAGGAGAGAAAATAATCCCTCAGAATCCCTGGGATGGAATTATGGTTTTGATTGACATCTGTGTCTAAGACCTGTGAACAAAGGCAGGATCCACAAGAGGATAAAAACAAAAAGCTAAAAGCTACTGCGGATGCTGGAAATCCAAAACAAAAACAGAATTACCTGGAAAAACTCAGCAGGTCTGGCAGCATCGGCGGAGAAGAAATCAGTTAACGTTTCGAGCCTTCATGGCCCTTCGGCAGAACTGAAGCATAGTTAGAAGAAGGGAGAAATATAAATTGGTTTAAGGTGGGGGGGGGTGGTGGTGGTGGGGGGAGAGAGAGACACATTGAGGGTGTGGTGATTGTGGAGATGAGCAGATAATCAAAAGATGTCACAGACAAAAGGGTCAAAGAGGTGTTTTGTCTGAGAATAGTGCTAATTAAGAATGGAGGACAGGATATTCAAAGTACAGCTCTAGTGGGGGTGGGGTGGAAAGGCTAACAAGGTTTTAGTTTTAGATTTAAAAATAATGGAAATAGGTGGGGAAAGAAGAATCTATATAAATTATTGAAAAAAAAGCGGGGGGGTGGGGGGAGGGGGGGGAGAAACGGGGTGGGGATGGGGGGAGGGGGAGTTTAAGATCTGAAGTTGTTGAATTCAATATTCAGCCCGGAAGGCTGTAAAGTGCCTAGTCGGAAGATGAGGTGCTGTTCCTCTAGTTTGCGTTGGGCTTCACTGGAACAATGCAGCAAGCCAAGGACAGACATGTGGGCAAGAGAACAGGGTGGAGTGTTAAAATGGCAAGCGACAGGGAGGTTTGGGTCTTTCTTGCGGACAGACCACAGGTGTTCCGCAAAACGGTCGCCCAGTTTGCGTTTGGTCTCTCCAAGCGGTCTCCTCTACATTGGAGAGACCAAACGCAAACTGGGCGACCGTTTTGCGGAACACCTGCGGTCTGTCCGCAAGAAAGACCCAAACCTCCCTGTCGCTTGCCATTTTAACACTCCACCCTGTTCTCTTGCCCACATGTCTGTCCTTGGCTTGCTGCATTGTTCCAGTGAAGCCCAACGCAAACTGGAGGAACAGCACCTCATCTTCCGACTAGGCACTTTACAGCCTTCCGGGCTGAATATTGAATTCAACAACTTTAGATCTTAAACTCCCCCTCCCCCCATCCCCACCCCGTTTCTCCCCCCCCTCCCCCCCACCCCCCCCCCCCCACCCACCCCACCCACCGCTTTTTTTTCAATAATTTATATAGATTCTTCTTTCCCCACCTATTTCCATTATTTTTAAATCTAAAACTAAAACCTTGTTAGCCTTTCCACCCCACCCCCACTAGAGCTGTACTTTGAATATCCTGTCCTCCATTCTTAATTAGCACTTTTCTCAGACAAAACACCTCTTTGACCCTTTTGTCTGTGACATCTTTTGATTATCTGCTCATCTCCACAATCACCACACCCTCAATGTGTCTCTCTCTCCCCCCACCACCCCCCCCACCCCCACCTTAAACCAATTTATATTTCTCCCTTCTTCTAACTATGCTTCAGTTCTGCCGAAGGGCCATGAAGGCTCGAAACGTTAACTGATTTCTTCTCCGCCGATGCTGCCAGACCTGCTGAGTTTTTCCAGGTAATTCTGTTTTTGTTTTGGATCCACAAGAGGATGTGGTTATTTGATGGAAAAATTTGTGGCAAGAGTTTTCATTACTTGTGCTTAGAAAGCTTAAATCACCAGTCAAAAAAAGAAAGGTGTCCTGGCTAGTTTTACTCCACGGTAATGCATTAACATTGACATGGTTCTAGTGGTGTATGGATTATTTGTTCCTAGGGTGTGGCTAGGCTTCATGTATTGCCCATTCCTTGGTGTTCTGAGAAGTTAGCAGTCAAACTTCTTTTTAATGCTTTGAAGTCCTTATGGTGGTGGTACTACCACAATGGTGTTAGAGAAGGAATTCCAAGATATTGAACCAGTGATGATAAAGGAATGGCAATAACATTCACAAACCTTTACCAGCACTGATTTGTGAAGGATATGTCATGCCAGAAGAACCTGATTGAATTTTTTGAAGAGGGGACAGGGGAATGTTACATTTATATTGACTTCCAGAAGACATTTGATAAAGTTCCCCATAAGGGACTGTTAGCTAAAGTTGAAGCTCATGGAACCGAATGCAAACTATTGGCTTGGCCAGAAAATTGGCTGTGTGGCAGTGGAAAGAGTAGGGGTAGGCATTTTAATGCGAAGGATGTGACAAGTGCTATCCCACAAGGATCTGTGTCGGGGCTTCAAGTGTTCAATGTATTTATTAATGACTTAGCTGATGAGATGGAAAGTCACATATTCCCCTTGTTTACCAAATCACAAAGAAAGAATTGTAAGCAGTGTAGATGGAAGCTTAAAATTACAAAGCAAATGGGCAAAAACTGTGTAAAATGGATTTAAATGCAGGCAAATGTGAAGTCATACACTTTGAAACTAAAAAGGATAGAACAGGGTACTTTCTAAAATGGTGGACCAGTGGAATTCCAAAGAGACTTGAGATCCATGTATATAGATCATTAAACTATCATGGACACGTGACATTAAATAATCAAGAACGTTAATGAATGCTGACCTTTATAGAAATAGAAATTATGCTATGACAGTGCAAAGCCCTGGTTAGACCGCATATAGAGTATTGTGAACAGATTTGGGCACTACATCTTAGGAAGGATACATTGACATTTGGAGGGAGTGCAGAGTACTCAGAATGATATTTAGGCTCCAAGTGTTTAATTATGAGCAAAAATTACACAAATGAGGATTATATTCCTGGAATTTAAAAGCTTAAGGGATAAGTTTGAATGGCGGAGCAGGCTCGAAGGGCCGAATGGCCTACTCCTGCTCCGAGTTTCTATGTTTCTATGTTTTCAAGACTAGGGAGCATTGTCTAAAAATTAAACTAAGCCTTTCAGGAGTGAAGTTTGGAAACACTTCTACATGCAAAGGGTGGTACCAGGTGTTATGACCACAGCTGATGTTGTTCGGTGAGCAAGCCAAATCCCAGAGGGTAACTTTCTTACTGATCATAACTTTTTCGCTGTATTTTGAAAATTAGGGAAAAACTACTAATCCCAGAATCGTAGAATCCCAGTAACACTTTTAGGATTTTAAAATTAGAAGCTTTATTAACAAAAAGAAAAAAAAACTTAAGCACGCAAGATTAAAATTACACTGTTAAACAGTCTTACAACATTGTCCAAAAAAAAGCCCTTGGTCAGAACACACAAGTAAGCTACTTGGCAAAAGGTCCCTTATAAATTATAACCAAAAAATCCAGTAAAAATACCCAAGGCAAAAGCTGCTGCTACTTTAATAAAGTATACCACACAACTGCTCACTTTCTTCCACTCTACTGTGGACCAAAGGAAGTTCAGAAACAGACTGCTTTCTGAAATGAAAGACTTTTTTGGCTTGAAACCTGGATGGCTGCTTCAAATTCACAACTATTTTCAGCACAGAGCTGGTCTCAGGACATTTCCCCTATTCAGCCAACACGACTCAACTAAACATTTTTCCTTAAATATCCTTTTCTCCTTTGGTTTTAAACTCCATTGTTCTAAGCACCTCTTTAAACTCAATTTTCCCAAAATATAAAAATCTTTCATGTCTTCCTGTTGCCTCCACTTTCAGGTCAAATAAAACTTTATAACCTCCCCTTGTTTCCCTATGAAATCTTTATAAGTTGTAAAAGCCCCTTGTCACTTCTAAACTCCCTTTGAAACTTAACAGCTGAAAAGTCAAGTTCCTACATATCTTGTAATGCAAATTTCAAACCCACCTATTTAGTCGTACATTCAACCTCACCATGGCCTCTCATTACAAATGCATGCATTTAGCTCCTTTACCTTTCATTTCTCTGCTCCCACAGACAGGCTGTCTTTACTAACCTTGCCCCAGTTTAATTACGTACACATATACACACACTCACTCACAGCCTTCTTTACAGAATACCACCATATTCCCAAAAATATTTTTAAAGAAATTTATCTTCACACTAGGTCAATTGTTAATTTTAAATAGGTGATTGATAGATTTTTGTTATCCAAAGGTATTAAGGGATACAAGGCAAAGGACTCTAGAGGGTGGAGAGCCCATTGCCTTCCTGACTGCCCCCAATTAAGTCCAGGGTGGGAAAGCTCAAGATTGGCCTTCCCACCTGGAGGATAATTGGGACCCTTCAATCAGTAGTGGGTGGGGGCCACGCCATGTGGACAACCGCCAGTTAAACGCTGGCAGGCATGCCTGTGGCCTGGTGGGGGCTTCTCTCCTTCATGGGCACCCTGAGCCCAACAGAGGGACCCAGTAGCGCCAAGGGAGAGAAGACAACCTTTCATCCTCAACATCAACACCCCTGCCCTCACTCACCAGGGCCTCCCTGACTAGCCCTAGCAATCCCAGCCCCACTTAACTGCATTCCAGTGACAATGCTCCTCCTGAGGTCTACTGCAGCACCAGCAGTGGCCACTGTTCCCAGTGGCGCTGTCGATACGGAAGAGGCTTCACGCCTCTTAATCAGCCAGCCGGTCTTAGATGCAGGATATCTGCAATGATCCTGCAAGGATTCCTACCACATAAACGTTATAAATATTTTATTGTAACTGAACTGTACATTAATTTCAGTCATCTATAATTAAAGATAGCAACTTTTATATTAGTTTTCACTGTGCAAAAATAAATGTATTTATCTCCTTTTAATTGGAGGGGTGGAAAAGGAGTTGTTTTATTTTCAGTACTTGAACTTCCAGAGCTTTTTACCTCATTGTGGAAAGCTAGCTCCCATTTCATAAATTAATAAGTAAAATAACAAGACGCTTCACCCCCTCTCATTTTTGCTATACGTTCAGTTTCTGTCATTCTTCCCTATTTAGCAATAATTTATATGTTAAGCTGTAATTCATAAAATTTATAAACATATAGATGGCCTAACTAGTGTTATTATAAAAAGGTGTTGCAAACAGTGACAAATCAAATTAAGAAGTCACTATGGCAGTTCATATATTACTGTAGAATACAAAGGATAATTGGGGGGAAAATCCTTAAATTATTTAAATGCACTGGCTGAGCATGACAGTAAATTAATGCTGAAGCAAACTCATACATTGCGATAGAATACTCTCCACTTGCCTGGAGAAATACAATTCCAATGACACTCAAGAAGCCCAACACCACCCAGGACAAAGCAGCCCACTTGATTGGCACCCCATCTGCCACTTTAAACATTTACTCCCTCCACCCCCGGTGCACAGTGGCAGCAGGGTGTACCATCTACAAGATGCACTGTAGCAACTCACCAAGGCTCCTTCAACAACACTTTCCAAACCTGCAACCTCTACCACTTAGGAGAACAAGGGTAGCAGATGCACAAGAACATCACCACCTGTTCACCTCCAAATCACACACCATCCTGACTTGGAACTATATCACTGTTACCTCACTGTTGCTGGGTCAAAATCCTGGAACTCCCTCCTAATAGCACTTTGGCTGTACATGGGTCATAGGGTCTGCAGTGGTTCAGGAAGGTTGCTCACCACCACCTTCTCAAAGGCAGTTAAAGATGGACAATAAATGACGGGGTGGGTGGGGTCTGGAGGGTGGGGGTTGGGGGGGTGGTAGTGTAGCGATGTAGCAGGGTGGTGGGGTGGGGGGGGCTGGGGGTGGTTGGAGGGGGGGGGGTGGCGGGGTGGGGGGCTGGGGGGGCTAGCAGCCCCTAAAATTGTCAAGGGGATTATCTATTCTTCTAATAATTGCTGTTTTGGTTTCAGTTAAACTGATGTTTATCAGGAAGTAGATGTTTCAAGGTGATGGCAGTAAACAGAAGCGTGCTTTACCACTGCAGTAAAACACCACAATTGACAGTAAATTAGCAATAATGTTACCACTCACAGGATGTTCCCAACAATAATAAAAAGAACTCGGTGATCTTTATGGAAATGTCAAAGCTGGTTACTTTCTAACATTTTGGTGGAATGAATTCTAGTCGCAACACTCAAAATATAGATGTTGCTTTTATTAATTATAAACAGAGAGATCTGATGCTTGGTGCACATTCAGTGTCACACATTGCAACTATAATTAAGGAAAGACAGATGGAAGCAGAAAGTGTCTCAGGTGCTCACAGAATTCTCTCAATAAAACCAAAATGTTACGTATTCACAATGGACATTCTCTTGCAGTCCCCAAAGGATTTCATTCATTCAGTTAACCCAGTAGTTGAGTAGGCACTTGAGAGAATCTGCAGAGATTTGAGTGTGTAGTGAACGTAACAGCAGTTTAAATTGATGCACCTGATACACAAGACTATTCCAAGAGAGCATATGGATACCAAGGGGAAAATTTCCACTTCTCCATGTATATCAAAATCATAAGCCTTTTTGGAAAGATTTTGTTTCCAATTTTGTCTCAAATAATAGGGAAAATAAAGGTTCACCCTCAAGTCTTCAAATATTATTAAAGAGTGTGTGTGGAGTTGGAGTCGGGGGGTGGTAGAGGTTATTGGAGCATTGGAGGGGGACATGCACACACGCGCGCACACCCACATGCACACGCATGCACACACAAAACTCAGAAACCAAATCCAGCATTACAGCACACATTACCAGACTTGTCCCTACACACTAACAGACAGACAAGGTATACTCATTACAGAAAAAGGGTGAAGCCTTAAGCTTTACGACAAATATAAGTCAGATTTAAGGTTTCAAATCCTTTACTGAAAGTAATGCACCTTGTCTTGAGTGTAGGGCAAAAAACTTGCTTTAACAAAGTTTGTAATAATCAGACTCCATGCACAGTGAATCTTGGTCAACACATGTAGGTAGAACGCAGACAATGCAATTCTTTTATTGCAGATTGGGATGGAATACTAGTTAAGCTTTAGGCTATGCAGTAGGTTAGCATAGATACACAACGAAAGACCTGGACAAAATTTTACTTAAGGCTCAGATCACTCCCAGTTGTAGATCAGGGAGGAACGTCTACTAACCAATCTGACCTGCCGAGATCCCTTTCCTGGATTGGGGTCAATTAAGCATACACTGAGACTCCTAGTGGTATCTACTCTGCATTGAGGCTCTGCCACTGCAGGGGAGAGTAATGTTGTAGCACTGCACTCAGCGCAGCAGCTTAAAAGAGACTGGTCAGCAATTGACTGGCCAACAAGTGCAGAGCAACCAAAGTGATCTCTACCTCTGCAGCAATGATCTCCCAAAGTATTTTCTATACCCAAATTGATTCTGGGAGATTAAGGATAACCTCAGTCAACCTTTTGGGGCAGGGATTTAGTGAAAGGCCTCTTTGCACCTTTTCCCTATATTCCCTACTTTTGAACTACATGAACATAGGAGATTTTTTTGCAGGAGTACAGGATCTTACAGTACATAAAGAGACTATTCAGCCAATGAGCTATCCCATTAGTTACACCACCCTGGATTTTTTCCCCATATCAGCTGGGAAGAGTATATTTGTAACCTTGGTCTAATCAATGAGTCAGAATGAGCACATTACATGTTCAATCATAATCTGAGCAGGTAGAGCAGAAAGACACATCTCAATCTGTTCATTAGACCAGGGCAGATGCACATTTTAATTCTACATTGGAATAAACCCAGACACAGAGCAGAATTCCACTCTCAGATAATAACAGAAGAAATTGGAACAGGAGTAGGCCATTCAGGCTCTCAAGCCTGTTTTGCCATTCAATAAGATCGTGCCTCATCTGATTTGTGGCTGCAAATCTACTTTACTACCTGCTCCCAATAACACCCTTGCAGATCTAAAATCTGTCTAACCCTGCCTTGAATATATTCAATGACCCAGCCTCCATTGCTCTCTGCAGTTAAGAATTTCAAAGATTAACGACCCTCTGAGAAGAAATTCCTCCTCATCTCCATCTTGAATGGGAGATCCCTTATTTTGAAATTATGGCCCCTAGTTCTAGACTTCCCCCGAGGGGAAATATCTTCCCTGTCAAGGCCCTTCAGAATTTTGTATGTTTGAATAAGATCACTTCATTCTTCTAAACTCCAGTGGGTATTGGCCCAATCTGTTCAACCTTTCCTCATAAGACAATCCTTCATTCCAGAAATTAACTTATTGAACCTTCTCTGAACTACTTCCAATACAAGTATATCCCTTCTTAAACAAGGAGACCAACAGTATTCTAGATGTGATCTCATCATTGCCCTGTAGCAAGTCTTCATTACTTTTATACTTAACCCGACCTTGCAATAAAGGCAAACAAAACATCCATCTTCCTAATTATTTGCTGCACCCGCATGCTAACATTTCGCGTTCCATATTCAAGGACATCCAGTTCCCTCTGCACTGCAGATCTCTGCAATCTCTCTCCAGTTAAATGACATTTTGCCTTTCTATTCTTCCTACCAAAGTGGGTAACCTTACATTTTCCCACATTACACTCCATCTGACAAAATTTTGCCCACTCACTTGACCTATCTATATTCCTTTGCAGGCTCTTCGTGCATCCTCACAACTTGCTTTCCCAAGTATCTTTGTACGGTCAGCAAAGTTGGCTATAGTAGACTAAGTCCCGTCATCCAAGTCATTATTATGGATTATAAACAGTTGAAGCCCCAGCACTGATCCCTGTGACATCCCACCAGTTAGTCTGCCACCTGAAGATGACTTATTCATCCCAACCTTTTGTTTTCTGTTGGTTAACCAATCCTCTATCATGTGAATATGTTGACCTGAGCACCTTTGGCCTAAAATGTTAACTCTGTTTCTCTCTCCACAGATATTGCCAGACCTGTTGAGTTTTTCCAACATTTTCTGTTTTTATTTGATTTCAAGCACCTGCAGTATATTTGCTTTTGTGTTAGCATAGATTCTTAATTTATAAAATAACTCTTCATGTGGCACCATACCAAATGACTTTTGGAAATCCAAATATGCTGAATATACTACTTCCCCTCTATCTACCCTACTTATTACGTCCTCAAAGAACTGCAATAAATGCGTTAAATGTGATTTCTCCTTTCATAAAACCATGTTTACTCTACTCGATTGTATTATGATTTTCTAAATACCTCCTGCTCCTATATCCTTAATAATGGGCGCCAACATTTTCCCAATGAAGATTTTAGACTAACTGGTCTAAAATTTTGTAATTCTTGTCTCCCTCCTTTCCTCAATAGGGATGTTACATTTACAGTTTTCCAATGCATTGGGATCTTTCCAAAAGCTAGAGAACTTTGGAATCACAGAATCACAGTGCAGAAGAGGCCCTTCAGCCCATCGAGTCTGCACCAACACGTGAGAAACACCTGACCTACCTACCTAATCCCATTTACCAGCACTTGGCCCATAGCCTTGAATGTTATGACGTGCCAAGTGCTCATCCAGGAAGATTATAACCAATGCATCCACTATCCCTACTGCCACTTCTTTTAAGACTCAAGGATACATGCTGTCAAGTCCAGGACTTGTCAGCCTTTTGTCTCATACATTGTATCGACACCCAATGGAATTAAGTTTTCAAGAATGGGATAAGAAAAGTATACTGAATCTGATGGACTACAGCCATCTTCCTCCTGTTTCCCCCCTGATTCCCATTGACTCCAGTTTTGCTAGGGCTCCTTAATGCCACACTCAAGTCAAAAGCTGCCTTGACAATTACTCTCACTTCACCTATTGAGTTCAGCTTTTTTGTCCATGTTTGGAACACCAAGTTGAATTGGCTGAAAATTGGCATCTGTGATGCTGGAGACCTCATGAGGAGGCCAAAGCAGGCACTTCTGGCTGATGATGGTTGCAAATGCTTCAGCCTCATCTTTTTCACTGATGTGCTGGGCTCCCCCAACATTGAGGATGGGAATATTTGTGGAGCTTCTTCCTCCAGTGAGTTGTTTAACTATCTAGCACTATTCCCGGCTTTATGTGGCAGGACTGCAGAGTTTAGATCTGATCTGTTAACTATGGGATCGCTTATCGCTTATTGCTTTCGCTGTTTGGCATGCAAGCAGTCCTGTGTTGCAGCTTCACCAGGTTGACACCTCATTTTTAGATATGTCTGGTGCTGCTCCTAGCATGCCCTCCTGCACTCTTCATTGAACCAGGGTTGATCCGCTGGCTTGGTGATAGTGGTAGAGTGGGAGATGTGCTGAGCTATGAAGTTATAAATTTTGCTGCTGCTGATGGCCCACAGCATGTCATGGATGTCTAGTTTTGTGTTGCTAGATCTGTTCGAAATCTATCCTATTTAGCATGGTGGTAGTGCCACACAACACGATGGAAGGTATCCTCAACATAAATGTCAGGCTTTGTCTCCACTGGGACTTTGCAGCGGTCACTTCTACTGTTACCATCATGAACAGCTGCATCTGCAGCAGGTAGATTGGTGAGAACGCGATCAAGTAGGTTTTTCCTTCCTGTTGGTTCCCTCACCACCTTCCACAGACCCCGTCTAGCAGCTATGTCCTTTAGCTCTCGGCCATCTTGGTCAGTAGTGGTCATTACTGAGCCACTTTTGGTGATGGATATTGAAGTCCCCAACTCAGAGTACATTCTGTGCCCTTGCCATCCTCAGTGCATCCTCCAAGTGGTGTTCAAAATGGAGGAGTACTGATTCATCAGCAGAGGGAGGGTGATGGGTGCTAATCAGCAGGAGGTTTCCTTGCCCATGTTTGACCTGATGCCATGAGATTTCATGGCAACCGGGGTCAATGTTCAGAACTCCCTGGGCAACTCCCTCCCAACTGCATGGTGGGACAGGACATACCCAGTGACGGTGATGGTGGTGTCTGGGACATTGTAAGGTAAGATTCCATGAGTATGATTATATCAGGCTGTTGCTTGACTAGTCTGTGGGACAGCTCTCCCAATTTTGGCACAAGCCTCCAGGTGTGAGTAAGGAGGACTTTGCAGGGTCAACAAAGTTGGGTGTGCCATTGTCATTTCCAGTGCCTCAATCAATGCTGGGTGGCCCAACCGGTTCCATTCTTTATCGACTTTTCTGTAGTGATTTGATACAACTGAGTGGCTTGCTAGGCCATTTCAGAGGGCAGGTAAAAGTCAACCACATTGCTGTGGGTCTGCAGTCACATGTAGGCCAGACCAGGTAAGGACAACACATTTCCTTCCCTAAAGGACATTAGTGAACTCGAGGGTTTCTGTACAATTCAATTGGAGAGAAATAATCCATTGCTCCATTGATTTCTTTTCAGTGATCCTTCCTGGAACTGCACAGACATTAACAGAAAGTGGGCTTATAAGACTTGGATATGTTTGCTTTCATAGTCTAAATAAGCTGTGGATACTCACTCTCTAAGCTCACATATGAAAAATAGACACTTTGACAAGATAATAAGGCCTCTCTACCAGGCATGAAACAGTAATGTCGCATCAACCATCATCGTCAAGACAGGAGTCAGGGAAGTGGGGAATAAGAGAAGAAAACTCGAGAAAAAGAGAACAATATAAATTAATCACTTAAAATACTTTCCAACTAATGTCTGATCATTTTGTGTCTAAATTTGTGGTCTCATGGGGAAAAATTGTTGTTAAAGACACATGGGAATTCATAACCTAGTTCCGAGTGAGTAGGGCTGACAACACAAAACATTCCCTTAATTCAGCACCGATTGCATTAAATTGGTACGCTCACTCAGCAAGGCTGGAGGAAGGAGGGGTGGTGCTCAGTAAGGGATGCACAAGAGGTTGGGACTGACGTCCATCAGTGAGGCAGAGGGAGTACTGCTTTACAACGTGTTTAACCATGCTGCATATTTCTAACTTGATTCTGATCGTGAGTACCTAAAAACGAGAACGTGTTCGAATTTGCAGCATTAACATTCTTTCTATTGAAAGGTCAGAGACCTCTCTCCGTAGATGCTGCCTAACCTGCTGAGTACTTACATTTTCTGTTTTTATTTATAGCAGTTACTTAGTGTTTATTGAACAATTCCTTGATTCATTGGAAATGTGCATGAACTTGCCCAAAGTCACTCAATTATAAAAAGTGCTAATACTGTGTATATAGTTAAAACATATACATGGCATCCATTGCATTCATCCACGATATCAACTAAAGTTCAGGAACATACAAGAGAAATTGGGATGCAGTAACTTGGGGGCACACCAACACATAAGGACAAAAACATTAACATCAATTCCAGGAATTGCAGAAGGTGGAAGAAGGGAAACTAACACATACCAGCAGAAAGTTTGCCACTTTGAGTATACCTGATGTGTGCTACATTGTGCTTTGAGCTACACTGTATCTTGTAAACACCATAAGAAATTGGCTTGGTACATGAAGAATAGAGAGAATATAGACAGAATGACACAGAAGATGGATCTTGCAGAAAATATTGTTGGTGTAGATTGATGGGTGTCTGGTGATGCAGATTGATGGGTGTCTGATGATGCAGTTGAAGATGGTCATTGGATTCCTTCCACAAAAGTCCGCGACCACACTTTCAGGAAACTCGGATTGGTAGTAATTATGGCCTTGTCAGTGTTGCTTTAAAAAAAAAGCTCAGCAAAGCATCAATTCCCAGATCAGTCCCCTGTACAGAGAGTTGTATCAGCTGCAAACCCTGAATTACATGAGCAGCAAGAACAGAATGCATGTGCAATGCTGAAATTCTACAACATGCTTTGTCCTCCAGATCAGAGTCAAGTACACTAGGATTAAACAGGGTTAATTGCACTGACACATGCCTTGCAAGCTTGAATATACTGAAACCTCCTCTGTTGGTCAACCATATGGGACAAAGCATAAACTGATTACGGAACATATGCCACATCACACTTCTGATCTTACTGCTGCATTTGCCGAAGGCATGAACTTTTATCCACTTCAAAGGCTTACTTTGCCTGGCTGAGACAGAAATGATGAATGTCCTGGTTGTGATCATTTCTCTGCTGTTCGATTTCATTATTTCCTGGCATCTCAAGAGCTTTCATGAACCCATGTTGAGATCATAGATAGAGAGACATTCACATTCAAAATTATTCACTTAGCAACCTGGAACAAGTTATGTTGGTTAATTACAAGCTGAATATTTTTGATTTAAGTGGTTCTTGCACTGTGAGCCATTGGGTACAGTTTATTCAGAGATCAAAAAAATTAAAAATTATATTGATTATACTACCATTCTTGTCACTAATTGGTCAGGGGGGTGTCAGATGTTCTTATGTTTTAATATTTTACTTATTTTGTGATCTTAAAAGTGAAAAATGTCAGTGCTGAATGGAAAATGTTCTTAACTTGTACACTCATTTCAAATATCAATTTCCCCTAGAACAGTCATGCCCAGGTTAAATGCACATTTTGTCATGCCGATTATATGTGCACTGGGTACATTTTCCCCAAATTTATGAAATGTTATTTTCTAGATTCTCACACTGTATATTAGTAATGATGGTAAGGCACCAATTGAATCAAAAATTCAATCAAATGCTCAAAAGTTAACAGCTTAACTAAAAATTAATTTGGGGTGGGGCTGGGAGGCGGGTTGGTGATATTGATTTGTCATCCGTCAATAATTTTGGTACCAACTTACCACCAAGTCAAAAATATAATTCTAGGTTTAAAATTTCATATTTTGAGGGTCAGCCCATCAGTCTGGGAGACAAGGAGACTCAGTGGGAAAAGATCCAGCCCAACAAAGGAAGGCATCAGGAACCAAAGGTTTAAAATGGCACTAAATATTTTTCATCACAGACATTAGAAGTAATGATTAAATCCATTATTGCTTATGAAGGCTCCAGTTTATTATACCCAAACATTTTTCAATGGCTGTATGCTGTGCACATGTAGGTAAAATGAGAAGACATTTTGAAGTGACAGTTTCTATGTTCTTACATCGGATCATGGCCTACTGCTTTACAGCAACCATTGTTGAAGATATTTCATTATGGTGAACTGCAGTTTATCCAAACATTAACCTTTGCAACATGTGTTACGAGTGTGATCCTCATCCCTGAGATGGGCCTTTCCATTTCTTGATACATCATGGTGTCCTGCTTGGTCAAGTTGCATTATGGATATATGTATGATCCTCTGACATTACATCTTTGCAATGCACTATACAAATTGGCATAACAAGTGAAAAACCAGCACTGCTGCAGCATCTCCGTGAACTGTTGTGCCTTTGCTGGAAGAAAAGATTTGTGCCTCAAGACATGCATGATACAAAAATAGCCACTTTGTACAAAAACAAAGGGGATTGCAACGATTGCAACAATTACCAAGGAACCTCTTTGTTAAGTATTGTGGGGAAGGTCTTTGTCCGCGTTGCTCTAACCAGATTGCAGACCCTGGCATCACGCATTTGCCCTGAGTCTCAGTGTGGCTTCAAAGTTGGTGGAAAAGTAAGTGATTTTCTTACTTCAGCAATGACAAGAGAAGTGCCGTGAACAATGCAGACCACTCTACATTGCTTTCACATACTTCACCAAAGCCTACAACCTTATAAGCAGAGACGGAATCTTTAAACTGCTACGGAAAATAGGCTGCTCATCTGGGCATCATGTTTTCTTTCCATGAGAGCATGCATAGTTTCATCAGTTACAATGAAACATCATCAGAGGTTTACAAGATCAGCAGAAGGGTAAAGCAGGGTTTCATCCTGGCTCCAACTGTCTCTGGCATATTTTCCTCCATACAGCTATTGTATGCTTTTGGCGACTCAAATGAGGGTGTCTACCTGCATGCCAGAGTCGAAGGCAAGCTATTCAACTTGGCAAGACTACATGCCAAAACTAAAGTGCATAGTGTCCTAATCCATGACTTGCTGTTTGTGGATGACACCACGCTGGCATCCCATGCTGAAGAAGTTCACTTGCAACAGCTTGTAGATTGGCTCTTCCATGCCTGCAAGGAATTTGGACCGACAAGCAGCGTCAGGAAGACCAAAGTTAAGGGCAAAGACGTAGGGTGGGATTTTCCGGCTCCACCCACTGACAGGATCATCCGGTCCCGCTGAGAGTCAATGGACTTTTAACTGGCCCGCCGCATCCCACAAGGCAGGTCCCACAACAGCGGGGCCGGAAAATCCTGGCCGTAGAGACCGTCCATCAAAATTGACAACCTCACTCTGGAGATCGTTGACAGCTTCACATAGCTCGGATCAACAATTACCAGCAACCTGTCCCTTGATACTGAAATCAGCACCAGGATTGCCAAGGCTGTAGCTTTCGTGTCAAAGTTGAGAAGTCGAGTGTGAACCAACCAAAAATACAAAGCTCTGTGTGTACAGTAGCGAGGCATGGACAACTAATGCAAGCCAAGAGAAACGCTGAACAGCTTCCACCTCTGCTCCACCTAGCCTGGCAAGACAGAGAGCCGAATGTGGAAGTACACCAGGGTGCATGGATCCCCAGCATGATTGCCATCTGGAGTCAGCAGCAATTCCATTGACTGGGTCATGTGAGCCAAATGGATGACGGCCGCATCCCCAAAGATAAGCTCTATGGGGAGAATGCTAACAGGGCGCCCAAGTATGCAATACAAAGATGCCTGCAAGCAAGACTTCAAGTTGACCAGGATCGGAGTCAATGCATGGGAAATCCTCACTGCTGACCAGAGTGCCTGGAGCCAAGCAATCAGAAAAGATGTGGATAAAGCAGAGGACAAAAGAAAAGACCAGATGGCTGAAAAGAGAGCCCACCGGAATGAAAAAACAGTCCATCATCCCCCATGACAAACAGACGCTAAAGTCAAATATAAATTTGGCATAACAATAATGACTTATAGTTATTTAGTAGTACAGAACTTGAGTGTTGCTGAAAAAAGAGATATGCTATTGAAGCTTTTTGTCTTGCACTCATCAGGACAGCTACGGAAGATAAACCAACAGTAAAGGGAACAACAATCTATACCGCATGAGAAGAGAGTGCTGGTTGGTTGGTAAGTGGACTCGGATCGGTAGAGGTATTGCCATGGAGAATGAGCCAGGGAATGGCTGTCCCTCCAAACTTTTATTTTGTTGGAAAAGGCATAATACATGTACATGTTCCTTCTGTCTGCAAAGAACAGTGCCCCTGTGTGTGAATATATGTGGCTTTTAGCATGTGTAGGTGAGCCACACTGTGAGCCTGAATTACTCAATTAGTTTATGGGATGTGGGCATCGCTGGCAAGCTGTCCATTTACTGCCCATTCTTAATTGCCCTTGAAAAGGTGATGATGATCCACCTTCTTGAATTGCTGCAATCTGTATGGTTAAGGTACTCCCACTGCACTGTTAGGTAGGGAGTTCCAGGTTTTTATCACAGTGATGAAGGAACAGCGATATATTTCCATGGTAGGATGGTGTGTGATTTGGAGGGCTAACTAGACAACTCTCATCGTGGTAGTGTTCCATGCACCTGCACTTGTACTTCTAGCCTGTAGACGTCACAGTACACACTGCTGCCACTGCGTACCGGTGGAGGAAAGAGTGAATGTTTGAGGTGGTAAAATAGATTCCAGTCCAGAAGGTAGTTTTGTATTAGTTGATGTTGTGTTCCTTCAGTGTTGTTGGAGTTGCACTCACCCAGGAAGTGGAAAGTATTCCACCACAATGCTGACTTGTCCTTTGTAGATGGTGGGCAGCCTTTGTGAAGCCAGGAGATGAATCACTTGCCACAGAATACTTCCTGCTCGGTGGTCATCCCAAGATATTGATGGTGGGGGAATCAGCAATGCTAATGCTGTTGAATGTCAAGGGGAGGTTTTTGAGGCACTCTCTTAAGAACAAGAACTTAAGAAATAGGAGCACCGGTAGACAATACAGCCCCTCGATCCTGTTCTTCAATTCAATATGATCAAGGCTGATCTTCTGCCTCAACTCCACTTTCTAGCCTGCTCACCATATCCCTTGATTCCCTGAGAGATCTTTCTCAGCCTTTAATATACTCAACAATAAAGATCCACAACCTCTCATGTAGACAATTCCAAAAAAATCACCATCCTCTGAGTGAAGAAATTTCACCTCATTTCAGTCCTAAATGACTGATCCCTCATCCTGAGACTATTACCCCCGAGCTCTAAGTTAGTCAGGCAGGGGAATCAACTTCTCAGGTTCAATCCTGTCAAGTCCCTTCAGAATCTTGCATGTTTCAATGAGATCACCTCTCATTCCTCTTAGCTCCAGAGAGTATAGGCCCAATTTACTCAGCCTCCCATCATAGGACAACCTTCTCATCCCAAGAACCAATCCAATGAACATTTGTGTGCTGCCTCCAAGATAGGGAGACCAAAACTGCACATAGCGTTCAGGTGAAAGTCCTGTACAAATGTAGCAGACTTCCTTATTCTTGTACTCTAATCTCCTTGTGATAAAGGCCAACATGGCATTTGCCTTCCTAATGTCTTGCTGTGCCTGTATGCTAACTTTCCATGTTCCTTGTATGAATACACTTAAGTCCCTCTGGACATCAACATTTAAAACAATAACGTTCATGCCTTTTAAGAATAGTAAATCAAACTATACTTTTATTACCAAATAAATAACTTCACACTTCGCCACATTCTACTCCACCTACCACCTTGTTGCACACTCAATTAACCATCTATAGCTCTTTACAGCCTCTTTGTGTCCTCCTCACAGCTTACATTCCACCTAGCTTTGTATCATCAGCAAACATGGAAACACTACTCTCAGTCTCTTCATCTAAGTCATTAATATAGATTGTAAATAGGTGACATCCCGGCATTGATCCTTGCAGCACTCCACTCTTTACAGTCTTCAACTTGAAAATGCACCATTTATCCCTACTTGTAAAGATCACAAGGATCAAGGAACACGAGGTTCTGGGTTCAAGTCTCAGTCCAGAGGAAGCATTGGACTGTCGGAGGTGCCGTCTTTCAAATGAGACGTTAAGTCGAGGCCCTGTCTGCCCACTCGTGTGGATGTAAAAGATCCCATGCCACTATTTCAAAAAGAGCGGGGGAGTTATCTCCAATGTTCTGGCCAATATTTATCCCTCAATCAACATCACAAACAACAGGTTATCTGGTCACTTTCACATTGATGTTTATGAGTTTGTTCACTACAAATAAGCTGTTATGTTTCCTACATTACAACAGTGACTATATGTCAAAAAAAAAGTACTGCATTGACTATGAAGTGCTTTGAGACATCCGGTGGTTACAAAAAGTGCTATATAAATGCAAGTCTTTTTACTCTATGCTTCCTGTTCATTAACCAACTCCCCATCTATTCTAATATATTACCACCAAGTCTATGAGCCCTTTCAAGCCTATTAGCCTTTTGAATGACACCTTATCGAATGCTTTTTGGAGATCCAAGTATACTACAGCCACTGGTTCTCCTTTATATACCCTACCAGTTATATCCTCAAACACAATTTCCCTTTCATGAAACTGTGTCGACTTTGCATGATTATACTATGATTTTCTAAGTGCATTGCTAAGACTTCCTTAATAATACATTCTAGCATTTCCTTGCTGACTGGTGGCAGGCTCATTGGTCTCTAGTTTTCTCTATCCCTCCTTTCTTGAATAGTGGTGTTACATATCTAACTTCCAATCCACTAGGAATGTTCTAGAATCCAGGGAATTGTCTGGTGCAGTGACACCAGACCAAAAGACCCTCGTCCATGCTGCCAAACTCCATCCACACCAGTGGAGCGCTGTCAAGCCCCAGAAAATACCCCATTTCAGCAAAGCCCACTTGCCCCTCCCTGTGCTCATATAGCTAAGGAGTTGGGTCCTGAGCTCTCACACCCCAAAACGACCCCTCCATGCACCCTGACAACTACCCTGTCCCCATTACTGCTACACCCAGACTTCCCTCTCCAGAGCTATGACAGCTCAGGAACACCACCCCATATCAGATCCCATCAAACTTCTGGGTTCACTTAGATCATAACATGCCACCAACTTCGCCAGTGCTGTGACCTTCCCAACATACTGGTGACAGATCCTGATACTTTTCCCAGTGCTTTCCCTGGGAACTTGTCTATTTTGTTTCCACCCAGTGGAATCACTCAGTAAGTGAACCACCCCATTCTGCAACGCTACCAAATATGGGGTTCCCCCTCTGCATTACTTCCATCCCCCAAAACTGCCTCTAATCCTACCAATATTGAGTATCCCCTCCCCAATACCTGCTAAACCCACAATCCCCAACCCAACGCTGTTAACCTCTTGGGTTCTCCCCCAAAACGAGGAACTGGGGGGTGGGGGAGGGAGTTCAAGCAAGTTCCAACCTACAGACAAACTTAACTCACCGACCACAAATGGTCTAATCCAGGCACCAAATCTAAACATTTTGCCACTTTGTAGGGCAGAAAGTTCAGAGATCGTCACACGAGTAAACTCCATACATGCCAGTTGCAGAGCGGGCTCGAATTCGGACTTGAGCTCCCAATCGCTCGGATTCTCGGGAAATGCAGTTCCGACAAAAGTCACCACTCACATTTTGTGGGAATGAGCAGAGCAGCCGGCTGGGGAAAGCACTCCAACTCCCAGAGTGCAGCTTCCACCGGCAGGCTCGCAAGCCTTGCAAAAATGTCAACAAAGTGCGCGAACCAATGGGAACAGCCGAAGGGGCGGGTTACTGCGAGATGAAGTTTTTCGGGAGAGTGAGAGTTTAGAATTACTGCAGTAAAAAAAATCCCCATAACTCAACTGCCAACACAGTAATGTAGGGCAAATAGGGAAAGGGAAAGAGTCAGACCCCAACCATCACCATATGCCATGAAATCTCCCCTCGGCTTCTTCTCTCCAGTAACCCCAGGCGATGGGACTTTTTGCAGAGCAGAAATAATATCGGGATTGTGTTTTTCCTGGAAAAACAGCATTGAAACTACTAAATGCTACCTGGAACAGCCGTAGCTATGTCTGAATCCAGAGCCATAACAAATACCTTTGGATATCTCTCCCTTCGATAAAGTGTTTTGGAACTGGAGGAGCGATCAAGGAGCTATCCTAAGAGGAGAAAACTTGTGGATTTATTTTTTTTTTAAATACGAATAAATGAAAATTTGAATGTAATGATAATTTAGGAGGGTAAAGCGGAGGAAAAGATCACCCTTTGCTGGGGCTCTCCAACATTAACCGATCCAGCAGTGGACCTGTCCAGGGTCCTGAAAACATCACGTTGTTATTACCTATCCCAGGACGCTGAAAGAATCGAGATCTTGGAGGGAAGAGAGCTAGCAACAACAACAAAAAAACACACACACCAAGACTATTGGAGATTCCAAACGACACCTGCATCAAAAGCACTTTCTAACAGCGCCTAGGCTTCGAAGATGTACAGCCTAGCCGCTCTCCGCCTCTACCTGTGGGAGACAATCGTATTTTTCAGGTAAGATTTTTTTTTTGTCATCTGCTATCGTGATGAGAATAACTGGCGGCATGGAAAGGAGCGCGTTTAATTAAAAAAATATATATAATTGCAGGCAGGGTTGTGCACCGTTCACATTTTAAAAATAAATACAGACTGAGGATTATTGTTCGTTCGCCGTTTGAGGCTGGCACCCGTTTCAAGAGATTTGCTTTGCCAAATCACCATTAAGGGACGCACAGTAATCTCATTTCGGTTTGATGACCGTGCAGCCAAAGCCACAATATTAATTGTGCTGCATTGGATTAGACCGCAGTGATCTGGAGCTCGCCGAAGCTGCCAGTGCAGGCGCAGCTGGCTGGGCAACACTGCCAACTATCGGCGGGTCACGGGCTTCATCACACGTCCAGTGTGTGAACGATTAACAGATAATCTTCAAAAGGAATACTTCGTGCTCCTTGTTGCAACTGGTCTAAACTGTTTAGGTTAGAATAGAAAATGTTCCATTTCTTCTCCTGTCACGACCTGCAACGATACAGAATGCAGACTAAACCAATGTCGAGTGAATGGGTTTGTTTTTTTTCCCCCACATTTTTATGTCCGCTGGTGCAATGGATTTGATATCTGTGTATGTGCAAAATGAAAGTTTTAGTGTTCCTTGCACCAGTTGGAAGCTGCACTGACGTGTTAGGAGCATCACTCATTTTAAAACCTTGACCGTTTCTTTCGCCTCAGTTCCATTAAAAGTTATTTAAGATAGTCCGAATTTATATTCCTGACCCACTCATCTCTGCTGCGTTGTAGACCCAGTTTCGCCCCTTGATCGTTTTGCTCCAATTTTTTTGACGATACGCGATATTGATTTCAAACGGTCAAACCGCGCATCGGCGTTGATGCTGCAATTTTAAGGTGTCAAGCATGAAAAGGGAGCGCATTGTACAGGTAGCGCTCCTTAAATGGAATGGCCCAATCCTCAGGAAATAGAGATAATTGAAATTACCGTGGTTTGCGGGGTTTTTTTTGCACATTTTGGTGCTAATGTTGATGATCAAGAAATCGCACACATTGCTGGCGTCTGCACAAACCCGGGTAATTGAAATCCATCCTCCAATCATCCTTCAATAGCGCTTCTCATTTGGGATGGAGATTTGTGAGCAGACATGGATCACTTTGACAATAAAAGTTGTGCTTCAGGAATACAAATTATTTTT
Organism: Cetorhinus maximus; assembly: GCF_964194155.1. NCBI lineage: Eukaryota > Metazoa > Chordata > Chondrichthyes > Lamniformes > Cetorhinidae > Cetorhinus > Cetorhinus maximus. The sequence continues at coordinate 123,761,074 of NC_135888.1, forward strand.
TTTATTTTTAAAAAAAGAAAACGAACGTTCTGCCTCTTGACAGGTCTCGGCTGCGTAAGCGTTGAGTCGGCTAATATTCCAAAATTATTCTCATTTGGCGCAGATGACAATTCGCGCTAAACAAATTTCTTGAACAGTGAAGGTTAGCGAATGTAAGACAGGTTGGACTGGAAACTTGTCCCATTACACACGCACCCGTTACAGACAGGGGTCGAGGTCCCGAATATTTCTGCTCAAGAAATTGGCAACCAGGACTGGTAATGGACCGAGGGTTGCTGAACATTTAAAAGCGCTCTGGTGTTGTGATAATCCGGGTAGAACGGCAATTATTTAAGAGCTGTTGAATGGCCCTGCCCGTTTAGGACAGCGATTTCCACCTCTTAATTTGCAGTCGGAGGGTAGGGGGCCGTGGTGTTAAATCAAGCGATAGCATGTGGGTTGCAGTCAAACAATCATGGTATGCACAGCAAAGCGGACGTGATCACTGTAATTATGTATTGTCATTAAGGTCATAACTTGAAAACAAACCCACGGTGGTTAACTTTACACCCTTCATTTCTTAACAGTAATCATCTGCGTTAATTTAATACTAATTATTTATTTGCGCACAGCAAAGCATGTTTCTGCTCTTGCAGCTTGACCTATAACAGGATTGAGGCGCGCTGGAGAATTTCAGGTTTTTTGTTGACATTTCCCTTTATTCTATGTGTTCCCCTCACGCAGTTTGGCTGCTTCCAAAGAAGTGCAAGCCGCGAGGGCTGCCGTCAAACCCCCGTCACCGTCGGACTTCCTGGACAAATTGATGGGCAGGACGTCAGGATACGATGCAAGGATCAGGCCAAATTTCAAAGGTATTATTTACAAACATTGAAATATTTGCAGCAATGCAGCCGATATAAATCATCAGTTGTACCTCAAGCGCTAAACTCGGGACAGTCGCCCGTGTCAGAGCTCCGCTGCTGAAAATCACCTAGGGTGCAATTAGCTCTATTAAAAATACCCAGTGAACAAGGCTCATGTGCTCTATCGTCAAGGAAAGCTTCCCCTGTCGCTTAAAATTCCTTTTTTTTTTGGAAAGGGTGAGCTTTAAGTTGACAACCATACAAGGTGTAGCGGCTAGCCCAGTGATATGACCACTGGGCTAGCCCTATATGTCAATAAGTAAGTTATGGCCGCTATCACTAGCTAACAGCAAATGCCCAATTATGCTCTCACTTGGGACCAAAATAAAGGAGGTTTTTTTCACCTTCTACAAAAGGAAACAGTCTAACTCAAGAAACTATCCTTGCTACTCATGGTGTACTTCTGGTTAACATACAGTTTGTAGTATGATTTCAACTGACTATTTTTAAAAAAAAACGTATTTTAGCCCAATAAAATCAATTGAAACTATCTTGTGCTGTCACTTTGTCATTGTGATATCTTGGTAAAGTATTTATTTTCATTGGTATTGAACACACTAATTCTTTCTAAAATACCATCTTTGAATTTATACTTTAGTTTGGAATACATATACAACTCAATAAATCTAAAATTTTGAAGTACATGTATGCCTCACAGATCAATATGTAGTTTCTAACTGTTTCTACAATCCTTTTATCATCATCTACATATCAATGGTTCAGCTGACCAGTGGTTTTATCCACGAGCGGTGAAGTGCCTTCACTAGGGAACAAAGTCAAATTTGTATTAGTGAGTGTTCTACTCTGGGGAGGAAGGGATTATTTCCTCCATCCTGAAACTATGTACGCCAATCAAGGAAAGTGGGAAAACTAACCATGTGTCAGTGTAAAATATTCTTAAACCAGTGATGAAACTCCTTTGCTCCGCTGAGTAATATACCTGAATCTGGTCTCAGGACAATTCCCATTCCCCCTCCCCTGCCTACCCCTCCCCCTCCACCGCCTCCCCCTCCCCGCCTCCACTTCTCCCTCCTTGCCTCCCTCTCCTCCCCCCTCCGTGCCTCCCCCTCCTCCCTCTGTGCCTCCCCCTCCCCCCTCTCGCCTCCCTGAATCCCCACTCCTCCCCCTCCCCTTCCTCCCCCTCCCTTCCCCTCCCCCTCCCCATTCCTTCCCCTCCCCCCTAACCCCTCACCCTCCCTGCCTCCCCCACCTCCCCCTCCCCTCCCCCCTCCATGCCTCCCCGTCCTCCCCCCTCCATGCCTCCCCCTCTCACCTCCCTGCATCCCCTTCCCCTCTCCTCCCCTCCCCCTTCCTTCCTTCCCATCCACTTCCTTCCCCTCCCCTCCTTCCCCTTCCCCCTCTCCTTCCCCTTCCCCCTCTCCTTCCCCTTCCCCCTCTCCTTCCCCTTCCCCCTCTCCTTCCCCTTCCCCCTCTCCTTTCCCTTCCCCCCTCTTCCATGCCTCCCCCTCCTCCCCCCTCCGTGCCACCCCCTCCTCCCCCTCCGTGCCACCCCCTCCTCCCCCCTCCGTGCCTCCCCCTCCTCCCCCCTCCGTGCCTCCCCCTCCTCCCCCCTCCGTGCCTCCCCCTCCTCCCCCCTCCGTGCCTCCCCCTCCTCCCCCCTCCGTGCCTCCCCCTCCTCCCCCCTCCGTGCCTCCCCCTCCTCCCCCCTCCGTGCCTCCCCCTCCTCCCCCCTCCGTGCCTCCCCCTCCTCCCCCCTCCGTGCCTCCCCCTCCTCCCCCCTCCGTGCCTCCCCCTCCTCCCCCCTCCGTGCCGCCCCCTCCTCCCCCCTCCGTGCCTCCCCCTTCTGTGCCTCCCCCTCCTCCCCCTCTCACCTCCCTGCCACCCCGTCCCCCTTCCTTCCCATCTCCTTCCTCTCCCCTGCCCCTCCTTCTCCCACCTCCCTCCCCTATGGGATACAAATGTCATTAGTTAGGCTGTATTTAGAGTATTCTGCCTCGTTTTCATTGTGCTATATTAGGAAGGCCATAGAGGGTGCATTTTAATGAGATAGCATTTGGAATGTGATACAAGAAGTTTCAGTAATTTTCAAAAGGGAATTGGATAAACGCATGAAAGGGAAAATAAATTGTCGCGCTTTGCAGAGAGAGCATGTGGGTGAAACTAATTGGACGGCATATCCCATATCCTTTTTAATGGCTTTATTCACCAACTTAGAAGTTGCTAATTTGAACACCAAGGGCTGAAATTTTGTTCTGGGATTGGGACCCCAAAGCTGGATGAATTTCCAGGTACATCCCTGTGTTATGTTGATGCCTGACGTGGCTTTTGAAGAGCAAGTCAATTAGTAGCCAGGATGCAAGCTTGCTGTCTAGTTCAGGCTGGTGGGCAGGTTCCCAAGGTTGGAGGCCCAACAGAAGGCCCTCCAGCACTCTCAGATCAGTGCTTTCAAACAGCCAGCACATGTGCAATGGGCTGAATGGCCTCCTTTTGTGCTGTATCACTCTATGATCGTATGAAACAAACTGGTTTACTAATGAAGGAAACCTGTCACCTTATCTGATTTGGCCTCTGTGTTGTACGGTTGAATCTTGATGCCTTCAGAATTGGCCTAGAAACCAACATGATTAAAAATAAGGAACATCACCACCTCTTTATGGCCTCCAGGGATGGGCACTTAGTGGGAATTTCCCAGTGTAAATTTAAAAATATCAAAAGAATGAAGAGAGGATTGGAAGGCTTTTCTATGCAGAGGGCTGTTGAAATACAGTATGTTGGAGCATGATAGAAGTAGAATCCAGAATAATTTTAAAAGGGAAATGGGTAAATATTTTTTAAAAATTAATATGGGGAAAGGGCAAGAAGATGGCATGAAATGTATTGCTCTTTTAGAGAACCAATGGAGGCAAAATAGCTTCCTTTGTGTTGTAGAATTCAAGATTCAAGTTACTTATTCTGATAAAATCCCAAAGCTCAATGATGTGCTAATAATAGCAAAAACGGACTTGTTTTTTATTCACTCCTGGGTTGTGGGCAGTTCTGGCTAAGCCAGCATTTATTGCCCATCCTTAATTGCCCTTGAGAAGGTGGTGGTGAGCTGCCGCCTTGAACCACTGCAATCCATGTGGTGTAGGTAGCCCCACAGCCAGGTCAGGATGATGTGGGCTTCGAAGGGAACTTCCAGGTGGTGGTGTTCTCATGTATCTACTGTCCTTGTCCTCCTAGGTAGTAAAGGTCATGTGTTTAGAAGGTGCTGTCGAAGGAGCCTTCGTGAGTTGCTGCAGTGCATCTTGTAGATGATGCATAATTCTGGCACTGTGTGTTGGTGGCGAAGGGGGTAAATGTTGAAGGTGGTGGATGGGGTGCCAATTAGGCTGGCTGCTTTATCGTGAATGGCATTGAACTTTTTTGAATGTTGTGGAGCTGCACTCATTCAGGCAAGTGGAGAGTATTCCATCACACTCTTGACCTAATATATAAGTAACTCTTAAATAAAAGCTGAAAGTGTATTTAAACAATTAAAATTAGGGAACATTACACAAATAGTAGCAAAAATATCAAGTGTGAAAGATAGAACTAAAATGTCCAAGTGAACATTGAATAAATAAACCAGAGGTTTCACAATGTTGCACAGATTGATTTGTATGTAGAAGAATGAACAATAATGTTTCAAAGAAGTTCCACATCATACTTGTGCCAAATGTTCAACTTCCACGTGTTCTAGTCTACCAGCATAAGGTAGCCTATTTGTATCCTTTTTTTTTCATGTTAAAAGACATCATTTTGAGTAGATGCTCAGTTCTGACAAATATCAGCACAGTTGATTTATGGACCAGGAAAATTGCCCACATTTAGATGACATTTGGTAATATATTGCACTCTAAATATTAGACATCTAGATTTAAGGTACTGTGTCCTTTATTGTTCAATTTTAAGTCAGACATTTTAGCCATAGCAGTGTGACAAATTTTACACAGCACTTTCTCAGTAACTGTTGTATGGTGGAAAAACAGGAAAGAGAAAAGTAGCAGTAATAGAACAGATGAATGTGAACATTGAGGGAGGCTTAAGATAATGACAGGCATAGTGTTACCCATAATGGCATGGGAGTATGATGCATATATGATAGGGACAAATATGTGCAAATTGTTGAAGGACATATGGTATTAAGAACAATGTAGAAGGGCAAAGTAGGACAGGGTTCAGGGATAGCAAGGATAACCATGAGAGGTAAAGACAGACATTAGGCAGTAGAAATAGGCATTGGTAGGTGCATGGAAAGGACAGGTGTAAGAGAATGGAGAAATTGATTGCACCAGACAACTTGAAGTTCAGCAGTTGCCTCAAAGTCAAATTCTACTCTAATCTAAACTTAAGGTTTTCACAATTTGTACAATTCTTTGAAATTGGAATTCAGATTGCATAAATTAAAAATATTTCAAAAGATCTTTCAAATTGAATCAAATGCCAAAATTCTAAAGGTCAACCCCATTTCTGTAAATATCAGGCAAATTATTCTATACTCATTTGGATTTTCATTTATTTAAATATAAATATTTCTGATCTTTTGTCTTGTTTCAATGAGTGTCACATCCCATCTCACCAGGATTTATAAGCATCTTAAATAGCAACAATTTGCTGATAAATTCTTTGCACCCTGCACAAATGAGGAAAGTCCAATTAGGTTAATACATTTTGTTCATAACAGCAGTTTCTTTAGTGGAATATGGATTTACTGCGATGAATGCTATCACTGTAGTCATTATATGCTGCTTTTTAAAATCTCATTTCTATATAGCTATATTTTGCTAATCAATACATCTGTTTTGATTTTGCTCCGGAATTTCCTTATATTGTAAAATGTGGCTACAGCCCAAGCTAGCCAAGGTGATGTTTCACTTTTCAGAAGGCAATTTATGGAAATGGATTTTTTTTTAAATATGGTCCTGTGCCTAATGATGCCAAATAGATTGGACTATTAATCAAATTTTCAACAATGTTATTTCTGTGAGGTTTGGATACAGCTTAATCTACATTTCACTAACTACATCAGGATATGCATCATTTGTTCTATGTAAACTACACAAAACCTCTTTTTCCCCATATGAATAGTGGCATTTCAGTTCCAATTCACCAGCATGAGTATTATTTAAGACATAGTCAAAACAATAATGATCACAAATTCTTAAAATGGCTTCAGAAAAGAAATTGTGCTCCATGTAACATGGAGAAATTAATTTAAGTTATTAAATATCTTGAGATCATTTTATTCACAACAATTAACAGGTTTGTTGGAAATTTGATGCCTAAAACAAGACTGAAATTTATTAGAACCAATAATCATCAAAATGCTGCATTATTCAATATTTTAATGATTTTTTTTACATTCCACTGGATGAGATGAAATTGAGGGATTTTCTTTTGTCTGTGTTTGGAGATGATTTTTTTTTTGTTTGGTCTCCTGCATACATAGAATTACTCAAGTTTTCATAAATGTTTTCCCTGCTTCCATTATCAATGTTTCATTTGCTTCTCCTTGAGCGTTAACTACAGTACAACTACAATCAAGAACTCCGTGTTGAGAGCCATAGCTGCAGTCTATCCTTCCAATACCCTACAGGTTACACTTTATGTCATGTTTCTGAACAAGACTTACTGGCTTTTTCAAGGATAAAATAAAATAGTTTTTATTTTTTGATGAACTTTTTTTTTGCTTAAAGACCAGGAAGATCTTGTTCTGAGTTAATTGATCTCAATGGGGATAATACAATGGATACTACAATTGGATACAATGCCCCAGCCTTTGGAGAGGGGGAAAAAAATCAGGTTTCCCATTTCTGATCACTCTTCTGTGACTGCTGCTAGATATGTCATGTGTGTAAATGCCAGCAGGTGTGTCTGTGATAGTTCCCTGCATCATGGTCAGATAGATTACTAACACTCATGAACTAGGCTTGCACAGGAAGAATGGTAATTTGGTGAAATCACCCAGCTTGTCACTGAAGGATTCATACATCAGCCTGAGTCAGTGCCTTTATAAGAGCAGGAGGGAGAATTGAGGAATACCAAGGAATGTGCTGTGGTTTCACATTTTTGTGTATTAAGCCAGTAGCATGATTATTTGTGAATCTGTTATGTAGACGCTATGCTTCTAGATACTAGTATTCCTTGTTGAGTTACATGAAATACATAGGATGAAATTTCAAAATAACATTGATTAATATCAAAAATGCTTTGTCATAGATTTCAATAATGGCATTTTATCTTCACTCCACTTGATAAAAAGGGAAGCAAGGCTCTTTAGATACTGCTTACTGATTAGATTTTCATCAGTCTGTTGGAAATATAACATTTTCTGGCAACAAATGCTTCCTTTCCCTGTGCCAGTTTCAAAGGAAAAGCTACAGCAACATTCTAATAGTCTGCAATAGCCTGGATGTGCATTAAAGCCTGGGACAGACTTTCTATAAAATGTGCTGAATTAGAAATCCATTCGGCTTGACATGGCCTTTCTTGAAACTGCAGCGAGGCAGAAACTGTCCTCCTCTCTCGTTCTTGTGGAAGTGCATGAAAGCCTAACTCTCTAACAATAGATGGTTAATCACTTGGAAAAGTCACAGGACATGGAGTAATCATTGGGCAGTTTACAAATTCAGTATTTTTCCCATATCCTGGAAATGAAAATTAGCACATGTGTCATGAGGAAAGAAGATTTATTGTTCCATAATAATACAATGTGAGGCATTAGCTTTATGAAATAATTTTGTAGTGTTAGTCCCTACTTTATAGTCATAAAAAGGAACTAATATTTAGGTATCATAAGATTCTGCCGGAAGTGAGATACTTGGAGGATTTAAGACTTGTAATATTTGCAATTTTCCATTCTTCAAACTCCAATCATTTGAAATATGTTTCGTGTCTACACGTAAAATAAGCGAATGGTTGCCACCAACCATTTTGGCGTTCAGGATTTATTATTGCAAGTCTGTACTTTCCTTTAAACCTGGCCAACCAGAACAAATAATGAAGGAACTCAAATTGCTACTTTCGCTGCACTTGCTAGAGAATATTTAATGTACTTGACTCTGGGAAATTGCTTCAAATAAATTTGCTTTATTGGTTCCATATATTGTTGTATAAGTTATATCAAGCAGTGAATTCCTGGTAACACCATTTCATCTTTATTGTTTTCACATAATGTTACCTCAATTCTATGCTCAATTGTTAAACTCTTCAACTGGAGTTTTTACAGCTAAGAGCATAGCTTATTGTTTCCTGATTAGTGCAGAAACAATGGGTTATGCAGTGAGCTCAAATTGCAATGTTGAGGTAGGACACTGTTGGGATATAGCATTGCTTGCATCAATATTCTAGGTCCTTTGTTTTTGACTCTCATTACCTAAACCAGAGCTCTTAATACACCCTAAAATACAACAGCAATAGAAGGAATTAATCAAAATACTATATTTTGAAAGACTAACAGATTTGAACCCATGGAGCTAAATTAGTAAATCCACATAGCAAAATATGAACACTTCACTGAACTGAAAAGTGTTTATTGTTTAATCAACAGCTGTCTGGGAATAAGTGTAATAGGCTGGAAGAGCCCCAGGGGCTGGATAATGTTTTAATCTATCATGATTTAGGGATATCATCAGGTCCTTTGATAATACCACTTGTAACATCATTCTTGGTTGATTTTTGGTGTGCCACATATCAGACATTCTGTTCCAACAACAACAGCTTGCATTTCCATAGCACCTTTAATGTTGTAAAATGTCCCAGCGCACTTTACAAACAAAATTTGACACTGCGTCACATAATTCAATAATAGAACAGATGGAATCATAGAATAAGGAGGCCATTTGGCCCTTTGTGTCTGTGCTGGGTGTCTGCAAGAGCAACTCCCACTCCCCTGCCATTTCCCCATACCCCTGCAATTTTTTCTCTTCAGATAATTATCCAAATTCCTTTTGAAAACCATGATTGAATCTGCCTCCAGCCTCAGGCAGTGCATTCCAGATCCTAACCAAACACTGTTTAAAAAGGTTTTCCCTCATAGAACCATAGAAAAGTTACGCCACAGAAAGAGGCCATTCAGCCCATCATGTCTGCATGGCTGAAAAAAACTAGTCACCCATTCTAATCCCACCTTCCCTACCAGGTCCGTAGGCTTGCCAGTTGCATCACTTCAGGTGCAGATCCAGGAACCTTTTAAATGAGTTGAGGGTTTCTGCCTGAACCACCAATCCAGGCAGCGAACTTCAGACACCTAGCATCCTCTGGGTGAAAAGGTTTTTCCTAATATCCCCTCTAATCCTTCTACCAATCACCTTAACTCCATGCACCCATGTCACCTTTACTTTTTTTTGCCATGCACCTTAAATCTGTATCCCTCTAGTTCTTGACCCATTTTCCAAAAGCTTGGTCGAAGGTAGGTTTTATGGAACATCCTGAAGGAAGAGAAAGAGGTAAAGAGAGGGAGAAGGTTAGGAAGAGAATTCAGAGCTTGGGACTAAGCAGCTGAAGGCACAGCCACTAGTAGTGACACAATTAAAATGGAGGATGTGCAAATGGAATTGGAGGAGCACAGATATCTCAAAGGCTTCTCGGCGGAGGGGGGGGGCGGGGGGGGGTGGGGGGTGAGGATGTTACAGAGATAGGGTACGGCGGAGTTATGAAGGGATTGGAAAACAATGATAAGGATTTTTAAAGTTGAGGCATTACCAGACCAGGAACCAATGCAAGTCAGCAAGCACAGGGTTGATAGGTGAAAAGGAATTGGTGCAAGGAAGCGCAGGTACAGCAGAGTTTCAGGTGAGCTTAAGTTGATGTAGTTTGCAAGATCAGAGGGTGACCAGGGAGAGCATTGGTGTAGTTGAGTCTAGAGGTAACAATACATGGTTGAAGGTTTCAGCAGCAGATGAGCTGAAGCAGGGGCTGAGTCGGATGATAATGAAGTGCTACTAGGCAGTCTTGATTATGGTATGGTTGTGTGGTTGAAATCTCATCTTGGGGCGAAATATGACACCAAGAGTGTGAACAGTCTGATTCCGCCACAAATAATTGGCAGCGAGAGGGCTGGAGTCGGTGGCTCATGAATAAATTTTGAAGAGGGAACCCAAGGCAATGGCTTTTGTCATCCCAATGTTTCCCAGTAAAGAGTGAGAGTTATTAATATTGATCCATTTTCCAATAGGATATACATCATAAACATTCCAATTCATTAACATTGCTGTGGTAACAATCACATTTTTCAATGATCGCATTTATGTCCACCTTAAACCACCCTTTTGCTGTCTTGATTTCATGTAAACCTTTGGGTATGTCACCAATCCTCAGTAATGAAAGACATTAAGTCCTATTTCTAGTTGGAAGAAAGGGGAGAAATGTGAAAAGAGGAAGATAGCAGCTATCCCAGACACAAAAGAAATTAATGGTTTAAATGCAAATCACTTAATTGAAAGGCACAAATCTATTAGATAATGTAAAAATTCATCTTTAAAGAAACAAGGGAACCATCAAACCCTCTCTTATTTGATCTAAAATGACTCAATTCCAATGATTGGTTCATGATATCCTCTGAAGTGACCTAACCTGCCTTCTGAGGAGTAGCTCGAGGTGGATAATAAATGTTGATACCTACCCCCACCACCACAACTGTATTAAGGCTTCAAAATGCAAGAACTACCAGTTGCAACTCACTAAAGTTACTTCAAAATCTCAAGCAACGTCTGCCATTAAGATGAATGAGTGCAACAATTTCATAGGAACACCATCAGCTCAACAGTCTCTTCCCAAGTCACACAACATCTCAGTTGGATATAAATTACTGATCCTGCTTCATCACTAGGTTAAAAACTTGGAATTCCTGACCTAACATCATTTTGGAAGCATCACCAACACAGGGGCTTCAGTAGTTCAAGAAGAAGAGGGTCTGCCATCATTACCTCAGGATAATGGATGGGGGGGGGGATAAAATGCAGCATTACGCATGTTGACTAAATGAAAAGCCTTGTCAGCATTGCCCATATCCTCAGAACAAGCTAAAAAAACATAGGGCAGAATTTACAGTTTGACATGCGAGGGACCGGCCCCACACTTCCGCCCGGAAATGACGTGCGGTTATGTCAGGCGAGCATTCCTGCACGTCACCACGCGCCATCACAATATTTTGCTGGGCGGTCACGTGATGAAGTCCTTTAGTCTTCGATCAACGCCGATTTTTAGGCGCCCGTGCAACCTTCGGGTCAGCGCACGGGCGCAACGGGCAGGCGGGTAAGAGACTTTCCTATGAACCTCATCCACGGGCAGGGTAAGAGGGCTCAGTGGGGTCGTCAATCTGCTTTGTGGAGTATTTATTGGAGAAAGTATTTTACACTTGCCTGTGTGATCTGCAATAGTTCAGAATGCATCCCAACTGCTTTTTGTGTACTCCTAACCTTCAGGTCAGCACTCTGCAGTCAGGAATTTTTTGCGGGCCTGGAAACCTCCCTTTAACCTGGGTGTGGAATCTGACATGTCCACTGGAGGCAGCTCCTCTGAGGAGGAGTGGAGGGCTAGAAGGATGTGGAGGCCAGGAGTGCACATTCAGCCTCCAGGGGAGCCACCTTCGGGAGTACATGCGCTGGCACAAGTGGCACAGGGCCAAGAGGTAATCCAAGGTGGAAGGGGCTGCAGAAGACGCCACTATCTTGTATATCACGCCAGGGTACACAAGCGGCGATGCAGTTACCTCAGTATAACTGAGGTGCAGTGCCGAAGGAGGCTCTAACTGTAAAGGGAGACAGTGAACTTTATCTTTCATTGATTGGCCCTGGGATCTCCCCTAACTGTGTGGGAGGGCACCCCCATGCCAGTGGCTCTGAAGGTCACAGCTGCCCTTAACTGCTATGCCTCTGGATCCTTCCAGGGCTCGGTGGGTGATCTTTGCGGTGTCTCCCAATCAGCTGTCCACACTTGTGTCAAGCAGGTTACAGATGCTCTGTTCGGGCGTGCATTGACCTTCATCCACTTCCACTGGGACCAGGCAAGTCAGGCACAGCGAGCCAGAGACTTCACGGCCACTGCTGGCTTCCCCCGCGTCAAGGGTGCAATAGACTGCACACATGTGGCCATCAAGGCACCAGCAGGTGAGCCTGGTGCCTTCTTCAACAGGAAGGACTTCCACTCCATGAACGTGCAGATAGTGTGTGACCACAGGATGCTGATTCTACAAGTCTGTGCAAGGTACCCAGGCAGCTCCTACGACGCCTACATCCTCAGACACTCCCAGGCACCGGATAGAATGCTCCGGCCCAGCTTGGTGGATGGCTGCTGGGTGACAAGGGCTATCCCCTCAGAAGGTGGCTCATGATGCCTCTCCACCATCCAAGAACAGAAGCTGAGCAGTGGTACAATAGGAGCCACGCCTCCACAAGGGCTGTGGTGGAGAGAGCCATCGGTCTTCTCAAGATGTGCTTCCGATGCCTGGGCCGCTGAGGGGGCGACGCAGTGGACGATGAACACGTTGACACAGTGGCTGTGGCTGCACACAATGAGTCCAGCACTGATCCTGAGGACGAGCATGCACAGGGGAACGCTGAGGGAGTAGATGATGACCCGGAAGTACGTCAAGGAGGCAGGGACATCCAGGAGGCTTTAATCCAACAAACCTTCAGCTAGCACAACACAAATGGATCAGCAGGACCAGCCTTGCCTGGCGCATCCATACTCAACACCGAAGTGCAAAATCTGCCAGGTCATCAGCAGGAACTAAGGGCCTTGTACCTAAATTTGAATGTCCAAAAAAACACTCATGACACTTTTCTTAAACATACACATGCAGAACAAATGAGCCACTCTCAGCCATGATCACACATCTGAATTTTATTTTTCAAATCATAAGTTCTCCCAATTATTAAACAATACAGTAACCAAGCAAAAAGAAATCCTAAGGGCCTAATATCGAGCCAATACAAAAGCACCAGTGAGAAACCCATGGTGTGCCTAATGTGCCTTACGTTTCTGTTTCCAGGTGCTACATCTTGGTGCTGCCCCATCTCTCGGAATGACATCTGAGACAGCCTGCTGACTCTGCTGTACTGTTGGCCTCGATGACCTTGGTGGTCATCCTCTGGCCTGTGGAGCCTGTGCTGGGCTCGCCTGGGAGGGATCTGCCAGTTCCACAGCTGGCATCTCCCCAGTCGTCGCAGCCTCACCGGATGATACGGTCACTGGAAGAGGGGTGGAGGAGCTGGTGCCCTCATCCGGAGCGCCCTGAGAGGAGCCCGTAGAGATGACAGGCAGCTGCTGCACCGACGTGAGGCTGCCTCGGACCTCCCTGCTCACCGTGTATGGATGTGCAATGAGCTGGGAAGCTTGATGCCCACACCATCTGCCACACTGGCAGTGACCAGCTGAGCTCATTGCCGATGTGAGGACTTGCTGGTTTGAGCACATCCCCAGGAAGCCCTGGCGGGTCTCCTGGAGGATGCTCTCCACGAGAGTCACCACTCTCTCCATGGAGGACGCATGGCGCTCAGACGTGGTTCATAGCTTTAGCGAGCGTCCGTGTAGACTCCTCCACTACGGACACCAAGCGAAGCATAGCCTCTTGTATCACAACCAGATGCTCCTGCACACCCGGCCGCATTTCCTGCAGCTGCTGTGTCGTGGACGACTCCAGAGGCACATCATCAGGCACCGACTGAGCATGTGCCTGGTCCCCTGCAGTCCTCCGACTGCTGGTGCCATCGGCACTCTCTATCTCTGCCAGCTCCTCCAGCGAGTGTGAAGTGCCCTCACCGCTGTGCCCCAGGACACGAGCCAATGTTCCAATGCCCACTGAGGAGCTAATATCTGCGCTGGTGCCTGCCTCGCAGAAATGGTGTGACGCTGGTGAGACCTGAGGGTCCTCAGGTGTGAGAGGGGGCATCCGCAGCTCCTCCTTCCGGCCTTGCTCTGATGATGCTGAAAGGAAGAACAAGGACAGTGGATCAGTTAGCGTGCACACACTGATAAACTTCATCCCTGTCCCCCTGGCTCATTATGCGCTCAACCTCCCAGAACCAATTGACACGAACATTGGTGGGGTGGTAAATAGTGAGGACAATAACCTTACATTACAGGAGGATATAGACAGGTTGGTCAGATGGGCTGATGAGTGCCAAATGGAATTTAATGTGGATAAGTATGAGGTGATGCACTTGGGCAGGACAAACCAAGCACGGCAATACACGATGAATGGTAGGACCCTGGAAAGTAACGAGGATCAGAGGGACCTTGGTGTGCATGTCGACTGGTTCTTTAAGGTAGCGGGACAGGTACATAAGGTGTTTAAGAAGGCATATGGCATACTTGCCTTTATTAGCCGAGGCATAGAATATTGGAGCAGGGAGGCAATGTTCGAACTGTAGAAAACGCTGCTTAGGCCACAGCTACAGCACTGCGTGCAGCTCTGAAATGCGCATTATGGGAGGGATGTGATTGCAGCGGAGAGAGTGCAGAGGATGTTTACCAGGATGTTGGCTGGCCTGGAAAGTTTCAGTTGTGAAGAGAGATTGCATAGGCTGGGGTTATTTCCCCTGGAGCAGAGGAGATTGAGAGGGGACATGATTGAGGTTTATAAACTTATGAGGGGCAAAGATAGGGTAGACAGAAAGGAACTTTTCCCCTTGACAGAGGGATCAATAACCAGGGGGAATAGATTTAAGGTAGGGGGAAGGAGGTTTACAGGGGATGTGATGAGCAACTTTTGCACCCAGAGGGTGGTAGGAATCTGGAACACACTGCCTGAAAGGGTGGTCGACGCAGAAACCCTCATAACATGTAATAAGTATTTGAATGTGCACTTGCGATGCCATGGCATACAAGGCTATGGGCCTATTGCTGGAAAATAGGATTAGAATAGGTATGTGTTTGACCCACGCATCCTCGATGTGCCGAAGGGCCTTTTTCTGTGCTACACACCTCTGACTTTATCACTCTATGACCGAGCAACGTTGCAACAATAACAAATTTTACTATCAGCAATGCTACGGTCGTTGGGAGGACATTGCGGATCTCACTAAGATAAAAGCAAAAAACTGCGGATGCTGGAAATCGTTCTGGTGAAGAGTCATACGGACTCGAAACGTTAACTGTATTCCTCTCCGTAGATGCTGTCAGACCTGCTGAGTTTTTCCAGGTATTTTTGTTTTTGTTGTGGATCTCACTGTTGGCCTCAAATACCTGGCCATGCCACCCCAGCCTCACCGACACCAGTTGACCTGGGCATGCCGCCTCTCCAGCTCAAGGGCCTCCTGCTCGAATCTGCTTAAGATGAGGAGGTGTGCCTGGCCGTCTCCAATCCTCGCTTGCTCGGACGTGTTTGAGCATTCTTCTCCTGAGAAGTAGAGAACACCATTCATTACAGCAAATTGCACATGGACTCTGCACGCGCATGCCACACCCCAACCACAGTGGGCCATATCAGGCCTCCAGTGTCTCCTGTCCCCGCTATTGCTGATCAGTCACACAAAGATAGTACACCTGCTCCCAACCCCCCCCCAACATCACTGCGTACATCACTTTAGGAACCACACGGTATTTGCTCCCATAGCAAAGATGCGCAACTATGTGCAGCGTAGAGGGCAACAGATGGTTCTTTGCCACGACACCTTGAGGCTCCCCTTCCACCGTCTCATCACCTGAATAGGACATGTGCTGGAGTTCTGAGTATGCGCCTAGCTGCATCTCCTGCAGGTTGTCCCCAGACTAGCCATGTGCGATTAAGAGCAACACATGGTGTGGGGGAGAACTCATCTCCTTATGAACCACTCAGGCTGAACTCAGCATGGGCACTATCTGCTTGTCCACCCAGCGAAGGAAAGATGCCCTAAATGATTCAATGTAGTCACGACAGTAAGACTTGCCGGGGGGGGGATGTGGGGAAGGGCCTCAAAGGCTAAGGCTACCTCCTGCGTTAAATGCCCAATGTCAACATGCTACTCACCCTGCCAGAGTGCAACAAATCGTTGAAGCGCTTTTGGCACTGGATCCAGGTGCGCCGCACCACGTCGCGGGAGCTCACCACCTCCGCCACCTCCACCCAGGCAGGTTTGATCATGTGGGCGGGCCTCCTCCTCCCATCCTGGGGGACCAACACCTCCTGCCGTGCTGCCACCTCCTCAAGGAGGGCAGCAAGGCATTCATCTGAAAAACAAGGGGCACATTGGCCCCCCGCTGGCCTACTGTGCAGCCTGGCCTGCTCCTATGGCAGACCCTGCAGCCTGCCCTGCTCCTCTGCCCTTCCCTCCAGCCTGGCCTGCTCACCCGGCCCCCTGCGGTGCGCCCTCGAATTGGCCATTGTCACCAGCCTGCAGGAGGCTGCCAGGCCTTCCTTTAAACAGGCTGCCAGGTCACCATTGGACCAGGGGATCTGTGCACACCCGCTGCCGCCCGCACACTCCCGCTATCCACGGGAGTCGGCAAATACACTGGGTGGGCCTTAATTGGCTCACCTGCATAAAATGGAAGCGCGGGACCCAATCACGGGCAGCGATAGGTCCACGCCGGCCCATGCCTGCACCTGCTCTCCTCCCCGCCACCCACAATGAAAAACTCTGCCCATAAATTTCTCCAGCACTGTTGGATTTAAAAATATATAGTTAAGGACTGAATTTACTAAAGTTGATGTAGAGACTAGAAAATAAAGATGGTATACTGATCCAGATGCACCCCCCCACCCCCCCCACTCACCCCCCGAGTCGCCTGCCTAACTCACAAACACGCACGTAACACCATATATATCTGTACAAAAGAAAAGTGCTGTGGATGCTGGTAATCTGAAATAAAATCAGAATGCTGGAAACACTCACAGTTTAGCAGCATTGTGAAGAGAGAAAGAGTTAATGTCTCATCAGAATATGTGCCTGTGTTTGCTTGGAATTGCAGTGAGCTGGTAGATCTGAAATATTTTTCAATAATTATTGCCTTGCCTCTATATTCCCAGTGTACTTTGAAAATAGTTTAATTACTATTTATAGGTTGAAATGCATGAGTTTTTTGACATGAATTCTTTTCACTCTATCGCTTAGAAATTGTCTGTTTTAGGGTTAGTTAGCCTCTAAAGTTTCTCCCATTTTTTTCCACCTTCCCATCTTCCTGAGCCATCTATTTCCTTCACCTGAGAGGAGATGGTGGCATAGTAGTAATGCTGCTGAACATGTAATCCAGAGACCAAAGCTAAGTGTCTGGAGACACAGGTTCAAATGCCACCATGGCATCTGGTTAATTCAATTAATTAAATCTGGAATTGAAAGCTAGTCTCAGAAACTGTGTCATGACACTGTCATTGTTGTAAAAACCCATCTGGTTCACTAATGCCCTTTAGGGAAAGAAATCGAGTCCGTCCTTACCTCATCTGGCCGACGTGTGACTCCAGATCCACAGCAATGTGGTTGACTCTTAATTGCCTTCTGAAGGGGCCTAGCAAGCCATTCACCCCAAGGACAACAAATGTTGGACTTGACAACACCCGCCTCCCAAGAAAGAACAAGTTTTTAAAAAAAGAGATGGCCAACACACTTCCAGACAATGCACTTTTGCATAATGCTAGCAAATACACAAGATAATTGTAGGAAGAGATGATGGCTTGGTGACAATATTCCTTCCTTTTGGGTATATGCCTACCCTTTGCTTAAAGGATTCCCAATACAGTGCAGTTGATATAATACCAGTGAAATAAGGAATTAAACTTGAATATAACTACTTTGTGGCACTATGCATAGTTTTCCAATATCTAGCACCAATATTTCAATTTACAGCTAGTCTTTGCTCTGTTTGTTGCAGTGAATTGAAAACAATTTCTGACATAGATTTTTAAAAAATCTATTGGTTTTGTCTATTGTGTAGCAATTTCAGATAGCCAATGTGGCAGGTAGGATTAGAGCATTCAAACTTAAGAGGGCACCAGCAGATAAGATCAGAGATTGCAAAACTGGTAAAAAGACAGAGTTAAAGGATGGAATATTATGGCCCCATCGTGGTGGGGACAGGGCTGTAAAATGAGGCGAGCCATTCAAAATTCCATTGACTTCAGTCGGACCGTAAAATCCCACCCGTGTAAAATTCCGCCCAAAGATTCTGTGTCTGAATATACACAGCATTTGTAACAAAATGGATGAATTGTTAGCACAGATAGAAATAAACATGTACAAACTGATAGTCATTACAAAGACAAGCCTCCGCGTTCAAAGGATCATCCTCCGCCATTTCCGTCAACTCCAGCACGATGCCACCACCAAACACATCTTCCCTTCAATCCCCCCGTAGGCATTCTGTAAGGATCACTCCCTCTGGGACACCCTGGTTCACTCCTCCATCACCCCCAACACCTCAACCCCCTCCCACAGCACCTTCCCATGCAATTGGAGAAGGTGCAACACCTGCCCCTTTCCTTTTCCCCTTCTCACCGTCCAAGGGCCCAAACACTCCTTTTAAGTGAAGCAGCGCTTCACTTGCTCTTCCCTCAATTTGGTCTTCTGCATTCGCTGCTCCCAATGCGGTCACTTCTACATTGGAGATTGGGTGACCACTTTGTAGAACACCTTCGATCTGTCCTCAAGCATGACCCAGACCTTCCTGTCACTTGCCAGTTCAACGCACCACCCTGATCTCATGCCCACATGTCCATCCTTGGCCTGCTGCAATGTTCCAGCGAAGCTCAACGCAAACTAGAGGAACAGCACCTCATCTTCCGATTGTGCACTTTACAACCTTCCGGACTTAACATTGAGTTCAACAACTTCAGATCATGAACCTCCATCCTCACCCCTTTTTGATCCCCTTCTTTCAAATATTTATTTTTTACATGTATTTTTTTTCACCCACCTATTTCTGTTATTAATTTTTAAACTTATTTCCATTCATTGTTTTATCCCCACCTTTTAGCCTATTTTGATCATTTCTCCCACACCGTCCCCCACCCCACTCCACCCCCACTAGGGCCATCTGTCACTTGTTCATCCTGCTTTCTACTCTTAATGTCACCATCAGCACCTCCTTTAGCCAGCATCACCACCATCAACACTCCTTCGACCTTTTGTTTATGACATCTTTTGCAATCTCTCCTTTGCCTCCACCTATCGCTGGCCTTCTATCTAGCTTCACCTGTCCCAACCCCCTTACACAGTGTATATTTCACCACATTTCTACTCCTTAGTTCTGAAGAAGAGTCATGCAGACTTGAAACGTTAACTCTGTCTCTCTCTGCACAGATGCTGTCAGACCTGCTGAGTTTTTCCAGCAATTTTTGTTTTTGTTTCTGATTTCCAGCATCCGCAGTATTTAGCTTTTATCTTAGTGCCACATCAAAGGTAACTACGCAAAATAAGAGCACCTGATGTAGGGGGTAACATATTAGCGTGGATAGAGGATTGATTAGCTAACGGGAAGCAGAGAGTAGGGATAAATGTGTTTTTTTTGGGTTGATAAGCTGTAACTAGTGGAGTGCCACTGCAATCATTGCTGGGACCAACTATTTACAATCTATGCCAATGACTTAGATGAAAGGACCAAATGTGTGGTAGCTAAATTTGTCAATTACACTAAGATAGGTAGGAAAGTAAGTTGTCAAGAGATAAATAGTCTACCAAGGAACATAGCTAGGTTAAGTGAGCAAACAAAAAGTTGGCAGATGGAGTATAATGTGGGGAACTTGTCCACTTTGGCAGGAAGAATAAAATAGTGGTATACTATTTAAATGGAGAGAGATTGCAGAACTCGGTGGTACAGAGGGATCTGGGTGTCCTCGTTTATGTATCATAAAAAGTTAGTACACAGGGGGTGCAGAGGAGATTCACCAGGATGATGCCTGGGATGAAACATTTAAGTTATGAAGAGAGGTTGGATAGACTTGGGTTGTTTTCATTGGAACAGAGAAGACTGAGGGGCGACCTGATCGAGGTGTACAAGATTATGAGGGGCATGGACAGGGTGGATAGGGAGCAGCTGTTCCCCTTAGTTACAAGGGGGCATAAATTCAAGATGAGGGGCAGGAGGTTTAGGGGGGATTTGAGGAAAAACTTTTTTACCCAGAGGGTGGTGACGGTCTGGAATGCACTGCCTGGGAAGGTGTTGGAGGCGGGTTGCCTCACATCCTTTAAAAAGAACCTGGATGAGCACTTGGCACGTCATAACATTCAAGGCTATGAGCCAAGTGCTGGTAAATGGGATTAGATAGGTAGGTCAAGTGTTTCTCATGTGTCGGTGCAGACTCGATGGGCCAAAGGGCCTCTTCTGCACTGTGTGCTTCTGTGATACATCAAGTGATTAGGAAAGCAAATGGAATGCTGCTGTTTATTGCAAGGGGAATGGAATATAAAAGTACCAAAGTTTTACTGCAGCTGTACAGGGCCTTGAAAGGACCACATCTGGAGTTCTTTGTACAGTTTTTGTCTCCTTTCTTTAAAAAGGATATAAATGTGTTAGAAGCAGTGCAGGGAAGGTACACTGGACTCATTCCTGGGATGAAGGGCTTATCTTATGAAGAAATGTTGAACAGGTTAGCCTATACCCATAGGCGCTTTGAAGAATGAGAGATGATCTTATTGAAACAGATATGATGCTGAGAGGACTTGATAGGGTAGATACTGGGAGGATGTTTTCTATTGTGGGGGAGACTAGAACTATGGTACATGGTTTAAAAACAAGAAGTCTCCCTTTTAAGACGGAGATAAGGAGAAATTGTTTTTCTTAGTTAATCTGTGGAATTCTCTTCCTGAGAAAGCAGTGGAAGCTGGGTCATTGGATTTATTCAAGGCTAGGTTAGCCAGATTTTTGATAGACAAGGGAGCCAAGGGTTATGGAGGGGCAGACAGGAAAGTGGAGTTGAGACAACAGCCACATCTGCCCTGATCTTATTGAGTGATGGAGCAGACTTAAAGGGCCAAATGCTCCTGCTCCTAAGTGCTATGTTCCCATGTTGAAGTGGTAATAATATGGGCTGATTTTTCAGTGTCAAGAGTTTTACTTCTGGAACTGAGTCTGGAAGCAAACTGATGTTGGTTGGTGTCCATTACCACTTGAAATCTGTTTCCTAGCAGAGTGCTTCCAGGATTGACAATTATCTCAATTGCGGTATTTCTACAGATTAGCCTTCTTCTGTGATTTTACACTCATTTCCAATAGCTGAAAAATATTTAACTAAGGCTAGAAATTTGAACAGGTGAAACAACACTGTAGATCCTGAGATATAAGACAACCCCTTCTTTTTTGGCGTTAAAATACACGCGTAGGCCTACTTAAGCCGATCCCCTATTTTTCAGCTGATAGATGCTTGTTTAGGGATATTATTTGCCTAAGGAGTTGGCCTCCATTTTCAGCTCAGAATTGCATGTTTAGGGTTGTTCTTGCCTTACAAGTTGTGCATGGGATTAAGCAGGTGATATGGGCCATGTTGCTAGGAAGATGCAGGGGAGTTTAAAACACACCACATTGGGCAGATCATGCGTAGCCACTGGTGAACAGAAATGTGTCCTCCTGCATCAACATTGGCGCTGCACATTTTATACTTGTTTTTGGAAGAATTTTTCGAAGGTTCTAAGGTTGACTTATGTGCCATAATTTACAGTAAATCAAAATTATTTGCTAAAAGCAAATTATTCTAACTCTTGAGTACAGGACAAATAGATAGGCTAATGAGAGCGCTGCTGCACTTTCTCCAACAGTTAGAAAATCTCTAAGACTGAAACTTGCATGGTCTTTAGCACTCACATGGTGAGTAATGCAACTTCAGTTGTCTTGCTAATAGAGTGCTAAAAAGATCAAAAGATAAATACGGATGAGGAAAACCATTGGGCCCACTTGCCATCTAGAAAGACTCACCCTTTCACCCCCAGCATGTGGTAAATAACTCACAAATAATTAAAAGGTTATCATCTTCACCATTCTATCTTGTAGTCCGTTCTAAATGGTGATGATTCTTTTTGTGGCATCGCTCTTAAATTTTGTGATGACCTTTGACCCGGAAGCAGTGCAGTAATGGAAATTTGTAATTTCTTTAAAATGTCTAGGGAACCTGTAATTGTTTTTAAGAATGTTCGCAAAGGAGTTTTAAGAGCTTACATCAATTTTCAAGAGATCAATTTGTAATGTACGAGAGATTGAGAATCACAACTGACACAATTTTACTGTAAATCCAACCGCTTTTATTAGCATAAAGCTTAAACAAATAGAAATAATTTGGAAAACATACAGTTACCCTCCAGGTAGTCAGCCCAGGTTGACTGCAGCTTGATTGGATCTGACCTGACTAGGACCAATCTGCTTCCAGCAGGATTCTCTTGTTGATGGTCTCACTCCTGATGGCACCATGCTGATAAGGATTCTTAGCCTCCTTTTATCCTTTGGCTGTACAACAGCTGTGCTTGTATTGATCCTTAACTGGCTTCTGGGGTACGTGAGCAGTCTCTGGTCCACCTTGAACTGAACCTAACGAACTATGCATGATATTTTGGACTGCCTCCAGTTACTCCTCCTGCACGTAGTCGTGTAACCATAGGACATCTGGTGCACTTGCCTTTTGCCTCTTTCAAATTCAACCATCTCAAATTCAACCACCCCGAAGTTATGAGTCATGTCTGTATCAAAAGTCATTGAAAAAAATAACCGTGGTACAAGCAGATTTTTGTGGGCTTAAAGAGGGAGAATTATTCATTCACACATTTACCCCGAAAGACCTATGCTACATCAGTCATACACCCCACACCCCACACTCAAAGATACAATTAAAGAAGATAGTGCACTTCTAAAAGTATACAACCAAAGGAATAGTTAACAGTTCACTAATCTTTATGATTCCAGTGAAGAAGGAAGCTTTTCCCAATCTTGAATTGTAGTTCAGGTAAGATTACATGGCTGTGGGTCAGAAATCAGGATTACCTTGAAGAGAAGAATGTTCAGGCAATTGTGGCAGTTGTATCAGGAGGTCCAATATCTTTTCAGGTGAACTCGATGCTTTGGAATCAGGCTGGGAGGCTTTTTAAAAGACTTCTTAGCCTCTTGGTTCTTAAAAGACCAAGGTGGCATAGCCTTTCTCTGCAGCTGTTGTCTTGTCAGTGTTATTCTGCAGAATGCCCCAGGGTCTCTTCTGAGTTTTGGGATAAAAGGATTTCAGTATCAGAGAATCAGTTTCAGTCACATGATCAACAGTCATTGATATACAATAAAATGTAGATGTTGGTCTTTCATACTTAACTTGTGGATAACTGGCCTTGTCAGCTTTCCTTTGTCACATTGCAAACCTGGAGACAGAGTGTATGAGTCTATTGATTCAGTATTTTGGAGTAAACTTTGAACAGTGGCAGGTGTGTTTTCCACAAAGAAGTGTTGTCTAGGCATGTCCATTCAAGGGGAACCACACCCCCACCCCTCCCCCCACCCAGTATGATTCAATTCAGAAATTTCTGGAAGTTTGATAGTCTTGGTTGATGTTGCAAAGGTCACCTGACCTTGGCAGTTATCAAAACAGTTCATTAGTGTTCCTTTTTAGATAAATAAAGGCAGTTTCAAAAGCTTCCATTCGAGCACAGTCCATGGTTAAAGTTATGAATATGATATGTCTTTTACTGGGCAAGACAGTGTATAATCTTAACTTACTTTCACTCACTTTACTTTCAATTTCAACAGAATTTTCATAATTAACTTTTCTTGGCACAGAAGCTGGGTATCAGCTATAGTCACGGTTTCAATTTAATTTCTATTCCTTTTGTTTCTTTTTAATTGTCAATTCAGCAGCTCATTATTATCATCCCAGCTTCACTGCACCAGGTTTGTCCCCACACAGTTACAGTTGACACCACAGTATCACACCGGCTCAGTTGACTTAACAGTTCATCAATTTATAACTTAAAGATAAAATTCATAAAACTTCAATGAATGATTCTCTCTCTTAGGAGTTTTTCCTAACTTAACGCTGGGACTAAGTCATTTGCAGGCAGTTTTTCAACCTCCTTGTCCCTTGCCAACAGCAATACTATACGCATAATACAAATGACAAGCTTAAACCAACATCCAAGACAGGACCATAAAGAGCTAAACAACTTGTAGTTCTGTGCGGAGAACAGTGAAACTGACACACACTTACACAAATTGAAAGTCTTTCATTTACAAATCAGGAAGTTTCTAACCACGCACCCTGTCCTGGTGGCCCTTGACCTGGAAGCAGTATCAACAGTAAGGAAGTTAACATATGAAGCCTTGTGGCCAGATAAAAAGGAGAGCTGCTGACACAAAGGAGAGCTGTAGGCAAATTTTTCTGTTTGGCAGTAAGAAAAAAATAGAAGTCCAGAAGCTCTTGGGGAAGCGATGTGCAAGCAAGCTGAATCCTAAGGAGCGGTGTGAATAGCTTAGACATGCGGAAGACCTGAGTGTTTGTATCCAAAGTGGCCAGACATGAACCAGGGCATTATTGGTTGGTCAGTTGAAGAGGAACTCTAGAAAGCCACACCATCAGGAGTATGGTGGCCTGAGGGTGAGGGAGTTCATAGAAGTGTGCTTTGCTAATGATAATTATGCCTGTAAAACATGGAGATGAAAGCTGTGCTCTGATAGGACTCAACCTACCCTGTGTGAAGAAAGGACAGCATATTATGGAACTGTGTAACTATGTAGTGCGGGGATTGATGCGAGTACTTGTGGTTGCACAAGATTAATTTTTGTTGTATCGACTATTCAAAGTGAAATTTACTTTTTCATTTGAATTATCGTTTGCTAGTTAATTCGTGTGTAATTAACGTTGGACCTGATTCGCATTGAAGTAAAAGCTACAAAAAGTGGAAACTTGTTAGTAATTTCTTCATTTGGGGGTCATTCAGTAAATTTGGTTATTTTGGTTTATGATTTCTCCATGGGTACATAATAATTACTCTTTATTTGTTTGAACTTGTGTGCCTTTGATCTATTCTTGCAAAGTGTTCTCTCCAAGTAATGAATCACCAGCACCTAGACAAGCAAAGTCACTTGTTTAGTCCTTAACCTGTCATGTCCTATTCACAACGGACTTCACACAGGTTCAAATAAGGTAGGACATCTTTCTGCTCCATTTAACAAGCTGTCTCTGGGACTATGGTGTGGATGGCTTGTCTTCTACCCTGGTAAGGAATATTTGCATCAGTATTCATGGTTTAATTTGCATTATCTCTTTCCTCTCCTAGCATTCAATCTGACTACTGACTCCATGTTGAGGGTATACTTAAGTAGACCCGATACAATGTACAGTTTTGATTGCAAAGACATGGTGCAAAGAACAGCTATGAGGCGTTTTCTTGAATACCTGAGATATGAAGAACTCTGAAGAGATTTATGTTTTTCAGCCTTGAAAGGAAGCACTTGAGAAGTGATCTTACTGAAGTACAGAAGATGGTTACAGAATATTTTAAATCAATATATGACCGTAAGATGAGGGTATAGAGCTTCAATCTATTAAAATACTGGAACAATGACAGAATATTCCTCTTCACATAAAGAATGATCATTATATGCAACAAAGTTCTAGGAAGGGTGTTGAAGATGTAAAGCCTGTGGTTTTTAAATAATTAATTGCATGCTGAATTGGAGAGAATTTAGGCTGTCTCTGGCTGGATAAATTAATGGAGTCCTCATTCTTAATTATCCTATGACCTTGGAACAAATTTGACAATTTGTAGCAGAGAAAATAATGTTGACTGCATGCAACTGGATGCATTATAATATTGCTTATTACTAAACTACATTAGCATGATTACCTAATAAAGTTTGTGTGTATGCTCATTAGTGCCAAACTCAGGAATAATAAGGTTACGTGAAAGACACTGATGTGGGCCTGAATTTCACCAAGGGTGAGGTGGGGGGGGGAACATATTGCCCACCCTCCCCCCACCATTGCAAGAATTGGCCAGCAGCCGGGGTGGGGGAGGTCCCACTCTCAAGAGATGCCAGCCAATCTGACTGGCCGGCAGGTCTAGCAGTCCCAGCAATGCCAGTGCTGTGTAGTGGATGCTGCTGGACTGTAAGCAGTCCCATAAAGAACTTCAATGAATCTGTTACAGACAAGAGGGGGGTTAACTTAAACAGACCTGAATTCTCCTCTCACCACCTGTCTATAAACAGAAAGATGTTTTTTGTGTGATCCAATTTTCTAATAACCCCACAGCAGACTTGGGGTAGGGTGAACTCAGAGGGTTAGTTTATTTGAACACACACAAAACGTGTTGGCGGGAGGTGGGGGTGGGGGGTGGGGGGGCGGTTTCACTACATAGCCCCCTGTGCACTCATACAGTAAAAGAGGGATGGAGAAAGAAAGATTTACAGAGCAAAGACCACAGAGAAAAGAATTATTTGCTTCATGTGACTCCAGAGTCCAGAATCAAAGCCCAATGATGTATTCGTTCACAGAGATCGGCAGGCTGAACTGAGGCTGGATAAATTAACTTTTCCAGTAGAGTTGATTTCCACGACAAGATAGGCACACAGAGATAAAACAGCCTTGTAGGCGATGGCACAAAAGGTCCAGTAGAAACAGTGTAGACGTGGCCAGGCATTCAAACCTGGACAAAGCTTCTTTTCTGTACTGCTGCTTGATAGATTGAAAAATGGCAGACTGAGCTTTTCAGCTCCGCAAAGTAATATTACTGGATCCCCCAGCTAGGGGTTCATGTCACATGAGTCCCACTCTGGCTTTGATAAAGGGGGTGAATTCTTTCATCTGGATCCCTGAGATTATGTTCCAACCATTCAGTATTAAAAGGAGACTGCAGGATTCTTTGTCCTAGCAGACACATCGGCTCCAGTTGGCCAGGCTTGGCTTATGAAATGTAGATGGCCTTTATATAGTTCCCTTTGAATGTGGTCTCTGCACCCACAGGGTCATTAGTGTCTCATCAGAGATAAGAAGATGCGAGTTTCTGTGATACTGCCATATTAGCTCATATTTATCGAGGGTCACAGACAGACATAGCTTCAGCCATAAGTCCTGGACTTTTAGGGTGTGGAGGGATCAGGCAGCCTAGGGAGGGGGCCAAGAGGGATGGGGTGGGTTTTGGAAGCCATGCGAGGAAGAACAATAGGGCTAAGATCTTGGTGGGATGTGCAAGAGGAATTCGTACCCCAGATGTGCAAAGTGCTGTGTCCTCCTTCTTTCCCACCTTTTGGAAGAAATGTTTCAAAAGCAGACTCCCCTCTCACCCACCTGCCCCTGCCACCAGTTTTATGGTTTGGGCAGCATGAAATAGAGGTCAGTTGGCTTGGTAACAAGCTCAATTGTCTGTCAATTATTCTTTTTTAAAATAGCGGACGGGCTGCTGATTTTGGCACCCATCCACTCATCATATTATAGGGATTGGGTTGGGGGGGTTGGCTTGCCCATCTTATTTTATGTGCCCCTGGCCCCCACCAAAAACACAGCCATAAAATCCAGCCTATGATAAAAATAAGATAGTTGAATGATGAGCAGAGAGGGAAAGGGAGACTGCCACATTACTTGAAGCTGCAATGCATGTATTCTATGTACATATTATTGCCTGCTTTTCCTGTTTTGATATGATTATAAACTTGTTAATAGCATTTATTCTAGTCTTCTGGTCAGATAGACTACCCTGCATGATTACACTTCAATAAAAAGATCTGAAAAGATTGGCATGCTTTATTTTTAAATGTGTTTATAAAGTCCAACTCACCTTTCTGATGTTGACAGGATTCATAGAAAGCTGAGGTGTAACTGATACATTTGATGAGAATGGAGACTATAACCTGAACAACAGCATAACATTCCCATTACATCCCTCTTTAAGTCTTCATCATCCTTACAATAATTTTGGAGAAAAGCAATTGTTTCAGGAGTGATTGCTTTGAAACAACTCTCATCTTTGTATTTTATTGAAACAAATTCATTTTCAATGGAAAGATTCTATTTAATGAGACCCCTAACATCATTCAAAATAATGTCACCGGAATCACTGAGTGGAATGTCTAACTTGTCTGTGGCATAAAAATTGGCATTACTACAGCAATTAAATAGTTTGATTTTATGTTTATCAGTCATTGTGAGATGGAATTTCCCAAAAACTAGTGCAAAACAAGTAAAAATATTGAAAATCCTCTGGCCTTGTGAATAGAAATCTCTACAGTCTGTGAAAGTGATGTGTGAATGCTACACCCCAGAGGGCAATAGTCATGTGGCTGACTTGCACTGTACAACTGCCACATCTTGTTTGATTTGGGCTGTTTTAAAAACTCCTAAACCTTTATGACAAGGGTCAATTAAATGAACAAAGTTGTTTTGCAAACTTGCTTCTTACGATCTACAAAATTTTCCCCATAATACATATCATATATTTGGATGTCTTTGTAACCCACTTCCAATTATTGTCCTGTTAACTTGCAATAAATGTCAAAGAGTAAAATGACCTTTTTGTCATTGCCATTCGGCAATGCTAAAGCTTTTTTATGAAATGACGCAAGAGGTTAGCAGTGCACAGGTTGGCCACCCGCTTCTGTCAGCAGTGAGCTTGTTTTAGAGGTGGCAAGGTTGGGCATCCAGCTTCAACTCAATTTCTTACGATCCAGTGCAAGTTGTGTTGTTCAGAAGCTGATCTGTCCAACAGGAAGCTTGGTCCAGTGGCGAGATGAGTGAGAGGGAGGGGAGAGTCTCGGGGAGCAGTGATCCACATTATTCTTGTTGAACATTTCTCCACATTGAACTTCATCTGCCATCTGCCTGCCCATTCCACCAACTTGTCTATGCCCTTTTTGAAGTTCTACACTGTTCTCCTTACAGTTTACAATGCTTCCCAGCTGTATTATCCACAAATTTCAATTTTTTTCCTTGTATACCAATGTGTAGATCATTAATATATATCAGGAAAAGCAAGGGTCCCAACACTGACCCCTTGGGAAACCTTCCTCCAGCCCAAAAAACATCCATTAACCATTACTCTGTTTCCTGTCACACGACCAATTTTGCATCCATGTTGCTACTGCCCCTTTTATTCCATGAGCTATAACTTTTCTCACAAGGCTGTTGTGTGTGTGGCACTGTGAATAAGCTACAATAATTCAAGTGAGGTATTCAGAAGAAATTTCTAAATTATTCAGGCTTTGCTTTCAGGGTTGATGATCAGCTAACCTTGTCTTAAAATTAGAATGTAGCTCAGCTCTTGTAATCTATTATAATGCAATCTACTGAACTTCTGAATGAATCTACAAACTTGAATAATTCACAGGCATTATTTTTTTCCCAAGTGTTTGTGAAAAACTAGGAAGGTCAGAGTTTAGCTTGGCTAGGAACAGAAAAGTCTGTGGCTCTATTGTAATCCATTGTAATCTGTTATCAAATCACTCTCTTCAGGAACTGGATTAGAGATAGAAGAAAGTTAGATTGGGGGCATGGAAAAAGGAAAGATGAGAGAAAAAATTACCGACCTGAAATGATGAGGCTTAGTTGTTCTTCACTAATCTTGGTTATAAATAACCTGCATATGCTACTAGGAAGAAAATAAGGCTTTTGATTCAGCACACAGCACAAGTTGACCAGCTTCATAACCGTAATCTTGGTCCATAACTTGTTGATTCTGAGCAACGTGTTGTAGAAAAACTGTTTTTTTTTCAATTCATTCATGGGATTTGGGTATCGCTGGCCAGGCAAGAATTTATTGCCCTTGTTCAGAAGGTATTTAAGAGTCAACCACATTGCTGTGGGGCTGGAGTCACGTGTGGGCCAGACCAGGTAAGGACAGCAGATTTCCTTCCCTCAAGAACATTAGTGAACCAGAAATCAAAGTGGCTACATACTGTTTAACTTCATGAATGAGAACAGCAAATTCACCAGATCTTCTGATTTTGGTAAATAAATAATTTTAAAAATAAAATAAAAGCACAAATTATATCATGTAAAACACGACGTAAAATCTTATCTATATGTAATATTGGATGATATATATGCACAGGTATTAGCCTTCGTTAAGTGGTAGTGCTATCACGAGCCAAAACATTGTGGGTTCAAGCCCCACTCCCGAGACTTGAGCACATTATCTAGCCTGCCACTTAAGTGCAGTACTGAGGGAGTTTTGCATTGGCAGAGATGCCATTTTTCTAGATAGACGTTAAAACGGGGCATCACTTACTTTCTCAGGTAGAAGTGGAAAAATCCCAGGGCGCTGTTCGAAGAATAACGCTGGAGTTCTGGCTGAGTGCCCCAGCCTCAACCAACCAACATCTAAAGCAGATAATCTGATGATTTATTTTGTTGCTATTTGCTGAGCACAAATTGGCTACTACATTTCCTACATTGTAACAGTGACTGCACTTCGAATGTAATTTATTGGCTGTAAAGTGCTTTGGGGCATCTTTGAAATCATGTAAGGTGCTATGTAAATGAAAGCTCTTTTCCTTGATGTGGTATCGTTGATGAACGGACCACAGGAGACTTAGGTACAGGTTACGATCGTTTATTCGAGCAATTGCAAGGAGGGCACCATCTCAATACAGCTTGAGACAGTACTCTGCTAAACTACAACTTCACTTTATTTATACATTATTGGTCACGTACAAGAACATCCTCCAGATTCCGATCTTGTCAACATATAGGTTAACATTAAACAGACAAGTCTCTGGTACAAAGGTACATGCATCATCTGACCCTACTTTCACCCAGGCCTTCCTATCTAAGCTGGGACCATCTGTCCTTCCCCTATCTGTTGAAGAGCGCACTTAATCTATGTTATTGCCATTCTCTGTCTCCAGTCTAACTCCCAGGACCTTGCTGGTGATTGCAAACCCTGAGGGTGTACAAAGTTTGTATATGGTTCATCTGGTTTAACTGTTTAATTGTTGATTTACTGATTTGCGCTGGCCTGCCTATAGATTCTAATTTAAGTAATTCATTCCCTTATAATGAATTCTCCCTTACCATAAATTCTCATTTACTTTCTTCCCTCTAACATCCTCTATGCATACTAGTGGAATCATGCCTCACCCCACCACCCCGCCCTGCCACCGGGAGCATGTAGTCATTGCAGATGAGGGCAGACAATCCCGCAGGAACTGTAAAAATAGTTTCCCGACAGCTGGAATCGATGGCAGGAACTTGCGGTCCCAATTGCCTTGGTGGGTCGCCATTCCCATCAGAAGCCACCACGCAGCACTGTCAGGTTGCAAATGAGCCCCCGGCTGCAATTCTCCCCCACCGTCCAATCGTACCCCTCCCCCCAGCTGGTGCGATTTCACGTCGGTCCAGAAGATGTCCTGACCAACATGATGTGCATATGTTGGGACTTACCTAGATGAAGGCCTGGAGCTGCTTGCAAAGTGTGGAAGAGATGGAGGCCTCCCACAACCTTGGACCCTGAAAAATCACTTGCAGCAATGGGGGGGTGGAGCATCTTATCATGTGGATCCCTGAGCTGCCGCTGGACGGCTGAATGAGGTACTATTGAGCAGCGATAAATTGCGTTTGGAAAGTGGGGCCATTAGACAGGGAAGAGAATAATGACGAGGTGGAGCAGGTGTGAAGGCCTAGAGGGGGGCAGGGGAGGTTACGGTGGTAGGGAAAAGAGTGGGATTGCTGCAGGGGTCATGGAGTGGGTGAGGTGGTTTAAGGAGTGGGAGGGTGGGAAGAGCTGTGTTGGAGTACAGGCAGTGAGAGGATGTGCATGCGTGAACGGGCAGTGGTGGGGGTGTACAGGTGTGAACGGGCAGTGGTGGGGTGTGTGCAGGTGTGAATGGGCAGTGGGGGGGTGTGCGGGTGTGAACGGGCAGTGAGGGGCTATGATGTACAGGTGTGTATGGGCAGTAGAGGAGGAGGAGGAAAGTGGGGGGGTGGGGCAGTGAGAAAGAGAGAAGGGGTTCAGATGGAGGGGTCTGTGCTGTCACCCAGTGAGTCCTGGGGGACATACTGAGTAATTGTTGATAGGAAGGGATGGTGAGGGTTAAAGGAGACAGTGGGAGCTGATAGGATGGGAGAGCGAGGGTTCAGCGATGACAGGTGAAGGGGCGCTGAGGATTGTTGGGGGGAAACACAGAAGTGAAAGCAGGTTCTAGAGGCCAGCAGATTGACGGTCAAATGTTACAGCTGGTGGGGGTCAAGGGTTATGTGGGGGTTGGTATTGGTCGTGGTGGTAGAGGCAAAGGTATTGGACTGCACTTCAAACGTAACACGAACCACGGCCACTCGAACTATCCAGAGCCTCATGGTGGAGATCTTGTGATGCTGAATGGGAGTTGGGTCATCAGGGGTGGGCAGAGCTGGTCATCCCAACTGGACAACTGAAGGGGAACCCAGCATGTAGTATTTACAATGCTAGGGCGTCAGAACAGACGAGTGTGTGAAGGGCAAAGGCTCAGCGTGTGCAGGAGACTTCTTGCACATGGCTTGCAAGGGCCCTGGCAAATATCTTGGCCTCGTTGTACATGCATTCTCCCGGGCCACAGAGAGCCAGCCTGGGATGTCCCTCTGAAGCTGGGTGCACAGTGAGTAAGAATCACAATGAAATATAAGACTGGATTAAAGTGAAAGTGTAGTCTATTTACAAAAGCGTATGAACAGTGAACAGTTATTGTGCACCCATGCAACCACTTAAGAAATTAGAACTTCTTAATTTTGTGCACCCTGCGCTCCCCCGACCTCCGCAACAGGACTTGAGGCAGCCTGCTGACCACTATGTCCTTGATGACTTTGGCGGGCGTCCTCTGTGTTTGGGGTCTGGAGGGCCCTAGCTCACTTTGGGTCTCCTGCTCTGGTGCAGCTGCACTCTCTGCACTCAGTTGAGGCTCCTGGGATCACAGACTGAGGGGATTCCGAAGGACCTCTAACCCTCAGAATCCTGAGTAGATGTCCCACGGGTCTCTGCCTGCTGTTCCCCTTTCCTTTGGGTGCCCGAGGGCCCCTTCCTGACGCCTTGAGAAGGGGCACCTGGATGGACGTTGAGGTGCCCTGTCACAGTCTCGTGTACCCACAGCGAAACCTTGCCCATGGATTCTGCGATGGAAGGCAGGTCTGCGCGCATCTCCAGCAGAAACTGATCATTCTGCTGGTCAAGGGTCTTCATGCCGTCTGCCACCTTCCCCATGGAGACCTCGATGCACGCATATGTCAGTACCACTTCAGAGAACTGGAAGACAGACTCCTCCGCCTCATGTGCCATTCTGTTCAGGGCCTCCTGCACC
Organism: Cetorhinus maximus; assembly: GCF_964194155.1. Taxonomy (NCBI): domain Eukaryota; kingdom Metazoa; phylum Chordata; class Chondrichthyes; order Lamniformes; family Cetorhinidae; genus Cetorhinus; species Cetorhinus maximus. The sequence goes on from NC_135888.1 coordinate 123,794,094, forward strand.
TCTGCCTGATGCCCCCAGCGTCTCCTGCTGCATGTCAATCATCCTGTCCAGGGCCGATCCCAGAGGCTTGTCATCTGACTCGGACTTTGCATGGTCCTCTTCCCCAGCAGTCCTCCAAGTACCAAAGAATTTGGATACCCCTGCCTCCTCCTACTGTGGAAACGTGTCTGCACAGTGACTACCAGAATGTGAATCCCTGCCTAAACTAGTTCTCGTACCCATCGAGGTGTGTGCCTCTGGGCTGGGAGATGGTGCAGGTGACTGCTGTGACAGCTTCGCAGGTGAAATGTCTTGTTCGTCCTCATCTTCCTCGCTCATTTACGGGCTGCTGGGTGTGGTGGACTCGGCCTTGGGGTTTGGCCTCACCGTCTTCTTGGTGGCACCTGTAATTGCGAGAGGAGAGAGTGAGAGACTGCATGGGCTACCTCTAGCATGGCACCACGCATGACCCCTGGATTTCTAGGTAAAGACATGAAGCATTATCCCTTACTGGATGGGGCCCGGACGCCGAACCTCCCCTGCCAGCTTGGGAGTCACTTCACTTGTTGTCAGGTACTGGAGTTGAGCCATGCCCCCTCCCGTCCTCTCTCTCTTCTGCTTGTTGTGCATCAATTTGGCCTGCACAAAGAGAAAATGGTTTGAGAGCATTTGGGAGCAGGTGGTGCACACATGCTGCCAGTCGACAGGCTACTATATGCCATGTGAAAGTTCCACTGCACCTCGGCCACTAGGGGTCTCTGGCAGCACCCTCCAAAACAGGAAGCTCATACATGCAGAAGGAATAAACAGGTGGAGGCATGGCATCTGCTGCACTTGCCGGTGTCCACTATGCTAGATACCCCCACCCCTTTCCACAATGACCTCTCTGTGTGGCAGGGCTAATGACCTGCAGTTGCCTCTGTACCTGCAGACTACATGAACTGCAGTATGACCTTGAGGCATCAGCGATTCACGCTGAGATATCCTTCATGCACAGGCAGCACTGATGGTAGCCTGTCCATGGAGGCCCATCACCCAGTTCCCACTCTGAGATAAGTTTGAGCAGTAGAGGTTTCACTTACCCTGGCGATGCAGATGAGGTCATTCGTCCTTTTCCTGCACTACAGGGCTGTCCTCTGATGTGCGCTGTTCGCACCCTGGCGACTGCCTCCTATGCAGGGTAGGTGAGTTAGGTGGGCCTCCTCCTTTACTCCCTGGGGTACAGGACACCTCTCTTCTCCTCCATTGCATTCAGCAGCACCTCCAGGGATGTGTCACTAAACCTGGGTGCTGGTGCAGCTTGCTGTCTGAGCCATTTCCTAGACCGCTGTTCAGATTCGGCGAGAGCAGCAGCTGTCCGGGCGCCTGTTAAATATGGCGCGGTACGCGACATCCTGCCAGCCCTGCTGTGTAAACAAAGCCTCGGCAAACCCCCAGCTCCATATTAATGAGCCCAATGTCACACGATTCTGCGCGATTTCCCACTGGGCTCCACTGAGGGCAATATTCCCGTTTCCATCCCCCATCACGGCACTTAGGCCCAGAGTGGAAAATCCCAGCCATCGTATTGAACAGCTTGTTAATTCTTCAGTCAGCTTTGATCAGCAATCCATAAACTTTGACCACCAAAAATTAATTCAATGTTTTACGCAATCTTTTAAAAAATCCCCAGATGATTAACAATCCAAAGTCACATGTTCGCAAGTCCTGCAATGATTTTTGCACAGATGGCCCAGCCAAAACCCTGTCTGTGAATGAATTTTCAGAAGACGGCTCCTTTGTTATGTCTGAGGAGGAAGATGGGAAGAATCAATGGAAGGGGCACCAGACATCCTACTTTGGATGGCACAATGTCATCGGGAAAGAGAAAGTCAGGAGGACATCTCCAGTGTCACCTTACAAAATTATGATTTTTATTTTCATTTCTCACACAAATATAAGTAGACACACAGCAATTGCAAGGTCAGCAGTGGCCTATACAAGCTGCCTGCTTCCTCAAGATATGGTACAGCAGTAATTGAGCATGTTGTGAGGGCTCAGCACTGGCAAGGCATATTTAACTTGGTTTCAACTATCAGTTAAAGTGGTATATCATGGGCACAGTTAGCTGAGCAAGATGACTTGAACATGAAAATGACAATGGCACTGTCTATAATAAACTATTCCCATTGATATGGCTCAGAGACCCTGTCAGAAAATATTCTAGTCATCTCTGAAGGTCAGTATAGAAAAATTAGTGGAGTATTCCATGTGTCACAGTGTAAAAAGTTGACGTACTGGACAGGTTTCAACAAGAAACAGATAAACTTTATTACAGAGATTTTTTCAGATGTTACATGCTTGTATCAGGTCCTTGCCAAGAAGCCCTGCCCCCCAGATTACCCGCACTTAGGGCTCATTGGTCGGAGCCTCCAAGGACAATCACGTGACCCTAACAGACAGTTGAGGGGGGGGGCTGTACCTTTAGTTACTACATTTCCTCCTGCTTTAGTTTTTTTTACAGTTTCTATTTACAGAGAACAGTTGAATAGGCAACAACATATACATATATACAACTCAGGTGATTAAAGATCAAGTCTCTGAGGTGCTTTCCTTATTTGGTTAGAGCGGCAAAGCTCTACCACAGGATCAACATAATCAGGAACTGCGGCACCAGATACATCATTAGAAAGTGGCAGTTCAGGGTTTAGCAACTCTACAGAGATATGGTGGATCTGTCACTTCACGAATTGATGGCTCAACGTTAATCACAGGCAGAATAGCTGGTTGTTGGAATATCTCTCTATCCCAAAGGTGGTCCACGTGTTTTTGAACAATTCAGTCTTCCACTTCCACTTGGAAGGACTAGGGACCAGTTTCTGAAACAATAGTTGCAGGAACCCAAAAAGGTCCACTTCCAAAATTCTGCATGAAAACTGTGTCTCCTGCAATGAATCTGTGAGCTTTGCTATGAATATCTTGATTCAATTTTTGATTAGTCTGATTCTTCTCTATCTTCCCCTCTAAGTTTGGAAACACCGGACTTAATCTTGTATGTAGGCAGCGTTTCATCAATAATTCAGACGATGTTGAACCCGCAGTTGAATGAGGCATCATAATTGAGAAGAAAGTGGGAAAGTCAAGTTTCTAGAGTACCTTCTGATAACCTCTTCATTCCAGATTTGAAAGTTTGCACAGCTCTCTCAGCTAAACTATTTGATGAAGGATGAGATGAGGCTGTTTTAATATATGTCTGATTCCATTTAAACTCATGAAACTCTGAAACTCTGCACTGGTGAAGACTGTACCATTATCAGAAATGATGACTTCCATTAGGCTGTGTATACCAAAACAATGACCCAGCTTTTCAATAGTTGTGCTATATGTCAGTGATCTGACTTCATACACATCCAACTATTTAGAATGTGCACCTACGATCAATAAAAACATGGGGCAGAATTTTCTGCCTACCGGGCAGGTGGGCCCGACCCAATCTCCGGCGGGCAGGGAGCCGATCCCCGCCGGAGAAGCAGGCCCCGCTGCCATTTTAAGTGGGCGGGCTAATTAAGGCCCGCCCAGCGTGATGTCCGGCGGGAAGTACTATGCGCTTCCTGTGCAGGCGGGGGGGATTCCCCAAATGTGAGTGTGCGCTCTTTTGCGCATGCACACAAAAGAGCGCGCATCTCCCTGAGGCTAAGTGCTGCCTCAGGGAGATCGCCGACAGTTGCAAAAACATTAAAAATAGAAGAACAAAAATCCTTAACATGTCCCCCTCATGTGACATGAGATGGGACATGTTCATAAATTACACTAAAACTTTATTAAACTTTTTAAATCCCTACATGAAACCTCATCCCGCCGATGGATGAGGTTTCATGTTTTTTCTAGTTCCCACCGGGGCTCCTGGCCTGCCTGCCAACCTTAAAGTTGGACGGACAGGTCCTTTAATTGTTTTAATGATCCTGTCAATGGCCTCAATTGGCCATTGACAGGTCGGCGGGCCCACAGCTGATTTTGCTGCGGGCCTGCCTTCCTGAAAATTTAAATGGGGCGGGATGATGTCGGGGGTTCCGCCCCTCCTCGCCGATGGCAAAATTCAGCCCATGGTACCTAAGAATGGCCCTACTTATTCAATATGTGGTCTAACCCTGGGTCAACCAAGCCACTCCCACGGATGCAGTAGAGCTGCTCTTCTGTTGTTGCTGACAATGGAGACAGTGTTTGACCATATTTTCAATGTCACTGTCAGTACATGGCCACCAGACATAGCTTCGCACAGGCATTTTCATCTTTGATATGCTTGGATGCACACTGTGAAGCTCTGTCAACAGTGGTTCTCTTCCTTGCGAAGGGATGACAACTCTTGATCCCTACAATAAAATTCCATCTTGACAACTTAACTCTTTTTTGGGCATGGAACGGTCTCATCCCTTCAGACACAGGTGAATTTGGCTATACCTTCAGTTACAACACACAGCAACCGATGTAACACTAATTCCCACTCAGATGATGCTTAAGAATATCCTGCGGTGGTATTTTACTTCAAGCATTGTTCACACTTTTTCAATGATGATGATTTGTAGTGAAGTTAACTGGATTTTTCAAAAATGTTAACAGACATTATTTTAAATTTTATTGAAAGCCTGTTAAATAAAAAGGAAATCACTTTTACATTCTAGTCCTTTCCTTCAGAATGCTAGAAAATGGATAGAATTTTAGGGGAAAATGTAAAATATCCTTGGGACGTGTTTTACCCTCTGGGTGTTTATTTGTTTAATATGGGAGATAGAGGACAATTTCCGCTCATTTCTTGATGTTGTTCCTTCAGGTAAACAATACAAAATAATGTTGGCAAAATTCAGAGATTGTTTAAAAATTCTAAAAGTCAGCTGTAAGGCATTGTGATTGCATCAAAATAAGTGGTCATGAATCACGATGTGTATCATATGAACATACATACAAGCATATGAATCAGGAGGAGTAGGCCACTCAGCCCTTCAAGCCTGCGCTGCCATTCAATGAGATCATGGCCGATCTGATTGTAACCTCAACTCCAGCCTCCCACCTATTCTTGATAACCTTTCACACGCCTTGCTTATCAAGAATCTATCTAACTCTGCTTCCACTGCTTTTTGAGGAAGAGCATTCCAAAGACACGCCACCCTCAGAAAAAATTTCTCCTCATCTCTGTCCTAAATGGGTAACCCATTATTTTTAAACAGTGACCCCTCGTGCTAGATTTTCCCACAAGAGGAAACATCCTTTCCACATCTACCCTGTCAAGACTCCTCAGGATCTTATGCTTCAATCAAGTTGCCTCTTGCTCTTCTAAAGTCCAATGGATACAAGTCTAGCCTGTCCATTCTTTCTTCATAAGACAACCTACCCAATCCAGGTGTTAGTTTAGTAAAACTTCTGTGAAGTGCTTCCAACACATTTATATCCTTCCTTAAATGAGACCAGTACTGTACAAAGTACTCTAGATGTGGTCTCACCAATGCCCTGTATAACTGAAGCAGGGGATTACTGTTCTTAGAATTTAGCATTTATAGTAGAAATTTAGCCCTAAGGAACGTATAGTTAATAAGGAGTCAATAAGCAGTTATTAGATTTAAATTAATTTGTTAAATAGTTCTAGAAATGGCAGTTGCTGGGATGAAGTGCTTCACCTGTGAGATGTGGGAAATCTGTGATGCTTCAAGTGTCCCGGACAACTACATCTGCAGGAAGTGTACCCAATTGCAGCTCCTCACAGACCGCATGGATCGGTTGGAACAGCAGTTGGATGCACTTAGGAGCATTCAGATGGCGGAAAGCGTCATAGACAGGAGTTTTGCAGATGTGGTCACACCCAAGGTACAGACAAATAGATGGGTGACCGCTAGAAGGGGCAGGCAGTCAGTGCAGAAATCCCCTGTGGCTGTCCCCCTCTCTAACAGGTATACTGTTTTGGATACTGTGGGGGAGATGGCCTATCAGGGGAAAACAACAGCAATTGCCAGAGCAGTGGCACCACGGCTGGCTCTGTTGGGGTAGGGGTCAAAGCACAGAAGAGCAATTGTCTTAGGGGACTCTATAGTCAGGGGCTCAGATAGGCGCTTCTGTGGTCGTGAAAGAAACACCAGGATGGTATGTTGCCTCCCTGGTGCCAGGGTCCAGGATGTCTCTGATCGGGTACGGGACATTCTGAAGGTGGAGGGAGAACAGCCAGAGGTCGTGGTACACATTGGTACTAACGACATAGGCAGGAAGAGTGACGAGGTCCTGCAGCAGGAGTTCAGGGAGTTAGGCAGAAAGTTAAAAAACAGGACCTCTAGGGTTGTAATCTCAGGGTTACTCACTGTGCCACATGCCAGTGAGGCTAGAAATAGGAAGATAGTGCAGCTAAACACATAGCTGAACAGATGGTGTAGGAGGGAGGATATCTGGATCATTGGGATCTCTTCCGGGGCAGGTGGGACCCGTATAAGAAGGACGGGTTGCATCTAAACAGGAGGGGCACCGATATCCTGGCTGCAAGGTTTGCTAGTGTCACTCGGGAGGGTTTAAACTAGTATGGCAGGGGGGTGGGAACCAGAGCAATAGGTCAGCAGGTGAAATAAATGACTGGGAACTAGTGAATATGGCCAGTAGGACTAAGAGGAAGAGCAGGCAAGGAGAAATTCCTGAACACAGTGGGACTGGGGGTCTGAAATGCATTTGTTTCAATGCGAGAAGTATAACAGGCAAGGCAGATGAGCTTAGAACTTGGATTAGTACTTGGGACTATGATGTTATTGCTATTACAGAGATTTAGTTGAAGGATGGACAGGATTGGCAGATAAACGTTCCAGGATTTAGATGTTTCAGGCAGGATAGAGAGGGATGTAGAAGAGGTGGGGGAGTTGCACTGCTGGTTAAGGAGAATATCACAGCTGTACAACAAGAGGACTCCTTGGTGGGCTCATGCAGTGAGGCAATATGGGTAGAGCTCCGGAATAAGAAGGGTGCAGTCGCAATGTTGGGGGTTTACTATAGGCCTCCAAATTGCCAATCCAAGGAGATTGAGGGACAGTTATGTAGGCAGATTTTGGAAAGATGTAAAAGCAAAATGGTTGTTGTGGTGGGTGATTTTAACTTTCCCTATATTGACTGGGAATCACTTAGTGCTTGGGGTTTGGATGGTGCAGAATTTGTAAGGTGCATCCAGGAGGGCTTCCTGAGACAATATGTAGATAGCCCAACTAGGGAAGGGGCAATACTGGACCTGGTATTAGGGAATGAACCCGGCCAGGGGGTCGAAATTTCAGTAGGGGAGCATTTCGGGAAAAGTGACCATAATTCAGTAAGTTTCACGGTACTGGTGGATAAGGATAACAGGAGTCCTCGGGTTTAGGTGCTTAATTGAGGGAAGGCTAATTATAACAGTATTAGGCAGGAACTGAGGAATCTAGACTGGAGGCGGATGTTTGAGGGCAAATCAACAACTGACATGTGGAGGGCTTTCAAACGTCAGTTGATAAGAATTCAGGACCAGCATGTTCCTGCTAGGATGAAGGATAAGTATGGCAAGTTTCAGGAACCTTGGATAATGAAGGATATTGTGAGATTAGTCAAAAAGAAAAGGGAAGCATTCGTAAGGGCTAGAAGGTGGGAACAGATGAAGCCTGTGGAGAATATAAAGAAAGTAGGAAGAAACTTAAGCAATGAGTCAGAAGGGCTAAAAGGGGTCATGAAAAGTCATTGGCAATCAGGATTAAGGAAAATCCCAAGGCCTTTTATACATATGTAAAAAGCAAGAGGGTAGCCAGGGAAAGAGTAGGCCCACTCAGGGACAGAGGTGGGAATCTGTGTGTGGAGCCAGAAGAAATGGGAGAGATACTAAATGAATACTTCTCATCAGTATTCACCAAAGAGAAGGACTTAGCGGTCGATTTGTCTAGGGAAGAGTGTGTAGATAGCCTGGATCATGTTGAGATCAAAAAAGAGGTGTTAGGTGTCTTGAAGAATATTAAGGTGGATAAGTCCCCAGGGCCAGATGGGATCTACCCAGAGTACTGAGGGAGGCAAGGGAGGAGATTGCTGGGGCCTTGACAGAAATCTTTGTATCCTCACTGGCTACGGGTGAGGCCCCAGAGGACTGGAGAATGGCCAATGTTGTTCCATTATTTAAGAAGGGTAGCAGGGATAATCCAGGAAATGACAGGCCTTTCGTCAGTGGTAGGGAAATTATTGGAGAAGATTCTTCGTGACAGGATTTGCTACCATTTGGAAGCAAATGGGTGTATTAGTGAGAGGCAGCATGGTTTTGTGAAGGGGAGGTCATGTCTCACTAACTTGATCAAGTTTTTCGAGGAAGTGAGAAAGATGATCAACATTGGAAGGGCAGTGGATGTTATCTACATGGATTTCAGTAAGGCCTTTGACAGGTCCCTCATGGCAGACTGGTACAGAAGGTAAAGTTGTACGGGATCAGAGATGAGCTGACAAGTTGGATACAGAATTGGCTTGGTCATAAAAGACAGAGGGTAGCAGTGGACGGGTGCTTTTCTGAATGGAGAGCTGTGACTAGTGGTGTTCCGCAGGGATCAGTGCTGGGACCTTTGCTGTTTGTAGTATACGTAAACGATTTGGAGGAAAATGTAACTGGGCTAATTTAGTAAATTTGCAGATGACACTAAGGTTGGAGGAGTTGCAGATAGTGAAGAGGATTGTCAAAGGATACAACGGGATATAGATCGGGCGGAGAAATGGCAGATGGAGTTTAATCCGGACAAATGCGAGGTAATGCATTTTGGAAGGTCTAAGACAGGTAGGAATTATACAGTAAATGGCAGAACCCTTAAGTGATTCGACGGGCAGAGGGATCTGGGTGTACAAGTCCACAGGTCACTGAAAGTGGCAACGCAGGTGGATAAGGTAGTCAGGAAGGCACATGGCATGCTTGCCTTCATCAGCAGGGGTATTGAGTATAAAAGCTGAGAAGTCTGAATAGAACCTTGGTTTGGCCACACTTGGAATATTGCGTGCAATTCTGGTCGCCACATTACCAGAAGGATATGGAAGCATTGGAGAGGGTGCAGAGGAGGTTCACCAGGATGCTGCCTGGTCTGGAGGTTATTAGCTATGAGGAGAGGTTGGAGAAACTCGGATTGTTCTCACTAGAGCGACGGAGATTGAGGGGCGACTTGGTAGAAGTTTAAAAAATTATGAGTGGCATGGACAGAGTAGATAGTCAGAAGCTTTTTCCCAGGATGGAAGAGTCAATTACTAGGGGACATAAATTTAAGGTGAGAGGAGAAAACTTTAAAGGAGATGTGCAGGGCAAGTTTTTTACACAGAGGGTAGTGAGTGTCTGGAATTCGCTACCAGAGGAGGTGGTGGAAGCAGGTACAATAGTGGTGTTTAAGAGGCAGCTTGACAGATACATGAATAGGATGGGAATAGGGGGATACGGACCTCGGAAGTGCAAAATGTTTTAGTTTGACAGGCAATATGATCGGCGCAGGCTTGGAGGGCTGAAGGGCCTGTTCCTGTGCTGTACTTTTCTTTGTTCTTTTTTCATAACCTCCCTACTTTTGTATTCGACAGTGAATCATAATAAAACCATTGGTTCCCTAAAACACGACAATTTTATCTGCAACATTTGAGACTAATCATTTGTCTAAAAGATTCTGAGCTACCACACATTCTATTCAAAAGTGGTTGTTGTGTTCATGCGAAAACAAACCAATTGAGAAATGGCTGGTTGATTAGTTCCTCCCCTCAGTGGAGTGGAAAGAGATATTAAATCACGACAACACTCAACTCCAACAATTCTGCAAGGTTGTACCTGTCTGTTGGTGAATCAGATCCACCACTATTCATCCACTGAACAAAAAAAAAAATGAATAATTGAACCTGTGGCCTTCCCAGTTTCTGGTACCTAGTGTCAGGAAATGAAAGGTAATTCAGCTATACTGAAGACGGGATTGCAAACAAGAGATAATAACATGGAAACACTATCTGCTTTCTTCTTACATCCACATGACTACCACACCGGATCTTTTTCTGTTCTCTTCTAACCTTTCCTCAGCACTCAAGTGCTTAATGAGCAATTCACTATTGGAACATGTGGTGATCCACATCCCTGAGCCAGGAATCCCCTATGGCTATGATCTCTCTGTAACATGCCAATTGCATATTTATTCTAACGATCTTCATGGGTTTTATAGCTTCATCTTCTTCTGTGATGTTTTGTTGTTCTGCACTATTAGACAGTGGCTGTGAGGCTATGGAATGTATTACCAGATATAGTGATTGAAAGAGAAACTGTGTCAACATTTAGGAAGAGGTTAGTTTGGTGGTTGAAGCCATGTGGGATAAAGGGATATATGAAAAGGGTGGGTGCATGGAATTAAGACTACTGTCTCAGTAGAAGATAAAGCCCAAATCACGATGTTTGGGCTCAGCAGTCTGTTTCTGTATTGTAATTTCTGTGTTGTTCTGTAAAACTGTTTGTTAATACAATCTCTTGAGAAGCTTTATAGACTGTGTTACCTATTTGCTACTTTTGCCAACTTAATCCATTCAGTGTCCCTGTTTTCTTGGTTCACTGTTGTTTCCGGTTCATGGAAATCATGTCCCCGGTTCTACTGATCTCCAGCTCTAAACCACTGTCAAAGTCTAACAGTAGCTGGCTATTTCCCAGACTTGTGAGGACTCACTTAGAGTCTAGTACTCCCTGCTTGATAATCCTACAATTTCATCTCTCCTTCTCCCCATTTCCTTAAACTTTTTGGTCAAGAGGTAATTGGTGTATCTCTTCCGCTATACCTAGTTTTCTTACTCATAACTATTTCTCACTAAACATATGTCATAGCTACTATCCTTAATTCCATTTCTCTCAACTGCCCTCCACAATTACTTCACTCAGGTGGCCCTTTTTAAGTTTTATTTCTCTAAGATGCTTACTTTATATGTATATAAATCAATTTTATCTCTCAAGAGTTTTTCATGTCAAATTTCAGACTGTCCTGATCGGATCAAGACTTGTACTCACTTTAAATGTAGATTTTAAGATATGCGAAATACTTTCTTACAGAGTAATTAAGAGTTACTTCCAGGTATTTTGTTCTTTGTACTGTTACTGAATTCTTTAGCCGTAGAACAATGTTATAGGATTTTTGTGGCATATTAAACAATATTAGCCACTTAAAGCAATCAACCTTCAATTCAGTGATCATTAACACCAGCCACACACAAAAACAATGCAGTGTTATAATAGAGTTCAGCTCTGTAAGGATTAGAGGCTCTTTCACAATTTGTATTCCAGGTTACGTTTTAGTCATAAAAAAAGAAAATGCTTGGAACACTCAGGTGCCTGCATCTGTGGAAAGAGAAAGATTAGTTTACCGTTACAGGTTAATGACCTTTTCTTACAATTGCCATGTTGGAGAGAAGAGCAAAAATTCTTAAAATGGTCATCCCTGGAAGAGAAGCGGCAGTGAATTAAACAAGAAAACAAAACCAAAAAAAAAACGGTTCTGCTTGAAGATCTTTGACCTGGAATGTTAACTCTGTCTTTCATTCTAATCTGTTGAGTGTTTCCAACATATTCTGTCATTATTTCAGATTCTGGTATCAACACTGTTTTTGAAACATTTCAGTCATATTGACCATAATCTTTCTATTTTCCCTCTATTTCTGAATCTTTCTATTTTCCCTCTATTTCTGATGCATGTTATCATTGTAACATACATCTCCCTGCATCATTCTCCTAACACGTATGCATAATAGATTAATAGATTCCTATTTATATGCATTCCAATTGCGGTCACCGAAAATTTGAATCAGTGAAAGCTAAGATTTCATCCTGGGGTTAAAATCCAAAATAAAATGAACTATATATATTTCTTCTCCGCCGATGCTGCCAGACCTGCTGAGTTTTTCCAGGTAATTCTGTTTTTGTTTTGCATATATTTCATAATGTATACCCATTTATAGCCAGATACCTGTATCACCAGGGTATAAGGGTCCAATGTCTTTGTTTTTTTTGCCAATTAGGCTTTGCAAGAACAATCATTAAGCTTGTTATTTATTGCAAAATGATCCTTTAGCATGGCAACAGGGCTGTATTTTGTGAACATGTGTTGAATAATTTCAAAACCAGCCAACCACTTTAACCGGAGGCAGATCTGTCAAACTAAATTGAAGTATTTTAATTCCCCATCAATTGTTGAGTGTAAATCTCTTCTCCATTATCTTTACACCAACTGTAATTATGCTACTAAACCCAACTGATGGATGATTATATAAAGTTTTGCATTCAGCTAGAGATTGTCTGTACATCCACTTGTTTGCTCGCTCCAGTTTGATATATCACATCCGAATGTTGAATATAAAATTTTAATCTGAGCTAATCCCCACTGGGTTACTTCAAATTAATTATTAATCATTCAAAGACTAGCCCAATTCAGATCCTTCAGACTTTCCATTTTTATGATAACTTTGTAGCTTCCTTTTTAAGCTATTGAGCCCTCTGTGATTCAGAGCCAATTTGCAGTAGCTACATGGAGGGGAATGCATGGCCTAATAACAGCAATTGCAAAAACAATTTGGTTAACCTAGAATTTATTATACTCTGAACAAATACTTTCAAAAGACAAATTTACTGGCAGCTACCAAATACAGTAAAACAAATGTTGATTTTGCTCTCTCCCTACTGAACCATTAATCTACAGCCACCCTATTCAGCTGTATTTCTCAACTCAAGTAAACTTTCAAATACCTTTTCCTCACTGCAGGGCTGGAAACTGTACTCTCTCCCCCCCACTCTCCCCCCTCCTCTTCTCCTGCAATCGTGTTTAGGAATTTTGCCTCTCCAATTAAACACCAAAATCAATTTACCCATTCTGAGATTGAGAAAATGTTGTTCTTATAGGAACTATTCTAATCAGTTTTTGTTACCTAAAATGACCTGCTCTGAAATTATGAAGCAGAATTCAAGAACTGTGCAGAAACCTGATGACTCAATAGTGAACAGAAAATAGGAAAACACTTGTATTTTCTTTAATTAACATCAATTATGCAAGGGAGTGTGGAATACACATGACTCTTTATTGAATCTGACACAAAGGTTTTCTGAAGGATTTATTTTCCTTAGTGTTATTTTGTCATTTATTTTTCCCTCTTTTACTAAATCCATTCTTTCATGGTGAATGGGCTGTTTTGCATCTTTCTTTGCGGTCCATAGATTGGTGAGGCAGTCAGCATGACCACTTGACAATTAATCAAAGCCCAATCTGTTTGACCACAATCCATTTTCTCTTTCAATAACTTCAGACCAATTGGATAGGTAAAGTTGGAAATGAATTAACCCATGTGTTCCCTCCATGAGTATTTGTTTAGAAATTAATGTTCTGTGTCCTTGGGCTCCAGTTACGCTACAAGATTGAGAGTTGGAGGAAAACACAATATTAATACATTTTACCTTGTGTTTGGTTTCAGGTCCCCCAGTTAATGTCACATGCAATATATTTATCAACAGTTTTGGCTCAATAGCAGAAACCACCATGGTAAGTGCTCCTTAAATCCTTAGAATAACAAATATGTGAGTTTTTATATTTAATTAGTAGAATAGAACTTGATAAACTCAGGTTTCAGTGATGTTCTTTTGCTATGCAGTAAAACCATAGCATAGGTTTTGTACATATTAGAGGTAAGATTTTCTAAGGGCGAGTGAATGCTGACAATTTCAATTTAATTACTTAACACAGAAGATGGTGAATGCGTGGGAACAGCTTGCCTAGAAATTCAATGGAGACTGAATGTCAATAAATTCAAGAGGATTTGTAGTTTCTGTCAATAGAAACAATTGAAAATTGCAAGGAATTAAGTACAAAACAAACATAAAATGCTGAAAATCTGGAATATTAACAGAAACTGCTGGAAACATCCAGAAGATCAAGTAGCATCTATGGAGAGAGAAACAAATCAATGGTTAAGTCCTTTGTCAGAAATGGTCAGAAATTAAGTATATTTGCTATGTCTTGAATGCTAGAACTGGCAAGAGGGTACTTTCTAGTCCTTTGCATTCCTATGCAAATGAACTGCTAATTAAATTGTGAAAACTCACAGCTTCGCAGAATGTGCTTTCTGATCATTTAATTGTATTGCTGCTTTGTTAATTACATTCCCATTCCATCAGCCCCCTGCCCCCACTGCACTGCCAAGGAATTACCTGAGATTTGCCCAACATTGTGTAACCAGGCCTGTGCCTGTAGTAGCCAGAGACTTGTCACAGCAACAAGACAGAGGTGGGGGTGTTTACAGCACTTCAGCTATCACCCATCCCACTCATCATTCCCCACCCCACTGTGCAGAGGATTCTGAAGATTGCTGTGACAAGGGTTCACCTTATACTGGAGCTCAGTAGGGCAGGCTAAAGATCATGCAGGAAAATTTAACATTTGGAGGAAAGGTCCAGCAAGAACAATTCAAAGTACTCATTGCTTTCTGGCTGCCGTACTCCAGCAACAACCAAGTGGCCCAATCTTGGCAGCTCAGAGGACCCACAGGCCTAAGAGCTGTCAAAATAGAAAATTCACACTTTATTCAGACAGAATACGAATGCTTTGAGGAGAAAAAAAAGTAACTGTTTGAATGTGCCTTGCATTTGTGTGTGTGGCAGCAGTTTGCAGGTCAGCTGGTCCAACAGAGTATTTCTTCTTTTCATCCAATTAATCCTTTCAAGTGATTATAGCTTTTGATCTCTACATGTAAAAGGAAATTGTGATGTGAGAGTAATTCTAGCAGCTGGATGATGAGCAATGTACTTGCTTGATGCTCTTGTTCCTAGGCATGCCTAAAGGAGAACATAGTGACAGAGCGTGTGATGAATCCTCCAAGATTTGTCGCTGTTTTCCTACTCAACCACAGGCAGAGAAAAATCTTCAAGGTTTCCTGTCTCATTAGTTATGTTGTCTTTGTATTTTTTGGAAGATGGCATCTTTCCAGCACATTTTGGATTCAAAGGCAATAACTCTGTGCAGATTTTTTTAACAGTTTGCCTTCAGATTGTGTGACTAATCCTAAAATGTGCAAAGTTTTATTGCCATAACAAATTCAAAGCTGCAAGGCTTGATGAAACTAAGATTTTTTTTTTAACCTTACAGCTGCCTTACCCATATATATTGTTTTCAAAGATCAAATGGTCAGTGGTAATCTAACAAGTGTTTCCTTTGGAAGCTTGTATCCCTTTGCTTTCACTTCGGGTGTAGGTTCATGAATTATTCTTTTTTTATGATATAGCTTTCCAGGAAACATAAATCTTTAAAGACTTATTTTTGTTATTGCCATCTTTAATTTCATTACATTGAATGTTTGTCTCCTTTCTCACACCACTTACTACCCAGTGTCACAGAATTACCTACAATGGCCTGTGAATTTCAGTCCTCCCTAATGGGATATTGCCTTCAAGTTTATGGGATATTGCTTTCAAATTTAATGAGACTTCTGTCTCAATGAGCTTGGCTCCAACAGTGCCTACAAATGCAAGAAAAGCTCTAACTTTGATTGGAACACAGGCTTTATCAAGTCTATCAGAACAGGAGAACAAATATAATGATGTATCTTGTCTCATTGCCCACTAGAAGCATGCTCATTTACTAAATTTCATACAATTTAATCATGTGAAAGCCTCTTAAAACAACACACATTGGGGTATATTTTTCAACCAGCACTCTTCCTGTATGAAGATTTTTAAAAAGTAGTCCAAATGCATTAAAGATGGACAGTTTAATTCGAGGAATCCTTGAACTAAATGTACTTAAAGAATAATTTAAATTGGGATAGAAATAGGACTAGGCCCACTTTGTTGCCTGAAATAACTGCACCAGAAGCTACAAACCAAAGGTTTGTCCCAGTTAGTGCTTCAAATCGCATCAGCATATTTCCACTGAGCTGTGGATGTCGATCTAGCCTCCAGTGGCGTCTTGCTGCTTCAAGGATGACTAGCTTGGTTTGACTGCCTCACAAGCAGCAGCCCTCCGGTAATTCCATGGAGGTGGGGGGGAAGGTTGGAGTAATGCTGCAAAGTCAGAGGAAAGAACTGCTGCTGCCCCTTGGCTCCACACGACGATTAATTTGAAAGAGAGAACTTAGTTTTAAGTACTTTTGGTTAGGTCTCTAAAGCACCTAAAAAAATACTAAATGGAAACAACAATGGCACATAGCTACTGTTTGCAGTATTATCTAAGCCTCTCCATTACATTTAATACCTTTAAAAGTAAATGCTACTAATCTGCGAGAATTTAAAATTTGCATTTGTTAGAATAAATAACTGCACCACTTAATGGTGGTCTCAGTTAATCTCATTTAACCTTGACATTATGACCTCGATTTTATCCCCTCCCACAGGGGCAGGAAGGGGGCCAGGCAAAAGGTTAAAATCCTGAAATTCAAAATCCTGCCTCCAACCTGATGGTGTTCCCAACTGCCACAATATTAACAGTCTGCTCCGTCCAATCAAATTTCTGCAAGAGGTTCTAATGAGGTATTAGACCCCGCATTGTGAGGCTTGTTAGGGTTAGATAGAGATAAGGCCCCATGTTTACATCTAGCAAAGGCCCATACTAGCAGCAGGTCTCAATTTCTGGCCTTATCTACAATTTTTTTTCTGGGTGCAGAAATTTAGCATGATCCAAGTGGCATTGATTGACACAATGAACATGACTAAAGTAACATAAGCCTAGAATATTAGAGGGCACATACATTTCTGCATCGCCTTGGTCATGTACATCCATTCCAATGACTTCCATTGTGTTGTTGTTTTGATGTTTTACAACCAACCCCCCCCATTAGTTGAAGCATGTATGCAACTGATCTAGCCACTGTTTTAGGCAGCCACCAGGAAGACCCGAATGTCATCTGACATGGGATGTATCCCATGTATCCTTGGGATGCAAGAGAGCACCAAGAAATTGGGTGCTTGTTGTCCCCCATCCTGCTCCCAAAGAAAAAGTGCGGCAGCATCCAGTTTCTCCCCAGTTAAATTGTGGATTGATTAGCCAGGTATCGCAAAGTGTGTTAACTTGATTCAAGTGTTTAAAAAGTAAATGGATAAATTCCCATTTCAATGAGAAGTTGAGCTATGCCTAACAAAATATATACTATTTTTTAGAAATTATTTAAACAGAAGTACGAAAACAAACACAAATGATGCAGGCTGTAGTTGCAATCATCTGACACTCAATTTTGTTGTTTTAATAACTTTCTGTATTTGTATTCAGATAGCATGACTGTCATTGATCTGTTAAATTACAAAGGAAAAAAACCTATGCCCCAACAAAAAAATGTTAACCAAAAACAAGTGAACTTAGCTTAACAATAACCTGCTCACTGACACCCAGTTTGAGTTCCGCCAGGGTCACTCTGCCCTGACCTCATTACAGCCTTGGTTCAAACATGGACAAAAAGAGCTGAACTCCCGAGGTGAGGTGAGAGCGAGTGCCCTTGACATCAAGGCAGCATTTGACCGAGTGTGGCATCAAGGAGCCCTAGCAAAACTGGAATCAATGGGAATCAGAGGGAAAACTCTCCACTGGTTGGAGTCATACCTAGCACAAAGGAAGATGGTTGTGGTTGTTGGAGGTCAGTCATCTCAGTTCAAGGACATTATTGCAAGAGTTCCTCAAGGTAGTGTCCTCAGCCCAACCATCTTCAGCTGCTTCATCAATGACCTTCCTTCCATCATAAGGTCAGAAGTGAGGATGTTCGCTGATGATTGCACAATGATCAGCACCATTCGCGACTCCTCAGATACTGAGACAGCCCATGTCCAAATGCAGCAAGACCTGCACAATATCCAGGCTTAGGCTAACAAGTGGCAAGTAACATTTGTGCCACACGTGCCAGGCAATGACCATCTTCAACAAGAGAGAATCTAACCATTGCCCTTGACATTCAATGGCATTACCACCGCTGAATTCCCCATTATCAACATCCTGGGAGTTACCATTGAACAGAAACTGAACTGGACTAGCCATATAAATACTGTGGCTACAAGAGGAGGTCAAAGGCTAGGAATCCTGTGACGAGTAACCCACCTCCTGACTCAGTCAAAGCCTATCTACCACCTACAAGGCACATGTCAGGAGTGTGATGAAATACTCCCCACTTGCCTGGATGAGTGCAGCTCCAGCAACACTCAAGAAGCTTGACACCATCCAGGACAAGGCAGTCCACTTGATTGGCACCACATCCACAAACATTCACTCCCTTCACCACCAACGCACAGTAGCAGCAGTGTGGACCATCTGCAAGATGCACTGCAGGAATTCACCAAGGCTCCTTAGAAAGCACCTTCGAAATCCATGACCGCTATCATAAGACCATAAGGTCATAAGACATATGAGCAGAAATTAGGCCAATCGGCCCATCGAGTCTGCTTCGCCATTCAATCATGGCTGATAAGTTTCTCAACCCCATTCTCCCGCCTTCTACCCGTAACCTTTGATCCCCTTACCAATCAAGAACTTATCTATCTCGGTCTTAAATACACTCAATGACCTGGCCTCCACAGCCCTCTGTGGCAACGAATTCCATAGATTCACCACTCTCTGGCTAAAGAAGCGTCTCCTCATCTCTGTTCTAAAAGGTCTTCCCTTTACTCTGAGGCTGTGCCCTCAGGTCCTAGTCTCTCCTACTAATGGAAACATCTTCCCCACGTCCACTCTATCCAGGCCTTTCAGTATTCTGTAAGTTTCAATCAGATCCCCCCTCATCCTTCTAAACTCCATTGAGTATAGTCCCAGAGTCCTCAAACGTTCCTCATATGTTAAGTCTTTCATTCCTAGGATCATTCTCATGAACCTCCTCCGGACTCTCTCCAGGGCCAGCACATCCTTCCTGAGATACAGGGCCCAAAATTGCTCACAATATTCTAAATGTGGTCTGACCAGAGCCTTATAAAGCCTGAGCAACACATCCCTGCTTTTATATTCTAGTCCTCTCAAAATAAATGACAACATTGCATTTGCCTTCCTAACTACCGACTCAACCTGCAAGTTAACCTTAAGAGAATCCTGGACTAGGACTCCCAAGTCCCTTTGCACTCCAGATTTCTGAATTCTCTCCCCACTTAGAAAATAGTCTATGCCTCTATTCTTCCTACCAAAGTGCATGACCTCACACTTCCCCACGTTTTATTCCATCTGCTACTTCTTTGTCCATTCTCCTAACCTGTCCAAATCCTTCTGCAGCCTCCCCACCTCCTCAATACTACCTGTCCCTCCACCTATCTTTTTATCATCTGCAAACTTTGCCAGGATGCCCTCAGTTCCTTCATCTAGATCATTAATGTATAAAGTGAAAAGTTGTGGTCCCAACACTGACCCCTGCGGAACTCCACTAGTCACCGGCTGCCATCCTGAGAAGGACCCCCTTATCCCCACTCTCTGCCTCCTGCCAGACAGCCAATCTTCTATCCATGCTAGTACCTTGCCTCTAACACCATGGGCTCTTATC
The DNA here is from genome assembly GCF_964194155.1 of Cetorhinus maximus. Taxonomy (NCBI): domain Eukaryota; kingdom Metazoa; phylum Chordata; class Chondrichthyes; order Lamniformes; family Cetorhinidae; genus Cetorhinus; species Cetorhinus maximus. The sequence continues at coordinate 123,813,537 of NC_135888.1, forward strand.
TTACTGAGCAGCCTCCTGTGCGGCACCTTGTCAAAGGCCTTCTGGAAGTCCAAGTAGATAACATCCATTGCCTCTCCTTTGTCTAACCTACTCGTTACCTCCTCAAAGAATTCTAACAGATTTGTCTGGCATGACCTCCCCTAGATGAAACCATGCTGACTTTGCCCGATTTTACCATGAACTTCCAAGTATTCTGAAATCTCATCCTTAATAATGGACTCTAAAATCTTACCAACGACCGAGGTCAGGCTAATCGGCCAGTAATTTCTCGTCTTTTGCCTCACTCCCTTCTTAAACAGGGGGGTTACATTAGCGCTTTTCCAGTCCTCTGGGACCCTCCCTGACTCCAGTGATTCCTGAAAGATCACCACTAACGCCTCCACTATCTCTTCAGCTATCTCCTTCAGAACTCTGGGGTGTAATCCATCTGGTCCAGGTGATTTATCCACCTTCAGACCTTTCAGTTTTCCTAGCAGTTTCTCCTTGGTAATGGCCATCATACTCACCTCTGCCCCCCGACTCTCTTGAACTTTGGGGATGTCACTCATGTTTTCCACTGTGAAGACTGACGCAAAGTACCTATTCAGTTCCTCCGCTATTTCTTTGTTCCCGACTACTACTTCTCCAGTGTCATTTTCCAGCAGCCCAATGTCCACTTTTGCCTCTCTCTTACCCTTTATATATCTAAAAAGACTCTTGCAATCTTCTTTAATATTACTGGCTAGTTTACCCTCATATTTAATCTTCTCCCTCCTTATTTCTTTTTTAGTTGTCTTCTGTTGGTCTTTGTAGGCTTCCCAATCCCCTGATTTCCCACTGCTCTTCGCCGCATTGTATGCTTTCTCTTTAGCATTTATGCTGTCACTGACTTCCCTAGTCAGCCATGGTTGCCTCGTCCTCCCTTTAGTATGCTTCTTCTTCCTAGGGATGGATTTTTGCTGTGTCTCCCAAATTACTCCCAGAAACTCCTGCCATTGCTGTTCCACTGTCTTTCCTACTAGGCTCATCTCCCAGTCAATTCTGGCCAGCTCCTCCCTCATGCCTCTGTAGTTGCCTTAATTCAACTGTAATACTGTTACATCTGATTCCAGCTTTTTCCTCTCAAATTGCAGGGTAAATTCTATCTTATTATGGTCACTTCCTCCTAAGGGTTCCTTCACCTTAAGCTCCCTTATCAAATCTGCCTCATTACACATCACTAAATCTAGAATTGCCTGTTCCCTAGTGGGCTCTACCACAAGCTGCTCCAAAAAGCCATCTCGTAGACATTCCACAAATTCCTTTTCTTGGGATCCACTACCAACCTGATTTTCCCAGTCTACCTGCATATTGAAATCCCCCATGATCACCGTAACCTTGCCTTTCTTACACACCTTTTCTATCTCCTGGTGTATCTTGTGCCCCACATCCTGACTACTGTTCAGAAGCCTGTACATAACTCCCATTATGGTTTTTTGACCTTTGCGGTTCCTCAACTCTACCCACACAGATTCTTCATCATCTGGCCCTACATCATTTTTTGCTATCGATTTAATTTCATTTCTTACTAACAAAGCAACCCCACCCCCTCTGCCAACCTGCCTATCTTTTCGATAGGATGTATATCCTTGGATATTTAGCTTCCCAGTCCTGATCCCCTTGCAGCCATGTCTCCGTAATGCCCACCACATCATACCTGCCAATTTCAATCTGCGCCATAAGCTCATTTACCATATTTCGTATACTGCGTGCATCAGATACAACATCTTCAGTCCTGTATTCCCCGTCCCCTTTCTCATTGTTGTCCCTTTATCTGATGTGCTTGAAGTTAGATTCCTAACCCTTTCCAAACACTTTGTCCTATTTTGTGTTCTGGAGACTTTAAGAGCCTCTCCTGGGCTCTCCTTTCTTTTCAGTTTTTTCATAATTTTCCATGAAGTTGAATCCACCCCCCCCAACACGCTAACCTGCTGCTTTGTTTCCCATTAGTCATACTTCTTGGAGTTTTACCCTTCCCTCCCCCCACACTTTCTAGTTTAAAGTCCTGTTGACCACCCTATTTACCCTTTTCGCTAGAACATTGGTCCCAGATCGGTTCAGATGGAGACCATCCCAACGGTACAGATCTCTCCTGTTCCAATACTGATGCCAGTGCCCCATGAAATGGAACCCCTCTTTCCTGCACCACTCCCTTAGCCACATGTTTACTTCCCTTATTCTCACGTCCCTATACCAATTTGCACATGGCTCGGGTAGTAATCCGGAGATTATAACCCTTGAGGACCTGTTCTTTAATTTAGTTCCTAGTTCCTGATAATCCCCAAACAGGTCCTCTTTCCTAGTCTTACCTATGTTATTTGTCCTGACGTGGACCACCACAACTGGATCCTCCCCCTCCCTCTCCAATATCCTTTCAAGCCGGTCAGAGATGTCCCTCACCCTGGCACCGGACAGGTAACATACCATGCGGGACTCTCGATCCTGCTTACAAAAGAAGCTATCAATTCCCCTAATTATAGAATCCCCTACAACTACCACTTGTCTTTTTGCTCCCCCCTCTTGAATGACCTCCTGTGCCATGGTGCCGTGGTCAGCTGGCTCATCCTCCCTACAGCCTTCTTCCTCATCCACACAGGGAGCAAGTACCTCGTACCTGTTAGACAAGGTCAAGAGCTGAGGCTCCTCTGTTCCTGAACACAGGATCCCTCTACCTGCCTCACTTGCATTCACACCCTGCTGACCCTGACCACTGACCGGACTTGAGGTACTTAATCTACCGGGTGTGACCGCCTCCTGATACAAAGCGTCCAGGTAACTCTCCCCCTCCCGGATGTGCCGCAGCGTCCGGACCTCGGACTCCAGCTCATCAATTCTGAGCCGGAGTTCCTCCAGCAACCAACACTTGTTGCAGATGTGGTCACTGCAGCTCGCAATGTGATCTGCCAGCTCCCACATCATACAGCTACAGCACATCACCTGCTCAGCCATCTCTACTTAGATAATTAATTTATTAGTTAGCTTTACAGTGTTTTTTTTTCAAATTTGGTGCAGATTTCCTCCCAACCAATCAGGTCACAGCTTTCCTGTGACGTCACTTTTTAAGTTTTGGCTTCAGTTACTCTGTGCCCCGAGGTCACTGCTCCGGTGCTCCTCCCTCCGAGTCTGCTCCCTGGAGACAAGGCCGCGAATCCCCGAGGTAAGCTAGATTTATACTCACTGTTCTGGTGCTCCTTCTTCCAAGTCTGCTTCCTGGAGACAAGGCCGCGAATCCCTGAGGTAAGCTAGATTTATACTCACTGCTCCGGTGCTCCTCCCTCCGAGTCTGCTCCCAGGATTTACTCACCAATCAGCTGCTTTTTCTTTAAAATCCACTTTCAGAAGAGTGTTCCTCGCAGGTCTGGTGCACTCCTGAAGGCACTGCCTCTTCCTCTCTCTCTTTTTTAGGTTTGAGGAGGAGGGAGGGATGGAAACACTACAGCAATGTAATGTTTGGGGCTTTTCCGTTCTTTGACAGTGGGTCCTCCTCAATTCCCTCCTGAGTCGCAGTGGCTGCAATGACTTCTCCCAGAATGCTTCAGTCACTTCTCACCAGCGCCCTCTGTTGGATCATCTAAAAAGACAAGGGCAGCAGATACATGGGAGCACCACCACCTGGAATTTCCCCTCCAAGTCACTCACCATCCTGACTTGGAAATATATTGCCATTCCTTCACTGTCGCTGGGTCAAAATCCTGGAATTCCCTCCCTAATAGCACTGTGGGTGTACCTACACCACATGCAGAGGTTCAAGAAGTCAGCTCACCACCACCTTCTCAAGTGCAATAAATGCTGGCCTAGTCAGCAAAGCCCACATCCCCTGATTGAATTAAAAAAAAGTGAAGGGCTTAAATATACCATAAAAATTCTTCTAAGGCTATGGCCTAATCTCAATACTAGGTTATGTTCACAGATGTCTACTGTTTGCAGTATTATTTAAGCCTTTCCATTATATTTACTACCTTTAAAAGTGAATGATACTAATCTGAGTGAATTTAAAATCAGCATTTGTTAAAAAAACAACTGCACTTAATGGCAGTCTCAGTGGAATCTCATTTGGGCTTGACACCAAGGATGAAATCTTCCATTCCGGAATCTAAGTCCCGTGGTGGGTGGGAGAGTTGGAGTGATTGTCACTGGGCGGTAGGACAGCTGAACACCTGCAACCTTCTGCTTTTCAGCTCATTAATTATGCAATTGTGAGGAATTCAATGAATCTCGTAGCGGGGCAGGCAGGAAGTCACCCGCCCCGCTGTTACTTCATGTGGTCAAAGGTCTTGGCACTATATTTAAAGGGTGCTCAGACAGCCGTTCACTCATTGCAGGCGAGGAGCTCCACACTACTGCTCTAGAGTCCTTGCAGCCACAGCTCGTCCTGGAGAAGTTGGAAGATGTGAGCAACCACTTCCCAGAACAAGGGGGCGACTCTGGCATTGCCTTTCGCTCATTTCTAGAAAAGAGCACCACCTGCAATACACTCAGGGTTGGGCCAGTGCTTGCTGTTGCTGTAGACCCTGTTTGCCAGCATCTTGACCTTCTTGAGGCCTCTTGCTGCTCAGCCCTTGCTCCTCCTGACCCTGTGCCAACTCTCAGTGGAACCTTTTCTCATCTGATGTGAGCCAGTACCAAGGCAGGGCTGCCTGCAGTCTGGATCATCAACACCTCAGTGGATCTGTGAATGAATTGGATGTGATAAATATAGGGAGCATATACTTCACAGGTTTCCCTCCATCTCAAAGCCAGCAAGTCAATGCTAAGTCCTGTGCCTGTGTGGCCTCTGTCTAGACATGGCATCCCCACCCCACCTCTTCCAGATGAAGGACACCCTGGAGGACCAGAGATGGGTGTTCCTCCCGTTCATACCTGACTGCACATGGATACATTGCTCTTTGACCAGGGCGATGAGAGCCATGTGCGAGAAGCCTCCCTCTGACACTATTCCGCTATCCTCTATGACCCTCGAGACTGTATAGACAGACCAGTATAGAAAGACTAATCACATGAGCCCCGTCAGCCATGACCATTCACCTGGGAGGATGGAGGTTTGGAATAGAGAGTTGATGACTGTCTGCCAGCCATTCCCCTTGGAGGCATCCACCTCCCTCCATCCCCCACTTCATCCCTGCCTCTGACTGCAGAAGATGGCAAGTGGCATAGGATAAATGGCAGCTGCATACCTTGTTGGGATCTCAATGTTATGAGACCCGTGAGCCAGGAACAAACCTCCTGCCATGCAGGCTTCACCACAGAGAAGAGAACACAACTAAGCATTGTTGATAATTATTATTAGCGTGTCCTTTCAGTCAGCCACTTATGCTGACCTTGAACTCCACCCACCCAAAAAGACCCTCCACGCACTTTGAAGGATCTCACTAACTGACTAACTGTGTGGTCAAGGTCCATTTGAGAAAAATGGTGCACATCACCTTCCAAACTCAGTCCACTACCTTCCACCCTCCCCTGGTCACCCACCAACTTCCCTCTCATCACCCTTTCCCCACCCAATATCACCATTCCTCTCCCTTCTGTCACCTTTGATCCTCACCCCATTAACCTGGACCCTTTAACAATCTACATCTACATGCTTTCCCCCCCTCAGAACTGGCACCCGTTACCGGCCCCATGCCGACCCTGACCCTGCCCCCTCTCACTATCCGAGCCATCTGTTTAGTCTGCCTCTGTGATGACACTCCCACCCTCTCCCCTTCCCTCCCTCCCATGAAACCTTCACCTACCAAACTCTCACCCTGGACCTGCTTCCCTATGGCATCCCACTCCCTCGTCTGACTGTGACTGTTCCCTCCTATTACCAGTACACTGAGTTTACCCCAACAACTCCACCGTCAACACCACTGACCCTACCCGCTCTTTCCCACCTCCAACTCTTTCCCGATCCCTGCGTAGCCTGCCTCCCCTGTGCAGCCTTCGCTCCACCAGCCCACAACATGCCAGGGGCAAGCCCGGCACGCCGACGCGTATAACGACGCACGCTGACTTCGGACATGCGTCCCAACGTCACTGCACGCCATTCAGATCTGTCGCTCAGCGGGCATGTGCCGGATGCGGCTGCACGTTCGCCGAACTGTCAAAGGCCTGTTAAGGCCATTAAAAAAACCAATTCCGATCATTAACAGGGCTGCCTGTCCAACCCAGTAATTGTCTAGATATAAAATCATATAATTTTTTGAAAGATAAGGCAAAAGGGAGGAAAACAAAAAGATTTATATTGAGTTCACCTGATGTGTACACAGGACGATATACTTCATTGAAATGTGGGCACCCCTCATTCATTTCTTCAAGTACACTGAAATGGTCAGTTGTCCTGTCATAGGGTATGCACCTCAGCACCTGGCAACATGTGACAGTGTTCCTAGAGAGAAATACCAGAATTATGTTCTTACCCTGTGTATCTGAGGTCTGCATTGTGGGAGCGATTGATGCTTTCATTGCTCAATGGCGGTCTAGAGTAGATGATGTTTGGTTTCCTGAACTATTTGGTAGAATTTGCAACTCTTTGTATTCCAGTTGTTTCTTCCCTTGAATTAAAACATGAGCTTTATTCCACTGCTCTCACTGATGTACTTACCTGCATTTCATGGTGGCAACAGGCTTTCTGACCACGCTAAACCTTCAGTTAGGCGTTGAGCACCCAGCACAGCTGCTCCTTCCTCCAAATTGTGATCAGTTATTCACCTATGAAAACTCCTCAGACTCTCAACCTCCTTCACCCCAAACATGTATTGGATGGGGGTGATAAGAGGCTCTTTTTAAGAACAAAAGCACTTAAGATAGGCAGCTTAAAGCATTTTGTTGTTTCAGTTTGAGTAAAGAACAGAAATTGAGGCTTGCTAGGTTAGACAGAGGTGTCTATTGGGTCCCAAGTCTCCAAGTGTCCATGCCAACAGCAGGTCTCACAATTTCTGACCTTAAGTGCAATTCTTTCACGTGTGCAGAAATTTTCATGATCCAAATGACATTGATTGACGCAATGAACATGAGCAAAGTAATGTAAGCCTTGAATATTAGAGGGCGCACACATTTCTGCATCACCTCATGTACCTCCATTCCGATGACCTCCATTGAACTGTTGCTTTGATGTTTCACAACCAGCCCTCCACATATGGAGCATGTTACCTTTTGAATGCTACTTTTGCCTGAAAAGAAAATAAGAATGCATTCCAGGAGATGAATGTTAAAGAAGTGAAAGCTACACCCCAGTATATGGATTGTTAGACATAATGAACCACAAAATGAAATATCTTGTTAGCTGCAGACACTGAATTAATGAGATTCCTTTGAGATATAGCAAACGAGCTGTCTTCGCTGCAACTCTCCATGCATCTTTTATAGCCTGTACTTCTTCTTATGCAATATCCTCATTATCTGTCCTTTGTATCATGTTAGTGAATAAACAATAGAGTTTCCAAAAATAATTCATCAATTTATGCCTGACAGTTACTATCTCCTTGGATTGGCATTGATGTCACTGCATGATAAATATGTTGTATCCCATATATAGTTGGGCTTAGTAAGTGTAAATCAGGTCTGCATATTGCAAAGTAAATTAATTATCCTTCAGACCCATATAATTACAGAGTAAGAAAATTGTGACTCAAACTAATAAAAATGACAGTTACCCTTCCTACTATCGTACCTTTCTTTAACTTGGACACTTTCTCCTTGGCATCCTTCTATACACTTAAGGTGTGATGTATTGCACCAACCCAGGTGGGATTGTTCCCTATACCTGGCATTGAAGTTATCTGTTAGATGTCCATGATACCTGTAAAGGATCCTCCGATGCTTCCTCCAAGAGTCAATTATGATCTGCAAAGTGTCATTAATAAACCTGACCCATCTGTATCTTGCTGCCTTCATTGTATTTCAAACCTGTTCATTTCACATGTTATTTATTCACTGTTAGTTATTCCTAACCCTTATGGCCAAAGAATGATTAAACACTTTAATATAGAGCAGAGCAGTCTGCTGTTCATGTTAATGTATCAGGCTTCAAAGATAGCTCGTCAATTGAAGTTGCACAGAACTGGCACTCCAGTTGGGGAAAAACCTGGAGCAGGATTTTCAGCTCAACATGTGGGTACATGCCTGACACACCTGAGCGTGAAACAGCGCGCGTTGACATCGGGCAAGTGCACCATCATCGCGCACTTGTGCGATATTTCAGTCTGCGGGCAGGCTTGAGAGTCGGCAGCACACCCGCCGCCAATTAAGAGGCCTATTAAGGCCCTTAAGCTGTTAATTAAGTTCAATTTTTCACTGCCCATCCAACCTTACAGTTGGCAGGATGGTGAATAAGCCAGGCAGCCTTTGCATTTTTTGCACTTAAGCAAGGAGTCAGGAGGGCTAAAAGAGGTCATGAAAAGTCACTGGCAACCAGGATTAAGGAAAATCCCAAGGCCTTTTATACATATGTAAAAAGCAAGAGGGTAGCCAGGGAAAGGGTAGGCCCACTCAGGGACAGAGGTGGGAATCTGTGTGTGGAGCCAGAAGAAATGGGAGAGATACTAAATGAATACTTCTCATCAGTATTCACCAAAGAGAAGGACTTAGCAGTCGTTCTGTCTAGGGCAGAGTGTGTAGATAGCCTGGATCATGTTGAGATCAAAAAAGAGGAGGTGTTAGGCGTCTTGAAGAATATTAAGGTGGATAAGTCCCCAGGGCCAGATGGGATCTACCCCAGAGTACTGAGGGAGGCAAGGGAGGAGATTGCTGGGGCCTTGACAAAAATCTCTGTATCCTCACTGGCTACGGGTGAGGTCCCAGAGGACTGGAGAGTGGCCAATGTTGCTCCGTTGTTTAAGAAGGGTAGCAGGGATAATCCAGGAAATTACAGGCCGGTGAGCCTTACATCAGTGGTAGGGAAATTATTGGAGAAGATTCTTCGTGACAGGAGTTACTACCATTTGGAAGCAAATGGGCGTATTAGTGAGAGGCAGCATGGTTTTGTGAAGGGGAGGTCGTGTCTCACTAACTTGATCGAGTTTTTCGAGGAAGTGACAAAGATGATCGATGATGGAAGGGCAGTGGATGTTACCTACATGGATTTCAGTAAGGCCTTTGACAGGTCCCTCATGGCAGATTGGTACAGAAAGTAAAGTCGCATGGGATCAGAGGTGAGCTGGCAGGATGGATACAGAATTGGCTTGGTCATAGAAGACAGAGGGTAGCAGTGGAAGGGTGCTTTTCTGAATGAAGATCTGTGACTAGTGGAGTTCCGCAGGGATCAGTGCTGGGACCTTTGCAGTTTGTGGTATACATAAATGATTTGGAAGAAAATGTAACTGGGCTAATTAGTATGTTTGCAGACGACACTAAGGTTGGAGGAGTTGCAGATAGTGAAGAGGATTGTCAAAGGATACAACGGGATATAGATCGGTTGGAGACTTGGGTGGAGAAATGGCAGATGGAGTTTAATCTGGACAAATGCGAGGAAATGCATTTTGAAAAGTCTAATACAGGTAGGAATTATACAGTAAATGGCAGAACCCTTAAGTGCATCGACAGGCAGAGGGATCTGGGTTTACAGGTCCACAGGTCATTGAAAGTGGCAACACAGGTGGATAAGGTAGTCAGGAAGTCATATGGCATGCTTGCCTTCATTGGCAGGGGTATTGAGTATAAAAGCTGGGAAGTCATGCTGCAGTTGTATAGAATCTTGGTTAGGCCACACTTGGAATATTGCGTGCAATTCTGGTCACCACATTACCAGAAGGATATGGAAGCATTGGAGAGGGTGCAGAGGAGGTTCACCAGGATGCTGCCTGGTCTGGAGGTTATAAACTATGAGGAGAGGTTGGAGAAACTCGGATTGTTCTCACTAGAGCGACGGAGATTGAGGGGCGACTTGATAGAAGTTTACAAAATTAGGAGTGGCATGGACAGAGTAGATAGTCAGAAGCTTTTTCCCAGGGTGGAAGAGTCAATTACTAGGGGACATAGATGTAAGGTGAAAGGAGAAAACTATAGAGGAGATGTGCGGGGCAAGTTTTTTACGCAGAGGGTAGTGAGTGTCTGGAATTCGCTGCCAGAGGGGGTGGTGGAAGCAGGTACGTTAGTGGTGTTTAAGAGGCAGCTTGACAAATACATGAATAGGATGGGAATAGAGGGATACGTAGCCCGGAAGTGGAAAATGTTTTAGTTGACGGGCAATATGATCGGCGCAGGCTTGGAGGGCCGAAGGGCCTGTTCCTGTGCTGTACTTTTCTTTGTTCTTTGTTCAAAACCTCATCCACGGGTGGGATGAGGTTTCTGTGATTAAATTTTTTTTTAATGTTTGGGCAGGATTTTAATAATCACCATGTAAAAGGTGCACAAGTCTGCTGTGTGGACAATTTTTCTGGATTTTTAACATCTTTAATTTTGTTATTAAAATTCTTCAGCTCCCTGAGGCAGCTCTGTGTCTTCATGGAGCTTTCAGTGATCGCAACCCCTACACATGCGCAAACTTCAGCACTCGTGCTCCTCCTGCCCCCACCCCAGCATTGCTGAGGCTCTCAGCGCACATTTGACGCTGGCTGGCCGTTAATTGACCATCCAGTATGAAACTGCGGTCGAGACCCGATCGCGGGCGATGGACCATTTCGCGGCTGCTCCTGGCCTGCCCACCACACCCGCCCACCACACCCGCCCAATGAGGGGAAGATCCTCCACCTGGAGTTACAATTAATTCTCATTTAATACAATCTGCACTAAGAGTAAATGAGACCTCAAAATGAATCTTCTGGATTAGATGATGATCCATTGCAGATGAAACAGTGAATAGAGACTGGTGTGAATGCCTTCTAATGGGAAGCTAGCAGTTGTAGTATTCAAAGTTTAAAGCATAGTCACTATATTTGTTTCTTCTGGTTTGTTCCCAATCTCATGCAGTGGTTATTTTATTTGAAAGTCACACAGCGTTTGGGGTACACTTTGTACCAACTCTCACAACCATCTTCCTCTTGTTTCCCTACCAATAAGATTGTCCTAGGCATAGCCCCACCCATATATGCTTGATCGTCCATATGGCATTTTCCAAGCGTCGCCTTATTCTCTCACTGTCAGAGGATATCCTATAGGCTGACCTGCTCTTCCAAATCTTCTTACGGTTCACTACCTGTTCACTTAGTCCCCGGTACATATTTATATAGCATTAAACTAATCTCCAATGTGACTATTTTACAGTGGTATATATCATTATATAACATCCATCCTTAAACACCCTTACATTCCTTTAGCCACCAACTACTTAATCATTTTAATCCATAGATCCAGTAAGAAGACTGTCTGTATGTTCATTAGCAGGTCCCCATGATTTCCCAAAGGCAAACCATGCTCAGAAAAAAGAAAGGAGGTGACCATGACTTAATTGTAAAACCTTGATAGGGAAATGGCTACTGATGCTGGATCTTCAAGTCTCAAACTAAATGACCTTCAATCCCCCAAATGTCTAAGATTTCCTTCTCTCACTGAATTATCCTCAGGTCTCCCTGGATAGCTGTACCCTTACTGTCTGTTCCCAGCCTCCCATTGTATTGTAAAAATAACTTTGCCCCCTGAAATCTCATTTAAAGCTCCCTTTCTTTTAATGTCAAGCCATTCCTCCATTTGCTCTAAACCATTCAATGTATTCTGCATCAAATGCAAGTTAGTGTCATAATCCCCTTCCAAAGCACTACATCATTGTCAAGCCATTCTTCCACATATTTCATGGCCAGGATATTGAGGACGGCGAGCGGGGGGCGGGGGGCAGGGCCCACTTGCCGACATATAAAATGATGCGGGATGATGTCAGGCCGAACTCCCGACATCACCCTGCCTCATTTAAATTTTCAGGTGGGCAGGGGCGCAGCCAAGTCAGCTGTGCGCCCGACGTGTCAACGGCGAATTGAGGCCATTTAAAACATAATTGAAGTAATTAATGGACCTGCCCGTCCAACGTTAATGCTGGCGGGCAGGCCGGGAGCCCTGGCGGGCTTCAGAAAAAGCATGAAACCTCATCCACGGGCGGGATGAGGTTTTATGAGGGTTTTAAAAAATTTAATAAAAGTTTGAATAAAAGTGATGGACATGTCCCAGCTCATGTGGCAGTGTCACATGAGGGGACATGTTAAGGAAATTTTATTTTTGTCCATTGACCATTTTTGAATTTGGCGCTGATCTCCCTGAGGCAGCACTTAACCTCAGGGAGATGAGTGCGCTCTTAAAGAGCACACTCCCGGCTTAGGGAATCCCCTCCATACCCGCACAGGGAGCGCATAGCACTTCCTGGCGGACGTCACTTAAAATGGCGGCACGCCGCCGATTGGAGGCGTGCCTGCACGCGCCCGCTCCTGCACTTCCCCCCCCGATGGGGGGAAAATTCTTCCCCATGTCTTTTAATGCCCCACGTATGCACTTCATGTCTGCTTCAAACCATCCTTCTACCTGGCCCATGCATATTTCAACCATCTCCCTCATATCTTCTTCAAATGGTATCTGAACTTTCTATCAAGCTCCTTCAAACTCTTTCATCCTTCTCCTCTATGTCACCTTCCATCCCCCTGATGTCTTCTTGAAAGTAGCCTGGATGCTTACTCCCCCTCTTCCATGTTGCCTACCTTTCTCTTAATTGCTACTCTACTGCATCTTGGCATGGTTCCTGCAATAATCGTGAATATTTTTAAAATATTCTATGATCTTGTAGTGGCAGTCAAAGCAGTCCATTCCCTTTACACTAAGAATGATAATTTAATCCTGTTTTGGCTTAGCAGAGGGAACAAGCCAAGAGGAAACATGAGGTGGTGATCAAAGGAAATATGGGGAGTGGGAAAATGGTTGATGCCTTTAAGCAGTCTTTTATTCTCATTAATGGTGAACTGTTACTTTTCTCTTGCTCTGAGCCCAGTGTAAACAAGTTCTGATTTTCTGTCATCTCCCGTAGGATTATCGGCTAAATATTTTCCTACGGCAGCAATGGAACGATCCGCGACTTGCTTACAGCGAGTTTCCTGATGACTCACTGGATCTGGATCCATCTATGTTGGATTCTATTTGGAAACCGGATTTATTCTTTGCTAACGAGAAAGGTGCTCATTTTCACGAAATTACTACAGACAACAAATTACTGCGAATTTTTCAAAATGGTAAAGTCCTCTACAGTATCAGGTAAGCGGCACTCATATGGAACTGGATGAGGAGAGTGCGCAGGCTATTAAATGAGGGGTAATCATGGAGTATCCATTACAGAGCACAAACACAGCACTGGGCGCAATACAAGCATTATGATGCAGGGTAAGGGATGGTTTAAAAAAAAGACATCTCAAAGCACTTAAAGCCAATTAAGTACTTTTGAAGTGTAGTCACTATTGTAATGTAGAAAATGCATCAGCCAATTTGCATATTGCAAACTCCCACAGGCAGCAATATGATAATGACAAAACAATTATTTGTGATGTTGATTGAGGGATAAATATTGAACATGAAATTCCCCTGATTTTTGCCATGGGAGCTTTTACATCCACCCATGCAGGGAGAAGAGGCATCAAGAGGCATCTCACCTCCGGCATTCAGACAGCACTCCCTCAGCAATGCACTGGAGTGTCAGCCTTGATTTTTGTGCTCATGACCCAGAGACTCAGAGGCAAGAGTGCTACCAACTGAGTAGCATAATTGGCTTTCCTTTTGAATATTTTCTAACATAGCAAATGGTTTCATCAATGATCTACATAAGGTTAAGAATAATTTCTGTTGGCTTGTAGTCAAATGCCCTTGATATATGTGCCAGTATTTGATTAGCCATATTGGCAACAGATGGCTAGATGTAATTGACTGGATGCTTTCAGTGAATGATCATAAATCATAAAAGTTTCCACCTTTTCACACTTTGCTTATAGACATCATGAAGGTGGACTAACCTCATTGTGAATGTTTAGTGGTATTATTTCATAGGAAAATGGTAGCACAGAGGCTATGTTACTAGGCTGGCATTCCAGAGACTTGTGCTAATGATCTGGAGATGAGTTAAAAATCCCACCATAGTAGCTGGGGAATTTAAATTCAATTAAATAAGTAAATAAATCTGAAATATAAAGCTAGCATCAGTAATGGTGACCGTGTAGCTCTCAGATTGTTGTAAAAGTCTATCTGGTTCACTGATGTCCTTCAGGGAAGGAAACCTGTCACAGGAAAGAGAGTGTGGTCAAGCCTTAATTGCCTTCTGAAATGTCCTAGCAAGCCCGTAAATTGTACCAAATCACTACGACAAAGTATAATAAGAATAAAATTGGACAGCCAGCCTAGCATCGACTTAAGCGTGGATTTTAATTGACAAAGAGCCCAGTCAACCCTGCATCTGGAGTCTTCTTTCAAAACCGCAAGCGACATTCTTCAGATTAGTTATGCAACAGCCTAACATGGACATGCTCACAGAATATGGCCAATTTCCAGACTCGTCCATGACCATCAGCATTCCTGGGCATATTCTGTCCAACCAGTGGTGGCGCGGTGGCCCTGGGATTTCTCGGCATTGATTCGGAACCCATTAAGCCTGTGCCTTCAGGTCAATCATGGGAAAGGAAACCTTTTTCTGATCACCAACTACCGCCCTCCCTCAACTGATGAATTGTACATCTCCATGTTGAATGCCACTTGGATGGAGCACTGAAGGTAACAAAGGAACAGAATGTGTTTGGTGGTGATGGACTTTGTAGTCCCCTCAGAGTGGTTTGGTAGCATCATGAGCTGGTTGAGACCTAGAGTACATATTTTCTAGACTGGGCCTCGGACAGGTTATGAGAGAACCAGCATGAGAGAAAAACTTAATTAACCTTGTCCTCACCAATCTATGTATCAGATGTATCTGTCCATGACAGTACTGGTACGAATGACCACTGCACAATCCTTGAAGAGACAAAGTCCTATTTTCACACTGAGAATACCTGCCATCTGACTGTGTGACACTACCACCGTGTTTAACTGGGATGGATTCAGAACAGATTTTGCAGCTGAAAACTGGGCATCCATGAGGTTTGTGGACTTCTGCAGCAGAATTGTATTGTGCCACAATTTGTAACCTTATGCCCTGGCATATCTCGCTCTACCATTACCATCAAGTCAGGGAACCAACCCTGGTTCATTGAGCAGTGTAGAAGAGCATGCCAGGAGCCATCAGGCATACCTAAAAGTGAGATGCCAACCTTGTGAAGCTGCAATTAAGGACCTCGTGCATGCTAAGCGATCACACAGCCAGTGGACCAGATCAAAACTCTGTAAACTTGCCAGTCAGTCAGTCATTAATGGTGGCATACAATTAAACAAGTAATGGGAGGAGATGTTCCAGGAATACTGCCATCCTCATTAATGGCAGAGCCCAGCATGTGATTGAAATAACAAGGCTAAAGTGTTTGCAGCCAATTTCAGCCAGAAGTGCTGCGTGATGATTCATCTCAGCCTCCTGAGTTCATTGCCATCACAGAAACCAGTCTTCAGCCAATTTGATTCACTTTTGTGATATTAAGAAACAGCTGAGCTCATCGAATACCACATCCTGGCTGTGTTACAGTAGACTTGTGTTGCAGAACTAGCGGCACCCCTAGCTAATCTCTTCCAGTACAGCTACAATGGTATCCACCTGACAGTGGAAAATTGCCCAGGTATGTCCTGTCCACAAAAAAACAGGACAAATCCAATTTGGTCACAATTTGCCCATCAGCCGACTCTCAATCAGTAACAAAACGAAGGAAGTGGGTGTTTGACAGTGCTCTCAACGGCACTTACTCAGCAGTAGTATGATCACTGAGGCTCAGTCTAGGTTCTGCCAGGACCACTCGACTCCAGATCTCATTACAGGCCTGAGCCAAACAGCTGAAATTCAGAGGTGAGGTGAAAGTGGCTGCACTTAGCATCAAGGCAGCATTTCACCTAGTGTGGCATTAAGGAGCCCTAGCAAAATTGAAGTCAATGGGAATTGGGGGAAAGCTATCCACTAGCTGGGGTCATACCTAGCACAAAGGAGATGGTTGTGGTTGTTGGAGGATAATCATCTCAGCTCCAGAACATGGAGTTCCTCAGGATAGTGTCTAGGCCCAACAATCTTCATCTGCTTCATCAATGCCCTTCCCCCCGTTATAAGGTCAGAAATGGGGATGTTCGCTGATGATTGGTGCTAAACATTGCACATTTGCAACTCCTCGGCTACTGCCCACATGCAGCAAGTGCTGAGCAACATTCAGGCTGAGGCCGATAAGTGGCACAAGTGCCAGGCAATGATCTTGTGCAACAAGAGAGAATCTAACTAACACCTCTTGACATTCAATAGCAATATAAATCACTAAATCTCCCACCAATCAACATCTGGAGTCAACATTGACCAAGCACTTAACTGGACCGGTCACATGAATACTGTAACAACAAGAGAAGGTCAGAAGCTAAGTATTCTGGGGTTAGTGACACACCTCCTGATTTTAAGCCTTTCCACTACCTATAAGGTACAAGTCAGGAGTATAATGGAATACTATCCACTTGTTTGGAGGATCGCAGTTCCAACAACCCTCAAGAAGCTCAGCACCATCCAGGACAAAGTAGCCCACTTGAAACATTCACTCCCTCCTCCACTGGTGCATCGTGGCTGCAATGTGTAGAGTGCAGCAAATGTCAAAGCTCCCTGCCAGCTCCTCTCTAACCCACAACCTCCGCTACCTAGAAGGATAAGGGAAGGTTCATAACACCATTAATACCTTCAAGGCACCCTCCAAGTTACACGCCCTTCTAACTTGGAAATATTTTGCAGTTCCTTCATGGCACAGTGTCAAAATCCTAGAACTCCTCTAACATTATGGGAGTACTTTCACCACGTGGACTAAATTGGTTCAAGAAGTTGGCTCACCACTGCCTTCTCCAAAGCATTTAGGGATAAACAATTAGGGCTGGCCTTGCCAGGACGCCCACATTCCATGAATTAATAAAAAGAAAGTGTTAATGTGAATAGTGCCTTTAATGTGCTTGTTCATATGCGTGAGAGGAGAAAAATGACAATACTAGGAGAAAGGTAATCATGGTAACCTTTGGAGCAATGACAGATACAACTAACAGTGAGGTCACTACATTGATTATTAGAGGAATTATTGCATTAAACAGTGGCAGGCTGAGAAATTATACTAACTGCCTCTGTGTGTTATAGTATCGAGAGGAGAGATGATTACTGCAATCAGCTGCCCACTGTAAGTAATGTTTGGAGCAGTGATCACAGTAATTGGTAGAAAAAGGATAACTCAGTGGGGAATGATTAGATCATTGGAAAGAGGAAATGAATCCATTAGCCAGTGGAGGAGTTAATAGCTGTAGTCATGGGAGGAGTGCTCAAAGTAACTGGTGTGAGATGACCACAATAATTGTAGAGAGAAGGTGAACATATTACAATAATTAGCACTTTGTCACAAATTCATCAGATCAAGCTACAACCAACCATAGATCAATTTACCATCTGCTGTTTTCATGAAGAAGTATGGATAATTTTCTTTTTTCATTATTAACAACCCAGAGCACAGTATAGATTACATTTGTCAATGTTATTGACTCAGCATTCTACTACAATTTAGTACCATCAACTAGAAACAATAGTAGAAATAGGTGTGATGTGTACCATTGATCAGAATGAATTAGAGAATTGTCCAATATTACACACTTGAAGAATGTTGCGTTCACTTACACTATTACCTTTAGGTCAATGAATTCGATAGTTAAGATTTAGTTTCAAATGTGTAGGCTGAGGTCAGTCCCAAATCAAACAGAGTTTATGCCACTTAACTTGACCTTCGTACCCAATGTAAAAGTAATTATTTACTTCTTTTCAGGCTAACACTGAGCCTTGCCTGTCCCATGGACTTGAAGAATTTCCCAATGGATGTGCAAACATGTATAATGCAACTTGAAAGCTGTAAGTATCTTCTATTTATTGAGTCATTCAAATATCAAAGTCAAAAATTAATAATCTAAAAAAGTAATTTTTCTTAATGTGCTCCTTAATAGATGCTTATCACAACTATTGCCAACTTTTATACTCTGAACTTCAAAGCACATTGCTAAATGTAGCATTTTGGTTCCGTTGCATGTGACCAACAATTATTTATAACATTGTTGTATTGCATTTCTATATTCTGGATTATTTCAGTTTTCTAGTGTATCTGGGATGAACGGGGCCAAAAATATTTCTAGGATGTCGTCTACCATGCCTCTGTCAGCCCATTTCCCTTTGTGGAGGACAGGCAGAACTGCAAAAAATGAGTTCAGCCACATGCAAAATTAAAGTGGGAACAGAGACATCTATCAAGCTTCCACCATTTTCTCTGTTTGAATGCTGATGCCAGGGTTACTAGGCATATAGCATTCAAATTTCAGGTATCTGGGAGTGCGCGAATTGGTTTAATTGACAAGGGGCCTGTGCAATGAGGCAAGGGTAACTGTCCTTGACATCAAGGCAGCATTTGGCCGAGTGTGGCATCAAGGAGCCCTAGCAAAACTGGAGACAATGGAAATCAAGGGGAAAACTCTCTGCTGGTTGGAGTCATACCTAGCAAAAATGAAAATGGTTGTGGTTGTTGGAGGTCAATCATCTCAGTTCCAGGACATCACTGCGGGAGCTCCTCAGGGTAGTGTCCTAGGCCCAACCATGTTCAGCTGCATCATCAATGACCTTCCTTCCATCATAAGGTCAGAAGTGGGAATGTTTGCTGATAATTGTACAATGTTCAGCACCATTCGCAACTCCTCAGATACTGAAGCAGTCCACATCCAAATGCAGCAAGACCTGGACAATAACCAGGCTTGGGCTGACAAGTGGCAAGTAACATTCGCACCACATAAGTGTCAGGCAATGACCATCTCCAACAAGAGAGAATATAACCATCGTCCCTTGACATTCAATGGCATTACCATCACTGAATCCCCCACTATCAATATCCTGGGGGTTACCATTGACCAGAAACTGAATAGCCTAGCCATATAAATACTGTGGCTACAAGAGCAGGTCAGAGGCTAGGAATCCCCTGTGGTGAGTAACTCACCTCCTGACTCCCCAAAGACTGTCCACTATCTACAAGGCACAAGTCAGGAATGTGATGGAATACTCTCCACTTGTCTGGATGAGTGCAGCTCCAAAAACACTCAAGAAGCTTGACACCATGCAGGACAAAGCAATCCACATGGTTGGCACCCCATCCACAAACATTCAGTCCCTCCACCACCAACGTGCAGTAGCAGCAGTGTGTATCATCTGTAACATGCATGGCAGCAACTCACCAAGGCTCCCTAGACAGCACCTTCCAAACCTACGACTACTACCACCTAGAAGGACAAGTGCAGCGCACACATGGGGACACCATCACCTGGAAGTTCCCCTCCAAACCACACAACATCCTGACTTGGAAATAGATCACTGTTCCTTCAGTATCCCTGGGTCAACATCCTGGAACTCCCTCCCTAACAACATTGTGGGAATACCTACTCCACATGGACTACCACCACCTTCTCAAGGGCAGTTAGGAATGGGTAATAAATGCTGGCCAAGCCAGAGACACCCACATCCTATGAAAGAATATATGAAAAATATAGTGCTCAAAGCAATGTCATTGGTCAGGAGCAACTTCTAAACTTTTGAGAAAAGACATTAGTGACTCGATGTTAACTCTACAGCAGGCTCCTGATGCCTCTTCTAGCAAGTTGGTGCAATTTGATGCAACTCACCAGTGGAGGTTAGGGATCCCTCCTCCAACATTTAACTGACCCAGGGCCAGAAAGTCAACTGAGTTTAGGAATCATCTCCCACCTGTAACTCCCTCCCCTTTACCCCAATCAGAAAACGTTGGCCCACGCTTTTAAACTATAAAAGAGTTACCTTCTCTTGTGCTTACACCTTGTTACTGCTCTTCATAGCTTTTCACCCTTTATTTACTCTGTATTACACACTTGCCGTTCCCCTGAGGTTTTATCTGTTAATCGTTTGTTGATTATGTTGTTAAGGACACACAGGGGATAGGAATTGGTTGTTTAAGGACTGGGGCCACATATAAATAGAGTCCTTGCCTCAAAAGTGTCTATAAATAGAGGGTATTCCGTGACTGGTGGCCACTGTAGGGCCTGGAGTGCATTGCCGGTCCTGGGAATGATATTTTAATTTAAGGAGATAAGTTTCCTTTAAAGTTTTGTCCTTTGTTATAGTGCCCCTTTAAGGGGCTGCTGGTTTGTTAATTTGTTTATTTTATTGGTTTATTTTTTATTTAAAAGAGCATATAGAGAGAAACCCCCTGGGTTACTGGGGTAGTAGTTAAGAGGCAGAGATCTGCAGTTTACGAACATGCCTATCAAGGAAAATAATTGTGTCTTGTTCGTACTTCATCGTCTGACTTGGATCTATTTAGTATTATCCATGATGATGCTCTGTTTTGAATGTGTTAACTCCCAGTATTTAGCATCCCTTGCTGTCATGTTATTATTGTGTTGTTGCTACCCCCTGGTGTTCCTTGTACTTTGTTACTTATTGGGGGTTGTGACTGATTTGTCTGGTTGCTAGTTCTGTTGTTGCTACACTTGGTGTTACAATCAGGATCACTGTGGTTTCTATTATAATGATTGCTATCTTTTATTTTCCATCCATTAGCCTTGGATGCTACTGACCTCCTTGTTGTTCTCTGTTATTCACTGTTCTGTTGCTCTGTTCTTGGCTGCCACTTATTCTTCAGTTGTTACCCTGTTTTATAACTCTTTCCCCTCTCCTGGTTTCACGAATTGTCTCCTTCACTATTACATTACCACTGGAGTTGGTTCCATGAGAGCCAAATACTTTGAACTAGACAGCAACTGTTGGCCATAGGGAAATAATAGCTGAGCCCAATGCTGCTTCACCAGATGTCCATCTTATCCATGCCCAGCAGATGTTTTTAAACAGTTACCAGGAGCCAATTTTCTCTGCCTAACCGAGAAATGCCAGAGCTAATTACTGTATTGGCAGTAACTGCCCCAGCTGAGATTAGCTAATTATGCATAAAACCCTGAATCTGTGATCCCATTCAGTGTAACACAGCTGCTCATACTTAAATAAAAGAAAAATACTGTAGGATGCTGGAAATCTGAAATAAAAACAGAAAATACTGGAAAAACTCAGCAGGCCTGGCAGCATCTGTGGAGAGAGAAAATTTCAAGTCTGTATGACTCATCCTCAAAGGTTATACTTAAAACTTTTTTTAAAATTCAGTCTTGGGATTTGTTAACAAGAGCAACAACACAGCAGGTTTTTAACTTAATAAAATATCCCAAGGTGCCCCACAGATGCATTATAAAATAAAGTATGACATCAAGCCACATAAGGCAATATTAGGTTTGATGACCAAAAGCTTGGTCAAAGGGAATGGGTTTTAAGGATTGTCTTAAAGGCTGAATGTGAGGTGAAGAGATGTTATTCCAGAGCTTGAGGTCCAGACAACGGAAGACCAATGATGGAATAATTAAAATTGGAGAACGCTCAAGAGACCAGCGTTACATGAATGCAGATATATTAGAGGGTTGTGGTGCTTGAAGAGATTCCAGAGGTAGGGGTGAGGCCATGGAAGGATTTGAAAACACAGATGATTATTTTAACATGAAGATGTTGCTTGACAAGGATCCAGTTTAGGTCAGTGAGCACAAGGGTGGTAAGGGAATGGCACTTGATGCGAGTTAAGACAGAAAGCTGAATTTTGGAGAGTAGAACATGGAAGACCAGCCAGGAGTAGATTAGGATTGTTAGGTCTAGTGGCAACAAAGGCATCAATGAGGGTTTCAGCAGCAGATGAACTAAGAGAGGAATGAAGTTGGGTGATATTATGGAGGTGAAAATAGATGATCTTAGTGATACAAACATACAAAATAGGAGCAGACGTAAGCCATTCTTCCCCTCGAGCCTGCTCCAACCATTCAATAAGATCATGGCTGATCTGTTTGTGTTTCAAATTCCACATTCCCATCTACCCCTGATAATCTTTTATTCCCTTGCCTAACAAGAATCTATCTACTTCCGCCTTAAAAATATCCAATGACTCCATCTCCACCACCTTCTGAGGTAGAGAATTTCAAAGTTGCACAATCCTGATGGTGTGAATATGTGGCTGGCAGGTCGTACTGGGGTCAAATATGACACCAATGTTCCGAAGAGACTGTTTTAGTCTTAGACTATTGCCAGGGACAGGGATGGAGTCAGAAGCTAGGGAACAGGGTTTGGAGTGAGGATTTCCCAATATATATTTGGAGAGAATTTCTGCTCATCCGGTAGTGGATGTCTGATAAGCTGTCTAATAATTTAGCAATCGTGGTGGAGTAGGCAAACATGGTGATGAGGTAGAGCTGGGTGTCAGCTGCATACATGTGCAAACTAACTCTGCTTTTGGATGATGCCTTTGAGGGGTAGCATGCAGATGAAAAAAAGGAGGGGGCCAAGGATTGATCCTTGGGGAACACCAGAGGGAGCAGGAGAAGAAGCCATTGCAAGTGATTCTTTCCCTATGGTTAGATAGCTAAGAATGGAATCAGGTGAGAGCAGCTACAGCCAACTGGGTTAACAAGGCCATTTACTGTCCACTGTCTGAAACTGAAGATGGTTGATGAGAAGAAGCCAGCTCCCAAGAAGGGAGCCAAGAAACCAGCAGCAAAGGGTGGCAAGAAGCGGTGAAGTTCGAGGAAGGAGAGTTACTCCATCTACACCTACAAAGTGATGAAGCAGGTTCACCCTGACACCAGCATCTTCTCCAAGGCCATGAGCATCATGAACTCGTTCTTGAACGATATTTTCGAGCGCATCATGGGTGAGTCTTCCCACCTGGCCCATTACAACAAGCGCAGCGCCATCAGCTCCCGGGAGATCCAGACTGCCGTGTGCCTGCTGCTGCCTGGGAAACTGGTCAAGTGTTGGAAGGGACAAAGGTGGTGACCAAGTACACCAGCTCCAAGTAAAAACTCCTAGTTGTCCGCTAGTTTGATACTACTGAGTAACTTGCTTGGCCACTTCAGAGGGCAGTTTAGAGTCAACCATGTTGGTGTGAGAATGGAGTCACGTATGGACAAGACTGGGCAAGAAGGCCAGATTTTCTTCCCGAAAGGACATTCATGAATCAGCCGAGTGTTTGTGATGACCTGAAAGTTTCACAGATGTTTTTACTGATATGGTACCAGCTTTTTATTTGGAGGAACATGCTGGGCAACTTATCCTTTCTTACTCATTTCCAGTTACTTTCATGTGTTGCAGGCCCTTGTTGTAGACAGTCTCTACCATTATTATGTATGGTTATCCTCAATTATTCTTTATATTCTTTCCCTGTGTGGGAAGCTCCATTGTAAATGTCTGTACTTTTCTTTAATTATTGTGTTCCTTATTGTCCTCTCAGTGCCTAATGCTTTCTGTTGCAACAAGCCAGACTTTTGTGATACTAACCTATGAACATGCCATTGAATGACATCCCTTTTGCTCATTATTTTAAAAGAGCATTGACCTGTTTAAAATAAGTGGGTTAATATCTCACTTGAAATAGCAGACAAGACAAATGCTATATGAACAGTTGTGATGGGCTAACTGGCACTGTAATGTAAACTTGAAGCTAGAAATTAGTATGCTATCACAGTAATTTCTATATTTTATTTTTAATCCTGTTATTATGTGAGAT
Source organism: Cetorhinus maximus (assembly GCF_964194155.1). NCBI lineage: Eukaryota > Metazoa > Chordata > Chondrichthyes > Lamniformes > Cetorhinidae > Cetorhinus > Cetorhinus maximus. The sequence goes on from NC_135888.1 coordinate 123,837,215, forward strand.
AATTGTAATTCTATGTGGTCATCTTCTGTCTTTATTATACTTAAAAACATAAAGACTTACATTTGTATAGCTTTCCTCACAACAATTGGTGGTCTCAAAGTGCTTTACAGCCAATGAAGTACTTTTTTGAAGTGTAGTCACTGTTGTAATGTAGAAAACCATTTGCGTTTGGCAAACTCCCACAAATAGCAATGTGATAATGATCAGCTAATCTGTTTTTGTGATGTTGATTGAGGGATATTGGCCAGGACACTGGTAAATTCCCTGCTCCTCTTTGAAATAGTGCAATGGGGTCTTTTACATCCAACCAACTGGCGCCTCGGTTAACATGTCACCCAAAAGACAATACCTCCAACAGTGCAGCACTCCATCAGTACTGTAATGGAACGTCAGCCTTGGTTTTTGTGCTCAAGCCCTGGAGTGGGACTTGAATGCAGAACCTTGTAAATCAAAGGTGAGAGTGTTCCCAACTGAGCCACAGTTGACACTATCATTAGCCTTTGCAATTATTCTGTACCTACCCACTGCTGTTATTCCCTTTATAATTATTACCATTTATAGCTACTCTGACATTGAACTCTTGTTCTGCTTTTGTTTCTTATCATGTTCTGTGACTGTTGCATTTTATTTTATTTGTTATACATTCATCCAAGACTAGGCTGATGAGAGAAAATCCTGCTCCGACCTTTACTCGTAAGGGACCTGTTTGGGAAGCCTGATGCCTGTTCATAGTGGGAAGGGATCCCCACCAAAGCATATGCCCCTAAATTGAAACTTAATTTTCATTAAATAGGCAACCCCATAGAGAGGCAAATGAATGGCCAATGGGGAAATTGAAAACTATTGCTTGGTATAACACTGGGTTCGCTCCTAATTTTGCAGTTACTAAGGCACTGAGACTGCTTGCTGTAGTGGAAAATTTGCTCTGCATTTAAAGACACATCGGACCTAGCAGTACGTAAAGCAGAATCTTAAGTGTCCGAAATCAAAGGGTTCCATTGCCGCCAATGCACTCCCTCTCTAATTATTACTTTTGTTTGCTGTTGCACTCAGTAATTCCTCCAGCTACAGGTACAGTGTCTCAAGTCCAGCTGTCTGAAAACCGAACATTTCTATAAGCTGCCATGCATCAATTTTTAATTGTTATTAAATGAGCACAATAACTCACTGGGACAATTCACCACATGCTGCATTTGTAAGGTGGCATGCCAGACTAGCTATCAGCTTCATGCGCCAGTTTTTTCCTGCCCTCAAGAGTGGTCCAAACGACCCTTGACTCCACCCTACTCAGCTTGGCCTGATCCACCTGGCCCGAACACACAACAAAGGTAAAACAGGCCAAGGGTTCTTGATTTGGCCATTAGCCGATGAGATCCACTCCATGCACTGTGCTTGAAATTCTTTGAAATAACTGATAGGGTGCATTTCCGCACATACAGGAAGCTGTGGTTCTCTGCTGGCTTCACTAGCATGCCCATATACTTTGAATCCAACACAGCCCGCGAGTTAGCCCTGCTAACCTTATCATTTTTTTCTTTTCAAATGTTATTTCTTCACTATTATATATTGTTTTCAAACTTTAATTCAAAGAAATGTATTCACTTGATTTCATGTGTCTCCGATGAGTTGAATTAAGGTTCCGATTTTTTTTTTTTCTCCGACTGGCAAGTTCCGAAATCTGGCACAGACTTGGACCTGAGGTTGCTGGTTTTGAGACACTACCTGTATTTTCCCTCGTTACAGTTCTCTGCATTTCTGCATTGCTGCTTTTGGTGGTATGCTGCTCTCTAATTGTGTTACTCTCTATACTTCATAGCATCCATTGTTGGTTTCTGGTGCACATAACTACTAAAACCATTAGATGGAGGAGATTCCATTCTGTGCTGCCCCTATTATTTTGTGTATGTTTTACTGTCTAATTCTCCTTGTTCATCTCAACTATTGGCATTGTATTTGCTGCCCTCTGTCATACTCTGTTATTCTTTGTCGTTACTCTTTTCTGTGTTAACTGTGGTGTCACTCCACTCTGGGATTACTATTCTCGGTCTTTATTTTTCCTCTATGATTACTCTCCTCAGTTATTGTCTTCTATTATCCAGTTACTGTGGTGTTATTCTCTTTTTTGTTGCTTTGTCGTTACTCTCTTCTGTTATTGTATTATGTTCTTTATGGTAGAATAAGGATCTGGCACTTACAGGGTTAACGTGGGACTGGGTACATTACTGCCAACACAGTGATGTAAGAAGACACATGACCCAGACCTAGGGTCAGTGTGATGTCGAGCAGAGACGTGTTAAGACCTAGATGTGGATATAGCTACTTGCCTGTACCCTTTGCAGTAAATATGTATTTGGTTACAAGTAGTTGCTAAATAATTGCCGTTAACACACAGAAGACTATGAACTTATTTAAAAGTCATGTTCTGTAATAAACGCCCCAACATGGTGGCAGCTGGGGTTCAAAAACCCTCAGCCTCACAGAAATGCTCAAAGACCAAGAAAAAGAACCTTCAACAGAAATTCTGACCTGAAAGAAGCTCCCAATTGAAACTGGAGAAGCTGAGAAAATTCACGAGGTAAAAGCTCCAGAGAAAAGAGCCTGGAAGCTAAAAGCAAAGATTTTACTGCAGCAGAAGACTCCATTGAATCTCCCTTGGAAGTCTGGTTTCAGCATGTAGAGTCCAGAGCCTGCAAAGGTGAGATAAATCTTTTTAGGTCCAGGCTGCAGCTGGATCAAAGAACCCCATTTTACTAATCCAGAGTCACAAGCACTGTTTGAACGAAACTCATCGCGAAACCCAATCACCGACTCTGAGTCTCAACATTTGGCTTCTAAGTTCAAAAAAGAAAACATGATTAATTAAATTATTTGGCCTCTTGTAACTATCTGATTTGTGAATCAGCAAGCCTGCGTTGAATTTAAATGCCTCACTACTAGCCACAGTGAATCGCTGAAGGAAATAAATTAGCAGACAGCTGACCCATGCAGCCATTATAAAAAAAATTTCTTCCAGAAGTATGTTGCCACCATTCACAGAGCCTGCCAAAATTGACAAGCGTGGGAAATCCTTTGTACTACATTGAGCAGCGACACCGTCTTGAAAGCCTATAAGCTCTTAACGCTGTACGCACACTTTAAATATCTTTAACATGGATCACTGTTCCACACATTCAGCTCCACTTGGACTCACCCAAGGCCCAAGCCAGTCACAAGATTGGGCTCTTTTGAGGAAAAGATTTTTTAAGATACAGCATCGCTTCTGGTTTAAATAACAGGTCAGAATAAGAGCAAGTAAACACACTTCTTTACTTAATAGGGCCAATTGCAGATGACATCATTGCATGACAGGATATTAATGAGTAATCTGATGAGGTTCTAAAATTCTTGACATTTATTTCAACTTGCGATCCAACAAAATATTGATGAGAGCCAAATTCAATAAGAGAGTCAACTGCCTGGGAAACTAGTTGATTAGTTCATAAATAATCTCTATAGGAGGGCAGAAGGATGTGAATGTGGAGATTTAAAGTCTAAACTCATCAGAGACAGAATAATGGTGGGTGTTGTCGACAATTCACCCTCTGACCTCCTACAAGCAAAAGGTGATCTAATCCTGGACAAGGCAATCCAGATAGTTAGACTGTCTGAGCTATGTAAGCAATACAGGACAACTCCCTAAAGAGGTGAGAATACAACCTGGGGCAGAAGCCAGCCCTCAGTCCAGCTTATCAGGTCTCAAAGCACAGGGCCGATCTAAGTCGGGGAAAGCAATTCCTGAACCGCCCAGCGGAGTGACCTTGCCAGCATTGCGGTGCGAAGTGCCCTCACAGGAGAGATCAATGTCCTGCAAGCACAGCCCAATGCTTCCACTGCAACAGACAGGGACACTTTGGTAAACCGTGCAAGTCAAAACCCCAGGAACACGCAGCCCAAAGGCCATCCACAAGGTCGAGACTGAAAACCCAGAAGACACGCCGCCATGCTTCTTGGTTGAGGGAAAAAAAACTGTGGTTCTTCATTTTGGAATGCTGACATCCTGGTAAATGGTCATCTAACAAATTTTAAATTAGATTCAGCTGCCAGCGTGACAGTCCTGTCAGACAAGGAACCATGGCTCAAAGACCACTGGCTTCGAACAAAAGGCACTCCACTTTATGGGGCAGGGGGAATCCAACTCCCAGTCATCAGCATAATCCTGGAGCCACAGAGGTACGGCAGCAAACATATATCTTTGAGCTGATGTACATCTGCAACCAGCCTTTCGCTCCCCAGTGCAGAGATGCCTGCATTGCACAGCATCTCCTCCAGATGGCGGAGGTTATAAAGACTACTGCCATTAGCCAGCCAGAACAGCATGGTCAGGAGTACTAAAACACTAAAGATTATTCAGACTCATTCCACCTTTGATCCCTCCTCTTTTCGCAGAGCAGGTTGGTCCATTATCATTCCAGGTCCTGGGAAGTTCCAGGGGTGAGAAACTTCTGCTCTGAGGATAGATTGAGGAAGTAGGTTCTGTTCTCCTTGGAGAGAAGAAAGCTAAGAAGAGATTTAATCGACATGTTCAAAATCATGAGGGGGGCTGGTCAGAGTAGATAGAGAGAAGCTGTCCCCACTCGTAAAAGGATCAAGAATAAGAGGGCACAGATTTAAAGTGATTTGCAAAAAAAGCAAATGTGACGTGAGAAAAAAAATGTTTTCTCACAATGTGTGGCTCGGGTCTGGAATGCACCGCCTGGAAGTGTGGTGGAGGCAAGTTCAATCGAGGCTTTCAAGAAGGCATTGGATGATTATTTGAATAGAAACAAGGTGCAGGGGTGTGGGGAAAAGGCAAGGTGATGGCAGTAGGTCATAATGCTTATTTGGAGAGCCGGTGCAGACTCGATGGGCCAAATGGCCTCCTTCTGTGCTGTTAAAATTCTGTGAATCTGTAATGATCAGGCAAATCTACCACCCACAAGATTACCATGGCACCTCCAGTGGAAGTGGTACCAGAGAATAATCAATAGTCTGAGAAGCCTCTACCTCCAACTACAATGATGGTACAGCAGGTTGACACATCAACTACTGTGCACACACCGCAACTTCCAGCCAGCATGCCATAACCACAAGGGATGCTGGAACCTGGTAAGCAATCTCTCACCACTCTCCGAGCACAAGAGGTGAGCATTCCACTAAACCATCTTTCCACCACAGGAAAGCTCTTCCTCAGCCTCAGAGGACTTTGAGGCGCCCCACATGGAGAATGAAGAAAAAGTAGCACCATGGAGCCCAATAGCATGTTCGTCCACCCAGCAAAAAATTATCAAGAGCAACAGCAATCATAGACCAACGCTACAGCCAAACTGGCCAGGCGTGGTTCAACATAAAGCAATGGAAGAAAAAAATGAAAGGATACCCAAATGCCAGTCCAACCTCCAAGCTAACAGCAAGAACCAAAACCAACTGAACCTACCACTCCCCTGACAGAACAGTGAAGAAAATGTGGAAGGGTTACAAGGCCTCCAGACTGCCTGAACCTCTAACTTCAAGGACAAGAAGGGAGAGATGGGGCAGTGAGAATGTTGTAATAATGCTAATACAGTGATAGCAATAACATTAGAATAACATTAAGACAGCAACAACAAGGTAAATGCATAAGACTAATAACTAGTGTAACTCCATATCCATGGGATAAAGACTTGGGGGGGAGGTGTAGTATATTTTATTACCCACTTTTGTAAATTTAAATTTTCTGTTGTTATCTGCTTTTGTTCCTTATTTCTGTTGTTGTTTCTGTCTGTCATTCATATCTAATGCTTTAATGATCCAATGCTGGAGGCAACCCTGTATAACAAACAATCCGATGGTTGGTGGGTAAGGAAGCACCAAACTCCTCCAGAGACACCGACCTGGCTTTGCTTCCTGATTTCTTTTTATTTGTCCATGGGATGTGAGTGTCACTGGCAAGGCCAGCGTTTATTGCCCACCCCTTATTATCCTAACTTTGGCCAATTTTGACCAACAGAGATAATGGGCAGGGAGAGCTGTCGCCAAAATCCTGCCCCTGAATATGACCATTGGCGTTTTCCTCAGTCACCTTTGGGGGGAAAAATATTGTCACACAAAATATTGCCCACCCCACCACATGCAAATGATGGTGAGTACATGTGGCTTGGGTCTTCAATGACTTTCCCGCCATTTACACCAAAGTTCTGCCTCTCGAGAAGAACAACTGTGTTCATGAGTGACTTACCTTTAGGTTACAGGAGCCTTTTAGGAAGCTCCATTTGAATGAGTCATCTTCTATTTCCAACTCCTGCTTATTACAATTCTTTGTAGCATCTCAGGGAACTGTTAATTTGTCCCTAATTGTTTTCCTGCCCCTATAATTGGCTGCAATAAATGCAGTAAAATACTACAGGTTTATAGAAATCTATCAACAGATAAATGAAAATGGCACAGAGGGAAATAGCCATATTTCTGGCTATTTTTGGAATCTTGTGGGAATTTACAAATGTCTAGTAGTCCAGTATGAGGTTTCTGTACTGGTTATTCAAATGCACTGAGATTTCTTTCCCTCTTCTGTCCTTCAGTCGGATACACAATGAACGATCTGATATTTCAATGGGATGATAAAGCTGTACAGGTAGCTGATGGATTAACTTTACCACAGTTTATTCTCAAAGAGGAAAAGGATTTAAGAGACTGCACAAAGCACTACAATACAGGTCAGTTTTATAACTAGTATCATTGGGCGGAATCTTGTGATGCTCCCAGGAGTGGGAAGCAAGGCGGGTGGGAGAATATAATTGTGCAGGAGACCAAAAGTCAGCTTCCCAATGGCAGGAGGAAACTACAGTTTTAAGCTCTCGAGTGATTTACGACAGTTCTAGCTTCCTGACAGCAAGAGTTGGGTGTCATGTTTTTATAATGATATAAAAGCACCAATCACTCATAAGGGATTGTGTAAACACATTGTGGGTTCATTTGTTTAAACTAGACACATGAGAACATATACATGGATAGAAAACTTGAAGACATCGGCAGAGCTGTGTGTGTTGTGTTCTGCTCACAGGCCAAAGTGAAACTGAGGCTGGATCACATGACATACTTCCCTTCTAGTGATGGCATGCTGTTCTCCCTTAAGGGCATATTACAGCATTGGGAAGTCATTTTGAATACATTTGCATGTCACGCATGCTCATTAAAAGGCAACCTTGCCAGAATGAAGTGCACCTCTCCAAATAAATAATCCGCAAACGAGAAATATATATCTTCAGATTCACAGCCACTTAAATGCGGCGTGCAGCAGGTGAGGTAGCCTTCCTGCTGGATTTGGAGTGAGTAGGGGCTGCTTTCCCCTCTATGGGGAGCTTTGTTCAATGACTGGAGGTGATTATTGAGATCAGGTGACAGCAGTTAAAGGGGAATAGGGCATGGCTGATTGAGGGAAGGTGCAGGGACATGTGGAAGTAAGGCCTAGCATTATGGGTGTAGTGGTCCTGTTGTTGGGGGGGTGGGTGGACAAGTATGTTGGGTGAGTGATAGCACTGACCCTGCCTTTTAGGACTATCAATGGTGGGGTCCTATGGGTTGAATTGAGGGTGCTGGGTGGCAGAGAGAACAGACTCAGTCAGAGGGGGAGTGGAATTCAGTAGGGGGTCAGGTCCAGTATTGGAAGATCTAATGGGGAGGGTCACAGAAGTGAGCAAAAGAAGTGGGGCTGATAGTGGGAGTGTTCAGGGTCAGAGTAGGCACTGGGATGATCATGGGTGTAGGCACAGCGGGGAGAGATGGTATGTGGAGGTTGATGGTTATAGGATCCAGGGTAACTGGGGGATGTTCAAGGGTAATAAAGGGGAAAAAAGTGCTTGTTGGATGGGTCAAGTCCAATTTGGGGGGGGCTGGGGTGGGAAGGAGGGGACAGGAAGCCTGTGGGTGACAGGGAAAGGGTAGAACGTGGTGGAGCGGGTTTGGAATGTAACATGCACCATGTACGATCATATGAAGTGGGAGGAGGGTCATTTTGGGTGGGTAGAGTTCCTGTGCACAATGGGCCAACTAAAGGGACTCCCTAATAATTAGCTAAATGGATGAGAAGCATGGATAAGTATGTTCTCATCTCTATGGTTACCCTCAACACAGTACAATTGCTGTATGACCTGTGGGTAACATTCAGCTAATATTCCTGCCACATCGGGTGAAGGAGAAGAGAAAGTGATGAAGGAGAGCTTCCTGCTAGCTGAAGGAGGGAGAGAGGGAAGTGGCAGCCCTATGAAGTCTCGTCGAGGAGAGATGGAGGAAGCTGGGCTATACAGAGAAGGTCGATTTTGGAAGACCATAGATCGAGCATGATTGTGAGGAGAATAAGGCTTATACGAGGAAGGTGTTTGGCAAGGTCCTGAGAGTCGAGGGTAATGGTGGGAAGGTCAAGGATGATAGATGGTGGGGGAAGGGTGTGGTGGGGGAGAAGTGGTGGAAGTTCCACTGCCAAGGGGAAGCTCGAGGGTCACTGATAGCTGGCCAGGGGTGATAAGGGGATGGTCGAAGGTTGCTAAAGACAAAGCAAGGATGTCGGAGTGAGGGTCAATGATGATAGAGGGAAAGGCAATAGTGATTGAAGGAGGGTGCAGAGTCATGGCGCCCAGTTCCAGGGTCACTGGTCCAGTTTCCCCACACATGGATGTATTGACAGGCTCTCTGCAGTGAACCTCGAGAATGGAATAGACCACAGTGGGGTGGGTGGAGATCAGGGTGTGACCAATGCTAAGTATAGGGCTTCCTGTTAGCCCAAAATGCTGAGGAGGGAAGACCTCAAAAACTGTGCTGATCAGATCATTGCCTGCACTTTGTTCACAGATCACCTCAAGCAGAAAAGATGGGTCAAGTGCACCCAGTACTTTTGCCAGCTATGGTGCAGCTGCAGTGGAACCAGTGGAGAGTAGACCATGGACAGGCACAGCAAAGGTCAGAACAGCAACAGACAGTCAACCAGAGGCCAGTGCAACATCGAACATTGGCGCACAATCGAATATACCGCAGGCGGTGGAACGACCTGCAGGAGGCTGCTTGGATTGTCGCAGGATTCTGTCATTCACCCATGTCAGCTCCTTGAGGAAGACTTATGTCCTATTGGGTAGAAGGCAATCGAATGCTGGTAGCTTTAAAAGTCACCATGGCATTAAATTTGTACACCTGCAGGTCTCTCCGGGGCTCCCCGGGCCCATATGTGGGATCTCCCTGGCAACCACTCACAAATGCATCAGGGAGATCACCAATGCAGTATTCAGAAGGGGCCAATGAATTTGTGAGATTCACCACAGACTCTGAGCCAGGCAGCCAGAGCTGTGGGTTTCGCTGCCATCGCTGGATTTTCACAGGTACCAGGGGCAATTGATTGCACACATGGGTGCTGAGAGCTACCTGGGAACAGCCAGCAGCATTCATAAACCAAAAGGGCTTTCACTCTCTTAATGTGCAGCTGGTCTGTGACCACCAGAATCGAATCCTTCAAATGTGCACATGCTTCCCAGGGAGCTCTCACATCCTCACTCAGGTGTCACAACTGTTTTCTCCCTATTAGCAGCTGCAGGGGTGGCTCCTGGGTAACAGGGCACATCCACAGGAGACCTGGCTCATGACCCTGGTGCGGAACCTGCAAAGCCCACCAGAGGAGAGGTACAATACCAACCATGCCCCAACAAGGACGGAAATAGAGCAGACCATTGGACTGCTGAAGATGAGGTTCCACTGCCTGGACCACTCGGGTGGAGCACTGCAGTACGCATCAGTCTCCAGGGTCATTGTGGCCTGCTGCGCCCTGTATAACCTCACAGAGTAAAGGCATGAGGAGTTTGCAGACTGGGAGATGTAGAAGCTGGATGCCTTTTCTGACAAGGAGGAAGATGAAGAAGCTGATGTTCATGAGGCAGTGGATGGTGCGGCTGCAGACGCCAGAGTGATGGAGCGACATGGCAGTCAGGCCCGTGACATCTCATTGCAACCAGATTCCAGCCAAAATGAGGCTGGTGGTAGTGCCAGCAGTACCAGAAAACTGGTTCCTATGACCTCTGACACCTAGAAGGAAAATATGCTACAGGCTTTTGGCACGAGCAAGCCCATATCCATGCTCCCTTGGCAACTCCATGCACATGTGATTTTGAAGGGAGTCACACATGTCTCACTGATACCCTCCCTCCAAATGCTGGCAATGCCTTGCAACGAACTCTACCATGCTTACACCTGCAATATTTTCTTCCCCTTCTTCGGCAGTCCCTTGGGACTGAGGGTGACTTTCTGCCACTCCGGGGTTGTCAGACCTTAGGGGACTAAAGAGTCCGATGTGGATCCGCAAACTCGTCCCCAGGAGGAGCAGGTAATGTTTTGATGAGGCGGGTGGGTGGGTTGCTTGGATTTTGTTCCGCTCCTTCTGCAGTTTGCGCTTGGCCTCCACCTGGGCCTTCGGAGACGTTCAAATTACAGACATTTTTTTTAAAAATTCATTCACAGGATGTGGGCTTCACTGGCTCGGCCAACATTTATTGCCCATCCCTAGTTGCCCTTGAGAAGGTGGTGGTGAGCTGCCTTCTTGAACTGCTGCAGTCCATGTGGTGTGGGTACACTGTGAAGAAGCGAGTTCCAGGATTTTGACCCAGCGACAGTGAAGGAACGGCGATATATTTCCAAGTCAGGATGGTCAGTGACTTGGAGGGGAACTTCCAGGTGTTGGGGCTCCCATTTATCTGCTGCCCTTGTCCTTCTAGGTGGTAGTGGTCATGGGTTTGGAAGGTGCTGTCTAAGGAGCCTTGGTGAATTCCTGCAGTGCATCTTGTAGATGGTACACACTGCTGCTACTGTGCGTTGGTAGTGGAGGGAGTGAAAGTTTGTGGATGTGGTGCCAATCAAGCAGACTGCTCTGTCCTGGACGGTGTCCAGCTTCTTCAGTGCTGTGGGATCTGCACTCATCCAGGCAAGTGGGGAGTGTTCCATTACACTCCTGACTTGTGCCTTTTAGATGGTGGACAGGCTTTGGGGATTCAGGAGGTAAGTTACTTGTCACACGATTCCTAGCCTCTGACCTGCTCTTGTAGCCACAGTATTTATATGGCTAGGCTATTCAGTTTCTGGTCAATGGTAACCCCCAGGATGTTGATAGTGGGGGATTCAGTGATGGTAATGCCATTGAACATCAAGGGGTGATGGTTAGGTCTCTCTTGTTGGAGATGGTCATTGCCTGACACTTGTGTGGCGCGATTGTTACTTGCCACTTGTCAGCCCAAGCCTGGATATTGTCCAGGTCTTGCTACATTTGGACATGGGCTGCTTCAGTATCTGAGGAGTCGTGAATGGTGCTGAACATTATGCAAGCATCAGCGAACATCCCCACTTCTGACCTTATAATGGAAGAAAGGTCATTGATGAAGCAGCTGAAGATGGTTGGGCGTGGGACACTATCCTGAGGAACTCCTGCAGTGATGTCCTGGAATTGAGATGATTGACCTCCAACAATTATAACCATCTTGCTTTGTGCTAGCATGTCTCCAACCAGCAGAGAGTTTTCCCTTTGGTTCCCATTGACTCCAGTTTTGCTAGTGCTCCTTGATGCCATGCTCTGTCAAATGCTGCCTTGGTGTCAAGAGCAGTCGCTCCCAACTCACCTCGGGAATTCAGCTCCTTTGTCCATGTTTGAACCAAGGCAGTACTGAGGCCAGGAGCAGAGTGGCCCTGGCGGAACCCAAACTGGGCACCAGTGAGCAGGTTATTGCTAAGCAAGTGCCACTTGATAGCACTGTTGATGACCCCTTCCATTACTTTACGGATGATCAAGAGTAGACTGATGGGGCAGTAATTGGTCAGGTTAGATTTGTCCTGCTTTTTGTGTGCAGGACATACCTGGGCAATTTTCCACATAGCCAGGTAGATGCCAGTGTTGTAGCTATACAGGAGCAGCTTGGCTAGGGGCATGGAAAGGTCTGGAGCACAGGTCTTCAGTACTATTGCTGGAATATAATCAGGCCCCATAGCCTTTGCAGTATCCAGTGCCTTCAGTCATTTCTTGATATCACGTTGAGTGAATCGAATTGGCTGAAGGCTGTCATCTGTGATGCTGGGGACCTCTGGAGGAGGTCGAGATGGATCATCCACTCGACACTTCTGGCTGAAGATTGTAGCAAATGCTTCAGCCTTATCTTTTGCACTGCTGTGCTGGGCTCCTCCATCATTAAGGATGGGGCTATTTGTGGAGCCTGCTCCTCCAGTGAGTTGTTTAATTGTCCACCACCATTCATGACTGGATGTTGCAGGACTGCAGAGCTTAGATCTGATCCGTTGATTGTGGGATCATTCGCTCTGTCTATCACTTGCTGCTGTTTGGCACATAAGTAGTCCTGTGTTATAGCTTCACCAGGTTGACATCTCATTTTTAGATATGCCTGGTGCTGCTCCTGGCATGCCCTCCTGCACTCTTCATTGAACCAGGGTTGATCCCCTGGCTTGATGGTAATGGTAGAGTGGGGGATATGCTGGGCCATGAGGTTACAGATTGTGTTCGAGTACAATTCTGCTGCTGATGGCCCACAGTGCCTCATGGATGCCCAGTCTTGAGTTGCTAGATCTGTTCAAAATCTATCCCATTTAGCACGATAGTAGTGCCACACAACACGATGGAAGGTATCCTCATTGTGAAGGCGGGACTTCATCTCCACCATGACTGTGCGGTGGTCGCTCCTACCGATACTGTCATGGACAGATGCATCTGCAGCAGGCAGGTTGGTGAGGATGAGGTAAAGTATATTTTTCCCTCTTGCTGGTTCCCTCTCCACCTGCCACAGATCCAGTCTAGCAGTTATGTCATTTAGGGCTCGGTCAGTAGAAGTGCTACCGAGCTACTCTTGGTGATGGACATTGAAGTCCCCCACCCAGAGTATGTTCTGCACCTTGCCACCCTCAGTGCTTCCTCCAAGTGATGTTCAGCATGGAGGAATACTGCTTCATCAGCTGAGGGAGGACGGTACGTGGTAATCAGCAGGAGGTTTTCTTGCCCATGTTTGACCTGATGCCGAGAGACTTCATGGGGTCCAGAGTCGATGTTGGGGGCTCCCAGGGAAACTTCCTCCTGACTGTATACCACTGTGCCACCACCTCTGCTGGGTCTGTCCTGCAGGTGGGACAGGACATAACCCAGGGTTGGTGATGCTGGTGTCTGGGACATTATCTGTAAGGTATGATTCTGTGAGGATGACTATATCAGGCTGTTGCTTGACTAGCCTGTGGGACAGCTCTCTCAATTTTGGCACTAGCCCCCAGATGTTAGTAAGATATTTGCAGGGTTGACAGGGCTGAGATTGCCATTGTCATGTCCGGTGCCTAGGCCGATGCCAGGTGGTCCGTTCGGTTTCATTCCTTTTTTGTCTTTGCAGTGGTTTGTTACAACTGAGTTGCTTGCTAGGCCATTTCGGAGGGCATCTAAGAGTCAACCACATTGCTGTGGGTCTGGAGTCACATGTTGGCCAGACCAGGTAAGGAAGCCAGATTTCCTTCCCTAAAGGGCATTAGTGAACCAGATGGGTTTTTACAACAATTGACAATGGTTTCATGGTCATCATTAGACTTTTAATTCCAGATTTTTATTGAATTCAAATTCCACCATCTGCCATGGTGGGATTGGAACCTGGGTCCCCAAAACATTACCCTTGGTCTCTGGATTACTGGTCCAGCAACAATACCACTATGCCATCACCTCCCCCTAATGCCAAAAAGGTGGCATTTACAATATTTTCAGTTTTCACGTCCTATCACTATGCCTAGGTGGAACCCTGACATCCACAGTGGAGGCACCCTGCTGGGCGCTATGTCCTGTTGCCTAAGATTACCTTGGCGACCATCCTCTGGTGGTCCAAGGCCTATCAGGGCTCCAGCCTGCTGAAGATCTCGTGACTTCACCTGCTGGAGACGATGGGATCAGTGGCAGAGGGGAGAAGGATCTGCACCACACCTTTAGAGCTCCCTAAGATGATGTCCTAGGTGCGCAATGGCACCTCCCTGACTCCTAGGGGCACCTGGAGGGAACTTGAGGTGCCTCATCCAACTCTCATCTAGCCACTGCTGCACTGCACTCATGTTGAGAGCAATGGTATGCAGATCTGTGCACCTATCTGACTGCTGGAACTAGCTCTTCATGGAGGAAGCCAAGTGCTCACATACCAGGGCAATGACAGCAATCAGAACTTGGACAGACTCCTCCATTTTTTGTCTTTGCCTGTCTCTGCATCTCCATCAGGTCTCTTATGGCCGATTCCAGAGACATATCATCTGCACAGGGCTCAGTATGGCCTAGTCTCCAGCAACTCTCACATCCTGCCATCAGCTGTAGGGACATGTTGATGATGTGCTCACCAGATTGTGACCCCAAGCCTAATCTAGAATGTGTACCCACCGAGGTGAAATTCCCTGTTCTGGTGGGGTGGGAGTGATGTGTCTGTGCTTCCCCTGAGTCCCTGATATCATCACCTCTGGGGTGGAGCTGGTGGAAGGCAGGAATGCCCATGTTCCACCCCAGCCAGTTCTGAAGCCACTGCCTCAGTGAGGGTCAAGACTCTGAAGTTGGGGACTGAGGGAGGACCCCCTCCAGTCTTCGCATTTCCTTCAGGTTTTGCGATTGTCTGTCTTCTGGAGAAAGAGGATTCAATGTCATCCCAATGGGTCCATAACCGTATAATGATCATGCATGTCTATCACATGTATCCTCCCTAGCAAGTACAACACACACACACAAACACACATTGTTCTATTGCTGGTAAAACTTTCAGAGCATGAAGTGGCTGTCTCACATTCAATCCACATGTTCCATCTAATGCTGAGCTCTACAACCCAAAATCCTATCCAGCATCCATCTGGACTTGTTCATTTACATTGCTTGATGCCCTTATGAGTGCCAGCTTGCAGTGAATACAAAGTGCCACTTATCCTTGCAGAATGTAGCAGATCATTCATCCTTTGCACCGGACCCAGGTTCTGGTGTAGACCCGCTACAAACCCGTGCTGCAACTTCCGTTGAGGCTGTCTTGGTCAAGCAGGAGAGCCTCCTGCTGCCATCCCTGAGAAACAGTATCTCCCACTATTCCAGGATGGTCTCAAGGAGAAACTGCAGGGAGCGTCACTGAACTGCGGGGCCATTCGTTGTCTGCGCTTGGACATAGGTGATTGCGATCAACAGGTTGGGCGGGGTGGCGACTGCAGCTTCAGGGGTCCAGGTAGCATATGGTGAGGGGATGGCAGCAGTTTCAGTTCCCAAAAGCTCTCAGACAGCATTGAAGATGTTTCTGGCTTTGTGGGAGTGAATACCTGTCTGGGTGCCCTTTAAACATGGTGTGCACCCTTCAATCCCAATAGGAAACAATGGGGTCGTTGACTTTCTGCTTGTCCCCACTTCAAGGTTTGCCGCACTTCTTGACTATGACTAGCTAATTAGCTGGCCGCCACCTGATTATGTGTAGCCAGCCATCTCGCCCACAAGCAGATGTGTCGGGCAATCCCAGTCCTGCTGTTCACAATGAAAGATTCCACCCTTTGTCACCATGATACAGTGCAAGACACTACAATATAGAGCAGTGACCATGGTAAAATTTACCTTCACAAAAATAGTGCATAAGCACTTAACACTGCATGACTCAATGTTAGCTGTTCTGAGTACACTGTGACCAATAAGTTTTACCTGTCCAAATTAATGAATTGAGACAATTCTCTATTGCTATTTCTATTATTTTTCCCACAGCAGACTCCCAATGCATAACAAATATTATAGTGTAACTTACATTGGGGCATGACACCATGCTTATTATGAACTTTCAGTCAATACTTTTTAAAAACTGGACACAAACAGTCTATTAAAATGGCAGTAGCAAATCATGTGACCTTTGGCATTTGAGCTACAGTCAGTACCAAGTCCCAATAATGACATTCCCAGTCATCTGGCGAATTCACACAGCTGTTTGTTAAGGATGGGTCAACACAAAAGTACTATAGAATTTCCAAACAGCCTGTCTTTCTGTTTCATACTGAACAAAAGGGGGAGATCAAAACTCATTTGGTGGCAGATGGAAGTGAATGGACACTATCAACCTTCCAATGTATCATGAGAGTTCTCCCCATCTGAACTAGACTGGGTGAATCTCAAAAGTGTTAAACCACAACACAGGATGTTGGGATCAACATGAACATCTCCTTACGTGGAAGGGACTTCTTGTGAAAAGTCACATGGTGAAATAACCATATTTAATGTCTGCTTTTAAAAATCAGTGAAAGCTGTTCATGGGTAGTTCCACCAGAAAGCCATCAAACCAACAGGTGAGTGGTCAGAAAACCATAACACGAATGAGATGCAAGTCATCAAGCAGTCAAGGTAATTAAGAGCAATACCTGGAAAGTAGGGGATCCCAACAGAGAAAAGGATTCCCCAACCTGTTCTAATTTCAAATTCACCTGAGAACCAACCTCCTAGAAATTTGACTCTCATGGCCTGCTGAAAATCCTATGCCTTACAAGACCCTCGCTTCAACTTTAAAGCATTGAAACAATCCAAGAAACTACAGGCTTGCCACGTGGGAGACTGGAGGCTGTAATCAGAGACTGAGATAACTTTAATCTGTAAAAGTACATGACCTCCACCTGTATCTAATCTTTGTATGTGTGCATGAGAATGTGCATGTGAAATGTTGTGTTTAATTTGGGTTAAGTGTGTGAGAATAAATAAACTTTTGTGTTTAAACTCTTAAAAAGCTTGCTGCAGAAATTATTTAATTGAAATACATACTCTAAAGGGGTTTAAAAAAAATCACACCACGTTCACTCAAAACATACTGATCATGGGAAGTTAGAGAACACATTCATTCTGTCTGTGACAATTGGACATGGAACTCAGTGAATAAAACAAAAGGCAGATGACTTGCCTTCAATCATTATTCAGCATTGTTTCTGTATCTGTTACATTGCCGTCCTTTGTTTTAGCACTCAAGGTGATGGAGAGTACTTTGTCAGTACCCAAATGATGTAGCACAACATTCTGCAGATTTCTACACTTGCCGCATGTGCTGTATTTTGCTAACTAAAGATCACAATTTTACATCGAAGGTTCCAGAGGCAACAGGAGTGCTGTTGTCTGTGTGGAAATCAGTGATCAATCACTTGCTGCGCAAATGTATTTGCTCTGCTTACAAGGTGATTGATTTGGGGGAACAGCAGATGTTATGTTTTTAATAGTTGCTCTTTATACACATTTTTAACATAACTCGGTCTTTGCGGCATGTGTATGTGGTTTTTGAATTGCTTTCTTTTTAATTTGACACGTACTGAAAAAGGCATTAGTTTAGTTTAACAATCAGATAGAAGTAAAATCTTTAGAGGGCAGGTAACAACGTCTCTATATAATAAATTGTTTGTTCAATGTTCAGTTCCATTCGCAAATACTCCGATAATTAAACATGCGTGCATACAGTGAGATATGGACAAAGTCATGTGTGGGCTGATGACCAGCAAGTAACATGCCAGCCAATGACCATCTCCAAAAATAGAGTCTCCTTAACATTCAGTTGCATTGTCATTCCTGAATCCTCCACCATCAACACCTTGGGGTCACCATTGACTAGAAAATTAACTGGATCAGTGCACACAAGAGCAGGTGAGAGGCTTTGAATTCTGCAATGAATATCTTACCCCCGACTCCCCAAAGCCTTTCCACCATCTACGAGGCACAAGTCAGGAATGTGATGGAATAGTCTCCAATTGCCTGGATGAGTGCAACTCCAACAACTGTCAAGAAGCTCAACACCATTCAGAGCAAAATCAACTACTTATTTGGCAGCTTAAACAGTAACTCTCTCCACCTCTAGTGGCCTGTGGCTGCAATGCATGCCATCTACAAGGTAAACTGCATCAAATTGCCAAGGCTTCTACAGCAACAGTTCGCAAGCCCACTTCGTCTGCGACCTAGAAGGACAAGGGCAGCAGGAGCATGAGAAGACTGCGGCCTCCAACTTCTCCAAGTTCCACACTATCCTGACGTGGTGGGATAGAGGGCTGGTGGTGGCAGAGCTACCCACCTGCTAGCAGTTGGCAACCTGGCTCGTTAAGAATATATTAAGGCCAGTTAAAGGAGTTTGACTGGGATTTTTTAGTCAGCCTCCAGGACTCCACAAGCATGGGGCCACTTTAATTGCAAGTGACAGACAACTTGGCCAAAGTTCCAGACAGGCCCAGAAGCCCTCCCTATCTGCCCGGGTGCAGGAGCTGCTGCAGGCTGCTCTGTAATGGTGGCCTGGCTGCAAATTCATTTTTTAAATTAAGTTTTAAAAAGTTGGAGAGAGAGAGCACCACCATTTTTGAAGCACCCTTTCCCTTGCTTATCCCCTGTTGCAGCCTGCTGCTTCTTTCGGGCTGGATGACCTCTGATTGGCCCTCCAACTTTGAGAGCCCGGCTGCTGCAATAGACTGCAGCAGTTTAAGAAGGTGGCTCACCACCACCTTCTCAAAGGCAATAAGCTATGAACAGTAAATGTTAGCCCCCCTGTGATGCCAACATCCCTTTAACGAATTAAAACAAAGGACCATTAATAAATAATACAAACATAATGCTTACTTGAGCAGGATTACAGAGCTATGAGTGAGGGTTAATGTATTGAAAGAGGTAGTTTTCAAATTTCACACTGCTGCTAGGGAGACATGCTTGCTGGAAAAGCCTGTCGGAAGTTTGGGTATGGGCTGTGCATGATCTTTTTTAGCCATTGTCGATCATTCTTGGGAAGCACATCTCCAGATTTTTGAGGTGTGCTACTGATAAATAATGCCAGAGCATTACCCCTTTAAAAACTGGACAAAGATATAATCGCTTGATGCATCATAGAATTATGCAGCACAGGGGGAGGCTACTTAGCCCATTGAGCTGCTAGCTCCTTAAAAGAACTGTTCTGCCCATCCTCCACCCCCTACCACTCTTTCCCCATACCCTTGCAAATCTTTCTATTTGTGGGGATCCATACAGTTCCCTTTTGAAAGTTACTTTGAATCTGCTTCCGCCAACCTTTCAGGCAATGTGTTCCAGGTAATAACTCATGTGCCAAAAGATTTCTCCTCATCTCCCCTCTGATTCTTTTAGTAGTTAACTGGTAAATACAGATTCAAGGTAACAGCCTTACTGCCAGTGCAAAGTTTCTGTGAAACACAATGAATGTTTTTTGAAAAGGTATAGACATTGTTTGAAGACTTTATTGATATAGTATTTTAACTAATCTAAATAATATCACATTAACTTTTCTGTCCAAATCCAGGGAAATTTACTTGTATAGAGGCACGTTTCCACCTGGAGAGACAGATGGGTTACTACTTAATCCAGATGTATATCCCGAGCCTGCTCATTGTTATCCTGTCCTGGGTCTCCTTCTGGATTAATATGGATGCAGCACCAGCACGTGTTGGTCTAGGAATTACCACTGTGCTTACCATGACTACTCAGAGCTCAGGATCTCGAGCATCACTACCAAAGGTAATGGAGTGAAAGATACCACAAGCTAAGGGAGGGATGAAGTGGACTTATATAGCATCAAAAACACTTAAGTGAGAGTTCAAAGGGGTGGCACAACCTTGCAATTTTATATGTACCTTTAAAGCCTTGTTCTATCAGGGATTTTATGTATCACTGAGCAATAATTAAATTGCCAATAATTCACAAGAAGGCATTTAACAAAGCTCTACACATAATGCTAATAAAGAAGATTATGGGCTGAATTATCATCTTCGGTTCGGGAAGCATGAGTCAGGCCATTTCGCGACTTCAAGTTTCCAACTTTGGAAAGCCAGCCTGTTCATCTGGAATTTGGTCTCTGAGAGTTGGATATAGGCTTGAGTCGGCCCAACCACTGTCTGATGCAGCAACAGAGCCAGGCAGATGCTAAGGTGGGCAGGTTAAAAGGCATGCCTCCATTTACTGGCACATGGGCCCAGTTTTGTTCATGTTTGTTATGCCTTCTAGCTGTCACCCCTCACCCATCCCTCAACTTCCAACTGGAAACTGTATTGACAAAGCAGGCTGAACAGATGGCCAGACATCTGTTTTGCCAGGTGGTCTCGTTATGAAAGCCAGGCTGATCTCCAAGACTCAATAATGGATTCAACTCTGTAGGGGGTAGTTTACACAGCTGCAAATGGACTGCTAGTTTTGTGTGTAAGTTTCATGAACTTGTAATAAGTTTATCTTTGAAGTGCTTTTTCAATGTCTATTTGTTTATTTGGACAAGACTAAGAGATGCTAAGTGCATGTTTTCAATGCAAGTATGAAAACTTGTAAGGAGGCAACATTTTTCAAAGGGGATTTTGAAAGGCTGATATTTCATGAGCATTTCAAAGACTTGCCTGTGCTATCATATTGCTCATTAGTTCTGTACTTAATGAATACTGGAAGAGTGTTTCAATAGTTCAGCAGATGTCAGGACATTAAATCAATGTGAAAATCAAACCACAAGGTCCCCTATGTACATTAAGATCTGATTCTCCATACTGCTGGATGCAGAAAAGGACTTTATCCACTGGGTAAATTGTACTAATGCATATACGACACAAACACACTGCTGGTCAATTTAATAGTCACTTACCTTTTAAGGACAGAGCTCTATGATCAATTGCTGCATTAAAAATTGGTTTAACCTATCATACAGAATCTAGTTACAATATTTGAAGTCGGCAAGAAGGTTTATGATTCCACAGCAGGTTTATCACAAGGTTCACAATCGACTTACTAGGCATGGTCCCCAAAGCCTTCTGGAGACCACATTCCTCCATGAAAATAGCAATCAAAGGGAAAATTGTATTTGGGGAAAGCATTTAAATAGCAAATCCAATGTCACTTTACTTGAGTGTTGTTGTCATAGCCCGCCACCTTTACTGACCCAGGGAACATGACAGATGGCGTGAATGGCCTGGCAAGTATAAAATTGTGGCCACACATGCTTCCCATTTGGTTCTCCCAGCGCAAGTTTGCTCAACATCGTGAGGGGAAAATTCAACCCTATGTCTCTTGGTAAAAGGTTACAGATTACCTGGACTGAAACTACTTGTCAGCAGAAAAGGACAGTGATAGTTGGAAATGCTGTATCAAGGATGCAGTAGTCACTGGTGCTCCACAGAAATGTCCTCTAGATTATTTGATGCCTGCACTATATGTGAATCATATCAAGAAAGCCATTAGCAGTACAAGTAGACAATTTGCTAGTGCCTATAAGCAGTTGTTAAGCAAATAGAAGTGTGCTAATATTTTGAAGGAATTATACTTATTAAGTAAATTGGTTAAAAATTAGCAGATACACTAAGGGCTGAATTTTCAGGCCCTGCAGATGTCTGGAGCCGCTGTGGATGAGGCTGAAAGTTGAGGCTATCCGGTATGTTGGCTTCCCGGCTTCCCCACCCCATTCCTGATTTTGGCCAGTGTGGGTTCTGGGTTTTAGGAAGGCCACCCACTTCAACAAGGAGGGGCAGGAAGTCAGCCTCATTAAGAGCCTTGTTAAGTGTAGGTAATGGAGACTGACTGGAATCTTGCAGTTGGCCTCCAGTTTCCCAAAATGATGCGGGGGCTGATCAACAGTCTGGAAGTGGGCACCCTGCAGTAGGCTGGGATGTTGGCATACCTGGCAGGCCTACAGGCCTGTCTGGGTTGGAGTACAGCCAAAGGCCACCCTATACAGGGGTTCACTCCCCACCCACTGCCATCCCCCACCACCCCTCCCCCACCATCTCCCACAATGGTGAACTGGTTGATTTTTGTATTTTTCTGTTAAATTTTTTAAACTGACTCAGAGGACATCTTCCTTATTGAAGCACCCTCCCAGTTACTTATCTTGTCCCGCAGCCAGGTGCTTTCGAGTCTGGAAGGCCCCTGATTGGCCCTCCAACTTCGAGAGACCACGCACCATCTTTAATTGGATCGAAAGCCTGTCGCTGTACTAACTAAGAGTTCACCCACATGAAAATCTTGACTTTAATCAGATTGGGATCCAAAATAGTCCCGACTTCTGTTTCCCTACTTTGTGGAGGAGATTCAGTGCGAGTAAATTTAAGGCAATATATATAGGAACTGGTTGGAAACATTTGTATAACATGAAAGAGGTCAGCAGAATGGCAGGATTGGGTTAGCCTGAAAACCCACCAGAACCCCATAAAGGGGTACTACCAGTTGAATTTTATGGATGGTAGTCCAGCCAAATTAATTTTAAACAAAATAAACTAACAGAATATCAAAATTAAATCAAAATAATGGGGCCTGGGAAATCCAAACAAAACAATGCCCATTTTTCATGGAAGAAACACATTGAGATACTGCATGCTTGTGTTGAATGGGCCCCTGGGTGCACATTATGGCTTTGAACATATGCAAGTATTTGGAGGAATCATGGACCTGTAGATGGCTGATTTGGCCAAACCCAATAGTTGGCCCATCAGTTGGTCCTCTATAGATTTGTCCTGCGCACCAGATGACCAAAAACAAACAGGATAGAGCCAAAACCACACAAATAAATAAATAGACTCCTCAAATCATGGAAGCACAATGCAGCATCTGGCATTGCCAATACAGATGGAACATGGAATAATGTGAAATGGCATGCATTGGAATGGATGGGAAAGGAAAGGGATTTGGTATGATGACTGATCATATCCAAAAATTATCTAGCAGAATGAAGTAGTTAGCAATTAAGCAAATTATGGAGTTGGTCACATCTGAGTGGTTCTGGATACCACATCAGAACATTTATAATGGCTTTGCATAGGTCACTAGAGAGAGCAAATCTGAAGTGTGTTACGCAAAAGAATAAGTAGACTGGAATAATCTTAGAGGTGAACAATGAGGATAACTGAAGGTTTCAGACTGTTATAGAGAAATATTCAATTACCTGAGCCTATCTTCACTGAGAAAAAACTAAAAGATGTGATATGAGTCTTTAGAATAATGAAACGTACAGAGATAAGGTAGAAGGAAGCAGACTATTTTCCTTTGACAATAAGCAGAACTTGAAGGTGCAAGTTTTTAAAAAAAAACAAGTTTCAAACGCAATTAGAAATTAGAAGAATCTTTTTCCACATGATAATGAATGTAATACAGACTTTCAAAGTTAATTTAAAAATATATAATACTGCAGATGCTGGAAATCTGAAACAAAAGCAGAAAATGCTGAAAATGCTCAGCGTCTGTGGAGAGAGAAAGAGTTAACGTTTCAGGTCGTGACCTTTCAACTGTTCTGATGAATGACCTGAAACATTTTAACACTCACACTCTCTCTCTCTCTCTCTCTATCTCGCCACAAAAGAAAGCAGACCTCCCAGTCCAGCATTTTTTAGCTTTTAGATTAATTGTTACCTTTAATGAATAACTTAGATTAATACTTATTGAGAAAAGTGTTTGAGAGTTATGTAGATATGATGTAGATCTATATAGATATTGATATCATTATATATAGAAGATTGCTTGAGCCATTTCAAAAATAAAAAGAGTACCGAGTTCTTTTGTGGGGCAGGGGGAAACTCATGATTGATGGAGGTACGCACTGGCTGTGGAATATTCTCCTTGATGGGCGCATAATTCTTTCTTCTTCTAAACTGTCTCCTGTCCTTCGGTTCTTAGAATGTGTGAGGCATTCCTAACAGTACCTATTGGACTGAAGAGGGTTATAACCTTAACCTCTTTTGGGGCCATACCAAATCAGGAGCACTTCTTTAACAATCACCTTCACTTGACTTTAAAATAGCCATTTTCTGCAGATACTTCTTTTGGATCCAAGCAAGTGAACTACCTCTCCCCCAAGAAATATAACCATCAAGAGATATTACCTTCTTCCAGGTAGCCATTTTAATAATTATCAGCTAGGTATAATTACTTGGAGGTCTTGCTTCAAAAAAGTGTGCCTCCCCACTTCAGAGTGTACAAGAGAGGTCGTTCTTAAAGCTGTGTACGGAATACTATGTGAGACGTTATACTTCACTAACTTATTTACAAATTTATTAAACAACTGTAACTTGCAATACACTTCAAGTGGATAAGTACATCACAGCATTAAAGATTATAGAAAGATGGAAAACAAAATCTTAGTTCTCATACAGAATCTAGTATTTAAAAAAGCTCTTACTATGCTACAGACCTGTCTCAGAATATCCATCAAATACTTAAAGGAAAGTGTAACCTTAAATCCCCGAGTGTTTTAGCTATCTGATGAGCTGGGCACTCTGGGACTATTGCAGGGACTCGCTTTAAAAGTGTCCAGCTCTTCAGCAGCCTGAGAAGCATTGACATACAGGTTTCTATTCAACATCACTGTTTTAACTGACTAAAGGCTTCTATCTTATAGTCTATTGAATTGAATTACATCATCTATAGCAACTGTGGGTGTTATCTCTTTGTGTAAACTCCTCCCCTTTTTATAAGGCTATATCGCATCTCTTATTGATAATTATTTGATTGCTGAGGATTGCCTTGTTATGTGAACACTGTGAGCATTTATCTGGTCATTAGCTGTTTGCAATTTCTTTCAGTCGCAATGACTATAATAACTTTTATTTGTTTCTTATTTTCATAATTTGTGTTTCATAAAAAGGGATTAAAACCTTAAGCATTGTCCATCATGAAGTCATCAAGCAGCCAAAGCCTTTCTCTTCAGTTCAGCAAAAGTTGAAGCTTGTAAGAGCGATGTGCAATATTCCAATTAAGTTGATTAATGATTTTTAATGAATTGATAATGATTTAAGGAGGTGTTCTGCACCATCTAAAGCCAATGTGTGATGAATCCTTTTAAAATAAAACTCATCAGTGTGCCCTTTATCTGATAAAGTTGACCCCGGTATATTATGATATCCTTTTAATATTTCTTTTATTAAAAAATGTCATTTAGAATGTAGAATAGATGGGACTTAAAATATTCTATTTTTTTCTGGAATATTCCTGTGCTGTGGTATCTGTGTCCTTTTTGACCTTTGTAGCAGCCTGTACCAGGTTGTAATTTATATTCAAGGGTTTGGAAAAGTTCCATCTGGTGTGTCAGATTCAAAGATATCCCCGTGTTGTGCAAAGGCTTCTGGGTAATGTATGTTTGCCTTGCTTAACAAAAGTAACTATTTATTCAATTATGAGGTATAATGTCCCAATTATATATGAATTCTCCCAATTATCTAGAACATTCCCAATGTTTCTAGTTCCTGCTTTCCACTCTCTTGTTTTTATCTTTTTCTATTTCCTCAAGTCTGTCTTGTTGAATCTAATTGCCTTTCAAATTCTTTTGCGATGGCAAAATGATTGAAAGACTTATCCAGATGAAAATCCCTTGAATGGAACAGTAACCGGAGCTTGGTCATCTGATGAATGTGTAGTTCTTATGCTACAGTATCGTGAATAATAATTGTCTTTCCCTACTTCAGGTATCCTATGTAAAAGCCATTGACATCTGGATGGCTGTCTGCTTACTCTTTGTCTTCTCTGCACTATTGGAATATGCAGCTGTTAACTTTGTGTCTCGTCAACATAAAGAACTACTGAGGTTTCGCCGGCGAAGGCGCCTGCACAAGGTAGGGGCTAGAGAGATAAGGACAAAAGACCCTTTCCACTATATATGCACTTAGTTAGTTAACTAGAGAGGTAGTGACAGAGGACTGCTTGTCATCCATATACACACAAACAATATGAACCCAAGGTCAGGGACAAAAATAATTTCTGGGAGATGTGTGGACTACAATTTGCATTTACATAGCACCTTTAACAGGGAAAAGTGCCTCAAGGTACTTCACAGAAGACTAAACAGACTAAAATTGATGCCAAGACATGGAGGAGACATAGGGAGAGGTGAATTATAAACTTGGTCAAAGAGCGGTGCTTAAGGAGGATGTAAATGAAAGAGGGAGAGATGGAGGGAGTTCTAGAGTTCTAGAGCAAAGGGCCTGGACAGCTGAAGATGTAGCCCCAATGGTTGAATGAAAGGAGTGAGATATGCACAAGAAACTAGAATCAGAGAAACAGAGGGCAGAACTTTCTGTCCCAGGACTAAGTCCCAGGAGTGACGAATATTCCCTGCCATAGAAGCTGGTGGGAATTTGCACCATATCATGTGATACTGGCCTAATTATGCAGTCGGGGGTTTCCTTACATTTTGTGTGGCGTGGCAGGGTGGGGTGGATGGCATGCATCCCACAGTCATATCTAGGCGCCATATTTAAAAAGCGCCCGGACATCAACTTACCCACCATTAAAGGAGAAGATCCATTTCCTGGAAGGTCCTGAAGTTAGAAGATCCACATCGTAGATACTCCACCCGCCCACTGATGAACGTTCCAGGGTCCAGGTGCTGGAGGCCTTCAACTTTCTTTCCGAACTCCACGAGGCCCCAAGCCTTCTTGCAGGTAAGTCCAACATGTACACGCCACATTGGTCCGGACATGTTCCAGTCAGGCCTTCATCTGCATCCCATTAACAGGATGCAAAACTGTTTCACGCTGGCCTCTGGCAGGAATGCCGATCAGTGCATTGCCCCCACCCACCCACCCGCCATTAAACCCGCCACGGGGGGACTGGATAATTCCGCCCAGAGTTCTTGGATTGCATAGAGCTGGGAAAGATTACAGAGGTAAGGAGTGATGAGATCTTGAGGATGAGAATTTGAAAAGTGTCTCTTACTAAAGGATGTTTACTACAAGAAAATTAGTATTCCCTATGTAAGGGAGCATTCTTTACTTGAGAGTGGATAACTATTTGCACAAGGAGGAAAGCATCTCTAACCTAATTTACAAAGTCAGGAGAAATTATTACTGATATTGAACTTGTGGTTAAATGATGTAGGCCTAAACTCAGATCATGATGGAAAATAAAGTATGTAAATCAAGGTATTGGGGCTGCTTTATTACTCATATACCCATAGTGCTAACCATTATGACTCCATATCACATTCTCTTTTCTTTCTATTTTGTGGCAGGTAGGAGTAAGTATGGTTGATGGAGGTGTATCTTAATTCATTTAATGTTCAATATATGTGCTTATCAAGGTGAAGGTTTCAGCATTAGAGAACTGAATTCCACTATACTTATATCCATTGTCAGCATCAAGCTTCCGCAGGTCATAATCAGAAATAGAATAAAACTCCCTTCACTTAAACTCTTCAACCCAATTTCAGAATAGCACCTTGATTCTACACCACCATGTCCTTTCCTTTTCCAATCTAGTCATTCTTGCGGATTCTCTGTAATAAAATTACTTGCATCTCATCACACCTTTGCACAATAAATTATTTTTGTTGTGCAGTGATTGATTACGTATATAAATACAACAGCCATTCACTGTTAACAGCAATGAGATTAATGACCACTTGGTTTTGGCTGATTAGGATTTCTAATTTAAGACCAGCAACACTGAATTATGGGCAATTTTGTGCAGAATTTTACAAAAACTGGAATGAGACTCTTCAATGGCACTTTGCATAAGGTTTTTGCAGTTGCTAATGAGAATGCATTTTTGCCCCATCAGTCTTGGCCAGATGAGATTCCATGTAGCAGAGGAGCATATAAACTAGATCATCCAGTCATCCTGAGTATTCCATTATAATACAGTACAGATACAGTGTCTCAAAACCGGCAAACTCAGGCCTGAGTCTGTGCCGGATTTTGGACCATGCCAGTTTTCTGAGAAAAGAATCAGAACCCTAATGCAATTAATAGGAGACACATAAAATAAAGTGAATATGTTTTTATTAAAGTTTGAATAACGAATACACAATATTGAAGAAATAACATTTGGAAAAAAAATAAGATAAGTAAGGCTGTTGGATCACCAGGTCTGGTGGGGTCAAAGGTTGCTCAGAGGGCGGGATAGCTGATAACTAGTTTGATGTGCCAATGCAGCACATAGCCAAATTGCCCCAGTAGGTTTTTTCGCTCATTTGATAACAATTAAAATTGATGTACGTCAGCTTATAAAAATGTCCGGTTTTTGGACAACTGGTTTTCAGGTAGCCGAATCTGAGACACCGTACCTGTAAAGGAGTTGATTTAAAAGGGAGCTCAATGATCGTCAAGGCCGCATTTGACCAAATGTGGCATCAAGGAGCCCTAGCGCAATTGAAATCAATGGGAATCAGGGGAAACATTCCATGGGTTGGAGTCATGCCTAGAACAAAGGAAGATGGCTGTGGTTGTTGGAGACCAATCAACTCAGTTCCAGGGCATCACTGCAGGAGTCCCTCAGTGTAATGTCCTAGGTCCAACCACCATCAGCTGCTTCATCAATAACATTCCCTTCAAAATAAGATCAGAAGTGGGGATGTTCGCTGATGCACAATGTTTAGTACCATTTGCATCTTTTCATATACTGAAGCAGTGCATGCCTGAATGCAACAAGTCCTGGGCGACATTCAGGCTTGGCATGATAAGTGACAAGTAGCATTTGCACCACACAAGTGGCAGACAATTACCATCTTCAACAAAAGAGGATCTAATCATTTCCCCTTGACATTCAATAGCATTACCATCATAATGACATTCAATAGCATTACCATCACTGAATCACCCACTATCAACATCCTGGGGTTACTATTGACCGTAAGCTTACCTGAACCAGCCATATAAATACTGTGGCTACAAGAGCAGGTAAGAGCCTGGGAATTTTTAGTGAGTAACTCTCACCTCCTGACTCTCCAAAGTCTATACACCATCTGTAAGACAGAAGTCAGGACTGTGATGAAATGCTCTTCATTTGTGTGGATGAGTGCAACACCAGCAACATTCGAGAAGCTTGACACCAACCAAGACAAAGCAGCCTGCTTGATTGGCTCCCCATCCACCACCTTCAACATTTACTTCCTGCACCACCAGCATATGGTGGCAGCACAGTGTACCATATACAAGATGGACTGCAGCAACTAGCCAAGGTTCCTTCCAAACTTGTGACCTTTATCACTTAAAAGGACAAGGACAGCAGATGCAGGAAAACACTGCCATCTGAAAATCCCCCCTCAAGTCACAAATCATCCTGATGTGAAACTATATCGCCACTCCTTTACTTTTGCTGGGTCAAAATCCTGAAGCTCCCTTCCTAACAGCACTGTGGGTGTACCTACACTAGATGAACAGCAGTGGTTGAAGAAGGCAGTTTACCACCACCTTCTCGAATGCAATTAGGCATAGGCAACAAATGTTGGCTTTGCCATTGATGCTCTCATGCCCTGAACAAATCAGTCGATTGGAATCCCAGTGCAGTGCATCATCTCGTCATGAAAAGTAGGTTTATTTTGGATGCCCTTCACACACTGAGTTCCCATCTGTGATTCAGAAGGCAGGTACTAAGCAGAAACTAGGGATAGGTATATCTCTGGTCACTATGTGTGATGTGAGAGTAAATGCATTTGGTGAAGATCTCTTGTATTAATATTTATAGCTAAATCACAAACTAAAGGACTGCATAGACTTTTTGTGGCTGATCTATCATTCAGTTGTGAAGGGTTGCACAGACATTGGATCAAATTGGTGTTGTCCTTGCAGAAACTTAATATTCTCATTCATCTGGCACCTGCTAACATCTTCCAGTAGAAGTCTGCGGCTTGTGCTTCAGGCCTGTCACAGTTCCTTAAAGGGAAGGTTATTTTGTGGACATACCATATAAACAACATATATACGTAGTATAATGCAAGTTGTGTTGAAAGGTGTCTCTTTGAGCCAACATTGTAACATTTGTCACTTCTTTTAACAGTTGTAGGACTGAATATGTCAGTGCACCCAAACAACAGCCACTAACAGCAGTTTACATCCGTTTTGCCAACATTTGCAAGCACCAACATGTATCAGAAGACTCTGTTAGTAAAGTTGAGAAGGTAGCACTAAAAAGGCACAGGATATGTCTAATGACTAGCAACTGCTAGTGGCAGACAAAGAGCAGCGACATCATCGAAACCATTTTTGTTTCCTCATACATTAGGAAATTCAGCAATTGAGTGACATTGGACAGTCTGGTACTAGTCAATGATACAGGAAAGGAAATAGCTGGCTCTGCTGACTAAAGGACCAGAACTTGGTACTTACATCTGTGGTCAACACATTAGCAGATAGTTCAGAAGGGTCCCTCTGCCAGCCTAATAGAAGATACAGTCCAGAAAATTGAATGTAACTGTGTCTGCCATTAAGGTTCAAGTTGAGTGCAGGTGTCCAGTAGCAGATGAAATTGACCTGCGAGTCGTCCCATGATGAATTGAAGCCTACAGAGTCAGTACCCCATGGTCACTGCTAGGTACATGTGATAGATACAGCAGATGTAGCTGCTGGCATGGCAAGTTCTGTCCGTCTGGCTGTGATGCTTGCTTGCTAATCATCTTGGCATGTTTTATTTCAAACAGTGCACATAAAGAATGAAATATTGTCATTAGGCTGCTTTCCAAAAGAAACCTAGCATTAAGCTAATATGGACTTGCCAAAGAGCACTGCTTTTGACATAGTTTCCAGCAAGATGCAGTAGCTCACTGTGAGGTAGAGAGAACATTGATATTCTGGGGAAAAGGTGACAGATCTCATATTCTTTAAGGGTGTTCCTCTTCCTCAGAACTGTTGTAAATAGTTTCTTTTACAGTTTCTTTGTGATATCATGAGCAATAATTCTGCTGCTTCTGTCATTCTGCAAATGTTTAGCTCTTGGCCTAATCTAGGTTGAGGTGAGGGGATGGAGGGGCAGGGTGTGGTGTTGGTGTTGGAAATCAAACAAAATCATAAGTTGGCTGACTTGGTCCCTGATTTTGGCTTAAAGGGTGGATTGTTGCAGAGTTGCAGTTGCAGAGACACCTGCAGTCAGTCAGTGTCTCCATATTGATTCTTCATCTTAAGAGTCACTGACCTGAGAGCAGGGGGCTTTCCAAAGGGGAAGGGAGAGGAGGAGAAGCATATTATAGGAGATTCAATAATTAGGAGACAGATTGCATCTTATATAAGCAGGAATGAGAGTCCGACATGTTATATTAACTACCTCATGCTAGAGTGAGGGACTTGCAGCCATGTCATAAAAGGATATTGGAGAGAGTGGGAAAGATCCAATCATAGAAACATAGAAAAATCCTTCAAAAATACTAAGTCCTGGTTAGACTACACCTGGAGTACCTTGAGTAGTTCTGGGCACCACACGTAAGGAAGGATATATTGGCTTTGAAGGGACCGCAGCTTGGGTTTACCAGAATGATACATGAACTCCAAGGGTAAATTACATGGAGCGATTGCATAAACCAGGGTTGTAGTCCCAGGATTTAGAGGGTTAAAGGGTGATTGATTGAAGTTTGCAAGATATTAAGGGGGACAGATAGGGTAAATACAGCAAATTCATTTCCATTGCTTGGGAAGTCAAGGACTGAGGCATAGTCTAAAATTTATAGTCAGATCTTTCAGGAGTGAAATTAGGAAACACTTCTACACAGACAGAATGGTGGAAATGTAGAAATTCTTCCATTCGCACTAACTGATACCATGGACATCATCACCCAAGTTCCAAGTTTATCTGGTAAACTCATCTTCTTCATCATGTAGACTCTTCCTTTTCCACACTCCCGCATCCCTTCTCTCCAGTACTGCTCATGTCCTGGCCTGATTGCATCCTGAAGTTTCAAGCTCTTTCTTTGTCAAAAAATAAGCCTTTCGGCCACTCCTCCTCCTTGACTGATTGCTACTTTCCGTACATCCATCCCCCACAGCCTCTTCATTCCTCAATTCCATCAGCCTGACTTTCTTGCAATCCTGTCTCCATTGCAGCTATGGATACTTCTGCCTTGACCTCATATAATTCCTGGCATCCTCATCATGGCTCTGCCATCTCGAGTTTATGTTCCACTCTTTACCACATCTGACCCCCAGCTGCTCCTCACTTCCCTCCTCCTCTATCTCAGAGCCATTGTCGTTCCTACCTCTGACTCACTCTCAGGTGGGCCAGTTTACCTCCGCTCTCAGGCGAATGACTCACCTCCACTCAACACTTATCAAACGTCCTGTAAACTTATCAACTGCCTCCTAAACATCAGCCTCTAGTGCTGGATGTTCTGGTATGGGCTTTTCCATGATCAAAGAGTTATGAATGGAGCTAAACACTGCAATTTTAAACAAACAGTCCCATTCCTGACCTCATGATGGAGCATGATGAAGCTATTGGAGGGTGCAAGGAGACCCTGAAAATGGTGACAAGACCCTTCCAATCGTTCTGGATGACGTGAAGAAGTGGCAAAGTTCCTTCTTTGGGTCAGAAGGACAATAGACTACCAGACAAAGAGTCCACCAGGCACAAGAGGCAATCAGCTGGCAGGTCAACATAATATGCATTCTGTACTGCACTTGGAAGGATATGCTGATGAAGGTGCCCATTTTGAAGAGAAATGCCAGGGCAAGCAATGTAGATCAAGGTGAATTATATGACACTAATACATATAAATACAATTATCATTCACCTTACATTGATGGAAATAGGAAGTTATAGCTGGTGACCCTGTTTGCTGATTTGTTTTACTAATGAGTATTCTTCACCAATCTGCCCAGTAACTTGCTGGAAATAGATGACAAAAAAGAGATATGATATTATTTCAGGAGTGTTACAGCAGGCTACAAAAGGCAGGGATGCTTACAACCAGCTAAAAAATTTTTAAAAGATTGTTATTCAGGGAAAAATCAGTGTTTAGTGGGGCTCAAATGGATGATATACCAGGGAAATTGCAAAGGAAGCAAGGCCTGTTTGGTTTTAAGATTGTTTTGACCACAGCCGGTGTTAATTGCTGCACAAACCAAATCCCAGAGGGAGATTTGGCTCACGTGCCATAACCATTTTTTTTGTATCCTGAAACCAAGAAGAACTCAACAGTAAGAGGTCCAGTAACACATTTGGGAGTTTAAAAATTAGAAGTAAAAGTTTTATTAACAAAGAACTAAAATAAAACTTAAACATGCAAGATTACAGTTACACAATTAAGGTTAATCTTACAAAACATTCCTCCAAAAACACTCTAATTGGTCAACCCCACAACTAAACACCTTCCAGGCAACACTCCCTTATAAATTTTTAACTATGAAATCCAGTAATCCTACACAAGGCAAACTTCAATAAAGGTGTACGACATGACCTTTCCCTCTTCTGCTCTGCGGTGGAATTCACTTCTGAATAAAACTGCTTGCTGCAGCCCAAGACTTTTCTGGCTTGACTGGATGAGTGATTCAAATTGTTTCCTCCTCCAGCCCAGCACTCCAGCTATCTCAACAGCTCAAACAGCTGCAGCTATCTCCAGCCACCTCCAGCTTAACAACTATCTAGTTCAACAGCTATCTCTAGCTTAACGACTATACGCAATAACTTTAATGTAACTTTTTTCTCTTTCATCTCAGTCCTATTGTTCTCACACCACTTTGAAACTCAAACCGTTAAATATAAGATCTTTTGTGCTTCCATCTTTGCTTTTGGGTCAAAAAATATCATAACCCTATTACTTGTTTACTTATGAACTCCTGCAAGATGGAACATTTCCTCTGACTCCCCTTTGATATTCAAACAACCTCCCAACTTATCTAAAAATGCAAATGTTGGATCTAACCTATTCACTTGTGCCTCAACTCAACACCTCTGTCCTTTTCATGTTTCCAAACCTCCAAACAATCTGACTCCTATTAAACTCTTGCCCAGCTTGATTAAATCACACACACACCCAGACACCCAGCCTTCTTTACAGAAAGCACAATATTCCCCAAAATATTTTTTTTTAAATCTATTCTCACAAGATCCTGATCTCGCTTTAATATTGCACATCTGTCTCCTGTCCAACAGCAACAGGGATTATGCCTAGGCTAGTGCATGGGAGTGGGAAATAGAGCAGGAATTGGATACTGCCAGAGTCCCAACAGGATATCCTCTGGCATGAAGTAAGTGATAGTGCCACTGTGGTCATCCTCTGCAGTCTGTTTTTCACAGAGAGGTCTCAAGCCACTAGGAAGAAGTTAGTTCTGCAGACCTTCACACTGACCTCAGCACTCTGTGACCCCAAATAATTTCAAGCATGCATCAGCG
Source organism: Cetorhinus maximus (assembly GCF_964194155.1). Classification (NCBI taxonomy): domain Eukaryota; kingdom Metazoa; phylum Chordata; class Chondrichthyes; order Lamniformes; family Cetorhinidae; genus Cetorhinus; species Cetorhinus maximus. The sequence continues at coordinate 123,871,263 of NC_135888.1, forward strand.
CAGACACATGTATGATGGTTCTAGTAGATTTCATGATGGAAGATGTGATCAGATGCTGATCACAGTTGCAAAAGGTGCACAGATGCTGGTTTAAGAAGGCACAATTGTTATTCACCTTAGTTGCTTTATGACTCTGACTTCACAAAATCATCAGCAAAATTTAATGTATTTCACCAATATGCAGTGGCAAGCAAGTCAACTGCCTCATTGTATTAGATGATGGAAGTATAGATATCCATATCCCATTACCAAGTTCGATATGCCCTGATGCAAGGGTTCCATACTCTACAGACTGCAGGGAATATCTCAAGCATCCAAAATGTGAGCACAGTTGGAATATCTAGAATGCATCCACTGATGATGTTGAGGTGCTGAACTCAAAATCCCACCGTGTTATAAAGCTTGGTTTTGAGGGTCACGGACAACCAACGGATAGACTTAGCATTGCAATGGTTTCTGCTCCCAGAGATCAGCAGTTGTAGTCAGGACTCTGCTCCATGTTAAAATATTGATTGGCAAGATGGCTCTCAAGTTGCCCATCTCTCAGAAGTAGGTGTGTCTGAGCAAGTGAAAGATGAGCAAAGTAAAACTACATCTCCCAAAGCTGTAAAAGGGCAAACTATTGCAAGTCCACAGGCAGGCCCAGATGGATCTATAATACATGGAGGCAGGCAAACAATGGAATCACAAACAGCTTCTAGGGCATACTCTGAGCAAACACCTACCTAGTTTTCCATCATGTATCGTTTAGGGGTAGTACTTTAGTAGGAAGAGGGCAGACATAGTGCAAGTGGACAAAACAACAGCATATCGCATAAAACAATGCATGGAGACGTTATTAACATCAAATGATCAATGCAGTAAAGATCAAAAGGAGAACATTTAGTCTAATGCAAAAATATAAACCACAGATAATAGTTAAGCAACTCTAGTTAAATGATAAAAGTCTACATTCTGTCTGTGTGAAGGGCTCGAGGATAACATTGCTGATGAAAGCCCATCACACTCTGCTTTTTAGGGAACTGGCTGAGTGCCACTTTCCCTTTAATCTTCCACTTCATCATGCATTTCAATGTCTTTTCCAATTATAATATTGTGAAACTTGCAAATTAACTTCAGATCAAACTGAAAGGCACCACCATAGTGTTTCAAACTTCGGAAACATTGGACAGAATTTTACTGGCCCTGAGACAATGGGCTGGGAGGCAGAGGAGCCAGGAAAATAGCGGGAAGCCACGTTGAAATGGTTCCCCATCTCAGTCCCACTGCCAGGGAAGTTTCCCTGCAACAGGACTGACTATGCTTCAGCTTCCCCTCCCAAACAGCAGTGAACAGCCAATTTGAATAATTAAAGACCCATTTAAGGGTGATTTTGCCAGCAGTGGGGCAGCCCCCTTTTGCATGGGGCGGCTGCCAGCTGCATGGAGGCAGCCTCCCAGGATGAGTCCATAGAAGCCAGAGGCTCCATGGCCAAGGGAGAGGGCTACCAGAAGCAAAGGCTGCCCTCACGGCCTCAACACTGGCACTGGGAGCGTTAACTGTCCTTGCCAGAGCCTGTTTTCTTGGCCTATCAAAAAAATAAAGTCATGGTCATTCCTCTGGAGGACCCTCCATTTTGATGGGCCCCTCGCGCTCTCCTAGCTGCCTCATGGTTCTGTTGAGGCTTCAGAGCTGCTGGCCCTCTAATTGTGTTGGCAGCATGGAGGGCCGACCCACCATCCCTAAATGGCTGCTTCCCACACCAGCCAGCTCTTAATTATCTACATCTGACAATGTCACAATCAAAGTCCCGACTCGTGCCGCTTTCGACCTCTGACCAGAAACGACCCCGAAGATGTGACCTTCACTGTTTTAGAAAAAGATTACCCATTGTTGTAACAAGTAAAATGTTTGCTCCATGATATTTCTGCCTCCTGAAAGTACATCATTATAGGTTCTTATCGGGTATGGGGATTTTTTTTCTATTCATTTTTGGGATGTGAGTGTTGCTGGCAAGGCCAGCAATTGTTGTCCATCCCTAATTGCTCCCGAGGAGGTATTGGTGAGTCAGCTGCTTGAAATGCTGTAGGTACACCCACGGTGCTGTTGGGGAAGGAGTTCCAGGATTTTGGTCCAGTGAAAATGAAGGAAAGTAATATAGTTATAAGAAGAGGGGAACTTGTAGGTGGTGATGTGCAGATACATATGCTGCCCTTGTCCTTCTACGTGGATGAGGTCACAGATTGGACGATGCTGTCGCAGAAGACTTGGTGAGTTGCTGCAGTGCAGCTCATAGATGGTACACACTGCGGCCACTGTGTGTCAGTAGCGGAGGGAGTGAATGTTGAAGGTGGCGGATAGGAAACCCATCAAGCATCCTGCTCTTGGATGATGTTGAGTGTTATTGGAACAACAGACAAGTTGAGAGTATTTCATCACAGTCAGGAGCTGGGTTACTCACAGCAGTATTCCCACCTCTGAACTGCTCTTGTAGCCACAGTATTTGGGGGGCAGCAATGGTGTAGTGGTATTGTCACTGAACTAGTAATCCAGAGATCCAGAGTAATGCTTTGGGGACCCGGGTTTGAATCCTGCCAGGGATGGTGATAATATAAAATTGCAATTAAAAATCTGATGATGACCATGAAACCATTGTTGATTGTTGTAAAAACCCATCTGGTTCACTAAGGGAAGCAAATCTACCATCCTTACCTGGTCTACATGTGACTCCAGACCCACAGCAATGCGGTTGACTCTTAAATGCCCTCTGACATGGCCTAGTAAGCCATTCAGTTGTATCAAACCACTACAAAGCCTCAAAAAAAGGGATGAAACTGGGCGAAGCACCCAGCATTGACCTAGGCATTGGAAACGACTCAGCCCTGTCGAACCTGCAAAGTCCTCCTTAACATCTGGGGGCTAGTGCCAAAATTGGGAGAGCAGTCTCACAGACTCATCAAGCAACAGCCAGACATAGTCAGCCTCACCAGGCACCACCATCACCATCCCTGGGGATGTACTGTCCGACTGGCAGGACAGACCCAGCAGAGGGGGCAGCACAGAAGTTTACAGTCAGATTGACAAGCAACCACAGTCAGGAGGGAGTTGCCCTGGGAGTCCTCAACATCAACGGAGGGAGTGAATGTTGAAGGTGGTGGAAATCTCATGACACCAAGTCAAATATGAGCAAGGAAACCTCCTGTTGATTACCATGTACCATCCTCCCTCAGCTGATGAATCAGTGCTCCTCCATGTTGAACACTTGGAGGAAGGACTGAGGTTGGCAAGGGTGCAGAATGCACTCTGGGTGAGGGACCACAATGTCCATCACCAAGGGGGCTCGGTAGCACCACTACTGGCCGAGTCCTAAAGGACATAGCTGCTAGACTGGGTCAGTGGCAGGTGGTGAGGGAAAAACATACTTGACCTCATCCTCACCAACCTGCCTGCCGCAGATGCATCTGTCCATGACAGTATTGGTAGGAGTGACCACTGCACAGTCATTGTGGAGACGAACTCCCACCTTCACATTGAGGATACCCTCCATCATGTTGTGTGGCATGACCAGCGTGCTAGCAACTCCAGACTGGGCAGCCATGAGGCACTGTGGACCATCTGCAGCAACATTGTACTCGAACACAATCTGTAATCTCATGGCCCAGCATATCCCCCACTCTACCATTACCATGAAGCCAGGGGATTAACCCTAATTTAATGAAGATTGCAGGAGGGCATGCCAGGAGTAGCACCAGGCATACCTAATAATTAGGTGTCAACCTGGTGAAGCTAAAACACAGGACTACCTGCGTGCCAAACAGCATAAGCAGCAAGTGATAGACAGAGCTAAGCGATCCCACAACCAACGGAGCAGGTCTAAGCTCTGCAGTCCTGCCACATACAGTCATGAATGGTGGTGAACAATTAAACAACTCACTGGAGGAGGAGGCTCCACAAATATCCCCATTGTCAATGATGGGGGAGCTCAGCATAACAGTGCAAAAGAGATGGCTGAAGTATTTGCTACAATCTTCAGCCAGAAGTGCCGAGTAGATGATCCATCTTCACCTCCGCCGGAGGTCCCCAGCATCACTGACGCCAGCCTTCAGCCAATTCGATTCACTCCATGTGACATCAAGAAATGGCAGAAAGCACTGGATAGGACAAAGGCTATGGGGCCTGATTATATTCTGACAATAGTTATGAAGCCTTGTGCTCCAGAACTTGCTGCGCACCCTAACCAAGCTGTTCCAGTACAGCTACAACACTGGCATCTACCCGGCTATGTGGAAAATTGCCCAGGTAAGCCCTGTACACAAAAGGCAGGACAATCCAACCCAGCCAATTACCACCCCATCAGTCTACTCTCGATGATCAGTAAAGTAATGGAAGGGGTCATCAAAAATGCTATCAAGCGGCATTCTTAGCAATAACCTGCTCACTGACACCCAGTTTGGGCTCCACCAGGGCCATTCAGCTCCTGACCTCATTACAGCCTTAGTTCAAACATGGACAAAAGAGCTGAACTCCTGAAATGAGGTGAGAGTGACTGTCCTTGACATCAAGGCAGCATTTGACCAAGTGTGGCATCGAGGAGCCCTGGCAAAACTGGAGTCAATGGAAACCAGGGGGAAAACTCTCCGCTGGTTGGAGTCACCCTTGGCACAAAGGAAGATAGTTGTCATTGTTCGAGGTCAGTCATCTCAGCTGCAGGACATCACTGCAGGAGTTCCTCAGGGTAGTGTCCTCGGCCCAACCATCTTTGGCTGCTTCATCTATGACCTTCCTTCCATCATAAGGTCAAAAGTGGGGATGTTCGCTGATGATCACACAATGTTCAGCACCATTCTCGACTCTTCGGATGCTGAAGCAGTCTGTGCCCAAATGCAGCATGGCCTGGACAATATCCAGATTTGGGCTGACAAGTGGCATGCAACATTTGTGTCACACAAGTGCCAGACAATGACTATCTCCAACAAGAGAGAATCTAACCATCACCCTTTGATGTTCAATGGAATTACCATCACTGAATCTCCCACTATCAACATCCTGGGGGTTACCATTGACCAGAAACTGAACTGGACTAGCCAAATAAATACTGTGGCTACAAGAGCAGGTCAGAGGCTAGGAATCCTGCAATGAGTAACTCACCTCCTGACTCCCCAAAGCCTATCCACTATCTACAAGGCACAAGTCAGGAATGTGATGGAATGTACCCTACTTGCCTGGATGAGTGCAACTTTCACAACACTCAAGAAGCTTGACACCATCCAGGACAAAGCAGCCCATTTGATTGGCACCATATCCACAAACATTCACTCCCTCCACCACCAGCGCACAGTAGCAGCAGTGTATACCATCTACAAGACGCACTGCAGGAATTTGCCAAGGCTCTTTAGACAGCACCTTCCAAACACATGACCACTATCGTCTAGAAGGACAAGGGCAGTAGATGCATGGGAATACCACCACCTGGAAGTTCCCCTCCAAGTCACTCACCACCCTGACTTGAAAATATATCGCTGTTCCTTCACTGTCGCTGGGTCAAAATCCTGGAACTCCCTTCCTAACAGCATTGTGGGTGTACCTACACCACATGGACTGCAGCGGTTCAAGAAGGCAGCTCACCACCACCTTATCAAGGGCAGCTAGGGATGGGCAATAGATGCTGGTCTAGCTAGTGACGCCCACATCCCATGAATGAATAAAAAAAAGTGTGGTTGGTCCAGTTAAATTTCTGGTCAACAGTAAGCTCCAAAGTGTTGATGGTGGGGCACTCAGTAATAGTAATAACATCAAGAGGAGATGATTATTGCCTGGCACTTATATGGTGGGAATGTTACTTTCCACTTTATAAGCCCAAGCCTGAATGTTGTCCATGTCTTGTTGCATGTGAGCACAGACTGCTTCTACAGAATTTGAAATCTGAACTCGACAGAGTTCTTCCAAATTGAATTGGTTTCCTGAGAATTGAATCTTCCATTTCATCTTGGGTTCCCCTCATTATGATTGCTTCTTAGAAAAACATTAACTTACACAGCTTTTTGATGGCGTTTTAGATAATCTGAATGATAAGGGTGCAAAAATCCTTTCTGTTGATAAAAGAATATAATAAGTTTCTTGCATTTATGTAAAACGGGAGGCGATAGAAGTACACAAATGGCAGTGCAAGCATACCGTGAATTTGACAGGACTGAAAAATATTGGATTTGACTCCCCAGGTGGTGTTTTGTGCCAGTCATAAGCTTAGCATATGTGAATCCATAGTGAAGGGGGGCTTTTGTCACCTATGCAGAGCGAAATACGTGTGGGTTGATATGACTTATGTCTCCTGGAGCTTTCTAGTAAAGAGGGGCTTAATGCTACACCCACACTGCTATGTTCCTTAAAGGACTGACTTGCTTTGTAAGCTAGATCCTGTTCTCCCTCAAACTCTTTTAGACACCTATATATATGCACGTTCCTCAAATTCTGCCTCTCTTATACCCGCTTCAATTATGCAAAATCAATATAACGTGCAAATCAAACATACCCTGATCAAAAAGTACACGCTTCCTATTTATTGCTGCTTAATAAGCACTTAAGGAGCAATAAAGTGTTAAAGCTCAGTCACCATGTTTACTTGGGTTGCATTTGTTTACTTCCATGACCAATATTAGAAGCCAAGTTGGTGACAAACACTAGAAATTGCTTTTCATTGTGCCTGTATTTCATGTGAAAAATGGGTGCAAGACTGACAAACTTTGCAGTGAAATGGCCCATCCCAATCTGCGCTAAATTGATCAGGCCCATTTTGTAGGCATCCCAGGTACAAGTGAGTTAGGCGCTGAATGCTGCCTAAAGACCCCTTCTGGGAAATTTGCTTCTGTTGAGCAGAGCAGGTGCTTAGCCTGACTTATTCAGGATCCTTAAGTGTTCACTAATAAAAGCTACTTTTAAAAAAATGCCTTCCTGTGGAGCGAGGAGGAGCAGGAGTGCTCTTGCCAATCATCGCAATCACATACCCTGTTGCTTGCCCCAACTCATCTCCTTATTTTGGATTGCTGCCAGTGAGCAAGTGGCTCAACATTTTGGTATCTTCAGTACGCAAGCTGTTTGTGGTGGTGTGACAGGTGCTGGCCAGCTTGCACATAAAATGTTAATGAAGCCTGAGGCCCAATTTTGAGCCTTTCACAGGCCTGATGTTTAAGGATATAGGAACAAGAGCAGGCCATTTAGCCCCTTCGAGCCTGTTCTGCGCCATTTAAATGAGATCATGGCTGATCTGCAAACTAATTCCATATACCCCCTTTTGCTCAATATCCCTTGATACGTTTGGATAACAAAAAGCTATTAATCTCAGATTTAAAATTTAACAATTAATGTGGCATCAATTGCTATTTGCAGATTACAGTTCCAAACTTCTATCACCCTTTGTGTGTAGAAGTGGTTCCTAATTTCACTCCTGAAATATCTGTCTCTAATTTTTAGAATTTGTTGTCTAGTCCCAGGGCCAAACCTTTGTCTCGGCTTTTGTAGCTTGGAAACTGCACACCTGACCCATGTGTGAATTCACATGCCATTTTTGTCTTCTGTTATGACGTGGCAGATGATGTGTGCCAGGCAGATCAAATCCACAAGGGAAACTTGGTTGCACTATCACAACGATTTTGCAAGTTACATTTATTATGAAAAGATGTGTGCACTGAATTCAGAAGTAATGAGTCCACCAAGACCTTTAGGGAATTTTTTAAAAATTAAATTAAAATATTTGTTAACAAAATAAAAGATTTCAAACACATACATAAGACTACAATTACTTACTACTATAACAAATCCTAAAATTCCTAATTGACCTGACTCTCAGTTACACACCCCCTTTAAGGCAACAGTCTTACTACATTTTAGATTTAAACAGAGCCAGAAAATTAACACAGTACCCACCTGACAGTGGAATTCCAAATAGCTTCCCCACCTTCTGTTACTTTACATAGCAGACTTATTCACAAATGGCTGGAGGCTTCTTGAAGGCTGTTTCACACACTCCTATTGGATTTTACAAGGCCTTCTCCTCATAGCCTTTCATTCTCCTTTATATATGTTTCTTTTTAATATGTGAATTCTTTTGTTCCACATGTCTTTGAAACTGTATCTTCCTCATGTTGCCAATATTGTGAGTACCCTTTGAGAAAAATAAACACACTCCTTAGTCTTGCTTATTTGACTGGTTCTAAAGAGACTAACATCCCTTTGAAATCCAACAATCCCTTCATTTATCTAAAAATGCAAAATCCCTTCACATCTAACATGCTAAACCAGCATCCATGTTTACTCATTAGCATGTCAAGCACCTAGCTTCTTTTAATGTTTTCAAGCTTGCAATTTACTTGACTCCAAATATAATTAGACCACACAGACAGACCCAACTATAATCACACCCACGAACCTATTCCACAATAAACCAGAGAAATATTATGAAAATTTTTATACTTTCACCACACTTCACACAGGTTGGGTTTGCAGTGCATGTTGTAAGCCGCTTTGGATGTGTGATGCATGTGGGTATGGAGGCTGGGACAGTTAGCAAACCCATCTCGGTCGTCCAACACAGCTGCCCAGCCGCCACCACCATCCCATGCCAGCCCCATGCCCCCTCAGATCAATGCCACTCCATGACTCCTCTACACCCCATTCCAGCCCTATCAGATCACCCATACCACCTCTTACCCCCTTTATGCCCCCCACGTATCCTCCATAGCCACTCACCTTCTATACACAATGTACATTCCTTAGGAGCCATATAATACCAATGGCAATGATTTTAAATTCCCTGGGAGGAAAACAAAATAAACCTCTCACCATCTAATAAAAGCCTTCATCAAACACATTATCATTGAGATTGTGGAAAAATGCAGTTATATGAAAAAAAGCCTTATAATACTTGTAATCTTATTAGCTTGTATCAACAAGCCAGAAACCACATCAAAGGCACAATCTGTTATTATAACCTCTTGAAACAGTCAACCCAATTGAAACAACTCAGGTAAACCTATTATGCTGAAACCCATTAGCACTTGAAACTCAGCAAACCTTTCATAATGACTACAGCTGTCCAAGCAATAGAGTACTCTGAGAAGAGAAGAACAGAAAGTGCTCATTTCAATTTCAAAGCAGCGTGCCCGTCAGTTGATGGACAGGAGCAGGCGGTTAGATTTTTCTCAAGTGTAGATTTTTTTCAAGTGTCAAAAGCAGGTTTTTATTCAAATTAACCAGGACCATGTAAATCACAGTAGAAAAGATGACCGCACAGGCCGACAGGACATTTTGTAATATTTGTCACTGCATTATGGTGCCTTGTCCTTTGGAAAAGTATTGTAATGTATGTGAACAAAATACTGGTCAATGTAAGGGTCAGTGTTAAAGGGCAGATCCCTATAATGAATCACTGCATTAAAACACATCTTCCTTACAATACAGCATCTAATTGCGACATCTGAAGGCGTAAAAAATTTTACACTTACCTTTCAGAATGTTGCCGACTCCCCAGCAAGTTTTCCATTTTCTACATGAACTCTCAAGCCTGGCGTGCTTTCAATGGGCTTCCAAAATCCCGCAACACCAGATGAAAATGGTGAGTGGGTAAAATGGGAGAAACCAACCTCACCGGGAGTGGATGTACATTTCGCATACTAGGTATTCCCGACCTGCAGAAAGGCCAGAGGAAAATGACATGGGATCAGGAATGCAGAGGAAAATTGGATTTCCTCAAAAAAAACTAACTATGGTGATTTGTGCATCAAAACACAACTCTGTCCCTAGACAAAATTTCAGCCTCTAGTAGCCAATGAAAATAGTTTATTTCTGTCTATTCTATCTGTTTCCCTTAATATCTGAAAACTTCTCCCAAATCGACCTTTAGCCTCCTAAATTCCAAGGACTACAACACCAGTTTATTTAATCTCTCCTCATAGTTTAACTCTTGGTGTCCAGGTGTCATTCTGGTAAATAGTATATTGCACTCCCTCTGAGATATGGTGCCTAGAATTGTTCACTGTATTCCAGGTATGATCTCACCAGAGCTGTGCATAACTCAAGCATAGCTTCATAAATTCTAGTCCTCTAGGTATAAAGCGCAGCATTCTGTTAGCCTTTTCAATTATTTTCTGCTCCTGTTCATGTCATTTTAATGATCTATCTGTGTCATCTGCAAATTTGGATATGGGCTTTCTATGTGAACACCTAAGTTGGTGATAAATATGGCAGAAGTTGAGGCACCACAAATCCTTGTGGCACACCATTGTCACAATCTGCCAATTGAGTACCTGCCCATTATCCCTACTCTCCTTCCACTCAGCTAATTTCTATTCGGGCCAATAGTTTGTTTTCAGTTTCAGACGCGTCAAACTTTTCCAATAGTCACTTTTGAAGGAATGTATCAAATGTTTTCTGGAAGTTTGTTTAAAATATCACCCACACTTCATTTTCCTGTCTGCTACTTTAATCGCCTCTTCAAAAAAATTCAACCAGTTCATCAGTAATGACCTACCCTTTACAAATCCATGCTGGCTTTCTCTCTGACCAGCTGAAAATTTGCAAGCTGTTGAGTTGCCCTATCGTTAATTATAGCCAGTAGCAATATCCTGACAGCAGGTGTTAGGTGAACTGATCTATAATTCCCTCATTTCCTTTTGTCACCTTTCTTAAATAGCTGAGTGATGTGCGCAATTTTCCAATCTTAAGAAGCTTTGGAAGATTATGGCCGGAATTTTCCGGCCTCATTGATGGCGGGCGTCATGGCGGGCGGGAGGGGGACAATATGGTGTGAAGGCCAAAAATCAGTTTCATGCCACCACCAAAGTACAGCGGGGTCATCCAATGGAGTCTGCCATGGCGGAATGCCAATCCTTTTGGAGGCCGGCATGAAGCTGATTTGCATCCCAGTGGTGGAATTGCCCGACCGGAATCATCCCCCCAAGCCAGATTTACCATTATGCCGGCGGGAAAATACGCCAGCCCAGAACACGCCTGGACAAGTGCGACATACAGAATCGGGACTTACTGTTAGGGCCTTGCCCAGAATGCAGACATCCGACAAGCAGAAGATGCTGGAGCTCTACAGCTACCGAACCCTGGAGGAACATGTGCATCGCACACTGGGTGGATTCTCAGGGATATGGCTCCACCATGAAGCATCTCACGGAAGGTCTCCATTGATATCCCAGGTCTGCTTCGGAACACCACGGTCTTGGCCATGGGCTGCTACGGATGATCAGCGAGTTGGCCGGGGAGAGGAAAGTCCAGCTTTACGTGGGAAAGGAAGGTGTACCTAGGGGCGAGGTTGGGGGGGGGGAATGAAGGTGTCGGTGGGTGGGGGTTGAGGTTGGGAGAAGGGAGGAGGGTGTAATGGCGGAGAATGTGGTGTGTGCGTGAGGAAGTTCAGGTGGAGAAGGAGTTCTGAGGGGGGGAAGGTGACCGGGGGAGGGGGTCAGGGGAGATGAGAATTCTGGGAGTGGAGGGTAAGTTACCAGGGGAGTGGTGAGGAGAGAGTTTGGAGTGGGGCGGATGATGTCTGGGGCATGGTGGGGGGAGGGGGGAGGAAGTAGTTCAGAGTGGGGAATGTGTCTGGTGGGGGGAGGAGGGAATAAGGGTGGAGGAGGGAGTAAGGGGTGGGGGATGACCAGGTGAACATGCAAGGGAGCGGTCTGTAGAGTCAATGGCTGCCTCCTGTGGAGCGAACTGGGTGAGCATTGTAGGAAAGAGTGGTGAGTATGAGTCGGGGCAGAGGGAGACGGAAGGGTGAGAGGGTGAGGGTGCATCAGTAGCAATAGAAGGGATGGCAAGGATGGTTGGTGAGGGCAGTTGGTGAGGGCTTGGAGGCAGACATGGACCCTTGGGGTGGGAAAGAGATTGGGGAAGTCAATTAGGATGGAGGTGGGATTCTCAGGAAGGTAGGGAATGTGCACGTTCACCTGGACATCCTGGAAAGAAAAGGGTTCGGGTTGGGTGGTGAAGGTGGGGAGGTGGAAGGTGATGCGGGGGGAGCGGGGAGGGGTCAACCGTGATGGGGGAAAGGACATGGGTGACTGGGGGAGGGGAAAGGATGGGGAAGCTGATCAAAAATTTGACTATGGCCATAATTGTCGAAATCAAAAGTGAGCGTGCCTCATGTTGGATGGACAGAGGTGCTGCACATGAGTTCAAATCAATGGCTGGGCAGAGATGCAGCTCAGCTCAAATGGACAACTGAACGAGAATCCCAGCAGGCAGCATGGAAAATGCTCAGGACAATAAGGCGAGTGTGATGGATGAAGACTCTGCATGGGAGAGTGCTTGCATGAGGCTCCGAAAATCCCTGCCACACATGCACACACACTTCTCCCTCCAGAATCACTTGTGGTCTGGCTGCATGGCACTGAACTGCTAGTGGCAGGGGATGCAGTGGGAGGACTCATGAAGCCTGTCAATGAAGCTGAAAGACAACATTACACATTATTCAGTGAAAGTGAATATATTTTCAGATTATAAAGTGACAAAATGTGTTCATCTGTGCAACCACTTGATCAGAACCTCTTAACTTTTCTAGGCCTACCACATCATCTAGGTGCTGCCCTGACATCCACAACAAGGGTGGAGACAGCCTGTGCAATGGTTGGCCCTGTTACCTCTGATGACTTTGGCGTGTGTTTTCTGGAGAGCTGAGGCCTTGAGAGCCCTGGCTTGCTTTGGCTGTCCTCCTGTGGGCCAGCTGCTCCCTCTGCAATGACAGAGGATGAGGTTGAGGAGGTCACAGGCAAAGGGGACTTGGTGAGAGAGGACTAACTGGATGACCCAGGTGTATCCAGCTGCCACTCCGCCTACCTTTGGGTGACTGAGGGTCTCTGCCTGACTCCTTGAGGGGAAGGAGCCCCTGGAGGGATGTCAAGGTACCCCGTTTCACTCTAGGTTTGCCGCTGTGGGAACTCACCCATGCCTACCACAATGGAGTGCAGGTCTGCACGCATCTCTGCATTCAGCTGAACAGGGTCTACGTGGCATCTGCCACCCTCCCATGGAGCCCTCCATGCACACATCTGTGGGCACACTTCATCAGAGAGCAGGTGGATGCATTCCTCTGAATCCCGTGCCACTCTTTTGAAGGCTTCTAACAGCTCTGCGTGATGTTGCCCGCCTTCTGCTGACTCTTCACGATGAGCTGGAAGGCAGAATCTAGAGGGTCATCAAGTGACTTAGACCTCTCAGGTGCCTAATCCCCAGCAGTCCCTCAAGTGCCAGGCAGCTCGGCTGAACCTGCGTCCTCCTGCTGCGGACACATGTTCATGTGGTGACCACCAGACTGTGAACCCGAGCCTGCTCTCAATCCAGGTTCCACTGAGGTGTGTGTCTCTGTGCTGGTGGAGGGTGTGGATAAGCACTGCGATGGGTCTTCCAAGCTGTTTATTTCCAGCTCTTCAATGGAGGAGGTGTCCTCTTCACTGGAGATGAGGACCTAGATGGAGCTGAGGGACTGGCTGGGTGAGGGCATCGGTCACTTGGCAATGCTCCCTGTGAACCTAAGTAGAGATAATTAGTGCATGGTAGTAGAGTCAAAAGCAGAAGAGAGAACATTCACAATTGAGTTGAAAGAGGGATGATGCAGGATCTTCATGTGGGTGTTCACTGCCGACCTCACTGTCACCGCAGGCATGGTCCACATCCTCACCAGTCAACACGATGGCATGCTTTTCAAAGTGAGTTATGGGGCTAATGTTGGCCATGCCACCCACTGTCTGGGACCTCTCCCTGCTGTTGTGAGCCAGCTTCTGCATGAAAACAGATGGAGAGAGTGTGAGCAAGACACATGGTATTGCGTGGAATGTTTGTGTGGTGAGCGGAGCCATGGACGGGATGGGGACATGAGCTCCAGAGGATATGAACCTGATGGAGATGTGAGGGTGTATGTAAGAGTTAGTGGTGTTCTCTTTTGAGGTGTGAGATCCCTGTGGATGTGTGATGGGTTTGGGAGTGTGTGAGTTGGGAGTGGTGAGGTTGTTGGCTTACCCTGGTGGAACGGATGAGATCATTCATCCTCTTCCTGCAATAGGTGGCTGACCTCCTCTGTGCTCCGTTGGCACTGACCGCCTCTGCCGCCGCCTCCCAGGCCGGATTGGTGACTCTGGTGGACCTTCTGCAAGGTAGAGGACATCACAGCGGTCTTCCACAGGTGCCTTAGAGAGGTGTTACTAAATTTGAGGGCTGCCGTCTTCTTTGCTTCCGGGGCCATCTGTCGCCTGGCGCCGTCCTAGTCTGTAGAAAGGAAGCAGGCTGCGCTCTGGCGCGCTTTAAATATTGCATCCGGAGCGAGGAAGCACTGAGTCATGACATAGCAGGCAAATCCGATCCTGCCTGCCAGTGACCGGAGTGTCTCCCATGAATGCATTTATTAATGAGGTGGGTAACGTTAGAAATGAGATGATGCGGTATGAAAACTAGCTGGCATGACTTTTTTTCCCATCCGCTACCACACTTTGTGCAAATCTGGGACAATTCCGCCCTTTGGTTAAGACAATTGCAATGTTCTCATCTACTTTTTTTGGATGCTACACTATGTTTTACCCATACCAATGCTAATTGACTAAAATTATTGCAGTTTAATGCACATTTTAGCTCATCTGCGAGCTTTACACCTCATCAAATCAGATCTGTCAATGAGTTAACATCTTGACATAATCCATAGGAAGATTATTCCATTGTTTTGTGAAAAATGGACCATCCTATATATATAATATTTATAGTTCCTAAAGACTATCTGACAAACACTGACCCTGTAACCACAGTGGTTTGAGATTTTAAAATGTGATTGGAAATTTGATCCACATGCAGTTTTTAATAATAAAAACAAAAAAAATGCTGGAAATACTCAACAGGTCCAGCAGCACCTGTGGAGAGAGCAGTAGAGTTAACATTTCAGTTCAATGACCTTTCATCAATTTTTATTTGGTTTTTGGTGTTTTATTATATTTTGGTGAAATACTGTATCATTTTTAAATCTGTTTATCTGGATAATATAGCAACCTGTTATGAAGAATGAGCTGTTTGATTCTGCTGGCTTTGAAAGATTCCCTTGTAAAGTCTGTCCATCTGAGTTTATATATTGTCGCCTAGGCTTGTTCAAGATCATTTTAAAGAACAGATAGATTTGCCACTTTGTTTATGCTGAATGTTTTCATTCAGTTTTACCATTTAAATTTCTTGAGTCTTATGAAAGTCAAGGTAACATAAATATCATCAAATTACAGTACTTGGGAAGCATAATAATGTTATCATAACTTTCACATTAAAGAAGGTGAGTTGAGGGTAGAAGTGCCACTCAATACTGGTGAAAGTAAAATAACCTACCAAAATC
This sequence comes from Cetorhinus maximus, assembly GCF_964194155.1. Lineage (NCBI taxonomy): Eukaryota > Metazoa > Chordata > Chondrichthyes > Lamniformes > Cetorhinidae > Cetorhinus > Cetorhinus maximus. The sequence goes on from NC_135888.1 coordinate 123,886,600, forward strand.
CTCAAGTGAAGGGTATTTCTCCCCTTTCCATTATGGAGCTCCAGTACTTGCTGGGTGCGATTCTGGAGATGCTCAGCGATGGTGTTTCAGAATGGAGAGGCCCAACGACCGACCAGAATAAAACGATATGGACTGTTTGTGCCAATCAGGGGCCTGACACAAACTCGCCCGTTGGGGCTTCACAAACATTGCCCCGTATCGAGGTCCGAGGTCTGGGGAGTGAGCAGGGCAAAAGGGGTCGGGAGGAGCGAACAAGTTGTTTTCTTGGAGCCAAAGCATCCCTGGCTCCCTCTGGCTCCACAAGTCCAAGAAAAATCTCAGTATTTTGGGGTGTTTTTCAATAACCTGCAGCAAACCTTTAAGAGGCACGCGACCTAAAGAAATACAAGCTCTGACTAGCTCAAAGCAGTTTAATAATACGGATCTGAAAAGCTCATTTTAGTGGCTGCCTGGACCACCTAAAATAAACCCCCAAACAATTTAGTAGTGGCCAGGATGCTCATGAGAATACCTTGCCAATTTAGGCCCTTAAAACAGTGCAATGTTAAATTTAGATGTCCCCTCTCTCCACCCTATGTTTCACACCTCAATATAGTAATTCCTCACTTAATGTTGTTGTTGTGTTCCTGAAAAGTACAACTTTAAATGAAGCAACATTAAGAAAATTAGATTTTCCCATTACAACCAATGCAAAAGTTTTAGTTCGTTCGATTCTGTAGGATCTTGTTTGTTACAGTATTTTGTCAGAAAAAAAAACATTAAAGCATTATACCCTGTAAGTTTATATACTTTACATTGCTAAATTACTACTTTCATAAATGAAATCACTTTTAAAATAAATTTGAAAATATCAAAGAAATATGCTAATTCTTTCTTCTTATCTCCCGCTCTCCACCTCTTCCACTCCTCACCTTTCCTGCTAGCCAACCCTGATTGTGTTCCCCGACCCACCTGCTGATTGACCCTCCTGCTGGAGGCTTCCCTCTCCTGAATGGTGGCAACTGAGAGGGTCAGGAGCGGGAGAGGCGGCCAGTGGGAGGGTCATCGAGGCAGAGGCTCGGTGACGACTGAGAAGGTTGGGGTGTGGGAGAGATGGCTCCAAAATGGCACTGATCGGGTCACTCAATGCTACATCACACCAGCACGAAACAGTGTTAATGAGACTCCACAACTCTAAATGTGAATACCGGCCCTATTAAATCAAAATGACTTAAAAGGTGCTTTTTGATGGGGTTTTACTTTGAGTGAGTTGAGATAGTGGTGTATAGTTTTTCTTGAAACTATTTATTTACAATATCTATAAAGACTTCATGGTAAGTACATGGTTCTCTGGAGACAGCCTATTCTGTCTCGTGCTGTCTTGGAGCCTCTTGGTCATCTGATCCTAATGTCATACTTACATCATCATTATCATAATTGTTTCATTAACATTATCATTAACCCTGTACTCTACAGGGGCAACTTAAAATGAGAACTTGCTGTAGTGTAAATCAGCCCAAGATGGTATCAATGCAACATTAATCTGGTGCGCAAAATCTATGTGCATTCTAAACTGCAGTTGGCTGTAATTGATTTTTCAAGGTTGCCAATATTCATGCTGGGGAAAGGCACCACCTTGCCATAGTAACTTATGAAATGTGAGGTGATAAAAGACTAAGGTCCATCTTAGTTCACTATCTACCATTCTGGAAGGTGCATGATATAATGAAAATGTACTTATTGACTAATCATAGAAATTAATTGCCATCAATCAATCTACATCCAAACACTAGATTAGCATCAAATGTCCCACAGTTAAGTGCAATATAAAGGATCCTCCTTCTCTCCCCCAATATTCACCTTGATGAATTCATAAATTCATAGAAACTAAAGTCGTTCGGGCTGGATATCTTATTCTGTGGCTAGTTTATTCCATATTAACTACAGTCTGGATTTGCAGGTTAACATGTTAATGAAATTTCTCTATTTGATACTTAAATAAAGAAGAGTTCAGTACATCTCTCCATTCTAATCTGAGTACTCGTATGAGAATCAAACATCTTCCTCCAAATTTCCAATTCTTGAACATTGTACATTAACTGCAAGTAAAAAGTATTACAGCTGCTTGTATACAGTATTTACTTTGCTTGTTATCGGTAATACCATTGATGGTAAACAATATTTACACGGGTTTTCATCAGTATTTGTGCCACTTGTCCACAATATTTATATCACTTGTTATCAGTATTTACATTGCTGGGACACAACATTTACACTTGTTAGAAGGTTCCAGTTGCTTATATACATTATTTATTCTACTTGTAATCAGTATTCCCGTAACCTGTACACTTATTATACCACTTGTTACCTGTATTCCTCCCGTTTGTACACAGTATTTATACCGCTTATTACGAGTGTTTAAGCTGCTAGTATACAGTATTTACTAGGCTTTTTATCAGTATTCCCATTGCTGATATATTTGCATCATTTATCATCAGTATTGCCATTGCTTCTACGCAGTATTTACTCTGCATGTTATCAGTGTTCCTTTTGGCTGTACAGAGTATTTACTTAGTTAGTCATCTGTATTTCCACTGCTTGCACACATTATTTGTACCATTTATTATCCGTATCTCTATAGCTTGTACGCAGTATTTAAACCACTTTTAATCAGTATTTCTATTGCTTTTACACTGTATTTACACTGCTTTTTAGCAGTATTCTGTGGCTTGTACATAGTGCTTATACTACCTGTTATAAATAGTCCTACTGCTCGTACAACATATTTATATCAGTATTCCGGCTACTTGTACCAATATTTATACCACTTGTACTTTTACAGAGTACACTGCTTTTTAGCAGTATTCCTACAGCTTATACACAGTGCTTAATCTGCCTGTTGTAAGTAGTCCCACTGATTGTACACCGTATTTAACACTAGTTGTTATCAGTATTCCAGCTGCTTGTACACAGTGTTTATAGCACTTGTTATCAGTATTTGAGCAGCTTGTACACAGCATTTATACTGCTTGTTATCAGTAATTAAGCTGCTTCTACACAGTATTTATACTGATCAGTATCAGTATTCGCTCTTCATGTACACAGTATTTATACCACTTGTAATCAGCAATCCAGCTGCTTGAACACATATTTTTCCATTTGTTAACAGTTTTCCCACTCTTTGACACAATATTTATACTGCTTGTTATCAGTATTCCTGTTGGCTGTACGCAGTATTTATTCTGTTTGTTAACAGTGTACAATATTTATTCCACCTGCTATCAGTATTTATGTTGCTTGTACACAGTATTTATACTGCTTATTATCTGTACTCCCATTGGTTATGCTCAGTATTTATTCTGCTTGTTTACAATATTTATTCTGCTTATTTAAAAATATTTATGTTGCTTGTACACCGTATTTATAGCGCTTGTTACCAGTATTCCCACTGGTGGTACACAGTATATTTCCGTTTGTTCACAAAATTTATTCCTCTTGTTATCTGCATTTAAGCATCTTGTACACAGTTTTTATGCTGCTTGTTATCAGTAATTAAGCTGTTTCTGTACATTATTTATACTGATCATTATCAGTATTCACCCTTCCTGTGCACAGTATTTATACCACTTGTAATCGGCAATCTAGCTGCTTGAACACAATTTATTTTCCATTTGATATTGGTATTCCCACTCTTTGACACTGCTTGCTATCAGTATTCCTGCTGGCTATATGCAGTATTTATTCTGTTTGTTAACAGTGTACACTATTTATTCCACCCGTTATCAGTATTTCTGTTGCTTGTACACGGTATTTATACTGCTTATTATCTGTACTCCCATTGGTGCTACACAGTATTTATTCTGCTTGTTCACAACATTTGTTCCACTTGTTATCAGTATCGCTGTTGCTTGTTCATAGTATTTATACAGTTTATCAGCATTCCTGTTGCTTCGACACTGTATTTATACTGTTTGTTATTATTCCTGCTTCTTGCACACAGTATTTTTACTGGTGGCTATCCATATTCCTCGTACTTTTTTACAATATTTATGCCACTTCTTATCAGTATTAACATTGCTTGAACACAGTATTTATACTGCATGTTATCAGTACTTAAGTTGCTTCTACACAGTATATGTTATACTTGTAATCAGTATTCCTGATGTACACAGTATTTATTCTGCTTGATGATAGTATTTAAACTGCCTGTACACTACTTATTCCACCTGTCATCAGTATTTATGTTGCTTGTATACAGTAGTTTTGCCACTTGTTATCACCATTCCCGCTGATTGCGCACAGTATTTATACTGCTTGTTATAAGTATTGCTGCTGCTTGTACAGAATATTCATAGCGCTTGTAATCAGTATTGCTGTGGCCTGTACACAGTATTTACACAGTCTATCAGCATCCCTGCTGCTTGTACACAACATTTATAATGCTTGTTATCAGTATTGCTGCTGTTTGTACACAATATTTATTCTGTGTTATCAATATTTAAGCTGCTTGTACAAAGTCTTTATTCTGCTTATCAGTATTCACATTGGTTGTATACAGTATTTATATTGCTTGTTATCACTATTTAAGCTGCTTCTACACCGTATTTATTCCACTTGTTATCAGTTTTCCTGCTGCTTGTATTAAGTATTTGATTCTTTTAAGATATTCTTGCTGCTTGTGCAAAGTATTTATATAACATTTGTTATCAGTATTGTTGCTGTTTGCATACAATATTTATTCTGCTTTTTACTGGTATTCCTGTTGCTTGACACAGTATTTATTTTGCTTTGTTATCAGAATTTAAGCTATTTAAACACAGTATTAATGCCACTTGTTATCAGTAATCCTGCTGCTTACACACTGCATTAGTACTACTCGTTACCAGTAATCCCTGCTTGTACACAGTATTTATATTGCTTGTTATCAGTATTTATGTTGCTTATACAGTGTATTTTTACCACTATTCTTGGTGCATCCATACTATTTATTCCGCTTATTATCAGTGTTCACATTGTTCGTACACAGTATTTATACTGCTTGTTATCAATATTTAAGCTGCTTCTACAATGTATTTATTCTGCTTGTTATCAGTAATACTGCTGCTTGTGCAAAGTTTTTATATGACTTCTAAAATTACTCCTGCTGCTTGTACGCAGTATTTCTATCATTTGTTATCAGTATCCCCACTCTCTGCACATAATATTTATACTGTTTGTTATCAGTATTGCTGCGGCTTGTACACAATATTTATTCTGCGTGTTATCATTATTTAAACTGCTTTTACGCAGTCTTTGCCCTGCTTGTTATCAGTGTTCCCATTGATTTTACGCAGTATTTATACCTCTTGTTATGAATATTGCTCTTGCATGTACACAGTAATTATACTGTATGTTGTCAGTATTCCTGCTGGTTGTACACAATTATGTATTCTGTTTGTTATCAGTACTTAAACTATTTCTACTCAATGTTTATTCTGTTTAAAATCAGTGTTTAAGCTGTTTGTACACAGTATTTCCACTGTCTCTAATCAGTAATCTCATTAGTTGTACACAGTATATCCCTTGTTATCAGTATTCCCACTGCTTGTGCACTGTTTTATTTTGCTTATCAATGTTCCTGTTGCTTGTGCACTGTACTTATACTGCTTGTTATCATTATTCCTGTTGTTTCTACACAATATTTATACCACTTGTAATCAGTAATCCGGCTGCTTGTACACAGCATTTATACCGCTTGCTATCAGTATTCCTACTGCTTGTATACAGTATTTACTACATTTATCAGTATTCCTGCTGCCTGGACATGGTATTTATACTGTCTGTTAACAATATTCCACATACTTGTACACAATATTGATTCTGTTTGTTATCAGTTTTAAGTTTCTTGTACACAGTCTTTATTCTTGTTATCGTTATACAAGATGCTTGCACTCAGTATTTATACTGCCTGTTACCAGTATTCCCAACGGCTGTATATGGTATTCACTCCACTTGTTTTCAGTATGGCTGCTGCTTGTACACAATATAGGAACATGGGAACATAGGACTTAGGAGCTGGTGTAGGCCATTCGATCCTTCAAGCCTGGGTCCACCATTTGATAAGATCATAGCTGATCTAATTGTGGTTTCAGCTCCACTTTCCTGTCTGCTGCCCATAACCCTTGACCCCTTGCCCATCAAAAAAAATCTATCTAACACAGCCTTGAATAAATTCACTGACCTGGCCTCCACAGCTTTCTCCAAAAGTGAATTCCACAGACTAATGGCCTTCAGAGAAAAAAATTCTCCTCATCTCAGTCTTTAAGACAAGGCCTTTTATTTTCGAACTGTGTCCCCTAGTTTTAGTCTCCCCACAAGAAAATATCTCCTCCTGGTATCCACATTATCTAGTCCCCTCAGGATCTTACATGTTTCAAAAAGATCACCTCTCAAACTTTATGTTTTGCACATATGAATTAGGAACAGGCGTAGGCAACTCAGCCCCTCAATCCTGCTTTGCCATTCAATAAGATCATGGCTGATCTGATTGTAATCTCAACTCCATATTCCCACCTACCCCGTTAACCTTTCCCCTCCTTGCTTATCAAGAATCTATCTAGCTCTGCTTTAAAAATATTCAAAGACACTGCTTCCACTGCCTTTTGAGGAAGAGAGTTCCAAAGACTCACAACCCTCTCAGAGAAAACATTTCTCCTCATCTCTGTCCTAAATGAATGACCCCTTACTTTTAAACAGTAACCCCTGGTTCTAGATTCTCCTTCAAGAGGAAACATCCTCTCCACATCCACCCTGTCAAGACCACTCAAGATCTTATATGTTTCAATCAAGTTTCCTCTTATTCTTCTAAACTCCAGCATGAGGAAAGGTTGGACAAGCCTAACCTGTCTAACCTTTCCTCATGAGACAACCCGCCCATCCCTGATAATAGTCTAGTAAACCTTCTCTGAGCTGCTTCCAATGTATTAAATCTTTCCTTAAATAAGGAGACCAATACTGTACATAGTACTTCAGATGTGGTCACACCAATGCCCTGTATAACTGAAGCATAACCTCTATACTTTTGTATTCAATTATCCTCACAATAAATGATAACATTCTATTAGCTTTCCTAATTACTTGCTGTACCTGCATAATAACCTTTTGTGTTTCAAGCACGAGGACACCCGGATCCCTCCACATCTCAGAGCTCTGTAGTCTTTCACCATTTAGATAATATGCTTCTTTTTTTATTCTTCCTGTCAAAATGGACAATTTCACATTTTCCTACATATACTCCATTTGCCAGATCGTTGACTACTCACTTAACCTATCAATATCCCTTTCTAGCCTCCTTATGTTCTCTTCACAACTTACTTTCCTACCTACCTTTGTGCCATCAGCAAATTTAGCAACCGTACCTTTGGTCCCTTCATCCAAGTCATTTGTATAAATTGTAAATAGTTGAGGCCCCAGCACTGATCCCTGTGGCAGGCCACTCATTACACCTTGCCAACCAGAAAATGATCCATTTATGCCTACTCTCTGCTTCCTGTTAGCTAGCCATCTTCTATCCATGCCAATATGTTACCCACTACACATGAGCTTTTATTTTCAGCAATAACCTTTGATGTGGCACCTTACCAAAAACCTTCTGGAAATCCAAGTACATTACATCCAACAGTTCCCCTTTAGATGCAGCACATGTTACCTCTGAAGGACTCCAATAAATTGGTTAAATACGATTTTCCTTTCACAAAACCATGTTAACTCTGGCTGATTTCCTTGAAGTTATCTAAGTGTCCTGCTATAACATCATTAATAATAGCTTCTAACATTTTCCTATGACAGATGTTAAGCTAACTGGCCTATAGTTTTTGTTTTGGATTTCCAGCATCTGCAGTTTTTTGCTTTTATCTTATACTTTCCTGTTTTCTGTCTCCCTCCCTTTTCAAATAAAGGAGTTAGATTTGCTATTTTCCAATCTTCCCCAAATCTAAAGAATTTTGGAAAATTAAAACCAACAATCAACTATCTCACTAGCCACTTATTTTAAGACGGGACTTGTCAGTCCACAGCTCCAACAATTTGCGCATTGCCACTTCCCTGGTGATTGTGATTTTCTTCAGTTCTTCCCTCCCTTCCATTTCCTGATTTACAGCTTTCTGGGGTGTTATTTGTGTCCTCTATAGTGAAGACTGATGCAAAATACCTGTTCGATTGATCTGCCAAGTCCTTATTTTCCATTATTAATTCCCAGACTCACTTTCTTTAGGACCAACGCCCACTTTAACTCTTTTCTTTTTTAAATATCTGTAGAAACTCTTACTATCTGTCTTTATATTTATAGCTAGCTTTTTCTTGTACTCTAATTATTCACTCCTTATGAATCTTTTGTCATTTTTTGCTTTTTTTTGTATTCTATCTGATCCTCTGACATGCCACCCATCCTTGCACAATTACATGCTTTTTCTTTAAGTTTGATACTAGCTTTAACTTTTTTTTAGTTAACCACTAAAGGTGGGTCTGGCTCTTAGAATTTTTCTTTCTTGTAGGAATGTACCTATTCTGTATATTCTGAAATATCCCTTTAAATGTCTGCCACTGCATCTCTATTGACCTATCCCTTAGCCTAATTAGCCAGTTTACTTTAGCTAGCTGTGCTTTCATGCCTCTCATAATTGCACTTATTTAAGATTAAAATACTAGTCTTGGATCCACTCTTCTCTCCCTCAAACTGAATGTAAAATTCAAGCATGTTATGATCTCTGCTACCTAGGGGTGCCTTCACTATGAGGTCATTAATTAATCCTATCTCATTGCACAACATCAGATCTAGTATAGTCTGCTCTCTGGTTAGTTCTAGAACGTGCTGCTCTAAGAAACAATCCTGAAAACATTCTATGAACTCCTCATCTAGGCTACCTTTGCTCATCTGATTTTTCCAGCCTATATGTAGATTAAAATCCCCTGTGATTATTGCCATAACTTTCTGACAAGCTCCCGTTGTTTTTTCCCTTTAGGCTCTGTCCTACCATGTGGGTACTGTCAGGGGGCCTGTACACCACTCCCACAAGTGACTTCTTGCCTTTTATCATTTCTCATCTCTACCCAAACTGCTTCTACAACCTGGTTTCCTGATTTGAGGGCATCCCTTTCTATTGTGCTAATACCATCATTAATTAACAGAGCCACACCTCCACCTTTTCCCAGTTTTCCATCCTCCCTAAATGCCATGTACCCTTCAATATGCAGGTTCCAACTTATGTCATCCTCCAGCCATATCCCTATGATGGCTATCAGATTGTAATTATTTATTTCTACTTGAGCTATCAGTTCATCTTTTTTTTGAATGCTATATGCATCCAAATACGGAGCCTTTAGTTTTGTCATTTTAATATTTTTGTAACCTCCAGTCTTACCTTTTTTTAAATTTATTCATGGGATGTGGGTGTCATTGGCTGAGTCAGCATTTATTGCGCATCCTTAGTTGACCTTGAGAAGGTGGTGGTGAGCTGCCTTCTTGAACGGCTGCTCTCCATGTGGGTGTAGGTACACCCACAGTGCTGTTAAGGAGTTCCAGGATTTTGGCCCAGCAACAGTGATCTGTTCAAATATGCTGATTTACACTTAGATTTGTACTCTCTGTGCCTCCCTGTCATGGTCTGTTTATCATTTCCCGTATTAGTACCTTTCTCTCTTGCCTTGTCTTTACTCTTTGATTTACCACATCTTCCAAATCTGATACTTTGCCCTCACTATTTAGTTTAAAATTCTCCCTACTTCCTTAGTTACTTGGCTCACTATAACACTGGCCCCAGCATGGTTCAGGTGTAGACCTTCCCAACAGTGCAACCCGCACTTTCCCCAGTACCGCTGCCAGTGCCGCACGAACCCAAACCTACTTCTACCACACCAGTCTTTGAGCCACATATTCATTTCTTTAATCTTATTTGCCCTATGCTAAATTGCACGTGGCTCAGGTAATAATTCAGAGATTATTACCTTTGAATTTCTGCTTCTTAATTTGGTGCCTAGCTCCTCATGCTGACTATGCAGAACCTCATTCCTTGCCCTGTCTATTTCCTTGGTCCCTACATGGACCATGTCAACTGGATCCACTCCAAGTTCCTCTCAGATGCTTCTAAAGTTTCATGGTTGCATTTCTATGATATGACCCTGATTACAGAGTGCAGGCGATCTACCCTCGGCCAGGCACAAGTCAGACATTCTCAGAGGCTATGTGGAGATCTGTGGAGTGTCTTCACTGCATGCCATCATCATCCTCCTGCCATCAAGCGAGTATTAGGGCCTCCAGTGCATCTCCATGACAGGAGCATTCTCACAGAGGGTATTCGCGCTGCCATAAGCCAGACTGGAGTCAAATGTTCACAGATGCATTGTGAGGAACTATGGTGTCACCTCACTGCATGTTGTCATCATCCTCCACAAATCTAGCAGCTTTGAGGGCCTCCTGAGCGTGCCTGCCTCATCTAGCCAATGTGAGAGCCTCATCCCCATCATTGTCGTCTCTGAGGACCTCCTCATCCTCATCCCCCTCGGCATCCTCCTCAGTGGACGAGACATGCAGCTCCTCCATCTCCTCCTCAGCCAGCTCGTGTCCCCATTGCAGTGCTAGGTTGTAAAGGGCGCAGCAGACAATGACGATGCGTGACACCCTCTGCGGACTGTATTGCAGGGCTCCACCAGACTGATCCAGGAACCGGAACCTCATCTTCAGCATCCCAATGGTCTGCTCCACCAAGGAGCCTCATTAAACCGCCACTCTGCTGCAGTCTGAGGCTGCCGCATGGGCGTCATCAGCCACAGCCTCTGTGGGTAGCCCTCGTCCCGAAGGAGCATCCCTGCAGCTTCAGTGGACCCTGTAAGATGTCAGGGATCTGTGACCGACTGAGGATGTGGGCGAAATGCACACTCCCTGGAAACTGTGCACACACCTGCAGGATGTGTTTCTGGTGGTCGCACACCAGCTGCACATTCAGCGAATGGAAGTCCTTGTGGTTGATATAGTTGATCGTGTGTTGCGACAGAGATCTGAGTGCCACGTGAGTGCAGTCAATCTCACCCTGCACCTGTGGGAAACTCGAGGTCTGGGCAAATCCAATTGCTGTTGCGTGCTGGCTGTCCTGGTCCCGGGTGAAATGTACAAAGTTGTGTGCCCTCATGGATGCATTTGTGAGTGGAGGCTTGTGAGATCCCACAGAGGTCACCTGTGGAGCCCTGAAAGGAGCCACTGGCATAAAAATTGAGCATCGCGGTCACTTTCACGGGCACTAGCAGCTGTTGGCCTCCATGTCCCCTTGGCACCAAATCCTGCAGTAGCTGGCAGATGTAACCGACAAGTTCTCTAGACATGCATAGTCTTCGGCGAACTGGTTCTCGGTCATCTGCAGGAATGAAAGGTGGTGTCTATAGACCCTGGGTGTCGCTAGGCGCCGGCATGCGACGGCTCGCTGTGGCTCTTGGGTGGCACGTCCAGGAGCCCCAGTTGCTCCTTCTTCCTGAGGTTGCTGCTCCTGCCTCTACGCAGCCAGGAGCCTCAGTCGCTCTCTCCTCCATCGTCTTCATGCTCTCTAGGCCATCAGGCATACAGCTAGTTCACCAGGCTCCATGATCCTGATGTACTCCTCTTGCAGGATGAAAGAGAGAGACACGTGGTTAGCACGGATGTACTAAGAACCTGTCCTGGTTAAATGTGACGGCCTCTTAACGCTTCCCGGGGAGTGCCGACCACCACTTGGATGGCCAGAGATTAGTGCGCTGTATGGCTGCCCTGTTTGCTTGACCCATGGTGGAGACTGGTCCAAACCAGGATGCTGACATTGCAAGGGGCTGTGAGCACCCCCAGCAGTGACTGCTCCATGGCCCAGCTTTAGCGAGGAGATTGTGCAATGTGTACAGTCGTCCAACTGTTCTGCAGTCCACTAAAATGTTCACGAATTTCCAGGCTGTGCCAGGTGCGGGGAAAGCTCTGGAGCACTTTGATGCCTCTGCGTTGCTTGAGTGGGCAAATAAGCTAGGAGCCCGAACCCAATCGTATCAATGTGGCTGCGCCTGAACTATCCCAGTTGCAGAGGAATGGTCACTTTATACAGGTTTCCCAAATATGTGGCCACTTCCCTCGCTCACCCTACCCCCCACAGCAGGGCAGCCCTTAACCCCCCCCCACCAACCATGAGTCGACTCAGCAGCAAGGCTGCCCTTAACTCCGACGCCCCTGAAGCTTGAAGTCCAACAGGCGACCCTGGCAAGCGCTGCACAACGTTGCTGTGCATTCACGTCCGAGTTCCCCTCAGTGCAGGCCACCAAGTGCAGCCTTTTATGTGCTGTTGTGAAACACATCGGCGAGGTTTCCCGAAGACGTGGATGAACAATCCAGCCTGGGGGGGTGGTGGGGGGGTACAATTCCAGTGGGCTGGCCGGATAATGATATGCTGATATATTACAGTGAGGTTCCTGAGGTCCGATGGTGGGAAACGCAGCCGGCCATCAGTGGGCTGAACGGACGATCACCGTCTTAAAACCGATTGCGCCATATTGTTCGCTCACACCACCGATCACGCCTGACGCCAGCAGGCATGGAAAATTCCACCCTTTATCTCCTCTTGACAACTTACTTTTCTACCTATCTTGATGTCATTAAAAATTTAGCCACCAAACATTCAGTCCCTTCATCCAAGTCATTGATATAGGTTGTAAATAATTGATTTGTTTATAAAGTTTTGTATAACTTATTCTGCTTTTTGTTAGCATTTCTGATGCTTAACACAACGTTTATACTGCTTATTATCAGTATTGTTGCTACTTGTACACAATATTTATTCTGCTTGTTATCAATTTGTAAGCTGCCTGTACAATCTTTATACTGCTTTTCTCAACACTTCCCCTGCTTGTACATAGTATTTATACTGCTTGTTGCTGCTGTTTGTGCACAGTATTTATTCTGCATATTTTCAGCATTTCAGCTGCTTATACACAGTGTCACAGACAGAGTTTGTGTTTTCTTATTGTCCATGATCAACATGTTTTTATCTGTGAAGTTAGTGTGATGTCTTATCCTCAGAGTGGTTTGTCCCAATTTAAATAATTACCATCAGCAAGCTTTGGTGAATTTAAAAATACAGAAGATTATTTATTATCACACACTTGCCACAGAGGTTTAGATGTGATGTCTCACCCACACTATCAAACATACAAAGATTACAGATGAAGAAAAAACTAATACAGTTATTACCTGGTATTATTTCAGTCTATTTCATAGCATGCCTGTAATTTCTTAGATGAACTGAGGTTTTAGCTGTTTTGTAACCCAGAGAAGTAAGCTGTGAGGCTTCTGGTATTTGAATCGCCAGGAAGTTGGCTCTCAGATTAACTTGAATTTGGAACAGGTTGGAGGAAGAATCCTTCTCCAACTTTCAAGGTATTGCTGTTTTACCTTGGCTGTGTAGTTGGCTTGCAGCTGATTTTATGGCTTTTCGGATGGTGTTTCAGATGGTTCTGGGTTGTACAGCTTCTATGGTTATTTTTTAAAAGAACGGGTAGTAAACTTGGCTGCCTTAATCATGTGACCAATTACCAATCCAAATTCCTTCTTCCAAAAAAGGTGGCGGGTTAGGTTTTCACACTTTGAGAGTTCTTGAGACAGCTATGGTTTTGGAATTGAATGCCCATTCAATTTAAATTACTCTTATGAATGCCTTTTAGAAAAGACATTGAGCCTCGATGTCTTGATGACCCAGGGTTAAGTATAAAGACAAGCCAGCTAATATGTGATAGACTTGTTCTATTGACAGTTCATCCTTAACAAAAGCATTTGTGAATTTCGCAAGTGGCCGTGATTGTCCATGTATCAATTAGGTATTTGCTTGAGTTTCAGGTCTGACTGGAGTCAATATTGCCAAAATCACATGATATGCTGCCAGCCATCTTAAAAGCCGTTGTATCCATGTTAAAATGCAGCTTTAAAATTTGTAATATCTTCATGCCCATACTGGGCATGACAAGTATTTCTACAGCTTGTTATCAGCATTTCTGCTGCTTATACACAATATTTATTCAGCCTGTTGTCAGTATTGCAGCTGCTTGTACACAGTATTCATATTGTTTATTATTGGTATTCCTGTTGGTTGCACGTGAAATATATTCCTTTTGTTATCAGTATTTAAGCTGCCTGTCAATAGTTTTTTCTGCTTGTTATCAGCGGTTAAGCTGCTTGTGCATTTTAAAGATGGTGGGATTGGCATAAGGCTGGACTTCAGTCCATTACTGGGAGGAAGTCCTGCCAGCAGCTCTCTAGTTCCTCCAGGAACCGGAGGAGAGGTAAGTGGCAGGGGTCCCAGGGTGTTGACAGGGGAGCGATCAGGGTCCTGGGAGATAGGCCAGGGGGCAGGGAGGTCCAGAGGTCACCAGGCCTTAAGCATCTGACCAGATGAGTGGCTTGCTAGGCCACATTGAGTCTGGAGTCACATGTAGGTCAGAACAGCAGATTTCCCTTCCCTAAAGGGCATTAATAAACCAGGCGTGTTTTGCAACAACAATGGTTTCACAGTCATCGTTAGACTTTTAAGTTTTAGATTTTTATTGAATTCAAATTTCAACATCTGCTACAGTGGGATTTGAACCCAGAACATTACCTGGGTCTTTGGATTACTAGTCCAGCAACAATACCACTATGCCATCACCTCCCCTTGAGTATGCCCCCTTGGTTGTGCACAGTGTTTATATTATATGTTATCTGTGTATGAGGTTTATGTACACTATTTATTTAACTTGTTATCAGTATTCCCACAGCTTATACACTATTTATAATGTTTGTACACAGTATTTGCTCCACTTATCAGTGTTCCTGCTGCTTGTACACAATATTTATTCTTATTATCATTATTTAAGATGCTTGCACTCAGTATTTATACTATTTGTTATCAGTATTCCTACTGCTTGTGCATATATTTATACCGCTTGTTTTCAGTATTGCTTCTGCTTGTACACAATATTTATTCTGGTTATCAGTATTGCTACCGCTCGTACACAATATTTATACCTTCTGTTATTGGCCTGCCTGCTACATATACGTAGTACTTATGCTCCTTGTTATCAGTATTCCCGCTGCTTGTATCTTTACGCCACTTGTTATTAGTATTGTTTCTGTTTGTACATAATATTTTTATTCTGCTTGTTATCAGTATTCCTGTGGCTTGTGTACAGTATTCATAGTACCTATTATCAGTATTCCCATAGTTTTGTACATAGTATATATGCAGCTTGTTATCAATATTCCAACTGCTTGGACATTATATTCCTTGTTATCAGTATTGCTGCTGCTTTTACATGGCATTTATTCTGCTTGTTATCAATATTTAAGTTACTTGTACACAATACTTATTTTGTGAGTTATCATTTAAGCTGCTTCTGTGCAGTCTCAATACTGCTCGTTGTCAGTATTTCCCTAGTTTGTACATAATATTTATTCCGCTTGTTATCAGTATTGCTGCTGCTTGTAAATGGCATTTATTATGTTTGTTATCAGTATTCCTGCTGGTTGCACACAAAATATATTCCGTTTGTTATCAGAATTTAAGCTGCTTGTCAATATTTAGTCCACTTGATATCAGTATTACTGCTGCTTGTACATAATATTTATACTTTTTGTTATCAGCTTTCTGGCTGCTTGTACTTGGTACTTATGCTGCTTTATCAGTTTTAGCGATGCTTGTACACAGTATTTATGCTGCTTATCAGTATTCTTGTTGTCTGTACACAATATATTCCCACTACTTGTGCTTAGTATTTACACCTCCTGAGTTTTGTATTCCGCTGCTTGTGCATATTATTTTTAACGCTTACTATGAATGCCTGCTGCTGGTGCACATTTGTTCTGCTTTTTATCTGTATTTAAGCTGCTTCTACACACCACTTACTCCCCCTGTGAGCAGTATTCTTGCTGCTTGTACACAATATTTATGCCACTTGTACAAGCAGCATGAATACTGACAAGGAGGTTTTTATACTACTTGTGTTCAGCATTTGACTGCTTGTACACAGTATTCTTAATGCTTGTACACAGTATTTACACCGCATGTTATCAATATTCTTGATCCTTGTATAAGGTATTCTTGCTGCTTACATACGGTATTTTTTCTGCTTGTTACCAGTATCACAGCTATTTGTACACAGTGTTTGTACCACCTGTTATCAGTATTCCTGTTGCTTGTACACGTTATTCCCGCTGCTTATGCACAGTATGTTGCTTTTGCACCGTACTTCTATTGCTTATTCTTGGCATTTCCAGTGCTCTTGCACATTATTTTTGTCATCTGTGCTAGATCTCACTGCTGTTCATACTCTATATTTCACTGTTTCTGTATTTCTGCTACAAGTACCTGATGTTTCATTAGGTCTGGATTGTCACTCCTTGTGTGCTGTATTTCTGCTGGTTGTGCCCAGTATTTTCACTATTTGTGTCTAGCATGTCTTTGTACCTAACTTTTCTACTTCTTTTGGGCTGCATTTCTTTGCACCAGAATTCCCATTACCACATTATAGTCCCTCTTATATCTGCTGTTTCATTGGGCCTGGTATTCCTGCCACTTCCATCAATTATTCTCGCTGATTGCTTTAGTATTCGATCCTGCCTGGGATTGCCTTTGCCCTGTATTTATTGTGCTTTGCCTAGTATTTCACTGTGCCTAGTATTCCCACTCCTTTTGTCTCATTTATCCGCTCTATGTGCCTGTTATTTGCCCTTCTGGTGCCTGGTACTTATGCTGCTTGTTCCCAGTTTTGCAGTGATAGTGTATCCTGGTCTGACATGCATAGCAGTCATATAGGACATGCATTACAGAAAGGATTAGTTCTGATTTCAATCAAAGGTGAAGCTATGAATCAAAATTAAGCCCTGAATGAATGTCTTCTGGAAATGAACCGTCTGCATTGCAGCTATTTATAACTGCACATCATAGAGCCGACAGCTGGCATAAATCAGGCACCAACACAAGGACATTGTGTTCACACATTGTTCATCTACCAATATATATAAATGGTTGGAAGAGCAGACAAGGACATGGGAGCAAAGAAGAGGAAAAAAGAGAAAAATTATACACATTTTTTAAAAGTATTGAATGAAAGGATGGCACAATGTTAAATGATTAGTCTGCGCCTCATAGTGACATGACACAGGTTTATGACTTTGAATTTCAATTAAATAGAGGTTAAGCACATTTCCACAAGGATCAGAGTAAAGTGAAATCTGGCAGGTTTTGTATGGAAGAAAAATTGGGAATCAGGGTGAAATTACTCTGGCAGAGACTGTGCAGAGAGAGAGGAATAAGGGTGGAGGCAATGGTGTAGTGGTGTTGTTGCTGGACTGGTAATCCAGAGACCCAGAGTAATGCTTTAGGGACACAGGTTCGAATCCTGCCATGGTAGAATTTAAATGAGAGTATAATGATGAACATGAAACCATTGCTGATTTTTGTTAAAAACCCGTCTGGTTCATTAATGCCCGTTAGGGAAGGAAATCTGACGTCCTTACCTGGTCTGGCCTACATGTGACTCCAGACCCACAGCAACGTGGTTGACTCTGAACAAGGGCAACTAGGGATGGGTAATAAATGCTGACCCAGCCAGTGAAGCCCACATCCTGTGAATGGATAAAAAAAAGGACCTTGTTGAGGCACCAGGGGATAGAGAGCCGCACTGCCTCTTTCAGAAAGTCCCACCAAACCACAAGCCAATCAGGCAGTGGTGCAGCTACAAGTGGGCCTTCCCCTGAATCAAGATGCCTGAAGGCTGTGGCCAATCAGGCTGGCAGCTCTTCTGCTCAGCAGTGCCATGGGGGAAGCAGTTACTGCTGCAGGAAAAACACCTACTGGAGCCCCAGGATTGCAGAGTGATGCAGGCCAGAGGTAAGTAATGCGGGAGCGGGGGTGTGTTTCGTGGGGTGGTGGTCATGGGGAGTGGGGTGTAGGAGGGTTGGCAGGCACCCCCATTCCCAATGCCGAGCTGCTCGATGAGGCACTGAGTGCTCCCCACCTGGAACTGACGATCTGGCCGCACAGTTTTGTCTGCCACACATGCCACATGGCGACAGCTGAGTTAATACCAGTCGGGGTGTGATGAGGCCCTCAAGTTGTCAATAGTAGGCCACTTAAGGGGTCTCAATTGGTGGTGGTGCGGGAAGATCAACCATGGGCCTTCTCGCCAACTTAATTCTGGAGGAGGTGGGAAGGCGGTGGGGTTCCGGCATGCCACCATCCTGCCTATTGCATGCCCTTCCAGCCTCCAAGCTCACCACCATCAAAAGCAGAACATTCCATCCTAAGAGTCAGAAAAAAAGCACGTCACAACTACCATAATCAGAATCTCTGACAGACAAAGAAACCTTACAAAATTTTAACTGTCACTCAGTTTAAAGAAAAAATATTCTACTAAACATTGTCATCCCTCAAGGAGTGATTGAGCACTTCTACATCTGTGTAAAGCCATTGATAATGTAGCAAAGGAGCAACAAATAAAAGCAAAATACTGTGGATGCTGGAAATCTGAAACAGAAACAGAAAGTGCTGGAAAAATTCAGCAGGTCTAACAGCATCCGCGGAGAGAAAGACAGATTTAATGTTTTGAGTCTGTATGACTCTTCTTCAGCTCTGAAGAAGAGTCATACGGACTTCAAACGTTAACTCTGTCTTTCTCTCCACAGATGCTGTTAGACCTACTGAGTTTTTCCAGCATTTTCTGTTTTTGTGCGAACAACAAATAAAGACTGACAGGTTATAAGTTCTCCTAGAAGAGTTGAAGCTAAAAAAAAAACTTGAATTAATGCAGTGCCTTTAAAGTAATAAAATGTTCCTAGGTGCTTTGCATTAAGTAAAATATGAGACATTGGGTCAGATTAGCAAAAAATGGCCCAAGAGGTAGTTTTCAGAGAATGCCTTAAAAGGAGAAAGTGAAGTAGAGAGGCGGAGAGTTGCGGGGAGGGAAATCCAGAGCTTAGGGCCTAGGCAGCTGAAGGCACGGCCACCAATGGTGATGTTCAATTGGCAGGAATTAGAAGATTTCTCGGAGGGATGTCGGAGGTTACAAACATAGGAGGGACCAGGCCATGGAGGGATTTGAAAACAAGGATGAGAATTTTCTTCTTAGAAAAAAAAGTTGATGTGAGTTCTAGTGGTTAAGTGATAGTGGCTGTGAATAAGTTGACAAGAAATGGAATTGGTTGATGGCTGATCAACATTTAGGAGCTGTTGCAAGATCTCCTAACCAGATAAGGACAGATTGATGGTGAAGGAGGTACAAAAAGAAGCAGCAAAGACTCTTAGAATTAAAAAAGAGGAAGCTGGAAATGATCAGGAGGGATCTAGACTCATGGCAATTCATGGGAGTCATCTTAAATTGTTTTCAAAATCCTACTATTGGTTACAGATCAATGAACAGATGTTTTCATGTGCTGTTAATCTCTGTCTCCACATTGACTGGTTATCTTAATTACGCTTTTTAAAGCAATCATTTGAGTTCACCTGCCGAAACCAGTCTGGATTGGAGTCAATTTTTGTGAAATATTCAGTCAATGTCAGATCGTACTAATAACCTGAAAGAGCAGAGAATACAGCAGTTTCTCTGGGTCAGAAAGACATTGAGTCAATGTCAGTGAAGCTATTTTGCACTGCACTAAGCTAGTTATTGCACTTGAACTTGCTACTTTCTGTAAGGTCTGCTGAAACTTCCCATATGTAGAAAGGTCGGAGGGTAGACAGGCTTTCGCTCAAAGACTTTATGAACTCAATTCTTCTCATTTGTTCCAGGAGGATGAGGTAGTAGAAGGCCGTTTCAGCTTCACTGCATACGGGATGGGACCTGCTTGCCTGCAAGCTAAGGATGGAGTTGCCATTAAGGGCAATAACAATACATCAAAGTCTTCACCTCCGGCCAAATCATCGGAGGAGACAAGGAAACTTTTCATCCACCGAGCAAAAAGAATTGACACAGTATCACGAGTGGCTTTTCCCCTTGTCTTCCTGATTTTTAATATTTTCTACTGGGTGATCTACAAGATCGTGAGGAGTGAGGATGTCCACAAAGACTAGATCTGGAGAGAGAAAACACTCCACTGCCAGGAAGAATATGGGCATCTGGCACATGAGCAATGCAGTAAGGCATGAATATAATGGAAATATGGCAATATATGTTAAAAAAAGAATTTCTATATACAGTCAGACTGAAGGGAGGCATCCTTAAAAACGGCAACACAGATGCATTACAGAGGAGAAGATGCAGTCAAAAAATCTTTCATATAATTAAATATATATAAAAGGTTCATTAAACTCCTCGATGTGATCATTTGATCTGTATAAAATCTGAGAAAAATGGAATGACTATATAATAATAAACCTCATGTGCTTGATCTAAAATATTCCATTTAAGGTCACACCAATTTTTTTTTAAAATGTCATGTTCTCTCATATGTTAATCATATGTTAACATCTTTTAAGCATTCTGTGTCCCATTTAAATCGTGTTACTGTAGCATTTCTCTCTCAATCTAAAAAATAATTCCATTTCAAACTATTCTCTTTAGTGCTGCAGCAGAACCGTACTTAATCATACCCATTATGTATAACATCAACCTCATTTTCCAATTTATTAGTAGAATACTAACAACAGGAAGGATAATAAGCTGTTTCAAATCTGTGTATTTTAAATTCATAAGTATATTTCATTTAGTTAAAGAAGAAAGAACTTGCATTTATATAGTATATTTCATGTCCTTGATGTTCCATAGCACTGCATAGCCAATGAACTACTTTTGAATTGTAGTTACTCTTGTTATGTAGACAAATACATCAGCTAATTTGCTTACAGCAAGGTCTCATAAGCACCAGTGATGTAAAGGACCAGTTAATCTGTTTTTTTAGGTGCTGGTTGAGAAATAAATGTTCACCAGGACACTAGGGAAATTCCCCAGCTCCTGTTCCAGTAGGGTCATGGAATTTTTTACCTGAACCTGCATAGACAGATGGGAGCTCGCTTTAATGTCTTATCCATCAGGCAGCATCTCTGGCAATGTATCACTGCAGAACACATAACCTTTGCGACTAAAAGGTGAGTGTGTCAGGCTGACATTGCCTTTTAGTACTGGAGAATAATAGTGCTTAACCCTGCATATTACACATGACATCAGCCTAATTTCATTAATTTATCAAGCATGTACAAACATTAGCGGGAAGCATAATATTATTGTATTGAAGGGATATTGAACAAGATGCTGCAAAGTCTAATTGTAATTGATCCTAAATTAGGGATGGGTGTCATTATTGGCCTAATTTTAGCAATGGGTGTGTGTTATTACTGATCTAATATCAAGAGTAGATGCATTATTATAGATTCATTTTCAGCTAGACAAATCATTGTTGACCTAATATCAGGGATTATTTTTCTTTATTTCTCTATCAGTAAGGATGGTATATAAAAATTGGTTTGATTGCAGGATATCAGAATTGGACAGATCATTCTGATATATTAGGAAGGATGGATGTATTAATGCTGATTCAGGAACACTTTGCTATTGATCTGGCAATTGTCAGTTTAGATCAAGCTTAGCCTTTGTTGATCCATGACAGATATTTTGGCTAATATCAGGTAAATTTGTCTTTGGGATCTAAAAACATTCAACCTCCAGTAAAAAAAACTATGACCTTACAGTAACCAATCACATGAAACTCATATTCCATGCTCTCAAATCGGAGTTTGGAATAAGAATTCTTAGCTGCGCTCAAATTGATTGCATTGGATGATGTGCTCTCAGAAGACTATTGGCCAACCATGATGATTAAGATTAAATCACGAGACAACACGAAAAAGTCTTTATTATTACAATACGATTCACAAATTTTGATTGTTCTTCAACAGGCTTACTCCTCCAATGTGAAAAAAGTTATAATAATTTTTTGCAAGCCATACACTTGAAGGATGCATGGACAGTGTAACATTAATGACAACACCATAAACTGGAGCTCGAAAAGCACAAAGCTCCTTCAAAATGACTCATCAGGCCAATTATAACTTTCAATTACACACAAGTGGTTATAATCAAATTGAATCGAAAGTGAATTGGTTTGAGCTGATGCCAATAATTAGCTGTGCCAAAATGTACAGAGCTCAAACCAACATTAGAAGGAATAATTAAAAATTGGTGTAACTTTAATTAATCATTTTAAATTTTCTTAGCTGAAACTCATCAGCACGAAGTGAAGTAATTTGCATCAGGCAGATTTATTTCACTTATATACAGTAATAAATCCTGTACTTTACACATGTAATTTTGCATGAATATGTGATAAACAGAATATGAGATATTTTTGGCTTGTATAAATGAAATAGTAATCTGCCCATTGCTAATTCTTTAATTTTGAAGAGAATGTATAATTTAGGCAATCACTGTATATAAATATATATTTATGAATTCTGATCCAATCCAAATTAAACATTTTCAGAACTATTCTGTTGGCGTCTTTTGAAATGAGTGTTTAAATTCAGCCTCCTGGTGGTTCTTTGCTTTAATTCAATGTAAACATGACCACCAAGGCAAGCATAAAGATGTTTAACTGAGTTCGTTTGAACCAGTTAATAAGGGAACTGAGTTGTGTAGTCATTTTAGATGGGCTCCCTATACCACAGTGACTCGAGTTCAAGTCCAACCTGTTACAGGGAGAGCTACTCATTGTACTGATCCAAGATCATTTATTTTGAGAATTTGTTCAGGCACTTTAGCTAAGAAGAATGATCGTTTTTGATGAACGTAAGCAACATTCCACCACTGCACAGTAAAATCAAAGAGTGAGCATTTAACTCCAGGGCAGAACTGAAGTGTGAACTTAATGAACAGGACAATTTTGAAGTATCTGTGCATTATTGATACAAGTGATGTGCAGGAAGCTATTTTTTTGTCTCTGTATCGTGGCCATTAGCAGATGGAGAAAAGGAAAGCAAAGGGCATGGTGTAGGGGTGCCCCTTTTCTTTCTCAGAGACCCTCCCCACACTCAAGTTTCTGACACCAGATTTATGAGTCTATGGCTTGAACAGAATGACCAGCGAGACAAGTTTCTTCTGATAATTCACAATTGCTTTACTGGATTGCCCACAACCCCACAGTACAAAAACCCAAAATTTAAAACAACCTGTTCCCGGTATCCGACACAAAATCATCATGGCTTGGGCTTAAACTTACAAAAATGTCAACTCCACACAAAGTCCCCATGACTTAGCTTAAATCTACAAAAACCCGGGCAAAACACCACGTCTTGTCTTGAAATCTTAAGAAAAAACTCTCAGACCAATATCACCAAGGTATGGCTGAAACAAGTTACAAGTTACTGGCAAAAAAACACACCAAGTTTTTGCCCCAAACCTTCACAAAACCCTCAGACCAATATCACTACGAGTTGGCTGAAATTTACAATCCTTAACATAGCTGGTCTGTCCAGTGTTGACTGTAGGTCTAAGTCAAGGTAACCAAACTCAACCCTTTTAACTGCAGCTCAAAACCTCAGATGTGATCTTCTTTTATAATAATTTAACTCAGGCATGTCAAAACATATTTTCTGTTGTTCCAATGTCCATTTAGTTGATTCCACGCAAAGTCCAGACAAATGTCATCAGCTCTTGCTGGTTGAAACAATACAAGAATTTCCATGGAAGATGAATATTATCAGTTCTCATTGTATGAGCAATTTTCCTGCTGTTTGAAGTAACACAGTAACATCACCCTGGCTCCAAACTTAATGAGGTTTGGAATAACCCTATCACCAGTACTATGGTCTGTGGTGCAGACCTTAGTTGCATAATTCCTTGAGTGTATTGTATTGATGATATGTCCTTTATAGCATTGTATTGGGTAATCAGGTTTCTTGGTTGCATTAGTTGATGGCAGGTGATGGCATTTCCCTGGTACTGTTGTTCCCTGATAGCAGTCAGTCAATGTCCAAACCCTTTTGATGAGTCACTGCTTTTTTAACTAAATGTCTGAATTAACCCCTTGCTACCCAACCCTGTACTGCTGACTGCTCTTGGCTTTTGTAATTTACAGTTCCAATCATGAGGTCAAAACATGTCCATTGGTTTGAAATTATATTCCATATATTTCCCAGTTGGAGGGGATTCCGATCCTACAATAGAAAGGTGCATGACTCTCAGTGAGCATTAGCCCAAAAAGCAGAGGCAGTCACCTTGACAGGACAGAAAAGCATTGTATGAAGAGCAGAGGCTAGTATGGAGACTGTCCCATATGGCGCATAAAGACCTGCAGGGACAGTTAGTTCACTCTAATGCACTACCAGTGACAACAAAAATCACCAGTGCTGTCACCTTTAATGTCATCAGACATATGTGGACAAGAGCTCCAGAGGCAGATACTTTTGATTGCCATTTGGACAGCTGACATTTCCTTTTCTATACGATGATGATTCAGACTGTAAGACATAGTAAATGTGAATTAATGTTATTCGGTTGTACAGTAATTATAAATGCGTTTAATGTCTTTTGAAGGTGCATTTGCTTTGGATGTGTTATGGATTTTTCTGTGGATAAGCATATCCATAATTATTAAGTGATCTCCAAGATGAAGGATCAGATTGGCTGTGTAATCATCTGGCAAGCTGCAAAGATACTGAGGCTTAGGCTACTTGTAACTGTGACTATCCCTGACCATTCTCTTTGCCAGAGCCATAATGCAGTTGCCAGTTTCAGACATAACATGCGCTGTCCCTTTTTGCAGGATATTATTATGGCTTACGACAGTAATGACAATTGCCAACCAACCAACTAACTGCATCTGTGCTGTACTATGCATGTTACTGCTGGAGAGTACATTGGAATTTAAATCCCAATACCTTCATAATAGTATGTGGAAGCATTAATTAATAAATAATGCTCCTAAAGTATCTATGGCCCCTTAACTGAGATCTCCACTGCAGATACCACTGTTGTTACCAGGTGCACAGTGGTAAACTGCAGCACAGACAATCTTGCTTCCCATCACATAACTCGTGGAGAAAATGGCAGTACATTTCTTGGTGTTGACCCCCTTCCAATGCAGTATGCAAGGAAGCAAGTAGCTCCGTAGTGTTATCCTGGTGTCATACCAGCTTCCATTGAAAAGTAAGTATGTACAACTGAAGAGAGTACTCAGCAAACTGGGCCCCCAGCTAGGTTATCCTTAACCACCACTGTGACCTCTTTCTTAACATCAATGACTCACCTTGTGCCTCTTCCTTTGACCATTTCAAATTGAGAAAGTGACAGTTAGTGCCCCAGTGAGTGGTGTTCAGCTGGAAGATGACCAAATTCATCGGAACGTAGAAATAAGGAGAAAGAGTAGGTTGCTTAGTCCCTCAAGTCTGTTCCACCACTCAACTAGATCATGGCTGATCTGCTAGGTCAAAAACATTTTCCTACACTATCCCCATTCCCCTTGATATCTTTAGCATCTAGAAATTCCTCTCATTTTGTGAAGAAAACAGAAGGTACATTGATAAATAAGAACACATTTGTGTGGATATTGCATCGGCATTTTATGCACTGCTGTGTGCTTGTGCATTGACATATTTACGTAGCATAACAAGAAAATCATAGACCATCTGAGTAATATGGTACATATTGTGAACTCTAGACTGCTCCAGCCTCTGCAGAGATAAAAACAAAAAACTACTGCGGATGCTGGAAATCCAAAACAAAAACAGAATTACCTGGAAAAACTCAGCAGGTCTGGCAGCATCAGTGGAGAAGAAAAGAGTTGACGTTTCGAGTCCTCATGACCCTTCAATAGGACTCGAAATGTCAACTCTTTTCTTCTCCGCCGATGCTGCCAGACCTGCTGAGTTTTTCCAGGTAATTTTTTTTTTTTTCCAGCCTCTGCAGAGCCCACTTTAAAGTGATTTTCTAGTTGAAGAACTAGAATTAATTATGGTGATCACTGAATTGCTTCAAGTGAGAGCTGGACCTGTTTCTTTGCTTTTATATTCATCCATGGGATGTGAGCATCGCTGGTCGGGACAGCATGTATTGCCCATACCTAATTGCCCCCCGAGAAAGTGATGGTGATCCGTCTTTTGAATGTAGCTAAGGTACCTGCAAGGCCATTTCAGAGGGCAGTTAAGATGCAGCTGTGTTGCTATGGATCTGCAGTTACCTATAGGCCAGATGGGGTAAGAGCAACAGATTTCTTTCTGACAGGACATTAGTGAACCATTGGGTTTTACAACAATTTGGTAGTTTCATGGTCACCATTACTGATATTTAAGCTTTCTATTCCAGCTTTATTTAATTAATTGAGTTTAAATTCCCCAGCCACCATGATGGCACTTGAATTTATGTCTTCAGATCATTAGTCCAGGCCTCTGGATTATTAGTCCAATAAATAGGCACAAGTGACCACACCCATGTTTTGACTGTGGTGGACATCACCTTGTACAAAAGGTAGGTATTGTTTAACATTAATGAGGACCAGAATGGTCTCCTTGAATAGTTTCAAGCATCTAAGAGGGCCCAAGATGAATTGTCTTTTTGTTTGCTAATTGGCCTGGTTTTCCATCATTCTTTGTCTCTCCCTCAAGGTTACATAGCTTTCGGGTAGGGTGGCGCGTGTATATATTGTGATGCACCAGGCACAATGTGGAATAGGCTGGATGGAACAAAGGGCCCTTGCCTGTCAGTCATTGTTTGTATGCTCATTATTAATTAGTGGCTGTAGAAGTGAAGAACTGCAGGAATACAGAAGGCTTGCTATTCATAACTGTTCCTAACTCTGATAGACTTGACTGCTTCAAGCTCTCCTTGTAAACAGTGAGTAAGTTTTCTACCTTTACTCTATTTTCACTGCTAACATCCACATTTTGTTGACTTAAATAACACCAAATATTCCTTGAGGAAATCTCTCAAGGGCTGAATTATACATTGAAGTTGGGCTCCCCGCATCCCAGCATAAATTTCGGGCTCCCCTTGCTTTAATGTTTCAGGTGACAGCCTTTTAATTACTATGAGGTGGGACTTCCGTCTGTCTTCAGGAGGAAGTCCTGCCGGCCAATCAGGAACCAGCAGCTCTGTGCCGCACCAGGATCAGTGGCAACCGCCTGCAATGCGGGAGGCCCGGGAGCAAGAGGAACCATGGATGCTCCCAAACACAGGTAAGTCCGGGATCCCACTGTGGTTGGATTGGCAGGCTTCAGCGTGGGGATGGGATGGGTGTATTGGACAGGGCACCAGAGACTGGATGCCGGGAGGCAAAGCTATGTGGGAGGGGAGCTCCGATTATTGCAGGGGGCCTAGCAAGGAAGCACCACCCCCTCCTTACCCCCCCGCCCCGACAAACCAGTAACCTGTAGAGGTTAACCTGCTGGGCTACATGTTGGGAGCAGGCCTCTCCTGCTGCCAGTTAAATTGGAGCAGCAACAAGTTGAGGTCCTTAACTGGGCACTAACTGTCCACTTAAGGGCCTCGATCAGGCCACACGAACACTAGAATTAGGAGCAGCATTCGGCCATTCAGCCCTGGAGCCTGCTCCGCCATTCGATAATATCACGGCTGATCTGGTCTTAACTCCACTTTCCTGCCTGCCCACCCTCCACCCCACCATAACCCTTGACTCCCTTGTTGATCAAAAATCTGCCTAACTCAGCCTTGAATAAATTCACTGACCCAGCCTCCACTGCTTTCTGGGGAAGAGAATTTCACGGGCCAACAACCCTCCAAGAAAAAGAATTTCTCCTCATCTCAGTCTTAAATGGGAAATTTGTGGTGGGGCAGGCAGGCAGCGGGTATGGTGCCAATGGCACAGCACCCTAATTTACGGCTATAACTATCTGTTTTGCTGCATATGGGTGGCCCGTTAAATTCAGCCCCGTGTTTCCCACATTGGAGCTAAAGTTGATACTAGTGAATCTCAAACTGCCAGAGTTGATATGCTGGTTTCAATTTTCTCTAGTAACTTAACAGTTATTCAATTAATAAATTGTAGTGGCAGCAGCACTGTGGAAAGTAGAAATGATACAGCAACACAGCACCATTTTACCAACCGTGTTTTGTCGCAATGAGTTGATGTACTGTTGGAGTATTGTGCTAGTTACTTCTGTGGGAGTCACCACCAAGGTCAGATGATAGGATATATAAGAAGATGGCATGACCAGGGTGAACAGTGTATCCCCAATTTCCCAGGCAAAAAATGAGATATGCAAGAAGTCTGCCAATCTTTGGAATAACCACTTAGGGAAGGTAATAATTATAAACTTAGAGTTTAAGGAAGGAGAAGACAAATATCACGAATTTATATACTGTGAGCTGCTCGAACTGTAAGCCATCATATCTTGAACCAAATATGGTGTGACAGCTTGAATTAATGTACAAATGGTTACAAAGCATGCTACCCAAAGGGAGCAAATTGACCTTGCTGCTATTGTAAAGGCAGAAATTTTCATGAAAGCATCTACTATCCTATAAAAGCAGGGGTCACCCATGAAACAGGACGGCTTCCAATATATATGCCATGGGTGCTACGAGTTATGTTTCGTGTTTGAAATGGTATGAATGGGAGTGCCACATGGTACAGCAGGTCAAGTGGCTAATGTTGCCCTGCATCTTTGACTCAGTAAGATATATAAAATTCTAGAATCTTCACACCATTGTTTGTCTGCAAAGTTTCGTAAAATTATAGTTGTTTTTTTCCCTCTTCTAGGTTGTCCTCTTGCAACAGCAAAGCCATAAATGGCACTGGGAGCAGAGGTTCCAGGGAGAAGATGATATGTTACTCCTGTTTAGTTGAGTTGATTAGGCATAACACACACCTTCCTGGGAGTAAGGCCCCCTTCAGAAGGTAAGTGCTAAGCATCATAGCTCTGTGGTAAGTATAACAACATGCAGCCATAAAAGAAATATGCATAATGCACCTTGTGCTTCCATAATTACACCTTAATAAAAACACAAATGGAAAGGGAGTAAGTCCATCTGTGACAACCATTGCAGAATATCACTTATTTTAACAGCAGGAAAAATTATTGCAGGAGTTATTCTTAATCAGATTGCCACTCACTTCATTGACACTGTGTACCCAAAATCACAGTGTGGCTTCCATGCAGGATGGGGAACAATAAACATGATCTTTGCAGCATGTCAAATTCAAGAAAAATCCCACAAACAAAATAAGGACCTCCTATATGATGTTTGTTTACCTGAAAAAGGCTTTTGACACAGTAAACCAAGAAGACATGTATGTTCCGTACAAATATAACTGCCCTGAAAAGATGATAAGTGTCATGCGCTCATTTCACGATGGCCACCGTGATGCAAGTGATACATAACTAGATGCCTTTCCTCTCACCAACAATATCAGCAAGGTTGTGCTCCAGCTCTCTCTGCCATATACATCTCAGCCACGTTCCAGTATGCACTCAAAGATTTTGACACAGGAGTATACGTTCAATTCAGGATAGATGGCAACCCCTTCAACTTGCAAAGGCTCAAGGCTTGCACAAAGGTTACCGAACAGCCACTGGGTGAACTCTTGTTTGCGGACGACTGTGCTCTCATAGCACATACTCTGGAGGACATTCAGCTGCTTGTTGATCGCTTTGCCCTAGCCACAGACCACTTTGGCCTGACAATAAGTCTGAAGAAGACACAAATTTTGTATCAACCTGCCCCTGGCCAGCTGACCCCACAGTCACTATCAACAACACACCCCTCCATTCAGTACAGAAGTATCTTCACCAATAACACATGCTAGGTGACTAAATCAATCATCGTCGGGTAAAAGCAAGCTCAGTGTTTGGCAGGCTCACTCACAGACTTTGGAAAGAGCATGGAGTTTGTCTCAGAACAAAGATCAAAATCTGCCAGGCAGTGGTTGGTAATTCACTTCTTTATGGTGCGAGACTCGAACAACCTATCGACATCACATAAAGCAACTAGAAGCATTCCATCTTTGCTGTCTGAGATCTGCCTGCAACATCAGGTGGCAGAATAAAATCCCTAACACTGAGGTTCTTGCAAAGTGCTGCTTACCTGTCATCGAGAGCGTGCTCATCGGAGCCCAGCTTCGCTGGGTCAGTCATGTGGTTCACATGGAGGATTCCCGCATACCAGGGGCAGTAATCTATAGCCAGCTGAGCACGGGAGCCCGCACCACAGGACATCCCAAACTTAGATATAAAGACAATCTGAAAGCCAATCTCAGAGCTTGCAAGCTGAATCACAATACATGTGGTTAAAAAAACCACCTTGGACAGATCCAAATGGAGAAGTCTCTGCATTCAAGCAATTTCAGCATCTGAGGAGAATAGAGTCAAGTGCCTTCAGGACAAGCAAGCACAGCCTAAAGCCAATGCCTCCATCCATCTCTCCAACACTGACTTCAAATGCAATATTTGCAATCAGTTATGCAAGTGGAAACTTGGACCAATGTCACACATGAGACAACGTCAATCTAGAATGCGAACCATTCTTTTTTTGCCCCTGAAAACTCATCCGTCAAAACCATGGGAGAATCCATCATCAGTAAAAATACACTCTCCTGTACATATGTTGTTTTATGTGCTTTCTCTTCAGGTGAAACATCAGAGACAACGTCACTGGCACCTTCCAAAACCAATGTGCAAACCAGAGTGAAGAAGTTTCTCTTTTTCTTCATTTAGGCAACATATTATGTGCACCACCCAGTTTATTTCGAGGAGGGCCCACTTACCAAGGGGACCAGCACCATTCAATGAGGTGACATCACTAGAAAACCTTTGCAAGAAGCTCTGAGATGCTTATTACATTCTTCATTTTTCAACATAAACATACCATTCAAGGACAGAATCAATTTGGTCAGAGCTAAGGAACAAAAAGGGTGCAATTACATTGCTCGGTGTAGCCTATACATTGCCAAATAGTGGGAAGGATGTAGAGGAACAAAGATGCAGAGAAATTACAGAGATGAAAACATCATAGTAACAATGGGGGACTTTAATTAGCTGAATGTAGACTGGGACAGTGGTGGTGTAAAAATGGTGGACAGGGGCAAGGGTTCCTACATTGTGTTCCAGAGAATGTTCTACAGCAGTATACATCCAATCCAACAAGAAAGAATGCACTGTTGGACCTGGTTTTTGGAGATGAGGTGGGCCAAGTAGATCAAGTGTCAGTGGGGGAACATTTAGGAGACAGTGATCATTGTATCATAAGGTTTAGTATGATGGTGGAAAAGAACAATGAGCAATCCAGAGTAAGAATAATTAACTTGAGGAGAGCAGACTTCAATGAGGAAAGAACGGAGCTGAGCCAGATAGACTGGAACCAAAAGTTGGTTCAGGAAAAACAGGAAAAACTGTAGCTGAACAATGGGCTACCTTCAAAGGAGAAATGGTTCGAGGACAGTCCTGGTATATTCCCTCAAAAGGGAAAGGTAGGACGAACAAATCCAGAGCTCCCTGTATGAAAAAGGGGATAGAAATTAAGATAAAGAAGAAAAAGTGTGCTTATGACAGGTGTCAGATGGAAGGTACAATTGAGAACCAAGTGGAATACAGAAGGTTCAGAGGGGAGGTGAAAAAGCACATAAGAGAAGCAAAGAGGGATTATGAGAAAAAACTGGCAGCCAACATAAAGGGGAATCCCAAAGTCTTCTATTGGCACATAAATAGTAAAAGGGTGGTAAAAAGAGGAGTAGGGCTGATTAGGGACCAAAAAGGGGATTTACACGTGGAGGCAGGGGGCATGGCTGAGGTGTTAAATTAATATTTTGCATCTGTCTTTACCAAGGAAGCAGATGATACTGAGGCTACAGTGACAGAGAAGGAAACTTTGTCACTAGAAGGGTTCAAAATTGATAAGGAGGAAGCTTTGGGTAAACTGTCAGTACTTAAAGTTGACAAGGCACTGGGACCAGATGAGATGCATCCAAGGATATTGAAGGAAGTAAGAGTGGAAATTGCAGGGGCACTGGCCATAATCTTTCAGTCTTCCTTAGACTCAGGGGTGGTGCCAGAGGACTGGAGAACTGCAAACATTACACCCTTGTTCAAAGAAGTTTGAAAGGATAAGCCCAGCAATTACAGACCAGTCAGTTTAACTTCAGTGGTGGGGAAGCTTCTAGAAACAATTATTCAGGATAGAATTAGTGGTCACATGGAAAAATGCGGGTTGATTAGGAAAAGCCAGCATGGATTCCTAACGGGGTTTAACTAACTTGCTGGAGTTTTTTGAAGAGGTAACAGAGGGTTGATGAGGCTAATGCTGTTGATGTGATGTACATGGACTTTCAAAAGGCATTTGATACAATGCCACACAACAGACTTATGAGAAGTTATAGCTCGTGGAATAAAAGAGACATTAGCAATGTAGACACAAAATTGGCTGAGTAATAGGAAACAGAGTAATCATCAATGGATACTTTTCAGGCTGGAGGAAGGTTTGTAGTGGAGTTTCCCAGGGGTCGGCATTGAGACCCTTGATTTTTCTAATTTGTATTATGATCTAGGTCTTGGAGTGCAGGGGACAATTTTAAAGTTTGCGGATGTTACAAAACTTGGAAGCATTGTAAACTATGAGGAGGACAGTGTAGAACTTCAAAAGGACATAGACAAGTTGGTGGAGTGGGCAGATGAAATTCAATGTGGAGAAGTGTGAGATAGGAAGAACATGGAGAGACAATATAAAATAAGGGGTACAATTCTTAAGGGGGCGCAGGAGCAGACGGATCTGGGTGTATCTGTGCATAGATCATTGAAGGCGACAGGGCAGATGGAGCGATAAGAGGAGATTTGATAGGGATGTTCAAAATCATGAGGGGGCTGGATAGAGTAGATAGGGAGAAACTGTTCCCGTTCATAAAAGGATCGAGAATGAGATGGCACAGATTTAAAGTGATTTACAAAAGAAGCAAGTGTGATGTGAGAAAAAACTTTATCACACAGCAAGTGGTCGAGTTTGGAATACATTGCCTGGAAGTATGGTTTAGATAGCTTCAATTGAGGCATTCAAGAGGGCAATAGATGATTATTTGAAAAGAAACAATGTGACAGGGTACAGGGAAAAGGCAGGAGAATGACACTAAGTCATAATGCTCATTTGGAGAGCCAGTGCAGACACAGTGGGCCAAATGGCCTCCTTCTGCACTGTGACAATTCTGTGATACCAATCATACATGACAATCGGTGAAATAATAATGTGAATTCTTTAGTCTTGTCTTCAAATATACACAGATAGAGTTAACTAAGAGGCTAAGTATAGTACATCTAATCTCTTCTACTGCTGCAGGCAGACTGATTACAAGTCATGGGATTAATACATCACATTCTGTTGCGGTATGTAGTGATTGACAGAAGTTTATAACTATGCTCCCTGAAATGTTCATGCACATAATATCATAACATCCCCATTTTTTCTAACTGAAGGCTTATCCTTAAAGAATCAAACCATTTACATGAAAGTAAAAGAAAATAACATTGTGTCTGCATGTACTTTAACACAGAGAAATAAATTTACAAGTATCTGAAACACATCATTGGTTTGCTAATCTGTCCAGCTTTAGTTATGGTGATCTTTGCTTGAGGCTGCTGTAAGTTTTCAGAATTCTGGTTAGAGGTGCTTTGAATGTGTTGCATCTTAGACTATGTTTTATTTGCAATATGGTTATTTAGTGTTTCTGGTTGTAACATTGTTCTGATTTGACATCTATATTGTCGCACTGTCATGCCATGTGATGTTCATACTTGGTACGATCTTGGCTCTGGGCAAATGCTGATGATTTCTGCTGGATTCCATGTGCCATCAGTTGGGTGTTGTACTCAAACTTTCTATCCAATGTTTACATTCGATAATTCATTACCCACATGCCGGTCATGGGTATCTTTCATCTTCCCCTGTTTTTCGAGTAATTTATCACTTACTCCTGGCAGTATCAACAAGGACCCTCCACCCCTGCCTGTCCCTCCGTCCCCACCCCATCTTCCAATCCCAGCCCCGGCTGTGTATTCACTATACCCCCTGACCTTCCCCTCTCCGACGCTGAACGTTCAGTGCTCAGCAAAGGACTTAGTTTCATACCCTTACGCCCTCATCTCAATAAATTTCGGGCTCGGCACGATGCTGAACACTTCTTCCGCCGCCTTCGTCTCCGTGCTCACTTCGTTGGGCAGGAGTCCTCTCCCCATTCAATGGATCCTTTTACCCACCTCCAATATTCTCCCTCCACCTGGACCCCTCCCTCTGGATTCTTACCTTCTCTTGATCTTTTCATTGAGAACTGTCAGCGTGACATTAGTCGTCTCAATTTCTCTGCTCCTCTCACCCATTCTAATCTATCTCTCTCTGAACTTACTGCACTCCGTTCTCTCAGGTCCAACCCTAACATTGTCATCAAACCTGCTGACAAGGTTGGTGCTGTTGTTGTCTAGCGCACTGACCTCTACCTCGCGGAGGCTGAGCGTCAACTCGCAGACACTTCCTCCTACCTCTCCCTGGACCATGACCCCACCACTGAACATCAAGCTATTGTTTCCAAGACTGTCACTGACCTCATCTCCTCTGGAGATCTTCCTCCCACAGCCTCCAACCTGATAGTTGTCCAACCTCAGACGGCCCACTTCTACCTCCTACCCAAAATTCACAAACAGGACTGTCCCGGCAGACCGATCGTGTCAGCCTGTTCCTGCCCCACAGAACTCATTTCTCATTATCTTGACTCCCTTCTCTCTCCCCTTGTCCAGTCCATTCTCACCAACATCCGTGATTCCTCTGACACCTTACGTCACATCAACAATTTCCAGTTCCCTGGCCCCAACCACCTCCTTTTCACCATGGACGTCCAATCCCTCTACAACTCCATCCCCCACCAGGATGGTCTGAGGGCCCTTAGCTTCTTCCTCGAAAAGAGGCCCGAACAATCCCCATCCACCACTACTCTCCTCCGTCTGGCTGAACTTGTTCTCACACTGAACAATTTCTCCTTTAACTCCACTTCCTCCAAATAAAAGGTGTGGCTATGGGCATGGGCCCCACCTATGCCTGTCTCTTTATGGGGTATGTGAAACATTCCTTGTTCCAGTCCTACTCCGGCCCCCTCCCACAACTCTTTCTCCGGTATATCAATGATTACTTCGGTGCTGCTTCATGCTCTCGTCGGGACCTGGAAAAATTTATTAATTTTGCTTCCAATCTCCACCCCTCCATCATTTTCACATGGTCCATCTCTGACACTTCCCTTCCCTTCCTTGACCTCTCTCTCTCAATTTCTGGTGATAGACTGTCCACCAATATCCATTATAAGCCTACCGACTCCCACAGCTACCTCGACTACAGCTCCTCACACCCCGCTTCCTGTAAGAACTCCATCCCCTTCTCTTAGTTCCTTCGCCTCCGTCGCATCTGTTCTGATGATGCTACCTTCAAAAACAGTTCCTCTGACATGTCCTCCTTCTTCCTTAACCGAGGTTTTCCACCCACGGTAGTTGACAGGGCCCTCAACCGTGTCCGGCCCATCTCCCGCGCATCTGCCCTCACGCCTTCTCCTCCCTCCCAGAAACATGATAGGGTCCCCCTTGTCCTCACTTATCACCCCACCAGCCTCCGCATTCAAAGGATCATCTCCGCCATTTCCGCCAACTCCAGCATGATGCCACCACCAAACACATCTTCCCTTCACCCCCCCCTGGCGGCATTCCATAGGGATCATTCCCTCCGGGACACCCTGGTCCACTCCTCCATCACCCCCTACTCCTCAACCCCCTCCTACGGCACCTCCCCATGACCACGCAGAAGATGCAACACCTGCCCCTTCACTTCCTCTCTCCTCACCGTCCAACGGCCCGAACACTCCTTTCAAGTGAAGCAGCATTTCACTTGCATTTCCCCCAACTTAGTCTACTGCATTTGTTGCTCCCAATGCGGTCTCCTCTACATTGGAGAGACCAAACGCAAACTGGGCGACTGCTTTGCAGAACACCTGCAGTCTGTCCGCAAGAATGACCCTGTCGCTTGCCACTTTAACACTCCACCCTGCTCTCTTGCCCACATGTCTGTCCTTGGCTTGCTGCATTGTTCCAGTGAAGCTCAACGCAAACTGGAGGAACAGCATCTCATCTTCCGACTAGGCACTTTACAGCCTTCCGGACTGAATATTGAATTCAACAACTTTAGATCTTGAACTCCCTCCTCCATCCCCACCCCCTTTCCGTTTCTTCCCCCTCCCTTTTGTTTTTTCCAATAATTTATATAGATTTTTCTTTTCACACCTATTTCCATTATTTTTAAATTTATACCTTTTATGCCCTGTTAGTCTTATTTCACCCCACCCCCACTAGAGCTGTACCTTGAGTGTCCTGCCATCCATTCTTAATTAGCACATTCTCTTAGATAATATCACCACCTTCAACACCTCTTTGTTCCTTTGTCTGTGACATCTTTTGATTATCTGCTCCTATCACTGCTTGCTTGTCCCTAAAACCACCACCCCCCCACCTCCACTTCTCTCCCCCCCACCTTAAACCAGCTTATATTTCAACCCTCTCCTAATTTTTCTCAGTTCTGTTGAAGGGTCATGAGGACTCGAAACGTCAACTTTATTCTTCTCCGCCGATGCTGCCAGACCTGCTGAGTTTTTCCAGGTAATTCTGTTTTTGTTTTGGATTTCCAGCATCCGCAGTTTTTTGTTTTTATCAACAAGTGATGACTGGAGAGGTTTGTCCGCACTTGTCTGCCTAATAGCAATTTGGCACTGAATCCTTAGTAGGGTGAAGTTTGGAATGGGAATACATATTTGGTGCCAACTGTGCCATGTAGCCCTGTTGGCTGCTGATCTGCATTGCAGAGTTCAGTGAACTTAGTGTAAGTATAGGATTTCCAATGGCATTCCTTGTGGTCTATGTTCCTCGTCATCGTCTTAATGATACCATGAATAGTGACCAAGGACAGGTTCTTGCACACCAGTAGGCAATCACTGGACCTGTGTGTCCATGACACAAAATATCTGGGAGGAGCAGGGTGAGTTTTTGTAGCGAATTTGAGTGTAATGGATCCCAGGGATAGAATCTCTGAGCCATTGTATGCAGCAAGTTTGGCATTGGTTGGTTGAATCATCACTTGCCACAACTGTGGGTACATGCATTTCAGTGTGCAAATTGGATTTATATTTGCATATGCACTGTATCCAGTTTTAATATAGGTTTGGTGACCCTTCATCTGTGGTTATTTAATCTGGTTGGTACCACTGTGCAGATACATTCATTGATGTTCACCATGCTCACTTTCAATGTTCAGGTCATCCTTATCATAAGACCATAAGGCGTAGGAGCAGAGGTAAGCTATTCGGCCCATCAAGTCTGCTCCACCATTGAATGAGATCATGGCTGGTCTGATAACCCTCAACTCCACTTTCCTGCATTATCCCCATAACCCTTGATTGCCTTACTGATTGCCTTACTGTCCACCTCAGCCTTGAATATATTTAACGACCCAGCCTCTACAGCCCTCTGTGGTAAAGAATCCCATAAATTTACTACCCTCTGAGGGAAGAAATTCCTCCTCACCTCTGTTTTAAATGGGTGCCCCTTACTCTGAGATTATGCCCTCTGGCCCTAGACTTTCCCACAAGGGGAAACAACCTCTCAGCATCTACCCTGTCAAGCTCCCTAAGAATCTTATACATTTCAATAAAGTCACCTCTCGTTCTTCTAAACTCCAATGAGTACAGGCCCAACCGCCTCAGCCTCTCCTCATAAGAAAATTCCTCCATCTCCGGGATCAACCTAGTGAACCTTCTCTGGACTGCCTCCAATGCCAGTATATCTTTCCTTAGATAAGGGGACCAAAACTTTTCACAGTATTCTAGGTGTGGTCTAACTAGCAAGACTTCCCTATTTTTATACTGCATTCCCTTTGAAATAAAGGCCAACATTCCATTTGCCTTCCCTATTACCTGAACTTGTATGCTAGCTTTTGGGATTCATGCTTGAGGACTCCCAAATCCCTCTGTGCTTTCTGCAGTCTTTCTCCATTTAAATAATATTCAATTCCTTATTCTTCCTGCCAAAGTGCCACATTCTCCCACATTATATTCCATATTTTTTGCCCACTCACTTAACCTGTCTAAATCCCTCTGTAGACTCTTTGTGTCATTCTCACCACTTGCCTTCCCATTTATTTTTGTGTCATCTGCAAATTTAGCAATAGTACATTCACTTCCCTTATCAAAGTCATTAATATATATTGTAAATCATTGTGGCCCCAGCACTGATCCCTGTGGCACTCCACTAGTTACAGGTTGCCATCCTGAAAATGCCCCCCATATCCCAACTCTCTGTCTCCTATTAGTTAGCCAATCCTCTATCCATGCTAATATACTACCCCCAACACCATGGGCACTTATCTTATTAAGTAGTACCTTATTGAATGCCTTTTGGAAATCCAAATATATTACATCTACTGGTTCCCCTTTATCTTGTTACTTCCTCAAAGAATTCTAATAAATTTGTCAGGCATGATTTCCCCTTCATGAAGCCATGTTGACTCTATTTGATTATATTATGCATTTCTAAATGCTCTGCTATTACATCGTATGTGTAGCTTGGCTAGATATTTCATGGATCTTTTCTTTACGCTGTTGGTACATGCTTGTGGTTGGTTAGAATGCTGTACCTGCCTGGGCTCTGGTTGTGGCTTCTTGTGACCTTGAACCACTTGTTCTGGCCTTTGCTTTCATACTGGTGCTTCCAATGTCCTCTGATGCCACATGCGTTTCTGGTGCCACATGCCTTGCATACAGCATTAAAAGCTGGGCATTTTCTGGTTGCATGTATGAGGTCGCATCACCTGCATTGCTTACTAGGCTTGCCTGTGTTGGCTATCATCCCAATGGTGGACAAATTATGCATAGCTTCTAGATTCTGTCTACCCATTAGTATGGCTTCATGCTTTGTAGTAGTGCTTCCATGGTGTAACCTTTGGGTTGGTCCAAGATGTCTTTTTGGAATGCTTCCATTGGGAAACTATTATGAGCTCAATTGTCCAGTTGGCTACCTCTGGTGCCATGAAGTCACAAGGTACTTATGAAATGATCAACGGTCTCTGTCGGTTGTTGCCTAAAGGACATGAATTCTGAAGTTGAGCTTCATTCATAATTGACCTTCATGTGTTGATCATATTCTAACTGGTTTCTTAAGATAGTCATTGGGCAGACCTGATGTGTTCAGTCTGAGAAAACCTTCATTGCCTATATTAATAGCTTTTAATGATTTCTATTGTGTTGTCTGGAACTGTGAAGATCACTGCATCTCACCAATTTCTGCAATAATGACTGTTTCCAATTGCCAAGAGTGATTGTATAAGCAACTTGCAGTGTACCATGTCTAACTACAACTTAGAAAAATCATAGATGCACAATTAGGGCTTCGTCTGTATCCTCACAGGTGAGCATTTGCTGGGAGTCAAGGGCATGATTGACAACATGTATTTGGATATGCAGCAACACATTGTTTGTGTGTGTCCAATCATGCAAAAAAGAGATCCCACTATTTAACTAAGCAGGTTGTTTGTAATATTTTGAAATTGGTAAGCCACCTCAGTAGGTGGCAGTAGCATAGTGGTATTGTCACTGGACCTGTATTCTAGAGACCCAGGGTAATGCTCTGGGGACCCAGGATCAAATCCCACTATGGCAGATTGTGAAACTTGAATCCTAAAAATCTGGAATTAAAAGTCTGATGATGACTGTAAAATCATTGCCAATAGTTGTAAAAACTCATCTGGTTCACTAATGTCCTTTAGGGAAGGAAATCTGCCATCCTCACCTGGTCTGGCCTACCTGTGACCCCAGACCAACAACAATGTGGTTGACTCTTTAAAATGCCCTCTGAATAAGAGCAATTAGGGATGGGCAATAAATGTTGGCCTAGACAGTGATGCCCATATCCCATAAATATATATATAAGCCTGAGTCTTTGTTCAAAGTTAATAAGAGAAGGGGGGAAGATTATTTTCTTCTGCTATTCACTGTCCAAGTACAAAATGGGTGAAAGTTCAATGGGTTTGACCAACTCCCAAAGGCTTGTTCAACTGCACCTTCCAAACCCCCAATCTCTACCACTTAAAAGGATAAGAGCAGCAAACACATAGGGACACCACCTCCTGCAAGTTCCTTTCCAGTCTTAGTAAAGGGAGATTATTTTTAGGAAAAAGGAACAATCCTTAGGCCCTAGCCTCTTGTTCATAGATCAATATCACTTATTTGTCTTGTCGATTATTCATTCCCTTATCTCTCTAGAAACACCTCTAATTTTCTCATGAATCCATATGCTGTCCACTTCAATGCATTCCTGTGGTAATTGTGGAAAAGCTCCTCCTCACTTATTTTTCATTTTTGTTCATGGCATGTGGGCATTGCTGGCTAGGCCAGCATTTACTGCCCATCTCTAATTGCCCTTGAAATTAAAAACATGTCCCATCTCATGTGACACAGTCACATGAGGGGACATGTTTCATTAAATTTTTATTACATTTGTTTATTTTTTTCAAAGGCGTTTCAATCTCCCTGAAGCAGCTCTGCCTTAATTGGCCCGCCCGCGTAAAATGGCGGTGCGGAGCCGATCGCGGCTAGCGGTCAGCTCCATGACCACCCCCGCCTGCTCCCACCAAGCCCGCCCGACACAGGAAAAATTCAGGCCTAAGGAACTCCTGCAGTGATGCCTGGAGCTGAGATGATTGGTCTCCAGCAATCACAACCATCTTCTCTTTTGTATTAAGTATGTCCCCAGCCAATGA
Source organism: Cetorhinus maximus (assembly GCF_964194155.1). Lineage (NCBI taxonomy): Eukaryota > Metazoa > Chordata > Chondrichthyes > Lamniformes > Cetorhinidae > Cetorhinus > Cetorhinus maximus. The sequence continues at coordinate 123,927,349 of NC_135888.1, forward strand.
AGAGTTTCCCCCGATTCCCATTGACATCAATTTTGTTACCACACTTGGCCAAATGCTGCTTTGATGTCAAAAGCAGTCGCTCCTACCTCATTTCATCCTTAAATCCTTTTTAGTAACTGATGCCCCCTGGTGTGTGAACCCATCGCAAAAGTAGATCATTTGCTTGGTTCAATTTTTATTAAGCCCTCCAACTTAAAAATTTCAATAGATCACCTCAAAGTCTCCTGTTTTCTGGAGAATCCAAGCCCAAATTTCATACCCTTTGCTCAGAGCTTAATTTTCTGTTGCCTTGAAGTGTGTTTTATGTTCCCCTCTGCATCAATGACGATGTGCATTATATATCACTTTAAATATAAAAACTGCTAAGGCATTTTGTAAATAGCCATAATAAACAGCATTGGTAAAGGTGATATTAAGAGAAAACAACACTTAAGTCAAAGAAACAAGTTTGAGTGAGGATTTAAAGTTGAAGAAAGAGGTGCAAAAAGTTTTAAGGAGGGTATTCTAAAGTGTAGGCCCATTGTAGCTGTCTGCTGTACTATTAATTGTCAGTTAACAAGGCTGCAAAGAGATATAGACGGGTAAAGCGAGTGGGCAACAAAGTGGCAGATGGAATGTAATGTGAAGAAGTCTGAGGTTATTCACTTTGGCTGTAAGAATAGAAAAGCAGAATATTTTCAAAATGTATGAAACTTGTAAATGTTGTTCAGAGCGATTTGGGTTCATTTGTACAAGGAACACAGAAAGTTAGCAATAAAAACTGCTGGAAATATTCAGCAGGTCAGGTAGCTTCTGTGGACAGTAACAGAGTCAGCATTTCAGGTCGATGATCTTTCAACAGCATTTTTTGTTTTTATTTCAGATTTCCAGCATCTACAGTTTTTTTGCTTTTGAACAGAAAGTTAGCATGCAGGTACAGCAAGTAATTAGGAAGGTAAATGGTATGTTGGCCTTCATTGCAAGGGGATTTGAGTACAAGAATAAAGAAGTCTAGCTACAATTGTACAGGGCTTTGGCGAGAACACACTTGGAATGCTGTGTGCAATTTTGGTCTGCATATTGTAGGGAAGGATGTACTTGCATTGGAGGCAGTAGAGCAAAGGCTCACTAGATTGCTCTCATCCCAGCAACAACTATCCTATGATGAAAGGCTGAGTAAATTGGACTGATATTCTCTGGAGTTTAGAAGATTAAGAGGTGGTCTCATTGAAACATACAAGATTCTAAAGGCATTTGACAGGGTAGACATTGAGAGCTTGTGGCTGGGGAATCTAGAATACAGGCTCTCAGGATAAGGGGATCACATTTAGGACTGAAATAGGGAGAATTTTTTTCAGTCAAAGGATTGTGAATTTTTGGAGTTCTCTACCCCAGGCGGTTGTGGATTCTCCATCATTGAATATATTTATGGTTGAGATAGACAGATTTTTGGTCTTTTAGGTAATCAAGGAATATGGGGAGCGGGTAGGAAAGTGAAGTTAAATCCCAAGATCAGCCATCATCGTATTGAGTGGTGGAGCAGACTCGATAGGCCATATGGTGTAGTTCTGCTCATATTTCTTATGTTCTTAAGAGAGGAATAATGGGGAGAAGGAGAATTGACACTTCATAAATTGAATGCAAGGAACAGGAAGCTGAGACGAGAGACCAGGCAAGATGGATGAGAAACTATAAAAAGACAGGGGTCCTCCACTAGAGCGGATGGAAGACTTGGAGGAGTTTAAAGACTGGGACAGGAGGAAGGGAAAGAAGTGGCAGAAAGCGGCTTTATTGCTGGTTTCAAATCTTTGATTCAAATAAGTCTGAGAGCTCCTCATAATTGTTTTTCAAGCTGAAATGGATGATAAACCAGAACTGTACACAAGGCCAAGGTCTTCTACAATAAGATAATATAATAGCATTTAATTTATTTTAAGTGAAAAATATTTATTTTCCATTTATAATCTTACAATTTCTTTAATAAACTGTTATTTTCTTTGCTTGTTTTCCCACCTGACACAGGAAGCCATTTTAGTTTCTGGAATGTTTTTGACATACGCTGTGCAACCTCATCATCTGCTGGACCTTAATTTCATCAATAGGTCCTTATTGAAGCTACCTGTCTTGTTAGGTCAATCTATTGGGGTTACATAAGGATCCCCGCAAAATAGGGGCTAGCCAAGAACTCTTTTAATATAATAGGACCTTGTTTGAAAATCATCAGGATAATAGTATCACACAAACATGGTGATTTAAGGGGTAGCTAACAAAACAAGCATAGCCCAAGGAACTTCAGTAAGTAAGGGCTGGCTAAGGATTTGGTGGATATGGCAGTAAGCCAGTGGCCAAGAGGTTGAGAGTTCAATACATAACATAGACACCTGTGAAAGATTTCAATAAAATGATTTATAAGCTGGTATCAGGTAAATTACCATGAAGTTACTGCATTGCAATGTTTAGGGAACTGAACATGTTACTTGTTATATGTTACTCCAGTGGGGACTTGATGGGCTGAACGGCCTTCTTCTAAACTATTCTTTGATTCCATGATACTGTGACAAGCATTTCCAGTCCCATGTAATGTAATTAACTCTCAGAGAGTAATTTTCGATCAATACTCTAGGTGCTAAAGAAGTGTCCAAGAGAGGATCTTCTGCTGAAACAACAGTTTGCGCAAGATGACACCTTGGTAAAGTTGAAACCAGCACTAAGAATGGCCACCAGGAGGCTTCTTAAACATCTAATTGTCACTTTAAATGTTTTTTGGCACTCATTAAAGAGTCTGCAAGACATTTTGGTGGCTCGTGCTTTAACTCCCTCTCCTCCCAGTGACCAGCTGTTTGGAGTAAATACAACATTGATGTCGATTTCAAGTGTTACTAAAAGAGACATTCACCATTTCCTGTTCACTTGCTGCTGGAACTATGAGGAAGATCTCTGGAACGCATCGGAAGACTATCTGGGAAACTTTGTCAAGACTTCACCAACACTTGAGCAACATTTATTCTGGAAATCCCCTGAGAACTTCAACTAAAAAGAGTAAATGCTACTCCCCCTCACTGGATACCTTATAGGAGTAACCAGAAGAATAATAGTGCTTGAGCGTGGGGATCTTTCTAGGGGTCCCCTTTGGTCTGGATAAGGAATAGGGAGGCGATGTAGGGCCAGGCAAAGCAACAGCGGCTGCTGAGAGAGACAGGAGGATGAGGTGGCATTCTTCACCTGCGAACATTCTCCACCAGGATTTCTAGTGCTGCATCTGAGAACCCATGCACATTCTCTCTTCGTCACTGGGTCATCCTGAAACCTGCTGGTGTGTCACCCAGAATACTCCACACATTTAGTAGAAGTGGATGTGAAGAGCCCAAATATTCTGCTTCATGAAAATCTTGTCCAGGTTTGAGGCTTAGCACCTCCAGGCAAGTTTAAATTATGGTAATCACTAATTAGGATCAAAATTGTGCATTAAATCCAGACTTTCAAACAGGCATATCTTAATAGCCTCAGTGCCTGTTTTTATTCTTGTTACAATTGGGTTAGGGACCGGTAGTTTTTTTGTTTTAAGTAGGCAGAGTTTGAAATCCCAGTTACCTACTAACAGAATAAAGCCACAAGATTCCATGGTTTTAAACAAATGAAATAAACTTTATTTTACTTTTCTGACTTTGTATAGTAATCTATAATATCTACCTTATACTCTAACACTCAGAATTAACATGAAATAAATATGAATTAATAGGCAAACTGTGGTTGAACACACCACATTGCACATTAAATGGCAGATGTGACCAAGACAGATTCCATGGATTTCTCAGCAGCCCAGCCAGACATCAGTGACAACTGTGAAGCACAAAATATTTAAAACTTTCTCCCTCGCAAGGGATTTCAACTATTCACTTTTTAAAATCTAGCCTCTGAATTCTCAAAAGCTGGGCTAACCTCCCAATGGTTCAAGTCTCTTCTCTTGAGATTCCAATTCATGGAATTCCCAAAGCTGCACTCATATCTCTAATTACCTGCACACTTCCGACTCTTTCGCAGACCATTAGCTTCACTAAGCTGGCACTGCCCCAGGATGACAAACCCCCAGTGTCCCAGTTGCACTGAGCTATAAATGGCTCCCTCTAAGGGCTTCTCTAAGCAATAACCGCCTGGCACAGAATCAGTGACCTTCTGCCACCTTCTCAGCTCCCAGGGCTTCTCTGAGCCCTAACTACACGGAGCCTTGCTAACAGAAGAACCTTTTCAGTTCACCTCTCCCCCGGCTGCAGATAATTAAAATCAGCAAACCTTCTTAAGCCCCACCTATCTCTGTTTCAACTTAATCTTTCAGGGTTCATGAATGCTTTTAAACTAATTTAACTTTAACTCCTGAACCAAAAGACCTCACTGGATTGCACTTCTTCGTAAGCAGTGTAGACATCATGGGCTGGATTTTACCGTCGGCGAGCGGGGGTGGGGCTCGGCGTGAACTAGAAAAAGCATGAAACCTCATCCACGGGTGGGATGAGGTTTCATGTAGGGTTTTTAAAATTTTAATAAAGTTTTTTTGGAAATTATGAACATGTCCCAACTCATGTGACATTGTCACACGAGGGGACATGTTAGGGAAATTTTATTTTTCTATTTTGAGCTTTTTCACATTTAGAGCTGATCTCCCTGAGGCAGCACTTAGCCTCAGGGAGATGAATGCACCCTTTCATGTGCATGCGCGAAAGAGCGCACTCTCGATTTTAGGAATCCCCCCCACCCGCACAGGGAGCACATAGTACTTCCCGCCGGATGTCACGCTGGGTGGGCCTTAATTGGCCAGCCCACGTAAAATGGCACCATGCCTCTGATCGGGGGCACTGATTGGAAGTGCGCCCATACGTGCCCACCCATCAACTTCCCCCCTAATGGGGGGAAAATTCAGCCCCATGTTTCTAATTCTCCAGCTGAGTAAGCCCACCTGCTGTTTTATGGCTCCATCACTTCTATTCTGATTCTATTAAACAAACATGGGTAACCTTCTGAACTGCCATTTTCTTTTAGGTGTTCTGGCAATCTCTAAAGCCCAGCATTTTAGTTACCTTACCTTCACAACAACAATTTTCCCAGAACTAAACATTACCTCTAAAAATATTATGTGAACCATGAACTAGATATTTATCACACCCTTCGGACAAAACAACCACCTTAATGCCCTGTTTATTAAAAAAAGCAACTCAAGTGTAAAAATAAAATGCTTCTGATTGGTTAATGATCCCTCAGTAATTAAGTAAAGTTAAGTAAAATTTTAAAGTAAAGGTCTTTTAGAGTAGATATGAACAATAAGGCATTATTAATGAAGGACTTGCTGTTTTAATGCGCTTCTCTTGTTTTCTACAGACTTGAAAGTCAGTTATTTTATCATTTTGTTCCACTATACACTCTATAACAGTGTTATCTGAATCACAGGAGAATAGCAATTTTGTAGAATACCTGCTGACACAGCAGAAAACAATATTACAGAAGCTTATTTTCAAAACAATAGAAAAATTGCAACACAGCTGGAGTTTCTGAAAATGTTGAGAAGTGGGGAAATACAAAGGAATATTGAATAAAAGCCACATTGCAATAAAGCTATAATGAAGCCAGCCTGGGGGCTGAATATGACCTATCTGGCTTTTGGTTGGATTGATACAAAAGTTCTAAACCAATGACTTATTTTTAAAATAGAAGTTGTTCTGTTTCCACTTCTGTGTCTCAAGATGTGCAGGCATTGTCTATTAAAGTTCATAGGATTTTCAAAGAAATCGTAACACATCAGAACATGATGCCACTCTGTTATTCTACTTTGGAGCTGGTTTTAGATTTGATAAATGGTAATATCTCCAGCGTAAACCCAGAAGCATGCAGCACATAGAAACACGCAACATATGGAAATACACAACACATATAAATGCGCACACAAACTCAAACAAAAATTTGCAAAAGAAAACCACAAACACAACTCAGACCTGGAAAAAAGTCTATGCAGAAGAAAGGGTTTTTTGAACGTGGCTTATTATCACCATTGCTTTAGGCTATATATATAAATTCGAGAAGAATGTCCTCTGCATGAACAGAAGGAAGCTGGACAGTGTTTTATTTACGTCATCAGACCTCAGTGCTATTCTTACATTTTCCCAGATCCGTGACACACTTTCCAAATCCCGTGGGATTAGTCTTGTTACATGAGCACAACAGGCAAAACATAGATCACTTCAGGTTCAATTGAATTTGTTTAACAAGAAGATCTAAAGAAATAAATCCTCAGAAATTGGGCAGCGAGGGAATAAATCCTATGAAATCAACACATGCTTGTATAGAATCAGAACAGGGCTCAAGTGCCTAAATGTTTCTAGGATAGTAGCACTACGTCAACATCTCTGTCAGGCTGTGTTGGAAGACTATGCTTTCTGGCAGGTATCAATGCATACAATTCAACCTAAGTGTATTTTAGTGCAGTGGTGAGAGAGTGATACACTGCTGGAGATACCACTGTCTTTCAGATGAGATGTTAAACCAAAGCCCCATTTGCCCTCTCAAGTGGATATAAAACAATCTCATGGCACCTTTTGAAAAAGAGAAGAGGCATTATCCTGGAAAATATTTACCCCTCAGCTAAATCACTCAATAGAGTATCTGGTCATTATTTTAGTTCTTTGTGTGGGTCCTTGGAGTGTGCAAATTGGATGTGGTGTTTCCCTGTGTTACAACATTGAGTGTACTTCAGGAAGTACTTCATTTATTGTCAAGTGTGTGTGGGACATCCTAAGGTCACAAAAAGTGCTATTTACATCCAAGTTATTTATTTATTAATTATGTGAGGCATTAGATGGAACCCAGACACTGGAATGCTCAATTTGGGGGATGGTGATGTAGCAGGAATCTATGCTGGGATCTATTTTTTAAATATATATTTTAAATATATTTTTTGAATATATTTTTCTTTTCCTACCTATTTCCATTATTTTTAAATGTATTTCCATCCATTGTTTCATCTCTACCTTTTAGCCTATTTCAATCCCTTCCCTCCCACCCTACCCCAACTAGGGCTATCTGTCACTTGCTCGTCCTGCTTTCTACCCTTAATGTCCCGATTAGCACATTCCTTAGCTAATATCACCACCGTCAACGCCCCTTTGTCCTTTTGTCTATGACATCTTTGGCAGTCTCTTCTTTGCCTCCACCTATCACTGGCCCTCTATGCAGCTCTACCTGTCCCACCTCCCTCAACCAGCTTATATTTCACCTTATTTCTATTTTTCCTCAGTTATGATGAAGTGTCATACAGACTCGAAACATTAACTGTATTCCTCTCCGCAGATGCTGTCAGGCCTGCTGAGTTTTTCCAGCTATTTTTATTTTTGTTTCCGATTTCCAGCATCCACAGTATTTTGCTTTTATCTATTCTGGGTCCCTTCTTGTTCACACTATCCATAAATGATTTGGATCAGAGTAAATCCATAATTGTATACAATTTGTGTATTGTCATGAAGAGATATTAATGTGTACAATGTTATTGGAAATTATTTTTAAATTGGACTTGTAGTAGGGTCTGTGTGTGGCTTAATTGGATTAAAGCGAGCTAGTCTGGGTGTTTTGATGTATAGTAGTTTGAGATGTTAATTAGATAAAAGTAAGGCTAGATTTACATTTGTTGAATAAACCATTCAAAAGAAGGGAGTAAAATCTTGCACAGCAAAAACAGAATTACTTGGAAAAACTCAGCAGGTCTGGCAGCATCGGTGGAGAAGAAAACAGTTGACGTTTCGAGTCCTCATGACCCTTCGGCAGAACTGAAGTATAGTTAGGAGAGAGGTGAAATATAAGCTGGTCTAAGGTGGGGGGCGGTGGGAGAGAGAAATTGAGGGTGGGTGGTTGTAGGGATAAGCAAGCAGTGATAGGAGCAGATAATCAAAAGATGTCACAGATAAAAGGATCAAAGAGGTGTTGAAGGTGGTGATATTATCTAAGAAAAGTGCTAATTAAGAATGGATGGCAAGATACTCAAGGTATAGCTCTAGTGGGGGTGGGGTGGAAAGACTAACAAAGTTTTAGTTTTAGATTTAAAAATAATGGAAATAGGTGGGAAAAGAAGAATCTATATAAATTATTGAAAAAATAGGGAAGGGGGAAGAAACGGGGTGGGGATGGGGGGAGGGGGAGTTTAAGATCTAAAGTTGTTGAATTCAATATTCAGCCCAGAAGGCTGTAAAGTGCCTAGTCGGAAGATGAGGTGCTGTTCCTTCTGTTTGCATTGGGCTTCACTGGAACAATGCAGCAAGCCAAGGACAGACATGTGGGCAAGAGAACAGGGTGGAGTGTTAAAATGGCAAGCGACAGGGAGGTTTGGGTCTTTCTTGCGGACAGACCGCAGGTGTTCTGCAAAGCGGTCGCCCAGTTTGCGTTTGGTCTCTCCAATGTAGAGGAGACCGCATTGGGAGCAACAAATGCAGTAGACTAAGTTAGGGGAAATGTAAGTGAAATGCTGCTTCACTTGAAAGGAGTGTTTGGGCCCTTCGACGGTGAGGAGAGAGGAAGTGAAGGGGCAGGTGTTGCATCTTCTGCGTGGGCATGGGGAGGTGCCATAGGTGGGGGTTGAGGAGTAGGGGGTGATGGAGGAGTGGACCAGGGTGTCCCAGAGGGAATGATCCCTATGGAATGCCACCAGGGGGGGTAAAGGGAAGATGTGTTTGGTGGTGGCATCATGCTGGAGTTGGCGGAAATGGCGGAGGATGATCCTTTGAATGCGGAGGCTGGTGGGGTGATAAGTGAGGACAAGGGGGACCCTATCATGTTTCTGGGAGGGAGGAGAAGGCATGAGGGCGGATGCGCGGGATATGGGGATGGAGAAGAAAACAGTTGACGTTTCAAGTCCTCATGACCCTTCGGCAGAACTGAAGTATATTTAGGAGAGAGGTGAAATATAAGCTGGTCTAAGTTGGGGGGCGGGGGGAAGAGAAGTTGAGGGTGGGTGGTTGTAGGGATAAGCAAGCGACGCTGCCAGACCTGCTGAGTTTTTCCAGGTAATTCTGTTTTTGTTTTGGATTTCCAGCATCCGCAGTAGCTTTTAGCTTTTTGTTTTTATCTCTGAGTAAAATCTTGCACCTAGTTAGGAGACACCAAGCAATGTGTTTATATTACTAATAAAATTGGTGCTATGAAAGGAGTTTTATTGTTAGAAGAGGTGGAGTTCAAAGACCTAGTGATACAATGAGAATTTACATTAAAAGGGAAGGCTATATATAAACATAAAGGAGTTTTGTATGTGCAGGTCAGAGGCATGTAAGACCTAAGCAGCCTGTAAGCCCTACAACTGTGTCTGCAAAGGAGCCAAATTGCAAGGGACCTCATTTTGAATTAATAAGGTCCACTGTGCTTTGCCTGGTATCTGTTTAAAATCTATGGGTTAGTGTTGCCTTGGTGAAGATTACCTGGGAGTGATTAATTTAGGGGTTTGTTTAAAAGTTATTATGGTAGTAATTTGTAGACTTGTGTATGTGTTTAATTTCTTGTTAAATTACTAAATGTTTAAATTAGTTTATATTAAAAACCTCTTGAGGTTTAGTGGTTTCTCTTCTGAATTCAGATCTGCATCTCAAACATAACGGGCAGAATTTTTTGCCTGTCGGGCGGGCGGGCCCGACCCAATCTCCGGTGGGCGGGGAGCCGATCCCTGCCGGAGAAGTGGGCCCCGCTGCCATTTTACATGGCCGGGCCAATTAAGGCCCGCCCAGCGTGACATCCGCCGGGAAGCGCTATGCGCTTCATGTGCGGGCGAGGGGGGATTCCCCAAATGTGAGAGTGCGCTGTTTCACGCATGCGCACGAAAGAGCACACATCTCCCTGAGGCAAAGTGCTGCCTCAGGGAGATCGCTGACAGCTGTATAAACTTTAAAAATAGAAAAATAATAAAATCAATGTCACACGAGATGGGACATGTTAATAAATTTCACTGAAACTTTAATAAACTTTTTTAAACCCTACATGAAACCTCATCCCACCGGTGGATGAGGTTTCATGTTTTTTCAGAAGCCCGCTGGGGCTCCTGACCTGCCCGCCAACCTTAAGGTTGGACGGGCAGGTCCTTTAATTGTTTTAATTATCCTGTCAATGGCCTCAATTGGCCATTGACAGGTCGGCGGGCGGACAGCTGATTTTGCTGTGCCCCTGCCTTCCTGACTACTTAAATGGGGCGGGGTGACATCGGGGGATCCCCCCAACGTCATCCCACGTCATTTTGCCGTCAGCGAGTGGGCCCCACCCTCTGCTCACCGACAGCAAAATCCAGCCGAACAATTGAAAATATAGGTTATGACAGCTGTTCAAGTTTCCCTCTGGGATTTAAACAACTCAACCTTTACCTGTGTCATAACAGCATTATATGTAGTCTTGTTACAAACATGAACGAGCTAGACGACATGAAGAAATCAAACAGCTGGGTTAATGAATGTGGATGAATTTTTGTGTAACCAAATGCACAGTTCACAGAACCATAATAATTTACAGCAGAGAAGGGGGCCAATTAACCCATTAATCTCGTGCCAGCTCTCTGAAAGAGGGATCCGCTTAGTACCATTCACCTGCCCTTTTAATTCACTCTCTTTCAAATATTTACCTTTTTAAAAGCTGTTAAGAATTATGATTCCACCACTGTTTCTGTAGGGCATTCCTGCACCAAAAATCTTGGCTTCTCCATTAATATTTTGGTGATCTTAAATTTAAGCTATCTACTAAGCAATGGAAATAGCTTTCATCTTATTTACCTTATCAAAACCCTTCATTATTTTGAATATCAGATCTTTTCTGTTCTAATGAAGAGTGCTTCAGTTTCTCTAGTGCCTTCATAACTAAAACCTTCTGTTTCCAGTATCACCCGGGTAAATCTGTTCTTGGCATGGCCCTGACTTCCTCATTAAAGGAGGGTGAACATAACTGGATCAAAGAGAGCAAATTCCAAGGCCAGATCCTCCAGCGGAGAGCAGCACTTGAACAGAGCTTAGGCCAAGAAATTGTAGACCTTTAATTTGAATGAATAGGAAATCAGGCACAGTAAGCCCATGGTTCACAATGCAAACTCAGGTCTGGTCTGACATTATGATTGCCAGAATGGCCTCAATTAACCGTGCATGGCATTTGAATCCAAATAAATCTGAAGACAGTTAAACTTCTGAGATCAGAATTCAGTTCGATTTGCACTTGGAAATGGCTTCACCTCAAAAAAAAACCTCTTCATCTGCAGGGTGAATGCTGATTATCTGCCTTCATCTCATTGAGTGAAGGAGCTGTGAAAGTAAGTAGCACATCAATGAAACCCTAAAGTACATGTTTCTTCCATGCTGTTGCTGCTGCTGCTGCTATAGCTGCTTGTAGATACTGCTGCTAGGAGATCTGCTATCACAGTTTGCCACGCTTGTCTGTCTTGCACCATTCTCACACAACCACTGTAGTTCATCTGCATCCGTTCTGCGACATCCATCATCCAACCAAGCCAAGGTCAAACCCTCTTTCTGCTGCCCTCCATTTTTCCCTCTGCAAGACATCTCTGTAGCTTTTCAGCTCTGGTCAAATAGCCAAAATATTGACATCTTTTCTGGATTTCACTTTTTAGAGTACTTCTCGCTCTTGCTATTTCAAGTGCCTCTTCATTTGTCTTATTGTCTGCGTATGGAATTTTTAACATATGTCTTAGCATCCACTTTTTAAAGGTCTCTATTTTCTTCCACAGCTCTTTACTTATTGTCCATGTTTCTGAGGCGTGCAGGACAGTGGATGGAATGTACCATCTTATGAGATTTTTCCTTGTTGCAAGCATGAGTTTTCTTGTTGTTAACACACCCTTCATCTTCATAACATTACTTTTAGCGACCTCTGTGCTTCTTCTAACTTCTGCATGAAAACATGAAAATGGAATTCCTGCTGCAAACTGTACACAATGCTTAATTCTTTTTTAGACTCGAATCAATTCATTTAATTGTCTGAGGAAGGCTCTGCAAGGAATCCCCCTACCCGCACATAAATCTCACACAGTCATTCTGCACTGCAGCCCCAACCCACACTGAAGCTTGCTCCCCTGATTTGCCTCATGATTGACACCATCAGTGGCAAAGTCTCTAAGCTGAAATTGGTAGAGCTTTGTTAGCTGGAGATATTAAGGAAAATGGAGCCTAGGAATTAAAATGCAGATCAACCATGCTTTTACAAAATATTGAAGAGGTTCATAGGGTTGAATGGATTACTCCTGTCCCTATGTTCCTAAGCTATTTTTGTATCTTAAAAAAAAAGAGATTTCTCAGAGGGTTAAGTTTTGTCAGATGTCCTCAGTTTCAAATCAATGTTGGAACTATAGTAGGATCCTCAATGTATTTACTTCACATGCTGCTTCTTTTAGAACCACAAAATGCACGCTCAGGAAAAAATGTTAATGGGAAGTTTCTGGCATAGAATGGCTGCTCTATTTGTCCACACAACAATCACTGAACTCCAGAGCAATTCACAGTGTAAAGCACTTTGAGATGTTCTTGATGACATGAAAAGGCACTATATAATGCAGTGAGAGAAAGGTTCAGCAAAATATCAAGAACAAACTGGTTTCCCATTTGACACATCAAAGAACTCCTGCTTAGAAAATCCAGAACCTCAGGAATTTAGATCTCATTTAGATATCAATGTGTCAGCTAGCAAACAGTTCAGGAGAGATTCTTCTTAATCACAATAAGAATTCTTGTTCATTATGGCCTGCTAGGTGGCTAACAATGGAACAGCATCACAGACACCAGTCTTCAGCCAATTCAATTCACTCCACATGATATCAAGAAACAGCTGAAGGCACTGGATACTGCATAGGCTATGGGTCCTGACAACATTCCACTAACACTTGTCATCCAGAACTAGCCGCGCCCCTAGTTCCAGTACAGCTACAACACTGGCATCTACATGGCAATGAGGAAAATTGCCCAGGTACGTTCTATCCACAAAAAATATAAATCCAACCTGGCCAATAATTTCCCCGTCAGTCTATTCTCAATCATCAGCAAAGTGATGGAAGAGATTGTTGGCAGTTATATCAAGCAATAACCTGCTCATTGACGCTTAGTTTGGGGTCCACCAGGATTACTCAGCTCCTGGCCCCATTACAGCCTTGGTCAAAACATGGCCATAAGAGATGAACTCAAGAGGTGAGGTAAGAGTGACTGTCCTTGACATCAAGGCAGCATTTGACTGAGTGTGGCATCAAGAAGCCTAACAAAACTGGGGCCAATGGAAATCAGAGGGGGGAATGCTCCACTGGTTGGAATCATACCTAGCAGAAAGGAAGACGGTTGTGGTTTTCAGAGATCAATATTCTCAGTTCTAGGGCATCATTGCAGGAGTTCCTCAGGGTAATGTCCATGGCCCAATCATCTTCAGCTGCTTCATAAATGACCTTCCCTCCGCCATAATGTCAGAAATGGGGATGTTCGCTGAAGAATGCACCATTCGCGACTCCTCAAATACTGAAGCAGTCCATGTCCAAATGCAGCAAGACTGGACAATATCCAGGCTTGGGTTGACAAGTGGCAAGTAACATTTGTGCCACACAAGTGCCAGGCAATGACCACCTCCAATAAGAGAGATTCTAACCATCTTCCCTTGACATTCAGTGGCATTACCATTGCTGAATCCCCCACTATCAACACACTGGGCATTACCATTGACCAGAAACTGAACTGGATTAACCATATAAATACTGTGGCTACAAGAGCAGGTCAGAGGCTAGGAATCCTGTGATGAATAACTCACTTCCTGACTCCCCAAAGCCTGTCCACCATCTACAAGGCACAAGTCAGGAGTGTGATGGAATACTCCGCACTTGCCTGGATGAGTGCAGCCCCGACAACACTCAAAAAGCTTGGCACCATCCAGGACAAAGCAGTCCACTTGATTGGCACCTCATCCACAAACATTTACTCCCTCCACCATCGACGCACAGTAGCAGCAGTGTGTACCATCTACATGATACGCTGCAGGAATTCACCAAGGCTCCTTCGATAGCACTTTCCAAACCCACAGCTGCTACCAGGAGAAGGACAAGGGCAGCAGATACATGGGAACACCACCACCTGCAAATTTCCCTCCAAGCCACTCACCATCCTGACTTGGAAATACATCACCGATCCTCCACTGTCGCTGGGTCAAAATCCTGGAACTGCCTCCCTAACAGCACTGTGCATGCACCTGCATCACATGGACTGCAGCAGTTCAAGAAGGCAGCTCACCACCACCTTCTCAAGGGCAATTAGGGATAGGCAACAAATGCTGGCCTGGCCAGAGGCGCCCACATCCTATGAATGAATAAAAAAAGTACATGAAGTGGAATACTAAAGAGAAGTAGACCAAGTTACGCAAAATGAAACAAAAAATGGAATAGAAAGGGGGCAGGGAGAGGCACTAGAGTGAGAAAATGGTAATAGTGTCATGGTGAGTATAAGTAGAGTAAGAAATTGATGGGGAGAGACTGGGTGAAAAGGAACAAGAGCGAAAAGGGAGAGCGACATGGCAATCAAAAAGAAAATGGTAGACTATGGGGAAAAGAGTGAGCAATTGACTCAGCGAGACTAATGGAGAAAGAAATTTAGCATTGAGTGAAAGAGAATCAGAGCAAGAAGAAAAGACCTAGACAGAGACTAATTGACAAGACCATTAGATGATAAAAGAGAAAGAATGAATGATGACTAGAGTGGATATGCACTGAAGCTTGAAAGAGGCTATGGCAGAACAGGAGAGAGAGGGATAGCACTGGAGCATAATATGGAAAGAGTGATAGAGAGAAAAGAGTGCAGTAGACCATGAGGGAGAGCCATAGTAATCAAGGTTAAAATGATTAATGAAAGTCACTCTCTGAAACTTCTGGTCCTTATAATAGTAACAAATGGAGCCTCAATGTTCAGCTCTTAATAACTGAGGAGAACGCTGACATGAGAATAAATAGCCCTGTATGACTGTACCCCCTCCAAGCCAATGTGCTCGTGCTGAACCTTTCATTGCAGCAGAAGTTTAGCTGTGAAGCTGCCTGATTATGATTAAACTGATTGATCATTGAAATTAGTCTGCTGGTGATTTATTGAGTTCTTTCTGCTCAGATTCCCAGCTCACACAATTACAAAAGTGTCATTCCATTTTTATCCCCAAACTTCTCCCATTTTTCTCCTCTGCCCACCCAGTGGCATTGAGTGTAGGTTTGAACATAAAATGGGCTCTATTGGATCATCCATCTGCTATATATCACTCCCAATTTTCATTTTCATTGAATGTATCCCCCTGTGCTTCTGGGAGACTGAATAGTCTTCCATCCCTAGATTCCCCTCCTTATTCCTTGTTGCAGCCGACCCCTCTAGGACTATTACACACCCAGGTGGTCTGCATGGCCTGCAGATATCATTTATATTATTGTAAATGTGGGTAGCAGACTTTCCATTTATCCAACATTTACATGGAAATAGTTTGAACATGACATCAATGCTTCATGACCATTCTCTCTTGTACATTGAAATCAGGATGCCCAAGCTCTTTGGCTGTGGGCAGTTTTACTCCATCCTCTGTTGAGGCATAGTTTGTTTTTTCTCCTTGCTATTTAGTTTTATACCTCAGAAATATGCAGAGATGACAGACCGGGTTCAATATATGAGCTGGAACTTCATTGCAAATGCTTTTTAAAAATGTTTACTCCCACAAGTTTCCATTTTACTTCTAGTTTCTCTTTCTCTATAACCACACCTACAGGCTTGGCTAACATCACACGGCACAGAGAACGGTCAACAGACACACATGATCGAATACGAAGCAATTGAACACAACTCTCACTTCCCAGTTTCCTCTGGGTCTGCTCAGAGCACTAAGAGGTTCCTGTGGCTTTGCATGGGTTTTAATATGTCTATGTTTCCAGCAGGCAGAAGAAAGTCCAGCCCATTGGCTCATGACTGTCATATAATTTCTAGGGCATTGGTGACCCCAAAGAACCAAGTCTCAAGTGATAGCTTCCACAGAAACAGGTGGTGGACTATTATAACCCAGTGAGCATCATAGCTGAGACTATTGTGAGCCTCTACTCAACACCCATAAAACCACATTACCAGCAGCGGTCATTGGATGGAGATCAGAAATGCAAACTTTGATTGGTTTTCTCTTCTTTAACCTGGGGCACTGAAGCCAATTGCATTGCACCTATTGTCACCTTGCCTCCGATTTACTAGTTCAGCACAGACCAGTGGTAGAACGCTAGACCATCCCATATAATAGCTCAGCTACTCGCTAATTAAGCTTGCTTAACTGTCAGGGAAGTCCTTCACTATTGTTGGCATGGTCTTATATCACAAATGATTAGCATAGAAATTCCTGTGCACCCACACTCAGAGAAGTGAATCAATCCCTGCGCCTGAATGGTAAGACACAATTTGCCCCCAAAGTGGGCCTTGGGTCTCATTTCCATTGAGTTGGTGAGCTGCAGAGAGCAACAGGCAGCTCACTGGTGAAGTGCGATGGAAGATGCATTGCAACTTCCCTCAGGTAAGTGAGGAATAGTGGAGACCAAGAAGGCAAATGTTTGCTCGGGAGCGGTGGCCCGGTTGGTGTAGGTGGTATGATGGAATGGCATTTAGGGAAAAGAGCGTTGGTTACCACGGTTCCACATTTAGGTAAGCATATTTTAGAAACTTACCTTGTTGGTTATGGCATAAAGGTAGTCCATTCAAGAATAACCTCACAGAAGGTCACAAATAGACCTGGGCCTAAATTTTTTGATTGTCGGGCATGCGCGATGGGCGGGCCCGGTAGTGGATAGGAAATGGGCCATTGGCGGCGATCAGCCCCTGCCCGCAATTTCACACTGGCTAGCCAACTAACAGCCAGCCAGCATGAAACGCACACTGAAATGCTCAGCTTTGCTGGGGTGGGGGCAGGAAGAGAGCGGGCACCAATGTAACCGAGGGTGCAGGTGAGCGCATCCACTGAGCTCCCTGAAGGCAGAAAGCTTCCCCAGGGAGCTTTAGACCTCCACAGACTAAAGGACAAGACAGACATGCTGCAAAATATGTCCATGCAGCACAATCAAGCACCTGAAAGCATACCTCATTAAAAAAAGGCACCCAAATATCTCTTCTTATTTTATTTCCCCACAGAGATTTCATCCCGCCCTGGATTGAGGTTTGAGCAAAAATGTGAATGTCGCCTGGGAGAATGGCCCGTCCGCCAACTGTAAACGTAGACAGGCCATGTAAAATCAATGTTGATTGCGTCGTTAATTGGCTTAATTGCCCACTTAATTGACGCTGGGCACGCTTCAGACTGTGCCACACACTTGCCAAGTGAAATATCGCGTGAGTGCACAATGACATCGGGATACTCGTCCGAGGTCATCTTGCACTATTTTACATCCGCTCAGTTCGGGCATGTGCCCACCAAATTCTGGCCCTGGTTTGCAACCGGTTGCCTCAAGGCAAACCAATTTTTCAATATGGCGGATTATAATGAGTGTGCGCTTTCAATTATCCATATTGGAGGTGCTTTAACAGGACCAGATTTCTCAGCCATCTGTTCTGGGGCTCTGGGATTTAATGGATCAACAGTCATAAAGGTGGAGATGCACCTGCCCATCAGCCTCTCTTGCAAAAACTTTATTCCATCCTTCTTATATTTTGAATCTGTGTTTCCTCTTGTGGGAGAATCTGCTACTAGGAGTCACTGTTTAAAAATAACGGATCACTCATTTAGGCCAGAGATGAGTAGAATTTTTCGGTCAGAGGGTTGTGAGCCTTTGGAACTCTTTTCCTCAAAAAGCAGTGGAAGCAGAATGTTTGAATATTTTTAAGGCAGAGGTAGATAGATCCTTGACAAGCAAGGGGGTAAAAGGTTATTGAGAGTAGGCAGGAACATGGGGTTGAGGTTACAATCAGATCTGCCATAATCTTATTGAATGATGGAGCAGGATCGGAGGGCCAAATGGCCTAGTATTCCTGCTCCATATTTATACGCTCGTATGTCATTTTGCACTATGCTATGACAGCATTATTCCCAAATAGATGCATACAGATAGAGGACCCGATTTCTGGTTGGTTAAGCCAGTTAAGCAAAGCACATGCAAAAGTTAACCGTACAATTATCCTGCAATAATCACTTAAAGTGTCTTTAGGCCAGCAGGCCAGGATAATTCTGGTAGTGTCATCGAAAGGATGTTGATGTGCTGTTGCAGATCCTAAAATAGCTCAGAAAGTGCTTATCATCGCGGGATGCAGTATAATTGAATGAGAAGTTCAAAATTAACAAAACCAGATTCGCCATGTGCCTCAAATAAAAAAAGGAAATGCTTGAAATGCTCAGTGGGTCTTGCAGCACCTGTGGAGAGAGAAACAGAGCTCATGCTTCAGGTCGAGATCTTTCATCAGTAATAGCACTTAAGTTGGTGAAATGGGGGAGGGTGGAAAATGACCTTCCCTTTTGTTCTATGATAGAGCTGAAGATGGGATACATTAAATGACAAAAGAGTTGGTGGGAATAGCCAAGGAGAATAGTAATGGGACAAGTAAAGAAGCAAAAGCTGAGTCCAGAGGAAGTTTGAATGGCAGAATAATGAACTGCTGCCATCCAAAAAGAAAAAAACAAGAGAAACAAGATAAGGCTAACACTTACAAGGAAAAGGAAACAAAATGGGAGTGGGTGGGGGGCGCCAGAAATTTCAGTCTTAATTTTTTGAACTTGATGTTGAGTCCAGAAGGCTGTAAAGTGCCTAATCGAAAGAAGAGGTGCTGTCCCTTGAGCTTGTGTTGTGCTTCATTGAAACACTGCATTATGCCGAGGATAGAGGTATCAGCATGAGAGCAAGGTGGAGACTTAAAATGGAAGGCAACTGGAAACTCGGGGTCTTGCTTGGAGTGAACAGAGCAGTTCTGCAAAGCAGTTATCCAATCTGCGTTTGATCTCCCCAATATAGAGCCCGCATTGTGAGTGGCAAATACAGTGTATTAAATTGAAAGAAATACACATAAATCACTGCTTTCACCGCCTCAAGCCTCTCTCCAACCCAGAATTTAAAGGTTTGAAAGCATTTGCACATATTATTGAGTGCAGAGACTTTCTGAAGCTTTTCAATATCTTGGCTGTGGTGTTGTGCAATCTCAGAACACTAGAGGGCGACATGAAAGTGCAATACAACTCCACATGAATCATTGTAGTTTAATGGTCTGTGCCAAAGTTAATAGTAAGCTGCCGTTTAATTGTGCTCCTGGCACTTTCCACAATTGCATGTTGGAATGTAACTTTTTAATGGTACATTGCATGACTTTCAATTAAGGAAAAAAAGACTGATCGATGCACGTTGTTGGCTGTGTCCTTTAAATAATAGATTGACTAGGTATCAGGCCACTGGATTCTTGTTCATTTCACATCTTAACCTGTGCCTTCTCAAGAAGCAATCATTGCTAAATATGCATTTTCAACTGAAGGAGGCAGAGCTAAGAACTAGATACTCAGCACACTTTCATCAGACTTGCTCTTTCTTTACAGTTACTATCATTGATTTGAGGCTGAACAATGACTTGGTTCATTCTACAGCAGGAAATAGAATGACTGCTTTCAATGTCAGAATGGGTCACTAGTATACGTAGGACACAGCATGCTTTGTACAATGACAGCTCTCCCCATGAAAACCAACGGGTTCTGTTGGAAAATTGTGACTGAGTGCCGAATTTTCATCCATGTCCAATAGTAAAGATGACGATGACACATCTGTCATACAATGGGGAATACTGGCAACAGACAGCAGGGCCATCACCATCTGAAAGGTAGGGAAAAAGCTCATGTTTTCAATACGGACACATGTTTCCGGTGTGATATCTCACCAAGTCTGTATCACCAGAAATAGCAACTGCAGGGAATGTCTGAGAGAAGAGGTGGGTGGAAAATGTGGGACTAAATCATATCCAATGTATCATCTATGGCTCAGTGGTTGCAATCTCACCTCTGGCTCAGAAGATCATGATTTAAGCCAAATTTCAAAGTCAGGAGCACATAGTCTAGACTGCCGTGCAGTGCTGAGGAGCTGCTGCCTTGCAGATGAAACATTAAGCCCGTTTACCCTCCCAGGTGGACATAAAATATCCTGCAACATTATTCGAAGAAGAGTCAGCAGTTTTTCCTCGATGCCCTGAACTAACACCCAAAGCAGATGATCTGGTCATTTATTTAATCACTGTGGGAGCTTGCTATGTGCAAATTGGTTCCTGCATTTTTGACATTACATCAATAGTACTTCAATGTTTGTAAAGTGCTTTAAGATACCCCGAGGCCATGAAAGGCACTATATAATTTTAAGTCTTTCTTTCATTGTGTGGACCACAGCAAAGCCCTGGAAGGTTAATCAACAGGCCATTTAATGAGTATGCATGACTAGGCATTGAATTGAGCAGACTGCTTGATAAGGTTGCCAACTTTAGCTGGACATATCCCAGGAGACATCAGCGTAAGTGACGTTACAGAAAGCCCGCAGCCCAGTATAAGTCGGTCTGGTTGTTCCGTTAAATAAACATAGTTACACCGTTCCTGTAAAGTCTGACAAACATTCATTGCATTGAACGCAACAGCAGCTATTTACATATGAACAATATTATAGCAGTATTTTGAAGGAATCTCACTGCAATATACTGTACATAATTTGATGTTGTAGCTTAAACTGTGTACGCAAATAGTGTGATGAACAATGTATAATTTTTAAGTTGAATTTTTATATATGTGTAGTTTTGTGTTAAGAAAGGTAAGATGATTCTAGTTTCATTTAGGTTTTTTATGGACTTTGGTGCCTAAAAGTGTGGGTGGACCTGTGGCTGAAAGGTTAGCATTTTGGGTTTGTTTATATATATATTATATACTTTTTTTACTATTCATTTACGGGGTATGGGCGTCGCTGGCTAAGCCAGCATTTATTGCCCATCCCTAATTGCCCTTGAGAAGGTGATGGTGAGCTGCCTTCTTGAACTGCTGCAGTCCTTGTGGTGTAGGATTTTGACGTAGCGACAGTGACAGAACGGTGAGATATTTCCAAGTCAGGATGGTGAGTGACTTGGAGGGAAACTTCCAGGTGGTGGTGTTCCCATCTATCTGCTGCCATTGTCCTTCTAGGTGGTAGCAGTTGTGAGTCTGGAAGGTGCCCTCGAAAGAGCCTTATACATTTTACAGCCCTTGAAGTTAAAGAGATGGGTTAAAAAGGGGTTAGATGTTTCATTATTTGGGAAAAAAACATAAAGTAGAAAAAAAACTGGGCTGTTGCCTAACGACATTGGTCAAGTTATACAGAGAAAGACAGGGAGGAGTTCAGTATGTGTCAGAGAATGAAGGCGGGGATTTTCAGCTCCCTGAGATAAGAAATATAACAAGGCTACTGGGAGATTAAGCTTCGGGAATGCACGTGTTTATTCTGCAGTTGAAGAAATAGTGAGTTTAAAGTGTGGTTGCGTTGGGTGTCTTGGAGAGAAATCCGAGATGGGTGAGAACCATCAAGTGAATGTTCAAGGATTCACTGGAAGAAAACCATTTGCATGTGTGCCAGTCCCAAGCAAGGAGCCTTTGTCCCAAGCTAGTGGTAACTCTTCACTGGTTTACGTGCCTGTAAAGATATTGCTCAGTAAAAGAATATTGGGAAATTGAATCATCTTCTTGTGTTTGTGTTGAGATCTTTCCAACCTTTTTTGCCTGGTGTAATACAGTTCATTTTTCTTGTTTTAATAAATACTTTATTCTTTTTGCTAAAAGTTCATCAGCAGACACCTGTGAATTTGTTCAGTAACTTTCCTCCACGGTTTCTAAAAAAAAGGTAGGATCTATCAAGCCAGTTTCACCCTGGGATCTGACTTGTCCAGTATTAGCGTCAGCAGGGATCGTAACAATGGAATGGCAACAGAATGATGTTATCCGTGGAAACTGCACATTGTGCCAAACAGACACATGCCATTGTTAGTGTCAGTGGAACACTTTCGAATACATATTAAGGCAAATTCGCAGAAACCCTCTAATCTACTGTAACCTTTAATACTAGCATATTGTATATTCCTAGAGACTTACATTTTGTATTGTATTTGGATTTGTTGGAGAAGTGGTTGTCCCAGAGAATCTGGGAGCTGGGGTTGTAGAGTTTTGTGCCCTGCTCTCCGGCTTTGGTGGCCAGTCCACAAATCTAGAAGTAAATCTTTGATTCCCTGAATGTGGAGGTTTTAAGAAGAGGAGCACCGCTACAGCATTGGGCTTGCTCACTTCCACTTTCCACCTGACCCCATCCTTTCTGGAGCTGGAGGCATGTTGTGTGGGTAGATCCCAGGCGCCGCTGTTGAGGAACAGTTTGTGACGGCTCTGGTTGGAGACACTGAAGATTGCTGCTGGGATTTCGCAGTTACCTCCAAGTCTTTCTAGTTTGCTCAGAGCTGCAGACTGAGATTTTGTGCTGGACTTCACCAAATTCAGGAAGTTTATACTCTTGCAGCCAGGGTAACTGGCCGAGATTTTGAGTGTGGGAGGTGGCTGTGATTGTTGACACTGCAAGCACTGGGGGCACAGTTGCAGACTCCACGCATGCCATGTCAGCTACCTGCATTAAAGATGGTGCAAAACAAACAAACACGGAAGAGAGAAAAAAGCTCTGTCTTGGCAAAGCCCAGTCTGTGTGCCTGCTCCCTTCGCCACTGATGTTGCAATTTAAAATCTCCCGGAATGCTTTCCTAAGGCTACCAGGAGATTAATACCAATTCCAGGAGACTCCCGGCCTTTCAGGGAGGGTTGGCAACCCTACTGCTTGACCATGAGGGCATCACAATTGAGCTAACCCAACATGTAAACATATACGTTGTTCAGCAAAGATCACTGCTATGTCAGCACAGATCTTCCTGGTCTCTACAATAGTTGATAGTGATCTAAAGAGATGGAGAAAGTAATTTACAAAATAGAGAATTTAGTTCTATGAAAGCATTCATATTCCTAATTGTCTGATTGGTCATTGACCCTCTCATGCCTCTTTAATAAAACCAATAAATGTGATCCTAGGCTGCCTCAGTGTCAACTACTATAAATCAAATACAAGTGGCCCCTTAGCATGACACAACCAATAAGGAACTTAACTATAAGATAAAAATAAATTTACAAGCAAAATAATAATATACCTAATGTTAACCATGCACCCAGTATTTGCAGTGCCCATCGACTGGTTGACTCACGCATGCCATAGGACAATACATGTCCCTTCTCTCTCATGTAATGCAATTGCTTAAAAGAATTTTTTTTAAGTCAGCTTGAGGGGAAATATAACTGTCACAAAGAACCTTTGCACACCTGGGAATGAGAGATAAATACTAACCAGTGTCCTATCTCCTGATCACTTTCCACAGATCAGTGTTGGAAAGTCCACATGTATGAATATTGAGTGGGGACAGAATCGGGCTCATCCATGACGCCTCGTAAAGCTGAATAGCCTGATGGTATTGAATGTGCAGGCACACCTGTGAAGATTGAGCATGAGGAAGTGTACTCATTTTAGGCAAAGGTGGAGGGAGGTGAAAAAAATATTGGTCAGGTGGAGTATCTGTAAAAGGACTATAGGAAAGGCTGGAATATCTGTCAGGAAAAGTAGTTTCTTAATGACGCAATCAATCAAGAGATGCTTCCAGTTTCAACTAAATGAGCAATGACTCCATCTGGTTGAGGTGACACTATTAATAAAGCAGATTACCACTGTAAGAGGCCTTCAGTTTATCAAATAAAACCAGCTTAAAAGCTGAGACTTCTTCCAGAAACCTTTCAGCCTACAGAAAGTAAATAACTCAGTAACATTTTCTAAGTCAATGACACCTACATTCTTTTACAAAAATAAAACTCAGAGGTACTTGATTACAAAATCTAAGAATTGCCTCTGGGAGCTTCCTTCAGCAGAATAACTAATGGCCAAGCTTCAAGACAGACTGCCATGCTACTGAATTCTATAAAAAGGAACTTCCTAAATTAGCCCCATTGCTGTCAGTGATGTAGTAAAGGATAGAGTCTTCTCAGAACCGATGAGCCTTCCTCTCAAAGCAAACAAACTGTTCTCTCTCTATATATATATATAGCACTTCTGAATCCAATGTTAACTGCATGTATGAAGTATTTCCAATTAAAAAGAGATAGATCTGCTTCCTGATGGGAAGGGGTTCTCTAATAATACCTTGGTGTCCCTTCATGTGATTCATTTCCCTGTGCACCCGATCAACTTTGGGGCTGATTTTAGGCTTCTCTTTTGTTTCACACTGAGCTACACATAAGCCGATAAGTGTGGCAGGACAACTTGTCCTTGTCAGTTTGTGCTGCAGGCCCGTTGATAACTGCTAGGTCCAGCTTTTGTTTATTCAGAGCTATTTTTGACTTTTTAATGGTACCTCAGGCTGACACTGAAAGAATTAGGTTAGGAAGCTTAGTTCCAGTAGGCCTGAAAATAGACTCGAGCTTCAACCAACTTACAAGTTTCTTGATAATAATAATCTTATAACCTAGCGGTTAGAAAGCCCTCTGCCTCGCAATAAATGTAATCTGCACTAAGAGATACGTCAGTCATAAGAGGACTGACTGAACGCCTTCCAAACATCCTCCTGAAAGTTGTATCAATCATTCTTTGATTTTGCTGTCAGTGTTGAGAGATTTATTTTGCAGATAGTTGTTCTGCTATATTAAATTGAAATAAAAACAAAGGATGTTAGAGGCTCATGAATTTGGTGGACATTTAGAAGGTAGGTTCGCATCTCAGGGCTAATCCTTCACTGAAGTCTGCTATACATATTTTTAACATTTAATTAAGTTTTTATTTCTTTCATCTCTTCAAATTGAAGGTAAATTTCCCTCCTTGAGAGGACTGTGCACATAGAACCTGGTCAAAAGCCTGACTGGAAAGGAAGTGCAAATTTGCATTTATGTGATTCCTTTCATATTTTCAGAATCCAAAAGGGCTTTTCTTCTAAAATTTAGTCACTGTTGTTTTGCAGGTAAACCTAGCAACCAATTTACACACAGCAAGGCCCCACAGACAGCAATGTGATAACTGACCAGATAATCTGTTTTACTATTGTTGGTTGAGGGATAAATATTAACCGGGACAACAGAAGAACCTCCTTTGCTTGCCTTTAAAGAGTGCCCTGGGATATTTTATGACCACCTGATAAGGCAGACAAGACTTTAGTTTAACTTCATCCAAGACATAGCCTCTCTGACAATGCGTTACTCCTTCAGTACTGCACTGAATTGCCGGCCTAGATTATGTATTCAAGTCCTGCAGCGGAGTTTGTACCCATAACCTTCTGACAGAGAGGTAAGACTGCTACCACTTAGATGAAAGGAATTTCACCAAAATCAGTGACAGATAGTAGGCAGACTAGACCAGAGATTACTAAACCATACTGTGTTATGAACAATCACAGATGTGGAAAATCTGACTGGTTTCCATATTACAGTATGAGATCAATATTCGATGAAAGATCAAATGTCAATAACATTTTCTTCCAGGTATTTTCTATTTGCCTTCCCTGGATATAACTAATATAATATTAGGATATAATTCCAGAGACAACAGCCTCCAAGAATCTAGGCAAAGTGACTGCACTTCTGAAACAGAGCTTAAACAATGAATATAAATAAGATAAAAGCAAAATACTGCAGATGCTGGAAATCTGAAATAAAAATAGAAAATACTGGGAAAACTCAGCAGGTGTGGAGAGAAACAGAGTAAATAAAACAGGAAATAATGAAGGCATGTAAAAAAGGCAATGCATTAATCATGGGTGACTTTAATCTCCATGTAGAGTGGGAAAATCAAATTGGCAGAGGTAGCCACGAGCAAGAATTCAGAGTGTATTTGAGACAGTTTCTTAGAACAATATGTAATGGATCCAACCAGGGATCTTTTGGATCTGGTAATGTATAATGAGGCAGGTTTAATAAATGATCTCAGGGTAAAAGATCCCCTAGAAAACAGTGACCATAACGTGGTGGAATTTAGCATTCAGTTTGAGAGTGAGAAGCTTCGTTCGGAAGCATCTGCGCTAAGCTTAAATAAGGGTAATTACAAAGAAATGAGGGCAGAGTTGGCTGGAGTGGATTGGGAAAGGAGGGTAGCAGAAAAGAAGGTTGATGAACAATGGCAGACATTTAAGAAAATAGTTCATGACTCACAACAAAAATATATCCCAGTGAGGAAGAGGGATCATAGGAAGAGGATAAACCAACCATGGTTAACCAAAGAAGTTAAGGAGAGTATCAAAATGAAAGAAAAAACATACAATGTGGCAAAGGTTAGTGGTAAGCCAGAGGATTGGGAAAGTTTTAAAAACCAACAGAAGATGACGAAAAAAAATAAAGAGGGAGAAAATAAACTTTGAGTGTAAACTAGCAAGTAATATAAAAACAGACAGTAAGAGCTTCTTTAAATATATAAAAAGGAAGAGAGAGGCCAAAGTCAATATAGGCCCCTTAGAGAATGAGGCTGGGGAAATAATAAATGGGGAACTAGGAAATGGCAGAGAAGACACTAATAGCATGGTAGAAGACACTAATAGCATACCAAAAATTCCTGATATATATAAATGATCTAGATCTTGGTATGCAGGGGACAACTTCAAAGTTTGCAGTTGACACAAAACTTGGGAGAATTATGTAGAACTTTAAAAGGACATTGATACATTGGTGGAGTGGGCAGATAGGTGGCAGATGAAGTTAAATGCGGAGAAGGTGTGAGTACCATATGAGGTGTGGTACCTTATCGAACACTTTTTGGAAATCTAAATATATTACATTTCATGGTTCCCCTTTGTCTATTCTGCTTGCTATCTCCTCAAAGAATTCTAATAAATTTGTTAGGCATGATTTCCCCTTCATGAAGCCATGTTGACTCTGCTGAATTATGCATTTCTAAGTGCCCTGCTATTACATCCCTTATAATAGACTCCAACATTTTCCCAAGACAGATGTTAAGCTAACTGGCCTACAGTTAACTGTTTTTTGTCTCGCTCCCTTTTTGAATAAGGATGTTACATTTCCACTTTTCCAATCCTCGGGCACTTTTCCAGAATCTAAGGACTCTTGGAAGATTACTGTCAGTGCATCCACTATCTCTGTAGCTACTTCTTTTAATATCCTAGGATCCAACCCATCAGGTCCAGGTGACTTACTGGCCTTTAGTCCCATTAGTTTCCCTAGTACTTTTTCTCTAGTGATAGTTATTGCATTTCCCCCCACCCCCCCACCCGCCAACCCCTTTGCCCCGTGATTATTTAGTATTTTTGGTATGCTGTAGGAAGGATGCAAACGCATTGGAGAGCGTGCAGAAGAAGTTTACAAGAATGGTTCCAGGGATGAGACATTTCAGTTATGAGGAAAGATTGGAGAAGTTGGGACTGTTTTCCTTGGAGAGGAGGAGGCTGAGGGGAGACTTGATAAAGTTTTCAAAATCATGCAGGTCTGTACAGAGTAGATAGGGAGAAACTGTTCCCACTCGTAAATGGATCAAGGACCAGGGGGCACCGCTTTAAAGTGTTTTGCAAAAGAAGCAAATGTGAGGTGAGAAAATACTTTTTCATACTGGGTTTGGAATGCACTGCCTGGAAGTGTGATGGAGTCAGGTTCAATTGAGGCATTCAAGAGGGCATTGGATGATTATTTAAATTGAAACAATGTGCAGGGTTATGGGGAAAAGGTAGGAGATTGGCACTAAGTTAAGATGCTCAGCGGGCCAGTGCAGACACGATGGGCCAAATGGCCTCCTTCTACACTGTAATAATTCTGTGATTCTGTGATTCTCCCCTTGCTCAATGTCTGCACATAAACATTTCCAATGAGGACTCACTTGATATTGATCAGAAACCAGGATCCTGGTTAACTTTTCCTCTTGCCTAGCCTAGGGGTGTTGAAGCCAATACTTGTCCCACCATTGCCCCAGCTGAAATCAGGTGACCAAGGATGTGTTGATATTGTCTTTTATTTTTAGCCTTTGGAATTAGGCTTAGGCAATTATTCTGCCATGATACTTCAATAAACAAAATTATGTCTTTGAAGACATTTTGACAATACTGCTTGCAACACACAAATATTTGCAACAGGCAAGGACTTGGAAAATGTACCTGGTTAAGTTTTTTTCTAGATTTCACTGTACAGAAATATATATTTTATTACACCGTATTTATATACCTTTTAGGATTCAGTGGGTTGAGGGTTTTATTTCATAGCGAGAGAAAGTGTTTTTGATGAATACAAAGATTAACTCAGTGATACAATAACACATTGGATGTGCTGAAATATCAACATTTTATGGTTATATATGTATGTAGGATTTTGGCATCTGATAAAGTGGCATTTGATGCAATTGTCCATTTGAGTGAAATATGAGAAGTATACACTTTATTCAGAGTTTTCTTGAGGTATTGAATTTGAGCTTTAAGCATTGTTACAAGATTTCACACATGCTTCATTATCGACCAACACCTCCAAGCCTCAGTAAACTGATTGGAAAAGGATTTAAATCCTTTCCACATACAGTATATTGATTGTATTACAGGGCATGTAATGAATTATGGTAGTTACACTGTACAATACATAGAGTTAATTATTTGTAACTTTACTGTTGAGTAGCCACCAATTCAATATCAGTTAACAGAAATATAATTTTTCAGGTGTCGTCATCATTCGTGAAATAATGAAATACTCCATGGGCTGAATTTTTCCGTTGGCGAGCAGGGGGCGGGGCCCGCTCGCCAGCGCGTAACATGACGCAGGATGACATCAGGCAGAACCCCCGACGTCACCCCGCCCCATTTAAATTTTCAGCCAAATCAGCTGTGCGCCCGCCGACCTGTCAATGGCCAATTGAGGCCATTGACAGGATTATCCTAAAAATTGTCTTCTTATTGGCCATGGCAATTGTATCATAGCAGTAATGTTACTGGTCCAGTAATTCAGGGGCCAGGATTAATGACCCTGAGATGTGATTTCAAATCCCATCATGGCAGCTCGAGGAATTTAAATTTTTAAAAAAATCTAGAGTAAAAGGCTAATCTCAGTAACGATGATCATGAAACAACCAAATTGTCGTAAAAGCCCATCTGGTTTATGAATGTCCTTCAGAAAAGAAGATTTGCTGTCCTTACTCCATCTGGCCTACATGTGACACCAGACCCATGGTGTTGTGGTTCACATCTAACTGCCCTCAGAAATGGCCTTGCAAGCCACTCAGTTGCATTAAACTGCTTCAGAAAAGTCAAATAAGAATAAGACTGGACAGACAGGAGGGAGTGACCCTGAATGTCCTCAACTTTGAATCTGGGCCTCCAGAAGTATCATGGCACTAGGTGAAACATGGATATTTCCTGCTGATTACCACCTACAGCCCTCCCTCGACTGAAGAATCAGCGTTCCTCTATTATGAACATCATTTGGAAGAAGCATTAAGAGTAACAAGGACACAGAATGTACTCTGGATGAAGCACCTCAATGTCCATCAGAAAGACTGGCTCAATAGCATCATAGCTGGCCGAGTCCTGAAGGACATATCTGTCAGACTGAAGCAGGTGGTGAGAGAACTCACAAGATGGAAAGCATTCTTGACCTTGTCCTCACCAATCTACCTGTCACTGATTCATCTGTCCATGGCAGTATTGGTAGGAGTGACCACCACAATCTATAACCTCATGGCCCTGCATATCCCTCACTCTATCATTACGATCAAGCTGAGGGATCAGCTCTGGTTCAATGAGGAGTGCAGGAGAGCACCAGGCACACTTAAAAATGTGGTGCCAACCTGATGAAGCTACAACACATGTCAAACAGTGGAAGCAGCGTGAGATGGACAGAGCTAAGCGATCCTGCAACCAACAGATCAGATCTAAGCTCTGCAGTCCTGCCCCATCCAGTCATGATTGGTAGTGGACAATTAAACAACTAACTGGAGGAGGAGGAGGCTGCACAAATATCCCCATCCTCAATGATGGGGAAGCCCAGTACATCAATGCAAAGGCAAGGCTGAAGCATTTGCAACTGTCTTCAGCCAGAAGTGCCAAGTTGATGCTCCAACTCGGCTCCCTCCTGAGGCCTCAGAATCACAGGTGCCAGTTTTTAACCAATTTGATTCACTCCATGTGACCTCAAGAAATGGCTGAAGCCACTGGTTACAGCAAATGCTAACAACATTTCGGCAGTAGTGCTGAAAACACGTGCATCAGAATGAGCTATGCCCTTAGCCAATCTGTTCCAGTACAACTAAAACATCGGCATCCACCCAGCAATGTCAGAAAATTGTCCATACAAGTCCTGTCCACAAAATGTAGTACAAATCCAATCTGACAAATGGTGGCCCCAAAAGTCTGCTCTTAATAATCAGCAAAGACCAGCAACGTGATGGAAAATGTACTTGACAGTGCTATCAAGCGGCACTTAAACAGCAATAACCTGCTTACTGGATCAGATAACTACAAATATAACACCCTTGTTCAAGAAAGGAAAAAACTGTTAGCCAGTCATTTTGACGTCTATCACTGGGAAGATGCCGGAATCCTTTGTTAAGGATGTAGTAGTAAGGACTTATAGAAAATTAAAATACACTGAAGCAGAGTCAACATAGTTTTATGAAAGGGGAACCATGTTTGACAAATGTATTAGAGTTCTTTGAGGATGCAACGAGCAGGGTGGTTAAAGGGGAACCAGTAGTTGTAACATTTTTGGATTTCCAAATGACATTCGATAAAGTGCCACATAAAGATTACTGCTCAATTACTGCACTCATGGGGGAGAATTCTCTCCCTGTCGGGCGGGCTGGGCAGCCCACAGCTGGTCACCGCCCGCAATCGGCTGCGCACCGCCATTTCATGTGGGCGGGCCAATTAAGGCACGCCCAGCGTGACGCACACCCGGAAGCGCTCAGTGCTCCCTGTGCGGGCGGGGGGAGGAGGGAGAGCCGGGGCTGTGCTCTTTCACACATGTGCGCGAAAGAGCGCAGAAATCTCCCTGAGGCACGGAGCTGCCACAGGGAGATTAAGTTCATATTTAAACTTTGTAATAAAGAGAGAAAAAAATTATTTACACATGTCCCCTCATGTGACAGTGTCCGTGGATGAGGTTTCTTGAGAAATGCAAAGGCCACCTGGGCTCTTCGCCTGCCCGCCAACCTTTAGTTTGGACAGGCAGCCCTGTTAATGATTTCAATTGGTTTTTAAATAGCCTTAAAAGGCCTTTGACAGTTCGATGGGCGCACAGCTGACTCCAGTGCATGCCCGCTGAACTGAAAATCGGAATGACGCGCAGTGACATCGGGAAGCATGCCCGATGTCGCCGCTCGTCATTTTACGTGTCGGCGAGCGGGGCCCGACCCCACACACCGACCAGAAGATTCAGGCAATGGTTTGGGGGTAAAATGTTAGCATAGATAGAGGATTGGCTGGCTAACAAAAAATGAAGAGTCAGGTTAAATGGACTAGTTTCAGGTTGGCAAACCTCATTACGACCTTGGTCCAAACATTCTTAAAGCCTTTGACACCTATTTTAGCCCCAAGCAAAGTTTAGTAATTGAATGAGCACATTCTAATCAGAACAAAACAAAAACAGAATTACCTGGAAAAACTCAGCAAGTCTGGCAGCATCGGCGGAAAAGAAATCAGTTAACGTTTCGAGCCCTCATGGCCCTTCAGCAGAACTGCAGCATAGTTTCAGCAAGGGAGAAATATAAATTGGTTTAAGGTGGGTGGGGGGGTGGGGGCGGGGGGAAGAGACACATTGAGGCTGTGGTGTGAGCAGATAATCAAAGGATGCCACAGACAAAAGGGTCAAAGAGGTGTTGAAGGTGGTGGTCTTTGTCTGAGAAAAGTGCTAATTAAGAATGGAAAACAGGATATTCAAAGTACAGCTCTAGTGGGGGTGGGGTGGAAAGACTAAAGGTTTTAGTTTTAGATTTAAAAATAATGGAAATAGGTGGGGAAAGAAGAATCTATATAAATTATTGAAAAAAAAGCGGGTGGGGGGGGAAAAAGAAACGGGGTGGGGATGGGGGGAGGGGGAGTTTAAGATCTAAAGTTGTTGAATTCAATATTCAGCCCAGAGGGCTGTAAAGTGCCTAGTCGGAAAATGAGGTGCTGTTCCTCCAGTTTGCGTTGGGCTTCACTGG
This sequence comes from Cetorhinus maximus, assembly GCF_964194155.1. Classification (NCBI taxonomy): domain Eukaryota; kingdom Metazoa; phylum Chordata; class Chondrichthyes; order Lamniformes; family Cetorhinidae; genus Cetorhinus; species Cetorhinus maximus. The sequence continues at coordinate 123,959,513 of NC_135888.1, forward strand.
AACAATGCAGCAAGCCAAGGACAGACATGTTGGCAAGAGAACAGGGTGGAGTGTTAAAATGGCAAGCGACAGGGAGGTTTGGGTCTTTCTTGCGGACAGACCGCAGGTGTTCCGCAAAACGGTCGCCCAGTTTGCGTTTGGTCTCTCCAATGTAGAGGAGGCCGCATTGGGAGCAACGAATGCAGTAGACTAAGTTAGGGGAAATGCAAGTGAAATGCTGCTTCACTCCTGTCGCTTGCCATTTTAACACTCAACCCTGTTCTCTTGCCAACATGTCTGTCCTTGGCTTGCTGCATTGTTCCAGTGAAGCCCAACACAAACTGGAGGAACAGCACCTCATCTTCCGACTAGGCACTTTACAGCCCTCTGGGCTGAATATTGAATTCAACAACTTTAGATCTTAAACTCCCCCTCCCCCCATCCCCACCCCGTTTCTTTTTCCCCCCCCCACCCGCTTTTTTTTCAATAATTTATATAGATTCTTCTTTCCCCACCTATTTCCATTATTTTTAAATCTAAAACTAAAACCTTTAGTCTTTCCACCCCACCCCCACTAGAGCTGTACTTTGAATATCCTGTTTTCCATTCTTAATTAGCACTTTTCTCAGACAAAGACCACCACCTTCAACACCTCTTTGACCCTTTTGTCTGTGACATCCTTTGATTATCTGCTCACACCACAGCCTCAATGTGTCTCTTCCCCCCCCCCCCCCACCCCCCCACCCACCTTAAACCAATTTATATTTCTCCCTTGCTGAAACTATGCTGCAGTTCTGCCGAAGGGCCATGAGGGCTCGAAACGTTAACTGATTTCTTCTCCGCCGATGCTGCCAGATTTGCTGAGTTTTTCCAGGTAATTCTGTTTTTGTTTTGTTTTGGATTTCCAGCATCCGCAGTAGCTTTTAGCTTTTTGTTTTTAACATTCTAACCAGCACTTGCAACAATCTGGGGAATCGATGGAATTATTCCTAACCGATCAATACGCTTAGCAAGTTCTTGCAGATACAGCGCATGAAAGGACGAGTTAATCCATGTTCGCAGTTGTGGGTGTCCAGGGGGAAAAATTCTCTAATTTTCTGTAAATCAAAGCAGGAGTGTAGTGTCAAATTTTGAGGTGCAGGATCCCTAAGAAAATGTGTTGGCCATATCATTTCTAAATCTACTATTATGTTGCTTATCTATGTATTAATTATTTGAGTCTCCAAACGTCAGTAAAATTATAATAAAAAACAGAAAATGCTGGAAAAACTCAGCAGGCCTGACAGCGTCTGTGGAGAGAGAAATAGTTAACTTTTCGAGTCCGTGGACAGAAAATTCTGTCCCACGAGTGGGCGTGTGCCTGACCTGGACGGGAGTGAAATAGTGCGCGATGACGTCGGGCGAGCGTCCCGACGTCATCGCGCACTCTCGCGATCTCTCGGTCAGCTGGCGTGCACGAGAGGTGGCAGCGCGCCCACGGACAATTAAGAAGTGTATTAAGGCCCTTAAGCAATTAATTAATTTATATTTTTTGCTGCCCACTCAACCGTTCAGTTGGTGGGCGGGCGAATAGGCCAGGCGGCCTTTGCGTTTTTTACAAAACCCCATCCACGGGAGGGATGCGGTTTCCAACGGTTACTAAAAAAGAGTAAACATTTTTAACATCATTTTTTACATGTTTCTCTTCATGTGACTGAGTCACATGTGGGGACATGCTTATGTCATTTGTAAAGCGTTTATTTTTGTATTTAAAATTCAATTCTTCAGTTCCCCGAGGCAGCTGTGTGCCTTCAGGGAGCTTTCAGCGCGCGCTCCCCCGCAAATGCACAGACTCCAGCGCTCGCGCTCCTCCCTCCCCCATCCCGACAGCACTCCAGCTCTTAGCATGAGTTTCACTTTGGCTGGCCGTTAATTGGCCAGCCAGCCTGAAATCAGGGTCAGAGCCCGATCGTGGGCTGCGGTCTGTCTCGCAGCCCGCCCCCCCACAGGCCCGCCCACCACGCTCATCCGACAAGGGGAAAATCCTGCCCCATATGACTCCTCTTCAGAGCTAGCTCTGTAGCTCTGAAGAAGAGTCATACGGACTTGAAACATTAACTCTGCTTTTCTCTCTACAGATGCTTTCAGACCTGCTGAGTTTTTCCAGCATTTTCTGCTTTCACTTTAGATTTCCAGCAGCCACAGTGTTTTGCTTTTATGTCAGTAAAGCTATGCTTTTTAAGTGAAAAACATTAGCGCCAGTAGGCATTTTATTTTGAACCATGTGGTATTTTGAAACACTAGACTTTAGCATAGCTATGCAACAGTTTAATTATTTAATTCAAGCCTATTAAAACATGAATTACAGAAAACTTTACTTATTTCAGACTGGGGGATGGTATTTAGAGGGACCACTGCTTTTCTTGATTTATATTAATAACCTAGACCTGGGTGTACCGGGGACAATTTCAAAATTTGAAGATGATGCAAGACTTGAAAGTATTGTGAACTGAAGGGAGGATTGTGATAGACTTCAAGAGGATATAAACAGGCTGGTGGAATGGGCAGACACATGGCAGATGAAATTTAATGTAGAGAAGTGTGAAGTGTTACATTCTCATCAGAAGAACGGGGAGAGGTGACACAAAATAAAGGGTACAATTCTAAAGGAAATGCAGGAGCAGAGGGATCTAGGTGTATATGTCCATAAATCATTAAAGGTGGCTGGGGAGGTTGAGAAAGCAGTTAATAAATTGTACTGAATCCTGGGTTTTATAAATAGGAGCACAGAGTACAAAAGCAATTAACTTATGAACTTTCATAAAACAATGGTTCAGTCTCAGCAGGAAGGATGAGAATATTTTCGAAAGGGTGCAGAAAAGATTTACAACAATGGTTCCAAGAATGAGAGACTTTTCTTTATTCATTCACGGGATGTGGGTGTCACTGGCTAGGCCAGCATTTGCTGCCCATCCCTAATTGTCCTTGAAAAGGTGGTGGTGAGCTGCCTTCTTGAACTGCTGCAGTCCATGTGGTGTAGGTACACCCACAGTCTTGTTAGGGAGGGAGTTCCAGGGTTTTGACCCAGCAACAGTGAAGGAACGGCGATATATTTCCAAGTCAGGATGGTGAGTGGCTTGAGGGGAACTTCCAGGTGGTGGTGCTCCTATGTGTCTGCTGCCCTTGTCTTTCTGGATGGTAGTGGTCGTAGGTTTTGAAGGTGCTGTCTAAGGAACCTTGGTGAGTTCCTGCAGCGCATATTGTAGATGATGCACAATGCTACCACTCTGCGTCGGTGGTGGAAAGAGTAAATCTTTGTGGATGAGGTGCCAATAAAATGGGCTGATTTGTCCTGGATGGTGTCAAATTTCTTGAGTGTTGTTGGAGCTGCACTCATCCAGGCAAGTGGAGAGTATTGGATTTAGATGGGCCGGACACTCCTGGAGTTACCTGGGTGGATGGCCCCTGGATGTGGACCTGCTGATCCTCTTCCCCATGGGTGCCCGAGGGCCCCTGGCTGACTACTTGAGGAGAAGGGGAAGCTGGAGCGCGTTCATGCTGCCCCACACCCCTCTTGCATTGATGCTGCTGGAGGACAACTGTGGCGTCAGTGAAGGAGTTCAGCCCGCACAGCAGTACAGGACTGATGTCCTGGGCCAAGGTCTCCATGGCAGCTGCCATCCTACCAGTGTTGCCTCGGTGCGTTGGCATGCCGGTGCTACCACCTCAGACTGAAGGCGGACGGCCTCCTCAATCATGCCTTGCAATCTGAGGAGTGCAGGGGACATCCCTTCCTGATGTTCCTGAGCTTGCCTTTGCAACTCCAGCAACTGAGGTATGACCATGTCCAGAGCCTCCTCATCTGACTCGGACTCAGCAGATTTCTGGCCTCCAGCAGTTCTCTGATTGCGGGACACCTGGGAAGTCCCTGCCGCCGCCTGCTGTGGATCAGACTGTGCGATGTGCTCACCAGATTGTGAACCTGAGGCTGCTCTAGAACTAGGTCCCACTGAGGTGTGTGCCTCTGCGCTGGTGGAGGGTGTGGGTGAATGCTGTGACAAGTCTTCAATTAGAGTGCCATTAGATTCTTCTTCCGAGGTGTCTTTGGGGCTTGAGTTGAGGACCAGTGTTGTGGACCCCTTCAGCTGCTTCCCAGATGTGCCTGTAATAGCAAGGAGAGATGATTAGTGCATGGCAGGAGACTGTGGAACATGGGAACTGACTCACAGCCTGGTTGTCTGATGGATGTTGCACTGCTGGACCCTCAATTGATTCAACACCGCCAACCTCACCATCAGCACAGGAACAGTCCAGATCATCGTGGGCCAGCTGGATGACTCTATTTTCAAAACCTGTGAGGACATTGGTGTCAGGCATTCCTCCACCAGTCTGCAACCTCTCCCTTTTGTTGTGTGCCAGCTTGTCCTGCATGAATACACTTGGAAAGAATGTAAGCAGGACACCTGCAAGGCCAGATGATAAGCATGCCTGGTGTGTGTTGGTGGTGACTGGTTCCATGGATGGAATGAGGACACAATCAGCAGGGCAGATGAAGGTGTTGTGAGGGAGTGAATGGTGATGTCCCTTGAACTGGCAGTGATAAGATCCCTGTGGATGTGTGATGGTTTTGTGACTGTGTGAATTGAGAGTTCCTGACAGAAAGGATGAGGTAATTTATCCTTTTTTGGCACCGGTGGCTGTCCTCTTTTGCAGGGTTTTGGTGCTGACCACCACTGCCACGCCTCCTATGCTGGATTGGTGACCTTGCTTGCTGGTCTTCGCCCAGAGCGGGGGTAGAGGACTTCAAGGTGGGCCTCCACTGCATCCAGTAGGCGCCCGAGGGAGGCATTGCTAAATTTGGGAGCAACATACTTCCTTTCTTTGGCAGTCATGACTTTGCAGCAGCTTCCGATACCTTAGAGAAAGCTAGCTCTGTGCAGGGGTGCCCTTTAAATATGGCACCCAGATTACCGAAGGCCTGAGGTGACGGGGGAAACGAGCAAATCAGAGGCTGCCCCGCCAGCGGTTTAGTATGTTTCCCGCAAATGCGTTATAATGAGGTGGGATGCGCCGGTAATGGGATGATATGGCGCGAAAACCCACCGTTGCGGCTGGTGGGTAAAACGTCCTTTTTCCCGCTGGCTACCGCACTTTGTTCAGATCTGAGACAACTCTGCCCAATGTGCTGAATGGCCTCCTACTGCGCTGTAACCATTCTATGATTCTAGTATAGAGACATTCAAAGAAATTGATAAAACATGAGGAAGAAAGAAGGGTTTTTCCGGCCCCACCTGCCAATGGGGTCGTGTGCTCCCGCCGAAAAGTCAACGGACGTTTAGCCGGGCCTCTGAATCTCCCGCAGCGAGTCCCGCCACGACAGGGCCAGAAAATCCCAGCCCCTGACAGGGTGATCGAGAAGAATGAAAGGTGGCTTGTGTGGAACATGACACCATCATAGATGAAGTGGGCCAAATGGCCTGTTTCCGCAGGGAAAACAAACGTTATAATGTGTTTCTCACCCTCAGGCCGTCACAACCAAGGAATTAATGTTCAGCAGGCAAATGTATCAGGGTGTTTGCGGATATTGATGCTGCTTTAGATCCTGGGAACCTTGAGCTTCAAAGACCCTGAAATGCCTGTTTATGAGAAAGCTGTGTGCAGGGAGTTGTAAGGTCTGTATTTTTTTACGGTCAGGGAGCTGTACGGGAGGGTTGCTGCTGTTGCTGCTGTAGCTGGTGCTGCACATTGACTCTGGGACATTCAGCACCAGCAGTGTGAGGCCCGGGACCCTGGCCCCAGCCTTCCCTCCGCCATGTCTTAACCTCCCCCAGGCTCTGTATTCACAGCCACACTGCGAGCTCCGGACATTCCAGTCAACTCTTACCGTCCAGCCTGAACTCAAACTCCTGCAACTCATGGCCAAACTTGCCCTTGTGCCCCACATAATAACGCAGGTACAAATCTCTCGACATGGTTCCCCGTGCCGGCTGTCTCTGCGTCACAAGTCACGCAGCCCCACGTGGTAGCCCAGGGAATTTCCCTCCAGTGCTGATTGTTGCCATCAATGAGCTAAATCGCCCCACATGTGTTACTCCTGGAAACAAGTAACTTCAATATTGGAGGCAGTGAAGATTAAAATCACCAATCTTACAGATTGAAAATCCAGTCAGGCAATTAATGGAGTGGATTCCACTGGGGTCAGTGGAAAGAAAAATCCAGTGGAGCATATAAGATCATAAGAAATAGGAGCAGGAGTAGGCCATTCGACCCATCGAGCCTGCTCCACCATTCAGTAAGATCATGGTTGATCTGATTGTCGCCTCAACTCAATTTCTTGCCTGCCCACCCACCCTTCATAATCTTTAACTCCCTTGCCGATCAAATGTCTGTCTAACCCAGCCTTGAATATACTCAATGACCCAGCCTCTACTGCTCTCTGTGAAAGAGAATTCCAAACGCTAATGACCTTCAGAAAAGAAATTCCTCCCCATCTCCATCTTAAATAGGAAACCCCTATCTTTAAACTGTGCCCCCTAGTTCTACATTGCCCCATGGAAGGAAACATCCTCCTAGCGTCTACTCTTGGAAATAGGCAAGCGGGACATTCACCTAAACCCAACACTTAGAAGCCAAGAAGGCAGCTCACCACCATCTTCTCAAGGGCAATTAGGGCAATAAATGCTAGAATAAAAAGAGAAAGTGCTGGAAAAACTCAGTAGGTCTGGCAGCATCTGTGGAGCAAGAAACAGAATTAATGTTTCGAATTCAATATGACTCTTCTTCGGAATAAATGGTGGCACTGCCAGTGATACCCATATCCCATGAAAGAATAAAGGATTCTAACAAAGCACTGTGAGGCCACATTGAGAGGATTAGGGTTTAGCTGCCACATTATAGAAAGGTTATGAAATATTATGTATGATTATAAATAATTATATATATAAAACTATATAAAGGTTTCTAAAGATATTAAACTCTAAGAAAGCACTGGAAGGCCACGTTGAGAGGATTGGATAGTTTTGGCTGTCACACTGTATACAGTTTATTCAATATTTTATACAATTATATCTAATTATTATGTACATAAAACTATAGAAAAGTTATTAAACTCTAAGAGAGCACTGTGGGCCATATCGAGAGACTAGGTCACAGTTTTGGCTGCCATACAATATAAAGGTTATTAAACATTATTTATAATTATATAAGGATAATCTCTATCACTACTGAAAGGTGATTAAAGGCTGTGTATATTCAGCTGGCACAGAATCACGGAATCACAGAATTGTTACAGTGTAGAAGGATGCCGTTTGGCCCATCATGTCTGCACCGGCTCTCTAAGCATTTTAACTTAATGCCAATCTCCTGCCTTTTCTCTGTACGTTGTTTCTATTTAGAAAATCATCCAATGTCCTCTTGAATGCCTCAATTGAACCTACCTCCACCACACTTCCAGGCAGTGCATTCCAAACCCTAACTACTCACTGTGTGACAAAGTTTATTTCTCACCTCTCATTTGCTTCTTTTGCAAAACACTTTAAAACTGTGCCCCCTGGTTCTCAATCCATTTACAAACGGTAACAGTTTCTCCCTATCTACTCTGTCCAGACCCCGCATGATTTTGAAACTTCTAACAAGTCCCCTCTCAACTTTCTCCTCTCCAAGAAAAACAGTCCAAACTTCTCCAATCTTTCCTCATAACTGAAGTGTCTCATCCCTGGAACCATTCTCATAAGCCTCTTCTGCACTCTCTCCAATGCGTTCACATCCTTCCTATAGTGTGGCGCCCAGAATTATACACAATACCTCAGCTTAGGTCTAACCAGTGTCCTATATAAGTTCATCATAACCTCCCTGCTCTTGTATTTTAAGCCCCTATTAATAAAGCTTAGAATACTGTATGCTTTAGAAACAGCTCTCTCTATCCGTCCTGCCACCTTTAATGACTTAAAGTGACCCCGGTCTCTCTGCTCCTGCACACCTTTAGAATAGTATCCTTTATTTTATACTGTCTCTCCATGTTCTTTGTACCAAAGTGTATCACCTCACACTTCTCCGCACTGAACTTCATTTTCCAACTATTTGCCCACTCCACCAACTTGCCTAGGTCCTTTTGAAGTTCCAGACTGTCCTCCTCACAGTTTACACCACTCCCAAGCTTCGTATCATCTGCTAACTTTGAAATTGTCCCCTGTACACCAAGATCTAGATCATTAATTTTTATCAGGAAAAGCAAGGGTCCCAATACCAACCCTTAGGAAACTCAACTACAAACCTTCCTCCAGCCCGAAAACATCCATTGGCCATTACTACCTGCTTCCTATTTTTCAGCCAATTTTGTATCCACGTTGCTACTGTCCCTTTTATCCCATGAGCAATAACATGTGTTCTCCACCACTGTGGCCAATGCTCCTGTCTCTACCTCCATGACTCGAGGCTTCCTATTCACTTGAAGGGTGACAGTGATTGGTTCAGTTTTTACTGCTTTAACCATTATCCATTAACCATTCTGGAACCAGAGTGCATAATCTCAGAGTAAGGGGCTGCCCACTTAAAACAGAGATGAGGAGGAATTTCTTCTCTCAGAGGGTGGAATTCTTTACTGCAGAAGGCTGCAGAGGAGCTAGGTCATTAAGTATATTCAAGGCTAAGACAGACAGGTTTTTAATCAGTAAGGGAATCAAGGGTTATGGGGAAAAGGCAGGAAAGTGGAATTGATGATTATCAGGTCAGCCATGATCTCATTGAATGGCAGAGCAGACTTCATGGGCCAAATGGCCTACTTCTGCTGCTATGTCTTATGACTCTCTGTTTCCTATCCCTCAGCCAATTTTGTATCCACATTGCCACTGCCCCTTTTATTCCATGATCTATAACTTTCCTCACAAGTCTGTTGTGTGGCACTTTATTGAACGCCTTTTGGAAGTCCATATGCACCACATCAACAGCCTTGCCCTCATCAACCATCTCTGTTACCTCTTCAAAAAACTCCAGCAAGTTAGTTAGATACGATTTTCCTTTAACAAATCCATGCTGACTCTTCTGAATCAATCCACATTTTTCCACGTGACTATTAATTCTATCCTGAATAATTGTTTCTAGAAGTTTCCCCACCACCGGATATAAACTGACTGATCTGTAATTGCAGGGCAGGACTTTACAACCTTTTTTGAACACCCTTAGGGCTGTTAGGTGACTGACTCCAGGCGGTAGCTCCTTGGTCAGGTTATTGGAGGCGGTGATGGAGTTCAGGAGGGAGAGGCCAGGCTGGAAGACATCTCCAGGCAGGGCCTGCTGCTGGTTCCTGGGCACATTGAGGCTGCTGAGGTGGAGGCAGCAGCTGAGGCCGGGGGTGGGGTTGCAGGGAGCTAGGTCAGATGGTTAGTGCTCATGTTCAGGTTGCTGAGCTGCTGCAAGGAGCCCAGGCTGTCAGGCAGGGAGCTGAGCTCATTCCTGGATGCATGAAGGATCTGCAGGGCCTGCAGGCAGCCTACCTCGGCGGGGAGGCCAGTCAGCCAGTTTGACCTGGGCACCAAGTTCCGGAGCTGCCTCAAGCCATACAGCACAAGCAGCAGCTGCCGCAGACCGGCCGCCAGTTCCAGGTGATTGAGCAGTGACAACCGATACAGCCTGGGGTCCCGGTCACCCTCCCGGACCCGGTCCTCCACCTCTGGACCCCGCAGCACCAGCTCCCACCATCACTCAGACGGAGACAGCTGGACCTCCAGCCACATTGCCTCAGCCACTGCCGCCATCGCTAGTGGACGTGGAGCAGCAGGCCACATGGCCAATCAGCAGAGGAGAGTTTACCATCCAGCGGTGAATATTAAAGCCTTCTAGGAGGTGCAGAAGTGATACCTGGTGCGCTCCAGAAGCACTACACACCTGGACCAAAGATGACCTTACATTGTGTCAAGCCGTCCAATATGATGGGCAGGCCAAGCTTAGAATGATTAATTGGGCTATGATTCATGGCGACACCGAGGCTTCACATGACTCTGTAGATTGAGTAGGCCCACAGGTAGCAGCCCCACCCATGTGAAAGCCTGCCAAACCAAACAAAAGTGCAAGAAACTCCACGTTGGCAGCCATTTTGAGATACCTGTGTTACAGCGTGAAAACCCAGCATAGGCAAGAAGACTGACCAGCAGGGGGCACAGTGTGCTCCCAGTGTGGCAAAACTGGACATTTTAAGCATTTCTGCAAATCCAGCAATTTTAATCGAAGTTGCAGACCAGGAAATATTTATGAAACATATTCCTTCCCAGAAACAGAAAGCCAGGAAAAAATTGAAAGTACAGAGCCTCAGTCACAGTCCAAGTTCAAGGCTTTGATACTACTAAAATTGATACTGGAGCAGCTATTAACATATTAGCAGATGTCCTTGACTGGCTTCAGCCAATGGCCCTTCATCCATCGGACATCAAGGTCCAGGCAGCATAGAACATTCAAAGGCAGGATTATTGCTCCTCTTAGCTACAAGGGGAGACAGATCGTTGATTCTCCCTATGTTCTTCACAATCAATGCATATCCCCCTACTGAGTGGCATGTTGGCATACTTCTAGGAATCTTAGAAAAAATAGATGATGCTCATCATTTTGAATGACTCACAATCTTTCATGCAACAATCTTCAGCCTTTTATTTAGAAGCAGTGAAAATTCAGTCTTCAGAAGCTGAGGAAGTTTATACATTCAGCAATAAGTTCCTGTCCAGAGACACCATCCACTAGACCCAGGGCAGACGTGGATGTTATGAATCTCTCAGTTCTTCACAAAGGCCAAAGGTGGAGGACACAGAAAGCACTGCAGCAAGTGGTGACCATGAAGACCTACTGAACCTGAATAGGCTCTTCCTAGATAGTGATGAGGAAGAATCCCTTCCAATACTGAGTGATCACTTGGAGATTGAGGTCCTAATGAATGATTCATCTTTCCCATTGATGGATTCTCTTTCGCCTTTTTAGAGAAATCAGCTGTGCTTTTAATGGCTGAGCAGCATTCAGGTCTTAGTTCCACTGAATCTACCAATGTATTGCCCATATTATCTCCTGTTGTCCATGAAGAGTCTTCCACAGAGAATGTCTTGCCGCCGTGTCCAGGTCAGAGTGCATAGCGAATCACACTGCTCAGGAGTTGGGACATTCCCAGGGCGAAAGTCAATTCGTACCCATACTTCAGGCCCAGCTGAAAGTCTTTCTATTCAGAGCTGGAGGTCAGCATAGAGGCTATGGCAGAATCTTTAGCACTTCTGAAGCTGCAGAATCCTGTACAACAATCTTGGTCTACAGCAAAATCCTCTCATTACAGAAGATAAGGCTGTCTTGACTCCATATTCTCAGCAATTCTTCCCATTGCCCATAGTGGAGCAACCTCGTACAGAGAGAAGGGTGGCTCTCTTACCACTGCCTACAGAAAGTATACGGTCCTCCTGAAAAATCATTTGGATATCATCTCTTCTTTTCCTGACAGTCTTACAGAAGGTTGGTCATATATTCCTTTGTTATCTAAGTTCATTGATACCTCAGATCGTCAATGCCTTTTCCGTCTTTGATACAACAGTTGATGAAACGGCTGTGACAGTCTTCCCTGGAGCTGAAGATCATTCCTCTTCTGAAGTTTCTTCCCAGAATCTTTCAAGCGAGCAACATGAACTCAGCGTTCTGAGTTCTTCTCTTCTAGTCCTAGAGGGTCCAAAGGTCAATTCTCTTCAGTCTTCTCTTTTGGGTCCACTCTGTAACCTGTTTAGATGTAGTACTAATAAACAAGTGTTAAGCAACTACTGGAGCATTTCTACAGTCTGTCTAAGTACCAAGGCCCACACCTAAGGACCTATCTCAGAATCACAGGGATCATTTATGCCACAAAAGTGTCAGGCAATAACCATCTTCAAAAAGAGAGAATCTAACCATCTCCCCATGACATTCAATGGCATTATCATTGCTGAATCCAATCTCCTACTATCAACAGACTGACCAGAAACTTAACTGGACCAGCTATATAAATACTGTGACTACAAGAGCACACCAAAGGCTGGGAAATCTGTGGCAGGTAATTCACCTCCTGACTCCCCAGGCCTGCCTACCTTCTACAAGGCAGGAGTGTGATGGAATACTCTCCACTTGCCTGGATGAGTGCAGCTCCAACAACGCTCAAGAAGCTCTATATTATCCAAGACAAAGCAGCCCGCTTGATCGGCACCCATCCACCACCTTAAACATTAATTTCCTCTATCAACAGTGCACAGTGGCAGTAGTGGCACTGCCACAACTTGCCGAGGCTCATTCGACAGCACCTTCCAAACCTGTGGCCTCTACCATCTAGAATGACAAGGATAGCGGATGCATGGTGTCCCTCCAAGCCACACACCATCCTAAATTGGAACTATATCGGCATTCTTACACTGTTGCTGGGTCAAAATCCTGGAACTCCCTTTCTAAAAGCACCCTGGGTGTACTTACACCACTTGGACTGCAGTGGTTCAGGAAGGCAGCTCACCACTACCTTCTCAAGGGTAATTAGGGATGAGCAATAAATGTTGGTGTAACAAACTCTGATACTTACCTTAAGTTAAGTTTGTGAGTCGCAGTTCAGAAACTACAGTTCCCAGCAGGCCATGGGCCTTATGCACATGCGCCAGCTGGGAAATGGCTGCACATGTACATTTAGTGTTTTTTTCATTCTTCAGCCCGGGAACCAGCCCTGTGAGCCTGCGCAGAAGAAAGGAAGACAAAAAAGTGAAACAGCACAAAAAGTAGGTCAGGTAACCTGGAACTGGAGTGCCATTACAGAGGTGTCCCAAAGAGCAGGACATGGGGAGGGGATCAGGGAGAAGATCCCAAACCAAGAAGAAGGTCCAAAACCAGGGAGTGGGGCAGAAGAGGCCCCAGGAAAAGTCCCAGGCAGAGACAACAGCAGGAATTAGAAAGAGGTCCCAGAAGACAGACCCAGGTAAGGAACAAGGACAGAGATCAGAGGCAGATCCTGTTAAGTAAAGTTAAGGGAAAGAAGCAGAGAAAAAGGCTCTGAGTTATAGAGAGAGCTGCAAGGAGCAGACCTGAAGCAAAGTGGTCTTGAGAGGAGCCCAGATAATCTGAGAGGGCAGACGAAGGTTGGTGACTCCATGCTGTGGGCCGTAGGAGTAAAGGTACCCTTTTGGAGCTGTGGTGTTCCACTTGGCATGGACAAGGATCTGAAGTTGTGCCTAGAAGCTGAAATGAGAAAGTGAGATTGAAACCCTGGAGGTGGATACTCGTTGAAGCCATCTGTGTGGGGGCAGCATTTGGAGAGAATTCCAAGGCAAGTTCTTCAAATGTGGAAATTGGAAATTCTCATGAGAAAGACAAAGTTTCAGTGAGACTGGTTGGCTCACGGTGTGACAAACGCCTGGGCGTGTTGTTGAGAAATCCATAGAATCTGCTTTGGTCACATCTGTCATTTACTTTGGGGTGTGGTGTGTCTGACCACAGTTTGCTTGTTAATTCACATGAACCTGGTACTTGCCTTGAATATTAGAGTATAAGATAGATATGGTAAATTGTTTTATTTTCTGAATTTGTTTGTGTCTGTAAAGGTATAGCTGGGGTGAAGGAATAATGAACATTTGAATCATATTCTTGTGTTTATATTGAGATTTTTTCAGCCTCTCTGTCTGGTATTATACAGATCATTTTTCCCTTGCTTAATAAATGTTTTATTCTTTGTGTTAAAAGTTCATCAACAGATTACCGTGAATTTGTTCAGTAACTTACCTCCATGGTTTCTAAACAAAAAATAAAAGTTAGGATCTATCAAGCCAGGTTTCACTCTGGAATCTGACTTGTCCAGCATTAACATCAGCTGGGATCGTAACACTGGCCTTGGCAGTGATGCCTACATCCCATGAAGGAATAAAATAAAATAACCAGCTGCAAAGTCCAGCTTTTCACCTAATCATGGCTTGGTGTTGTAAAGATTAATATGTTCATAACTAAGTCAGTTTGTGATCTGACTTTACAGTAAGAATTATCTCATTGGCAGCCCCGACAGTGCAATTACATCCCAGTAAGATAACCAGTTGGCAGCAACCCAAGGTTAAAACCATTTTTAAATAACTGTGATTAACTGCAACATTCCTTTGGGTTTGTGCCTTGATTTCTCTTTCTATTCTTGGTTTGTGAGACATCAATGAGGAAACAGACAGGCCTAAAATAGCAGATGGGAAAAAGAACAATGTATAAGTTAGTTACGGGTGCTGCATTGGATGGATACCTCAATCAATTAATATGAGCCTGGGAGAAAGCGAGTCTTGGGTTTAAATCTTAGCAGGGTTCATTCAGCATCTCCCCCTTATTGTGGTGAATAAAATGAGTAACATTTGGTATAATGTGGACGCAGAACAGCAGATCATCAAGTTCATATTGCTAATGTAGACTGGTCTTCACAAATGCTCTCCATAATGTGTAGAATATGCTCAGGATTCTCAAACATTTTTGACCTTAACCAGGCATTGTCTTCAGTCCCCACCACAAACTGCATTCCTGAGCCACTGATGCCATCACCCTACCTGGCAATTGCCTGAAGCTGAGTCAGATTGTTTGCAGCCTTGCTGTTGTATTTGACTCTGGGCTGATCCGCTCAATCACCAAGACCACCTACATTGCCCAATTCTGCACTGTCACAGATCATGTGCTGCTGAAACCTTCATCCATGCATTTGTTATCTCTGGACTTGACCATCCCAATGCTCTCATGGCCAGCCTCCCATCTTATTTATTCTTTAATGGGGTGTGAACGTCATTCTCTAGGCCAGCATTTATTGCCTATCCCTAATTTCCCTTGAGAAAGTGGTGATGAGCCATCTTCTTGAACCTCTACAGGCCATGTGGTGTAGGTACACCCACAGTGCCAATAGGAAGGGACAGCGACAGTGAAGGAACGGCAATATAGTTCCAAGTCAGGATGGTGTGTGACTTGGAGGAGAACTTCGGGCGGTGGTGTTCTGATGCACCTTCTGCCCTTGTCCTTCTAGATGATAGAGGTCGCAGGTTTGGAAAGTGCTGTCAAAGGAGCTTTGGTGACTTGCTGCAGTGCTTTTTGTAGATAGGAACATAGGAAATAGGAGCAGGTGTGGGCCATTCGGCCCCTCGAGCCTGCTCCATCATTCAATTAGATCATGGATGATCTCCTTCTTCAACACCATTTTTCCGCACTATCCCCATATCCCACAATGTCTTTACTATCTAGAAATATATTGATCTCTGTCTTGGTTGCGACTACAGCCGATGTTATTTGCTGAGCAATCCAAATCCCAGAGGGAAGCTTGCCTTACTGATCGTAACTTTTTTTTGTTTTGTGTTTTGAAAATGAGGGGATAACTATTGCTCCCAGAAGCATAGAATCCCAGTAACACTTTTAGGATTTAGGATTTTAAAATTAAAAGATTTATTGACAACAAGAAAAAAAAATTAAACACACAAGATTAAAATTACACAGTTGAAACATGTACAAAACATTCCCCAAAAAACACCCATTTGGTCAGAACACACAACTAAACAACTTGGCAACAGCTCCCTTATAGATTTTTAACTATAAAAATCCAGTAATATTACCCAAGGTAAAAACTGCTGCTACTTCAATAAAGTATACCGCACAACTTCTAACTCTCTTCCACTCTGCTGTGGAAATACGAAGGAAGTTCAGAAACAGACTGCTTTCTGAAAACAAAGACTTTTCTGGCTTGAAGCTGGGTGGCAGCTTCAAATTCACAACTTTTCTCAGCACAGAGCTGGTCTCAGGACATCTCCCCCACACAGCCACCTCAACGCAACTAAACCTCTCCCCTTAAATCTCTTTTTTGTTCTTTTCATCCTAGACTCCATTGTCTTAAGCACCTCTCTGAACTCAACTTTTCCAAAATATAAAAATATTTCATGTCTTCCTATTGCATCCACTTTCAGGCCAAATAAAAGTTAATAACCTTCCTTGTTTACTTATGAAACCTTTGTAAGTTGTGAAAGTCCCTTAAACTCCCTTTGGAACTTAACAGCCGAAAAGTCAAGTCCTTACCTATCACCTGATGCAAATCTTAAAACCCAACCTATTTACTTGTAATTACAACTTCACAATGGCGTAGTGGTATTGTTGCTGGATTAGTAATCCAAAGACCCAGGTTTGGATCTTGCCATGGCAGATGGTGGAATTAAAAGTCTGATGATGACTGTGAATGATTGGTGTAAAAACCCATCTAGTTCACTAATGTCCTTTAGGGAAGGAAACCTGTCAGCCTTACCTGGCCTGGTCATGACTCCAGGCCCACAGCATTGGTTGACTCTGAAATAGCCGAGCAAACAAGTGTATCAATCTGCTACAAAGTCCCAAAAAAAGGAACAAAGCCACCTGGCATCGACCTAGGCACCGGAACTGGGTCAAAGTCCTGGAACACACACACCCCTTCTTTACAGAATTCCACCATATTCCCAAAAATATTACAATAATAACATCCAACTTCGCACTTTTGAATACACTCAATGACTGGGCTTCCACAAAGATTTGTGGAATTCCAAAGATTTACCATCCTCTGAGTGGAAAGAAATCCTCCTTCTCTCAGTCCTAAATGGCCAACCTCTTATTCTGAGAGTGTGTCCCCTGGTTTTAGAGCCCCAGCCAGGTGAAACATCCTTCCTGCATCGAGCTTGTTGAGCCCTGTAAGAATTTTGTACATTTAAATGAGATTGCCTCTCATTCTTCTAAACCCCAGAAAATACAGGCCCAGTCTCCTCAATCGGACAATCCCGTGACCCCAGGAATCCATTTGGTGAACCTTTGTTGCATTCCCTCTATGGCAAGTATATCCTTCCTTAGGGAGGGAGGCCAAAGCCTGGATTTTCCGCTCCTGGTCATAGTGGGCGGGAGCGGAAAACATCAGGATATCGCAAAAATTCAGTTTCATGCCATCGTGAAACCAGTTTGCGATTATCTTCTCCACCCCCATCAATGGCGGGCCACGTTTCCCGCTCCTGCACATCGGGAAGCTGATTTCAATACATTAGAATCTCATTATAAGCCTTGCTTACTGGGATCATCCCCCCATGCTGGATCATGAACTCATGTTGTCGCGATTGCACACTGACTGTTTCACAATGGTACATAAGCATCGTGCACTTGGCGACCTGCACTTCACTCGGGACTTCGAGGTTTGTTTGCCTACCTTGCTTCAAGCAGCACCCGTGGTCATCAGCGCCAGGCTTCGCAGACAGCAGTACATCGCTTTTGCGGGGGCTCACTGGCAAGTCTCTGCCTACCATGCCAGCCAAAAGGCGGGGGTGGCTTTTCAAAGGCTGCAGGGCTAGGCCTTGCTGGCGGAAGGTGGGGTAAGTGGCCTCAGGTAAGGGAAGAGGCTGCAGGATGAGGGCTGTACTTAGAAGGGGGGGTACCCCAGGGTGTGTGTTTGGGGCACATGTTAATCTGTGGTGGTGAGGGCTGAGGAGGCAGTCTCCAGAGTAGATGGGGCCAGGTGGAGATGTCAGGGTGTGTGTAAGAGTGTGAGTGGTGATGTCCCTTGAGCTGGCAGTGAATGAAATGTCAGTGAATGTTTGATGAGCTTGTGAATTTACAGTGATGAGATGGTTGACTTACCACAAATATGATCATTCATCCTCTTTCTGTACTGGATGGCCAACCCATTCTGTGCAGCATTGGCACTGGTCACCAATGCCATCACCTCCCAAGTCAGAGTGGTGAGGTTCCTGGACCTCCTGTGGCCAGAACGGGGGTGGAGGATATCACAGCAGGCCTCCAAAGGGCATTCCAGTGATGGGTCACTGAACTCTTCTTGGTTTTCAGGGCCATGTCTTCACTGGAGCAGTCCTGGGCTGCAAGCATTGAGGACTGAGTGTGTGGCTGCAGTTTAGACATAGCACCCAGAGTGAGGAAACGGTGAGGTAGTGGCATGGCTGGTGATTCAGAGGCTGCCCGCCAGCGATACGGAGTGTTTTCTGTGGCTGCATAATTAATGAGGCAGGAAGCGAACGACATGGTGCAAAACTAGCCCTTGAGGTTGGCGGGAAAAACATTTTTTTTCCCGCCCGCCACTGCACTTATTGCAATTCAGGGAAAATTCCGGCCCAAAACTGTATACAATACTCCAGGTGCGGTCTCACTGAGGCTGTATGCAATCGCAGAACGACACCTTTACTCCTGTACTCAAATTCTTGTGCAATAAAGGCCAACACACCATTTGCCTCCCTAGTTTCTTACTGTACCTACGTGCTAGCTTTCAGTGACTTATGAACAAGGGCATCCAGGTCCCTTTGGACATCAACATTTCCCAATCTCTCATCATTTAAAAAATACTCTGCATTTCTGTTTTATCCACCAAAGTGGATAACTTCACATTTTTCCACATTATATTCCATCTGCCGTGTTTTTGCCCACTCATTTAGCCTGTCTAAATCCCCTTGAAGCCTCTTTACATCTTCCTCACAACTCATTCCTACCTAGTTTTGTGTCATCAGCAAACTTAAAAATATTACATTGGTTCCCCCCATCTAAATAATTGATATAGATTGTGAACAGTGAGGCCCCAAACACTAATCCTTATGGTAACCCACTAGTCACAGCCTGCCAACCTGAGAAATGACCTGTTTATTCCTAATCTCTGTTTTCTGATTGTTAAACAATTCTCAATCCATGCCAGTATATTACCGCCCAATACCAGGCTCTCTAATTTAGTTTACTTACCTCTGTGGGACCTTATGCAAAGCATTCTGAAAACCAAAAACACCTCCATGGTTCTACTTATCTATTCTGCAAGTTTTATCCTCAAAAACCTTAAACAGGTTTGTCAAACATGATTTCCCTTTCATAAATCCTTGTTGACTCTGCCGAATCCTACCATTATTTTCTAAGTGTTCAGTTATTACATTCTTTATAATGAATTCTAGCATTTTCCCTGTGAACAGGCAAACAGGTGTGTAGTTTCCCATTTTCTCTCTCCCTCCTTTCTTAAACAGTGGGCTTACGTTTGTACATGGTACACAATGCTGTCACTGTGCAGCAGTGGTTGAGGGAGGGAATGTTTAAGGCGGTGGAATAGGTGCCAGTCAAGCAGGCTGATTTATTTTGGATGGTGTCAAAACTGTTGGAGCTGCACTCAACCAGGCAAGTGGAGAGTATTCCATCACACGCCTGACTTGACCCTTGTAGATGGTTTTGGGTAGTCAGGAGTGAGTTACTTGCCACAGAATTCCTAGCCTCTGACCTTGTAGTCACTGTACAGTATTTCTATCCAGCTCAGTTTCTTGTCAGTGGTAGCAACCAGGGTGTTGATAGTGGGGGATTCAGCAATGGTAATGCCATTGAATGTCAAGGAGAGATGGTTAGATTCTCTATTGCTGGAGATGGCCATTGCCTGGCACTTGTGTGGCGCGAATGTTATTTGCACTTAGTCCAAACCTGAATGATGTCTTGCTCCATTTGGACATGGACTACTTCAGTATCTGAGGAGTCGCAAAAGGTGCTGAACATTGTGCAATCATCAGCAAACACCCCCACTTCTAACCTTTTGATAGAGGGAAGGTCATTGATGAATCAGCTGAAGATGGTTGGGCCTAGGGCACTACCCTGAGGAACTCCTGCAGCGGTCTCCCGGGATTGAGATGATTGACCTCCAACACCGACATCTTCTTTTGTGCTAGGTATGACTCCAACCAGTGGATTTTTCCTCCTGATTCCCATTGACTCCAGTTTTGCTAGGACTCCTTGGTGTCATACTCTGTCAAATGCTGTCTTGATGTCAAGGGCAGTCACTCTCACCTCACATCTTCAGTTCAGCTCCTTTGTCTATGTTTGGATAAAGGCTTTAATGAGGTGAGGAGCTGATTGGCCCTCACAGAACGCAAACTGGACATCTTTGAGTAGGTTATTACTGAGTAAGTGCTGCTTGATAGCACTGTCAACTTCCATCACTTTACTGATGATTGAGAGTAGACTGATAGGCAGTAATTGGCTGTGTTGGATGTATCTTGCCTCTACCTGACTTCTTTGACCATGTGGAATGCCCCGACAAAGCAGCACACTGGAAAAACTGGTGTCGCAGATTCAAGAGAAAAAGGGCCCTCAGTGCTTCTTCAGGTGGTGTTCAATATGGAGGAGTACTGATTCATCTGCTGAGCAGGGTGGAGGTGGGCACGGTAGGTGGTAATAAGCAGAGATTTCCTTGCTCATGTTTGATCTGATGCCATGTGGCTTCATGGGGTCCAGAGTCTCCCAGGGTAACTTCCTCCCAACTATATGCCACTGTGCCACCACCTCTGCTGGGTCTGTCCTGCCGTTGGGACAGGAAATACCCAGGGATGGTGATGGTGGTGTCTGGGATGTGGTCAAACTCACCAAATCATACCTGACAAAAGACAATGTCAGACTGTTGCTTGGCTAGTCTGTGGGACAGCTTTCCTAATTTTGGCCCAAGACCCCAGATGTTAGTAAGGATTTTGCAGGACAGGGTTGGGTGTGCCATTGTCATTTCTGACGCCTCGGTCAATGCCGGGTGGTCCGATTGGTTTCATTCCTATTGACTCATCTGGAGCAGTTTGATACAACTGAGTGGCTTGCTAGGCCATTTCAGAGTCAACCACATTGCTGTGGGTCTGGAGTCACATGTAGGCCAGACTAGGTAAGGACAGCAGATTTCTTTCCCCAAATTCCCTTAAGTGCATTAATGAACCAGATAGGCATTTACAACAATTGACAATGGTTTCATGGGCACCATTACTGAGGCTAGCTTTTAATTCCAGATTTATTAATTGAATTTAAATTCTGCCAGCTTCCATGGTGGGAGTTGAACACATTTCCAAGAGCATTAGCCTGGGCTTCTGGATTACTAGTCCAGTGACTTTACCACTACACCTTGCTTCCACTTTCCATAAATGTGAACTCATCCAAAGCTCTATTGCCCACATTTGAACTCACAACAATTCCTAAAGACCCATCACCCTTGTGCATGTCAACCTACATTGGCTCTTTGTTTGGCAAGTTCTAAAATTCTCATCCTTGTTTTCAAATCTCTCTATGGCTTCGCTCCTCCCTATCACTGTAACCTACTTCAGTCCAATAAACGCCAAAGATCTCTGCACTCCTCTAATTCTAGCCTTTTGTGCATCCCTGATTTATATCGCTCCGTCATTAGCTGCCCTGCCTTCGGTTGCTTGGACCCTAAGCTCGGGATTCCCACAGTAATCCTCACTGACTGTCTAAACCACTTTAAGCTGCTCCATAAAACCTACCTCATTGACTAAAGTTTTTGGTCAATTGTCCTATTATCTCCTTAAGTGGCTCAGTGCGAAATTTTGTTTGATAGCACTCCTGTAAAGTGCTTCACGATGTTTTACTATGTTAAAAGGCACTATATAAAGCCAGATAAGGCAGATTTCCTTCCCCAAATTCCCTAAAGTGCATTAGTGAACCAGATAGGCATTTACAACAAACGACAATGGTTTCATGGACACCATTACTGAGGCGAGCTTTTAATTCCAGATTTATTAATTGAATTTAAATTCTGCCAGCTTGCATGGTGGGAGTTGAACCCATTTCCAAGAGCATTAGCCTGTTTTGCCCTAATAAGATGGAGGTGGCCAGGGACTTATCAATTGATAGAGAAAAGCAAATGTTGCTGCACTGGAATTTTCTCTGCTTTGTATCACAACAGCAAAGGCCTTCGTGTGGGATGTATGTCATGTCAGCGGGTGGAAACAACACATCATACAGGAGATTGAAAGAAAGAAAAAGGGACTGAAGTAATAATTCCATACCAAAAAAGGACAGAAGGTGACTGCTGACTTTGACTCAGGTACAGCAGTAGACATCAGCAAACTATCACTTCAACTGTTAAGGAGAACCAAGGACTGGGAAAGTGGTCTCCAGAATTACTCATTTAGTTAAAAACATCTTTGATTTTACTATATAGGGTAATTTTCAAATGAATTGTACTTTTATTTTATCAGTCTCAACTCAGTAACACGGTCATTTTTATAAAAACTTTCTTCCATTTTACTTTTTCTTTGCGCTCTTATTAATCGTTCTATGATAATCCATGCAAGAAACCTTTGGGTGAGATATCAAAATTGTTTTGCTTTCATATGCATTGTACTTCACCCCTGTTTCTATATTGCTCTAAAGCATTTAAAAAGAATAATCAGTCCCTATCGACAGCGGCAGCAAGTTAGTTTGGAATAAATGGCGAAAGTAAAAAGACAGGAAGATTGGACATCCCATTTATTAGATATTGCCTCATTGTATTTTCTTTCAACTGCTCAATTTAAAAAACAGGATTTTTATCCCTTTTTTGAACAAGGGTGTAATGTTTACAATTCTCCAATCCTCTGGGACCACCCATGAATCTAAGGATGACTGAAAAATTATGGCAAGTGCCTCTGCAATTTCCACTCTCACTTCCCTCAGTACCCTTGGATGTACTGGTTTCTTCTCAAATGCAACACAAAGGAAAGCATTAAAAAAAACGTTAAGATTTACCACTTTACTCAAAACTGACATCTAACTTGGCAGTCCGGTTTAGAGAGCAGAAGGTTGAAGACACCAACCAATCCCGTAAGCAGGTACCTTCAAGTTTATGTTACAAAGATGCATTGTTTGATAGCTAGTGGAGCTTGTAACAGAAATTAGTCTTCTGATAATTGAAGCTTATAGAATCATTGAATGGCTACAACACAGAAGATGGCCATGTTTTCTCTCTGTAAGAGCACTTTAGCTAAAACCTTGCCCCTTTCCTCGTAACTCAATTTCTTTTCCTGTTTGCAAGCTTATGAGAGCCATTATTGGATCTGCCTCCACTACCCTTTCAGGCATTGCATTCCAGATTGTAACCACTCACTGCATAAAAACAACCTGTTCCCCCATGTCACCTTTGGTTCTTTTACCAATCACCTTCACCTTAAGTCTATGTCCTCGACCTTTTAATCCTTGACCCTTCCACAAATGGGAACAAATATCTATACCCCATTACGATTTTGAACGCCTCTATCAAACCTCTTCTTAACCTTCTCTTCTCTAAGGTGAAGAATCTCAGGTTCTTCAATCTATCCATGTAACTAAAGCCCCTCACCCATGGAACTATCCTCATAAATCTTTCTGCGACCTGTTTAAAGCCTCAACATCCTTCCAGACCCTCCAGTGAGGGTCCAGAATTAGACACAATACTTCAGTTGAGGCTGAACCAGTGCTTTATAAATGTTCATTATAACTTCTCTGATTTTGTACTCTATGGCTCTACTTATAAAGCCCAGGATCCCATATGCCTTACTAACCATTTTCGCAACCTGCCCTGCCACATTCAATGATTACACATATACACCGAGGTCTCCCTGTTCCTGTACCCACTTTAAAATTGTACCCTTTGTTTTATATTGTTGTTACCCATTCTTCCTTTCAAAATATATCACTTCACACGTATCTGCATTAAACTTCACCTGTCACACGTCCACTCATTCTGGATTATAAACAACTTCTTTATACAATGCCTTTAACATAAAACATTCCAAAGTGCTTTACAGGAGTGTTATAGAGCAAAATTTTACACTGAGCCACCTAAGGAGATATTAGGGCAGATAGTCAAAAACTTGGTCAACGAGATAAAGTGTCCTAAAGGTGGAAAGAGTAGTAGACAGGCAGAAAGATTTGAGGAGGGAATCTTGGAGTTTAGGGCCTGGGCAACTGATGGTATGGCCATCAATGATGGGACACTAAAATCAGGGATAATCCAAAGGCTAAAATTAGATATGTGCAAATATTTCAGAAGGCTGTGGGGCTGGAAGAGATCAGAGTTAGGGAGGGGCAAGGCCACAGAAGGATTCAAAAACAAGGAAAAGAATTTTAAAATCAAGACAATGTTTAACAAGGAGCTAACATAAGTCAAAGAGCATAAGGAAGATGGGTGAACGGGACTTGATAAAATAAAGAACATGAGCAGAGTTTTAGAGGGCATAATGCGGGAGGCTGCTCAGGGATGCATTGGAATAGTCAAGTCTAGGAGTAGCAAAGGTATAGATGAGGGCAGCAGCAGCAAATGATCTGAGGTGGGGTCTGAATCACACGATGATACAGAGGTTGAAATAGACATTCTTAATAATGATGTGGATGTTTGGCCAGAAGCTTATCTCATAGTTAATTTTGACACAAAGCTGGCTAGCAGTCTGGTTCAGTCTCAAGATAGTTGGCAGAGAGAGTGCTGGAGATGGTAGCTAGGGAACAGTGTTTGTAGCAAGGTCCAAAGACAATGACTTCAGTCTTTCCATTATTTAATTGGTGGAAATTTCTGCTCATCCAATAATGGGTCACTCAGCTTCTGACCTCATTACAGCCTTGGTTCAAACATAGACAAAAGAGCTGAACTCCAGAGGTGAGACGAGTGACTACCCTTAACGTCAAGGCAACATTTGACAGAGTGTGACATCAAGGGGCCCAAGCAAAAGTGGAGTCAATGGGAATCAGGTGGAAAAATCTCCGCTGGTTGGAGTCATACCTAGCACAAAGGAAGATGGTTGTGGTTGTTGGAGATCAATCATCTCAGTTCCAGGATATCACTGCAGGAGTTCCTCAGGGTAGTGTCTGTGACCCAACCATCTTCAGCTGATTCAATCATAAAGTCGAAAGTGCGTATATTCACTGATGATTGCACAATGTTCAGCACCATTCTTGACTCCTTAGATACTGAAGCAGTCCATGTCCAACTGCAGCACGACCTGGACAATTTCCAGGCTTGGGCTGACAAGTGACAAGTAATATTCACACCACACAAGTGCCAAGCAATGACCATCTCCAACAAGAGAGAATCTAACCATTGCCCCATGATGTTCAATGGCATTACCATCATTGAATCCCCCACTATCGACATCCTGGGGGTTACCATTGACCAGAAACTGAACTGGACTAACTGGACTACTGTGCCTGCAAGAGCAGGTCAGAGGCTAGGAATCTTATGGTGAGTTACTCACCTTCTGACTCCCCAAAGCCTGTCCACCATCTACAAAGCACAAGTCAGGAGTGTGATGGAATACTCTCCACTTGCCTAGATGAGTGCAGCTCCAACAACACTAGAAGCTTGACACCATCCAGGACAAAGCGGCCCACTTGATTGGCACCCATTCCACAAACATTCACTCCCTCCACCACTGAAATAGTACCAGTAGTGTGCACCATCTTCAAGATGCACTGCAGAAACTCAGCAAGACTGCTTAGGCAACAGCTTTCAAACCGATGACTGCTACCATCTAGAAGGACAAGGGCAGTAGATGCATGGAAACACCACCACCTGGAAGTTCGCCTCCAAACCACAGCATCCTGACTTGGAAATATATCGCCGTTCCTTCACTGTTGCTGGGTCAAAATCCTGGAACTCCCTCCCTAACAGCACTGTGGGTGTACCTACACCATAGGGGCGGTAGTAGTTCAATGAGGCAGCTCACCACCATCTTCTCAAGGGAAATTAGGGATGGGCAATCAATGCTAGCCCAGCCAGCGACGCCGACACCTTGTAAAATGAATACAAAAAAAGCAGGGCCCTGTGTGTTAATATATGTAGCTTCTAGTAGACTGGGCACTTTCCAGGGCCAAAAGTGACATTCTTGGGCCCGTTCAAGAGTTTGCACGATATACAGCACAAAATGATCCAATCAGAGTAGTTATTATCCCGCAGGATGGCTTTGGTGCACCCTATTTCAGCACCAAGCTCATATGGTGAGCAAATAGCTCAGGCCCTATTTACGAGGTTGCAGCTAAAGCCGTTATGATGGCACTTGGCACTATAAGAATCCCAACACGTGTATTGACCAATGAAGGTAGGCTTGTCGTAGACCGTGGTAGAGAACCCCCCGACAGATCTCTCAACTAGTGCGTCAAGGAAAGGGAATTCATTTGACTGCTTCATTTCAAAGGTAAATTTGAGTGCAGGATGGAGCCCATTAAAGACATGTTATTATTACATGTAGCTGTGGATTTAAACATAGCCAACGTATCATCCACATAGCAGAAATATGCAAGGGGTAGGTGGTTAGGTGTCATTCCATCGAAGACATGTTTCTCATGGAACCCAACAAAGATGTTTGAGAGAGCTGGAACTAGAGGGGCTCCCCTGGCATTATCATCTGTCTGGGCATACATGGTGTCATCAAAGCTGAACTCAGCTGCACATTTTGCTGAGTTCATAAGCTCAATGAATATTGATTTACGCAATGGTGGTGGGTCTAGATCGCCATTATATAATGCTGCAGCGGAAATATGTATGGCTTCCTTAAGAGGAACATTGGTGAATAGGCTAGCAATGTCAAATGAGCACACGGACACAGCATTTCTATAGATGTGCAAGTTCTGTATTGTCTTCACAAACGTGAAAGAACCCTACACCGTGTCCCCGGAAAACAGGGCCCAAGGCTGTCACTTTCAGCCCTGAAAAGCGCCCAGCCTACCTTGGATTACCCTGGAATGGCAAGGTATCTCAAATTTGAGCAATAGGTGAAGCTAGCCGTTTCACTCTGCTACTATGCAGTAGTAACACGAGTGGCATTCACCAATAACAGGATGCTGCCATCAAGCCAAAAAGGTGTTCGGCCTATTGCACAAATAAGAATGTGGTATATGAATTTCAGTGCCAACGTGATGCTACATATGCATGTCGTCCCAAAGACTGGCAGATCGTTTCAACACAATGTCTCTTCCAATGTTCACAACGGGCTAAGTACAGACCATATCTAACTAGCCCATGCTTGCAAAACCCAAAACACAATGTCCAACATTAGATGTGATTCCGCAATTAGACATTTGCTAAATAATCCTCAGTGTGCTAAGAACTGCACTGACAACCAATTTAAGATTGGCAGTCCAGCTCACATTATGGCGCATCTGCGTGTACTGGAAACTACATATATTAATGCACAGGTCCCTGTTCTTTGCAGACAAATAACATGTACCCACATTGCGCTGGTTCATTCCCCAGGGCAATGTCTTGACCAGAGTCAAGCTGCCCAGTTTAAATTTCAAACAATGCTTGGCAGTTAGCTGTCAGTCACTATCAATTGGTGCATTCTCCATGGCAATACCTCTAACAGAGTCCACTTGCCAACCAATCAGCATTCTCTTCATATACAGTATAAATTTGTTGTTTCTCCTGACTGGCATTTTGTTGCAAGTCACCCTGAGTGCAAGATGAAAAACTTCAACAAAAAATGTCTTTTTTCAGCAATACTCAAGTTCTGTACTACCAAACAACTATGAAGTTATTTAACACAACAATCACATCCTTCGGGTTACCAAGCCAACTTAGTCTGATGATTGTATTACAGGCAACAAGCCAGCCCAGTCAGGTTATCCACCACTGCTGAATTTCAACACCCACCCACCACTGTTCTAGCCCTAGATTTAAAGTTTACAGCCCTTCACTTTCATGCAATCATAAGGTATCCTCCTGACTAGACAAAGATTATCATTCCACAGAGCTGCAGATTGCCCCCCACCTTTAAACATGGAATTATCAGCAGCTTCCCAAACGATGAAGCACAATCTTATCTGCATCTTCCGGATTTAATTAATTTCCCTTTTAATCATGCACACTTATTAACAGGAATAATCTTGGCTCATTCAACTTGTCCCTATAGCCTGAGCAGATTTCAGAGAATCTTCTCTGTTCCAACTTTCTTTAACATTCAAAATGTTAAGCTCAATCGTTAATGTATTCAATGCTTATCACATCCCCGAGCTAGTACTCCATGCTTTTGGCAAAGATTCCAACATTGCTTTGCATTAATTGTAATCTTGCACTGCCAGCATTCAAGCAGCAGTATTTATACTTGAACAGCTGAAAGAGTACACTTTGTGCACATGGATAAGGTTGGGGCAGTTGAAAACAGTATTTTTTATCAAATAGTTTGGCTTCTTGCTTTGAGCACTTAATCAAAAGGACAAACAATGCAACAAAATCAGAAACCATCTTAAATAGATTGATGTACGAGTGCACCGCACATTACAGAAAATCTCCCCATAGCAACTCACTATCCCTGCAATGGCTACCTCACAATCCTGCTTTATGCAAGATTTGCCTTACTGTAGAGAAACATGGCTTCCTCTTCATCATTCCCAGATCAGTGATAATTGATAGCAATGTCCACAGTGGACAAATATTTGCAACACAAACTTTTTGGAAAATTGAATATTCACCATCTAAGTACAGATGTAGATCGAAAGCAATGGTTTCCAGTTTCTCTTTCTCAGCAGACTCAAAAAAAAAATCCTTCAAAATGCCAATTCCAAGCTCAAATTTAGTGCACTGAATACTGCAATGTCTAGCTACCATTATTTTACCCACAAGGAAAAAGGCAAATTAGACACTTTCCGTTCAACCAGTAGCATTTCTGGCATTTTCACTCCTGTTAACTCATCTGGATAATTCCCATTTTGGTCAGCAACTGTTACTTACCTGCCTACCATTACCAGAAATGTACAGGTAAAAACATCAGCTCCAATTTCTAAATGCACCTTTATCATGGAAGCTAAGGTGGCAGAGTCCGAATGTCATCCTTGTGGTGAAAAATTTGGATTCAACTGAGAATGATGACTGTAAATGCCCTATGTGAAGTTGCATATTGAGCCATTGCACTAAACTGCTCATAATTCAACGACAGAACTGGTCACTCTTGACTTCAAACAATAGCTGATTCCTTATCCTACCAATATTAACTGCACAAAGTTTAAATAGCTTTCATTCGGAGAAGTGGAAATTCATCATCTAAAGTACAAGTTCAAAGATAAACAATTGTCAGGCGAGCTCTCTGGTCATCAGTTGATGCTTTTTAAGTGGAGGGATTGTTTTGTAGCAAACAAGGACAAGAACAGAACGCTATTCAGATATATGTGGTATATGCATGTAAATGACAATGGAAAGAGGTGGTAGTCAATGATTCTGAAGATTTTCCATGATTTTAATCAATAAAAAGCACCCAATTTATTCTTCACTTATGTCTAACCAACAAAATTCTTGCTCCGAAGGCAAGAAATTCATCGATGCATTTAATGAGTGCCAATATCATCTACAACAATTCCTACATTTCCTAAACACCAACTTTAGCACTAAATTCCAAAACCCAAACTGTGTCCATAGCACCATGCAGGGCCAGCTGGCCTTTCAATAGTCAGTCTGGAATTTGTGAAGCTTCAGAAGTGACCATCATCTTTTCACCAATGTACCTCCTCTTCACAACTAAAAAGCACTTCCCATCATTACCCCAGCTTTTACAGGTTCGCTCAGCACGGACTAAGTAAGAGACCACATACCATACTTTTTCTGGTCCACATTCTCTCAATCTCTCATCAGTGTGCTATCCACTCAGCCATTAGCCGGCCCAAATCCAAATTTTCTTTGTACAGATATACGGATGTTATATTTTTGCCCAACATAGACCCAGGGAGCTTTACACCACTGGAGGCCATCTGACCTGCTATATGCCTGTGGCAGCTCTGAAAGTTTCCATTCATTGCAATTCCTCCAGTCTTATCCTGAAGCCTTTAAAGGGAGTCAGATATTTATACGCTTCCCTTTTATAATGGATTTTGCTATTCCCCACCTATTTCTAGTTGGGCATGTCCTGTCCTAACAACCTTCTGCGCAAATAAATTCTCATTACACCTCTCCCTCTGTTTTTCTGATTTTAAATTGATGTTCTCTGGTTATCATTTCATCAACCAATGGAAAACAGCTCCCACCCCCACCAATCAAGAAGCCTCAATTTTGAGTTTTGAAGTATTTCCTTTCAGTTTGGGTTATTATTCGCACCACTCCCAATAATCTTAAAAAAAAATAGTTACTGTCAAGTTTTCAATATTTCTGCATAGCCCTTCCCCTCATCTCTATTACAAAACCTTAAAATCAGTTTTGGTGAAGGAAGTAACTGTTGTCAGTTAGTTTCTGTTCTACTTTGATTCTAGTTTCTGGTTATGTCAATTGAGGAACAGGGAAGAATAAAATACCAGAAAACAAAGTCTTCAAACATTTGTGATCCTGGTACTACACTGAGTGCTACATTTTTAAAAAGCATAATACAATGTTGTTTTTAACATAAGCAAGTTCAGCAGATCAATTCATGCCCTACAAATTGAAAACTGCTAAATATAACTAATTCCCAATGAACAGAAAACTTTTCATATTCTAAAAGCAAACTCAGCTGAAGCTCAGTTGAAAACATGGTATAAAATCCATTTTATTCAAAGAACGGAACAAACATTGCTTCGCAAGCAATTGAAACAGAAACAACATACAATGCATGTGTGGAGTAAGCTCCTACAAAAGCAATGGAAGAACTACTATGACCTATACAAGCTGCTTATCAGCAATTATTGCTGTTTGTTACAGGACTATTGTTATGTAAAACTGCCAACACAGCCAAGTGCCAAATGCTGCTACATGACTTGGGTTTCATGTTCATGACCTGTGCTTGCCATTCCAGAGTATTTAAAAAAATCATTTGTAAACCAGGTTTCTTTTGCAACAGCCAAATATTATATACAAACCATTTAAGGGTTAAGGCTATTAAGGAACTTTGGTTTGCACAGTTTAAAAAGTAACTGAATTAAGAACCAATGCAGCCCAGTTTAAGGCTTCCCAGCTTTTAATATTTTCACTACAGATTTACTCGGTCAGCCAGCCAAACACCCATCCCAAATGGCCACCTTCCCTGAACAAACACCACAAAGCCGTGCATATTGAATAAAGCAATCTACATTT
Organism: Cetorhinus maximus; assembly: GCF_964194155.1. Classification (NCBI taxonomy): domain Eukaryota; kingdom Metazoa; phylum Chordata; class Chondrichthyes; order Lamniformes; family Cetorhinidae; genus Cetorhinus; species Cetorhinus maximus. Next base: position 123,990,225 of record NC_135888.1, read on the forward strand.
ATTTGTACAACTTTGCCAAGATTGGAATGAGAGATAAATAGAAGGCACAACCATACGCTTTACAATACAAACTAAACCAGAAAAGTTTTCTGCAATTTACAGTTTTAAAAAAAATTCACAATTCCAGAGGAAACGTGTCTTGATGTCAAGTATGCCAGAGTTGAATGTTTTTTAAAAGTCCCACTGTAAAAGAGATTCTTCCAATGATGAAAACAAAAAAGTTAAAAGAAAAGAAGTTGAAGACTTACATCTATTGTATTAGTCCACTCCTGATCTTAATAGCACAGCAGTTCTGCACAGGAACTGATAACTTTCTCCAGTTTATAGCATTGCAGCTTATTACCAACCATTTAGTGATCACATCGGCTCCGTTCCAAATACAGATAGCACTGTGCTCCCTTTGTTGAATTGGAGAACACTGTGCCAAGTAGACAGGGTGCTTTAAAAATTGCTGAGTGCTACGTTTTTCCGAAGATGGATGTCTGTGCAAAACAAAAAGCAACCTGGTTTCCAATTTAAAAAATCTGCACCAAATTTCAGTCAATAAGGGCCAACACGTTCCTGGGAGGCAGCAGGTACTAAAATCCAGTTCATAGCTGTTAGTCACCCCAATCCACTGGAGTCAGAATCTGTCTTCAATAAAGAGATTCTGGTTTTAAAATCCATTTTTCTTAAACAAATAAAAATTTCAGACAGGATGTTTCGTGGGACGACGACTACTACACAAGTCGAGAACAAAAAAAAGGCCATTTTCTGTACTGAAAAAAATGATAATCTGTACAGGTCGAAATCACATTCCAAAAACAAAGCTGAATCACAAGAGCATGAGAGAGAACATCTGTACCATCAGCTCACACCAATAACCAGTGAGGATACTTTCAGTGGCGTGGCCCTGAGAACCGAGGCTCTCCTTGTCCACCTCCTCTTCCAGCTCCTGGTCCAGGTTTCTGTGTTAGCCCTCCTCTAGAAAGACCACCCCGGCCCTCCCGATCACGCATCATGCCACCACCAAGACCACCACGGGGTCCACCAGGTCCTCTTGGTCTATTTTCTCGGCGGTCATCACCCCTACGTTCACCTTCACGAATAGGCCGGGTTTTCTTCTCCTCCACATTTAGTCGGAGCTCTCCTCGAAACTTAATGGGCTATAGGGAAGGAGAGAGAAAAAAAGTAGTTTTGGCAAAATGCTTCCCAGTCTCCTTCATGCAAACAATGCAATCTACTTGGCTGTGAATTTTTAAAAATCAGTCGACAAATTCTCTCACAAGTATGAAATACTGATAATCTTCAACCCAATTTCAGCACAGCAGTATAAACGTGGGGTTTCAGAAGAGTCATGTACTTTCTAATTAACTAGGTGTAAATCAGCAAGATCGGACTTTCTGGGTTTTATTAAGCAAAATGATGTTTACATTCTCAAATCACAAAATGTTAAGTTTAATGGGATAGGTTTCCCTCAATTGTATTTCACATTTTATGATGAATGATAAATAGGAAAACAAATCCTATTTCGAAAGTGAGCATGGCTAAGGAGATGAAGGAAATGCTCCAGCCATATTAAACTCAAAAATAATCAACAGTAAAGAAATGTGACAAACAGCTTACATTCCTGGAGTACAAGAGTGCTCTCTATTATACGTTACCTTGCTGCTCAGGATCTTCTGAACTGGCTCTGGATCATCAAAAACCACAAAGCCAAAGTTGGGCAGTTTTCCACCACTACTCTTGGTGTTAATACGGAGTTCCACCACATTGCCATATCCTGCGAAAAAAAAGGAATTGCCACATCATGATACCCAATACCGTTTCAACTTTATTATGCATGTCATAGCTCCAAAGGTACTTAGTTGATGTCCTGCACTGTGTGATGTGGATTAGCTATACAATGACAAACTGTCCACACCCAATTTTCTCCCAGCAGCTGTTTATAACCTTAAGTACACAGATTTCACCTTTAAACTAGCCGGAGATCCTGTTATTCTACATATTCTAACAAGATGAATGTTATTGTCATGGCAAACAATTCAACAATAGGAGCAAGTATTCAATAGACATGTTAGTAGTATTCACTTCAATACGAGTTTGCAATGCAAAAAATGTTGCTGTTTAGTTCATTTAGAGATAAAACAAATCCAGCTTAAATTCTAATCGATGTACAGTTAAAACAATAAATAAATATGAAGTCACCTCTTCAGGCATTTATCTTTTAAGAATCGCAAATAAATGTATATCGTGCCATTATCTAAGAATAGGAGGCTGAGCCTGGAGATCCAATAAACTTCTGAGACAAGAACCAAGATCTCAAACTCAAGATCTCACCTACAATATCACTGAACATCTTAATGCCTGAAGTAGTCAACAATTACAAGCCAACACTTATCAGATTAATGCACAGTGGACACGGAATTTTCCTGTCAATTAGCTCAGGAAATAAGAGGCATATGTTTTAACCCATGTAAGCATTGCACAAGAGTGCAGGCAAACATGGCTGAAGAAACCAATAGGTGCTGATAACACACGGTAACTTAAGACAGAATTAAATTCCCTAAATAAAATGGTTTCCTTGGTGGCTTCAGTGATGCACCATGTGACCAAACAGTCAACAATCATAACACAATAGTCGTTGGACTACAGTATATAGCTTTAAGCCACATGAACCAGAAGGTTGCAAGTATTGCCTTCAGCCTGTCCTTAATTAACTGATCTCAGCTAGTACAACACCTGCAGTGTGATAATTGCCCTGCATACTCCTGTGCATGTAGATCTCAGTTAAGAACAGGATCAGACTCAATTGCAATGTTCTCACATGACTAGCCTGGTGGCAATAACTAGGTTCACATTTGAAGAATGGACAATTGGGTATGGTATTGGAAGGCTGTGTGACAGTGCAGCTTAACAACAGTGTCTCTAAAGGAAGTTTTAAAAAAAAAAGGAAAAATAAATTAACAGGCTGTGACTGAAGTCTGCAATCTAATCTTAATGCTGTGAATACAATGTTGAGTTATATGTCAAAGAAAAAATCCAGACAAAAAAGTGATGAGACTTTAAAAAGCAAGTCCTGCTTCTTAATACACTATAATCACGTACAATAAAAAAAAATTCAACAAACCTGTGAAAAATTCTTTCAGCTCTGTCTCATCAATATCATGAGGCAGGTTCCCGACAAATAACTGATGACTGTCTGGGTATCGAATTGTCCGCCGTGTTTCCGTATCCCCCGGTTCATTTTCACTGCGACCTGAAACAAAAAAACCTACTTTCAAGATCCTCCAGCGTGTCCTTGAACACCAACTACAATAGCATGTTATCAAACTGTGGTGTTTAACCTGTTCTTGTGAATGCTATATATTTCTTGAAGATTGCAAACTTCTACAAACCAGCTGTATTTCTGTCTCCATTAGTTAGTTAACTAAAAATCTATAGGTCACTTCATCTAACCTGCTCAGCATTTAGACACAGTGATAAAACTCAATTCACTAAATTAAGCTTTGAAATATAGAGGTGCACTCCATACCACAAGACAGTACTGTAACCAACTAGGAAAATATGGTGGATACTTTCACTGTTCAGTCATATCCACAATGTCTTCCTCAAGAATGCTTTCTCAAGATTATCCTGGGCCCATTTCTCTTACAGCATTAAAAGATACTTCCGAATTAACAGCTCAAAATCATTTTTCAGAAAAACTCTAACATCACCAAACTTTTTGATCAGCTCTTCAACTCTCATAGCTCCACTTCTTTATTCTTTTACTTAATCCCCCATCACGTAAAATACTCAGGACAATAATAAGTTAAATGGTGCTGTACATATTACTTTTGTTATAATAAATTATTCATATTTTACTTGAAAAAGTGCCTTTAAAACTACTGTTTCATAAAAATTGAGACTCAAAGCATAAATCTGGAGAATTCTGCATCTCAACTTGCACAATGCTCCATTTGAGGGATACTTTATTGGCCCATACAGGTAGGAATTCCCAGACAATCAGCAGGAAGCAGCTACAGTAAGCTGTGCAGTTTTAGGCTTGGTTCCTTCTACCTGTTCCTAACTCACTTCTAAGAATCCAAAGAGCTTATGTGCACAGTATATCAGACAAATAGAAACCCTACAAGTGTTTATTTTCATTTTCTTTATAATTAACAATTATCAGGTGTTAGGAGCTACTGTAGGCCCATCCCTCGCTATCCTGGGAAGCTGGTGATTGTACCACTTCAAGGAGTCATGACAGTGTGAAAGTATTTTTCCACAATGCTGTCGGAGTTTTCCATGATTTTGACTGAGCAAAGAAGGAACAGTACATTTACCTTAGGATAGTGTCCAACTGGAGGGGAACAAAGGCAACAGCATTTTCACGTACCTGCTACCCTTCTTACATGTGTTGGAGGTTGCCATGGCACGTTGCCACTGTGCATCTTCTAGTGTGTAGATGGAAGGGAGTTTACATTTAGACTAGTACACCATGTACCAATGAAGCAGATTGCTATGGCCTCAAATATGCCCAGCTTTTTAACTATTATTGCAGCCACACCCATTTAAGCAAGTGGACTGCATTCCCTTCACACATTGTGCATTAGGATGTTAGATATTGATGGTCTCGTGACAGAACACACAGCCATTGACCTGCTGTAGCCAGCACAGTTGAGATTCTGGTCAATGGTAAAGCACAGGTTGATGGCAGGTGACACAACAAATGTCAAGAGAAGGCGGTTAAGTTCCCTCTTGTTGGAGATGGTCACTGCCTGGCATTTACATGACAAATATCAATTGCCTCATCAGTCCAAGCCCACATGTCATCAGGGGTGGCAGTGACGTAGTACTATTGCCATTGGACTAGTAATCCAGAGGCCCAGGCAAATGCTCCGGAGGCACAGGTTCATTTTCCACCATGGCAGCTGGTGGAAATTAAATTCAACTAGTAAATAAATCTGAAATTAAAAGCCCCTGTAATGGTGACCAAGACTGTCGTAAAAACCCACCCGGTTTGCTTATGTCCTTTACGGAAGGAAATCTGCCGTCCATTCCTAGTCAGGCCTACACATGACTCTAGACCCACGGCAACGTGGCCGACTCTTAAAATGTCCTCTAAAATGCCTAATAAGCCCCACAGTTGTGCCAAACTGCTACAAAGTCAAAAAGGAATTAAACCTGATGGGACCTCCCAGCATTGACTTAGGCACCAGAAATGCCAACGGCATTTCCAGCCCTGTCACAGTACATTTTTAAAAACAGTGGAGGCCGTTCAGCCCATCGAGTCTGCACTGGCTCTCTGAAAGAGCATTCCATCTAGTTCCACTCCCCTGTCTTATTCCCATAACCTTGCACATTTTCTCTTTTCGGGTAGCAATCCAATTCCCTTTTGAATACCTCGATCGAACCCACCCCACCCTTTCAGGAATTATGTTCCAGACTCCAACCACCCTCTGGGTGAAAAACAATTTCCTCGTATCACATTTACTCCTTTTGCCAATTATTTTGAATCTGTGCCCTCCAGTTCTTGATGCTCTTGAGTGGGAACAGTTTCTCACTATTTACCCTGTCTATACCCCTCAGGATCTTGAATACCTCTATCAAGTCTCCTCTCAGCCTTCTTTTCTCCAAGGCAAACAGTCCCAACCTCTACAATCTATCCGCATAGCTACAGTTCTTCAGCCCGGGAATCATTCTTGTGAATCTCCTCTGTACTCTCTCCAATGCCTTCACATCCTTCCTCAAGTATGGCGCCCAGAACTGGATGCAGAATTCCAGATGAGGCCTAACTACTATCTTATACAAGTTCAACATGACCTCCTTACTCTTGTACTCAATGCCTCTATTAATGAAGCCTAAGATACTATATGCTTTATCTCTCAACATGCCCTGTTATCTTCAATGACCTATGTACATATACACAGAGGTCCCTCTGTTCCTGCACCTCCTTTAGAGGCTCTCCCTTTATTTTGTACTGTCTCACCATATCTTTCCTGCCAAAACGAATCACCTCACACTTCTCTGCATTGAACTTCATCTGCCACTCGTCTGCCCAGTGCACCAACATGTCACGACTACCCCCCATCACAGTTAACGATATTGCCAATCTTCACATCATCTGCAAGTTTTGAAATCACACCCTGCACACCAGTCTAGGTCATTAATATATAATCAGGAAGAGCAAGGGTCCTAACACTGGCCCGAGGAACTCCTCTGCAAACCTGCCTCCAGTCTGAAAAACAATCATTTATCACTATTCTGTTTCCTGACAGCCAATTTCTTATCCAAGTGCCTACTTTCTCTTTTATTCCATGACCTAGAATTTTGCTCACAAGTCTATTGTGTGGCACTGTATCAAATGCCTTTTGAAAATCCATATACACATCAACAGCGTTTCCTTATCAACCTTCTCTGTTACCTCCTCAAAAAATTCCGGCAAGTTAGTTAAACATGATTTTTCCTTGATGAATCATTGCTGGCTTTCCTTAATTATCCTGCACTTGTCTAAGTGATTATTGATTTTATCCGGTACTATAGTTTCCAGAAGTTTCCCTACCACTGTGGTCAAACTGACTGGCCTGTAGATGCCAGCTTTATCCTTGCACCCCTTTTTGGACAAGAGTGTAACATTCGCAGTTCTCTAGTCCTCTGGCACCTCTCGTGTCTAAGGAAGACTGGAAGGTTATCACTAGTGCCTCTGAAATTTCCACACTCACTTCCCTCAGCACCCTTGGATGCATCTCATCCGGTCCTGGTACCTTATCTATTTTAAATAAAGATAGCCTTTCCAACACCACCTTCCTCTCGATTGAAAGTTCTTCTAGTGTACGAGTTACTTCCTTTCACCCCTCAGCCTAGGTAGCAAGTTTTCCCTTTGTAAAGGCAGGTGCAAAGTGCTCGTTCAACACTTTCAATATTTCTCCAGCCTCCACATGCAAGTTCCCTTTTTTGCCCCTAATCTTACTCTTTCTTTTAGCACCTTATTATTTACATGCATATAGAAGACCCTGGGGTTCCCTTTCGTGTTCGCTACCAGCCTCTTTTCATGCTTTTATTAGTTTCTTCACTTCCCCTCTGGTCTGTCTATATTCAGCCTGATTCTCCATTGTATTTTCTACCTGACATGCCATATGTGCACTTCTTCCTTTTCACATTTACCACTATCTCCTTCATCTTCCAGGGCATTCTGGATTGATTTGTCCTACCTTTCCCCTTCAAGGGAATATACCTTGATATTGCCTGCAGTACTTTTTCTTTGAAGGTGGCCCATTGTTCAGCCACTGTCTTTTCTGCCAACATTTGATTCCAATTCACTCAACTCAGATGCATTCCCATCCCATTGAAGTTGGTTTCCCCCAATTAATTATCCCTGCTCTGGATTATTCCCTGCCCTCTTCCATGATTAACCTAAACCTTGTGTTGCAATGGTCACTGTCCTCTAAAGACTCCCACTGATACTTGATCCACTTGGGCCAACTCATTCCTCAGAACCAGGTCCAAAGGTGCATGTCCTCTCGTTGGACTGGAAACATATTGCTGTAGAAAATTATCTTGAACACATTCGAGGAACTCTCTCCCCTCTTGTCCTTTTGCACTATTCCTATCCCAGTCCATATTTGGATAATTGAAGTCTCCCATTATGATTACTCTATAACTCTTGTACCTCTTGTAACTTCTTTGCTAATTTGTTTCTTCACATCCCTTCCATATGGTGGTCCATATACTACACCAATGTTATTGCACATTTCCTACTCCTTACCTCCAGTCAGAGAGATTCTGTCCTTGACCCCTCTGGAACATCCTCTTTTTCCAGTACTGTAATGCCATCTTTAACCAATACTGCCATCCCCCTCCCCACTTTTCTTCCTTTCCTGTCTCCCATAAACACCTTGTACCCAGGAATATTTAACGCCCAGTCCTGCCCTTCTGAGCCAGGTCTCTGTTATAGCAATATCATAATTCCATTGGTCAACCTGTGCCTGCAGTTCACCAATCTTACTAATCACACTTTGTGCATTCGCATACATGCACATTAGCTCCGATTTAGGCTTTTTTAATTACCCGCTTATTCTGACCCCATCTAGTGACTTACTGTTGCCTATTCCAATTCCAACAAACTCTCCAAGTATTCTATCTTGATGCAACTCTGATATACCCTTGTTATCAGTTAATATTTCACTACTTCGCACTGCCAGTTTTTCTTCTCTGCACTCTGAATTTCCCCCCAGGTTCCCATCACTCTGCCAATGAAGTTTAAACCCTCCCCAACAGCACTAGCAAACCTCCCCGCGAGGACAGGTCCTGCCTGCCCCAGAACCGATACCAATGCCTCAAAAATATAAAGCTCCCTCCTACTCCATTCTCCAGCCACGTGTTGAACTGCTCAATCTTCCTATTCTTATGTTCACAAGCATGTGGCACTGAGAGTAATCCTGAGATTACTATTCGTGAGGTCCTGCTTTTTAAACTCCTTTCCCAACTCCCTAAAATCTGCTTTCAGGACCTCATCCCTTTTCCTACCTATGTCATTGGTCCCGATGTGGACTATGACCTCTGGCTCTTCACCCTTGCCCAAAAGAACGTCCTGCAGCCACTTTGTGACATCCTTGACTCTGGCACCAGGGAGGCAATATACCGCCCTGGAGTCACGTCTATGGCCGCAGAAACGCCTGTCTGCTCCCCGAACTATGGGACCCCCTACTACTACAGCACTTGCACTCTTCCTCCTCCCCTCCTGTGCAACTGAGCCACCTGTGATGCCATGTGCTTGGCTCTTGCTACAGTCCTCTGAGGAACCATCTCACTCACCAATATCCAAAATGGAAAAACCTGTAGTCCTCCCAACATCTGGAGGATTGTACCAAAATTGGGAGAGCTGTCTCACAGACTAGTCAAGCAACAGCCTGACATTGTCTGTCAGGTATGATTCAGTGAGTATGACTATGTCCCAGACACCATCACTGGATGTGTCCTGTCCCACTGGCAGAGCAGGCCCATCAGACTGGCAACACAATGGTATACAGTAAGGAAGGAGTTGCCCTGGGAATCCTCAACAACATTGACTCAAGACCCCATTAACTCTCATGGCATGAGCTCAATCATGGGCAAGGAAACCTCCTGCAGATTATCACCTACCGCCCACACTCAGTTGGTGAATCAGTACTCCTCCATGCTGAACACCACTTGGAAGAAGCATCGAGAGTGGCAAGACATTGAGAGTGGCAGACTTCAATGTCCGTCACCAGGAGTGGCTCAGTAGCGCCACTACTGAGCAAGCTGGCTGAGTCCTGAAGGGCGTTAACAGCTAGACTGGGCCTTTGGCAGATTGTGAGAGAACCAACAAGAGGGTGAAAACCTACTTGACCTTGTGCTCACCAATCTACTTATCGCTGATGCATCTGTCCATGACAGTTTTGGTAGGCGTGACCACTGCACAGTCCTTGTGGAGGTAAAGTCCCAGCTTCATACAGAGGATAGTCTCCATTGTGTTATGTGGCACTGCCATGCTAAATGGCAGATTTCAAACAGATCTAGCAACTGAAAACTAGGCATCCTCAAGGACTGTGGGCCATCAGAATTGTATTCAACCACAATCTGTAACCTCATGCCCTGCATATCCCTCACTCTAGCAATACCATCAAGCCAGGGAATCGACCCAGGTTCAACGAAGATTGCAGGAGGGCATGCCAGCAGCAGCACCAGGCATACCTAAAACTAAGTGTCGACTTGATGAAGCTACAACACAGGACTATTTGAATGTCAAACAGTGGAAATATGCAATAGAAGAGCTAAGCAATTCCACAATCAATGGATTAGATCAAAAGATCAACAGTCATGTGAATGGTGGAGGACAATTAAACTAACCAGAGGATGCTCCACAAATATCTCCATCAATGATGGTGGAGCCCAGTACATCAGTTCAAAAGACAAGGTTGAAGCATTTGCAACCATCTTCAGCCAGAAGTGCCAAGTGCATGATCTAAACCGGTCTCCTCCCAAGATCTCCAGCATCAAAGATGGCAGCCTTCTGCCAATTCAATTCATGTGATATCAATAAACAGCTAAAGGCACTGGATACTACAAAGGCTTTGGACCCTGACAACATCCCAGTAGTACTGAAGACCTGTGTTCCAGAACTAGCCACACCCCCTAGCCAAGCTGTTTCTGTACAGCTACAACACCAACATCTACCTGACAATGTGGAAACTATTTGTCCTACCCATAAAAGCAGGACAAATCCAACTTGGCCAATCACCACCACATCAGTTTACTCTCGATCATCAGCAAAATGATGGAAGGTGTCTCTGACAGTAATATCAAGAGCATTTACACAGCACTGCTCACTGACAGTCAGTTTGGGTTTCACCAAGACCACTCAGCTCCTGAACTCACTACAGCCTTGTCCAAACAAGGTGACGTGAGAGTGGCTGCCCTCGATGTCCAAGGCAGCATTTGACTGAGTGTGGCATCAAGGAGCCCAAGCAAAACTGAAGTCAGTTGGAATTGGAGGGAAAACTCTCCACTGGAACCATACGTAGCGCAAAGAAACATGGTTTTTATGGCTGTTGGAGATCAAACATCTGAGTCCCAGAACATCACTGCACGTAGTATCTCAGGACCAAGCATCTTCAGCTGCTTCACCAATGACCATCCCACTATCATAAAGTCAGAAGTCGGGGTGCTTGCTGATGATTGCACAATGTTCAGCACCATTTGAGTCTCCTCAAAACTTGAGCAGCAAGGCCTGAACAATATACAGGGTTGGGATGACAAGTGGCAAGTAACATTCGTGCCACACAAGTGCCGGGCAATGACCATCTCCAACAGGAGAAAATCTAATCATCTTCCCCTGACATTCAATGGTATTACCATCACTTAATCCCCCATTATCAACATCTGGGCCAGAGGGTATAGAGGGTTTAAACCATTGACCAGAAACTGAATTGGACCAACCATATAAATACAGTGGTTACCAGAGCAGGTCAGAGGCAGGGAATTATGCAGCGAGTAACTCACCTGACTACATAAAACCTGTCCATCATCCACAAGGCACAAGTCAGGAGTGTGATGGAATCACTTGCCTGGACAACTGCAGCTCCAACAATACTCAAGAAGTTCGACACCATTCAAGACAACACCTTAAACATTCACTCTCCATCACTGACACAGTGGCAGCAGTGTCACCACATACAAGATGCAGTGTAACAACACACCAAGGCTCCTTCGACATCATATTCCAAACCAACAACCTCTACCACCTAAAAGGACAAGGGCAGATGTATGGGAATGCAACTACCAGCAGTTCCCCTCCAAGCCACACACCATCCTAACTTGAAACTATATAGTCATTCCTTCATTGTCACCAGGTCACAATCTTGGAACTCCCTTCCTAACAGCACTGTGGGGGTATGTACACCTCATGGACTACAGTGGTTCAAAAAGTTCTCTCACCACCACTTTCTCAAAGGGAATTAAGAATGGGGAACAAATGCTGGCCTAGCCAGCAATACGCACATCTTGTGAAAGCATTAAGTGATGGTAATACCATTGAATGTCATGGGAAGATGATTAGATTTTCTCCTGTTGGAGGTGGCCATTGCCCAGCACTTGTGTGGCACGAATGTTACTTGCTACTTGTCAGCCCAACCTTGTATATTGTCCAGGCCTTGCTGTATATGGACACTGACTGCTCAAGATATGAGACGACGCAAACGGTGCTGAACATTTTGCAATCGTCAGCGGACGCCCCTACTTCTGGCCTTATGATGGTGGGATGGTCATTGGTGAAGCAGCTGAAGATGTTTGTTCCTGAGATCAAGGGCTTGAGTTCTGGGTCCTGAGGTCTTCCTGCATTTGGGCATGGACTGCTTCAAGATCTGAGAAAATGCACATGGACTTGAACAGAGAAACGATCAGCATTTGGCACCACTTCTCATTTTATAATGCAGGGAACATGATGATGAGTCAAGTGAAGATTGCTGGGCCTAAGACACTGCCCTGAGAAACTCATGCAACAATGCCCTGGAGCTCAGAGGATTAACTTTCTTCCTTTATGCCAGTGGAGTTTTCCACTTGATTTCCATTGACTTCAGTTTAATTGGGGCTCCTTGATACTACATTGGTTAAATGTTGCTTTGAGGTCAAGGTAGTGCCACTCACCTGACCTCTGGAATTCAGGTCTTGTGTGTTCTTCTCTTGGATCCACAATTGGGCCACAACCATTATAGGCTTTAGAGCCAAGCGATCCTGGCAGGACCCAACTGAGCGTCAATAATCACATTATTAATCATTAGTTGCCAAGTCCTGCTGGATGGCACCATTGCCTCCTTCCATCATATTGGTGATAAACAGGTGTAGGCCAATGGTCGTTTGTTAGACAAGTTGGGTGTATCATACCTTTTGTGGCTAGGATACACCTGGGCAATCTACCATGTCATCAGGTGGAAGCTAATGTTGTAGCTGTACTGGATCAGGTTAGCTAAGTGTTCGGGAGCACAAATCTTCAGCAATGTAGCTAGAATATTGTCAGTAACCTTTGCTATGACCAGTGCACTCAGTGATTTCTTGATGTCAGGCAGTGTGAAAACTGGCATATCTGTTGGCAGGGACCCCAGGGGAAGAACGGAGGATTATCCACTCCACACATCTGCCTGAAGACTGATGGAAACACTTCAGCATTATTGCTTGTTTACTGGGTTCCACCATCATTGAGGAGTATGGTGTCCCTGGAGCTGCCTCCTTCAATTAAGTTCCTCAATTGTCCACAAAGTTCACCAAGTTGTGTTAGGAATGTGCATTTTTATATTATAACACTACGGTACTTGTGCCTGTAGGCCAAGGTTGACTGCTTGCAATTTAGGATTAAACCTGAAACTACTCATGGCTAATCATCATGATAGCACTGGTTGCACTTGATGCACACACTATCTTCATCCAGCAACCTACTTCAAATGCTGTTTTTAAGCTTGGCTAAAAGATCATTAGATAACCTCCTCAACGACCTTTCTTCTACTGCCAATCTCCATTTTGACATCAAGTTAAACAGAAAAATATTGTTTTAGGGTCAGTAGGACACAATAGGAGCTATGGCATCAAACCACAGAGTCTCCAGTTTAGTGTGAAAAGGATATCTAAATTTAAGCATGTGCAAGCTGGGCCTTAAAAGATTGCTGCAATAACTTGTGGTAAACAGAGTTTTCAATTTCATCTTCACAAATTAATTTAATATTAAATGAAATTTAGCATATAAATTACAAGTTAATCATTTAGTATAAAATAGGCTGAATTATTTTTCAGTCTTAATCATGAACTGATAAGATTGTATCGGTATACAATTCTGCTGCTATTGCTGGCCAACAGCTTCTCATGACTATGGCCATGTCTTGTGCCGTTGAATCAGTTCTTATTCATACCAATTAGCATTGTGAAATTGCTACAAAATACAACGCAGCGATAGGTAGACTGGCATGGGCTAGATCAAGCAGGTTACTTACTCTCTCATATGTTTGTTCTCTGGATGCATGCCGTTAAGTTCAGTGTACATTTATCAGCTTGACTTGGAACGTCAAATAGGGTCATGGTTTTACCATTTTTGGTAGATATCCAGCCAACTCCAAATAAAAACTGTACTACTATCACTAACTTCTTACAGAACAACAATTTACCTGGTCTGGGACCCCGTGGTGGCACACCCTGCCGTTCCCTAATTCGCTGATCACGAGGTCTTGGGGGTGGAATCTGTATTTCTGGTTTTGTCTCTGGTCGGGGCTATAAACAAACACAAATAACTCTTCTCGTACTGTACAACTTAAAAAAAAAAATTCTCAAACCAATTCAGATAAAAATCACAGAAATGCTGTAAATTTGAGCTTTCGCACTCGGAGGATAGTGTTCGATATTAATTCAACCTTAAAGCAGCAATATACGTGTGGAACTGCAAGAGTTCCATTGACTTTAAATCTCATTCACTTTGGAAAAATTTAGAAACTTGCAAATGTTCGAAAAGAACTCAGCAGCATGAATTTGAGCACATCCCAGCCAGAAAAGCATAACTAGCAAAATGTACACAAGTGCTGTACTGTTAGATAAGTTTGAGAAATGAAAACAAGATTTATTAACAGAAAAGCATCGACTTTCACAGCAGTGTAACATGATTTTTCTACCCCAAGATGGCTTATATCAGGGGGCAGAGGGGGTGGGGGGTGAAAAGCTAAATATACAGATCCCATTAGACCTCAAGTTCTTTGAGCTATCTGTAACTCAGAGTGTAAACGGGTTTCAGGTTGGATCTTCCACCTATGCCAAGTGCTTGAGTTGGAGGTACTCAACAGTCGGCTTCAGTGGCTACGCAGTTAGTGAGGGGAAAAATATATCTCAGGGTCACTATCCAGCAAGCCCTGTTGCAAGTGGATGTGTATACATTAACTGAAGGCGGGATTGGGCCTACAAATGATCAACAGCCGTTTTGGTGGAGTGCGAGACTGGTGGAGTGGCACCCACTGAACTATACCCCAGTAAGCAGTCATCAGGGAATGAGTGGGAGAAGAAAACGGGAACCTAATTGTTTTAAGGAACTTCAGTGCCAGCATTACCTGTGGTGTTGGGGCTTTGACAACATGAGGTGGAATTCCAGTAGTGGGGACAATGCCACTAGGGGGCAGATTCTTACTTGTTACTGAAGCCCAGGAGAACGTCTGGAGAGAAAGCAGTTATGATATAGTCAGAAACCCAAAACAAGTTATCATAGTAAAAAAATTTGCCAACGATGCACACAGCAATAATATACAATATCTAAATGTTCTGCATAACGTAACAGCCCATGTATCTAAAATATTAGGTGCACCAAATCACAAAACGTCCAAAACTCAGACATTATAGAGCTAAACTTCCGAGGAGTGGCAATCACAGTCAGATTGCCACTCCACTCCTTTTCACTTAACTTAGTCGGGAGCTGCACATTTCTCGCCCACCTTTCAGACTTGGGCCTGGTGAGAAATGTGCAGCGTACCAACTCCTGGAACTCTTCAAAACAGGACAGCAGGGGAAGAGAAGCCACACCCCCTTTTTATACCCAACTGCTGTAAACTGGGCAGGTTTTAAAAGGTCTCAGCCACTTTGAGAAGCCAGGGAGAAAGAGTAAATTAAGTGGATGGGGAGGGGTTTTGTGTGCATGTAGGAAAAAGGGGGGTGGGGGTAGTCAGTAGAGTAGTCAGGTGGGGGTGCTGTGTGCGCCTAGGGGGTCAGTACCAAGTTAACCAGGAATTAGAAGTAGTTTTAATCCTTCTTTCCCTGGATAGCTATTCTGCTAAGACAGTGGGAACCATCTGAAGTCTCCTATTTAAATCAGATGGTTCCAGGTACAGGGTTGCTCATCGGAAGTTTGAGCTTCCTGTGCTGTCCTTGCATGAGGACTTCTAGAGGGTCCCCCAGCGCATCCTTCTGGGGTACCTCCGCGGTACGACCCACCCAGAGATCGGAAGCTCTGGACCTATGGGGCCAGTTTTAACTCTGTGAAAGTGGGTAGGCTTTGAATAGGTTAAAAAATCAGACGCAGTGTAATGACATGCAAATTAAAACTGTCATTTAAACAATAAATTCATAGATCAAGAATGTGGACACAAAATAGGAGCCGGAGTAGGCCACATGGTCCTTCAAGCCTGCCCCATCATTTAACATGATCTTGGCTGATTATCTATCGCAACTTCACATCATCCTCATATCCCTTAACATCCAAAAACCTATAGATCTTTTTCTTGAATATACTCAGCGTATTAGCCACCACAACTCTCTAAGCTTGAGAATTCTAAAGATTCACAACCCTTTCCAGTGAAAATACTTTTAATCTCAGTCCTAAATGGCTGACCCCTTATTGAAATCATGACCCCATGTTTTACATTCCCAAGCCAGAGGAAACATTTTCCTAGTATCGGCCCTGACGAGCCACTGAAGAATTGTTAATTTCAATTAGCTCGCCTCAATCTTTTAAACTCTAGTGAATGTAGGCCTAGTCTACACAGTCCCTCCTTATAGGACAATCCCCACATCCCAGGAACCATTATACTGGGGTTGGATTTTTTTCTTAAAAGTAAAAAAACTATGCTATTGTGCAAGCTCTGAAGAGTCATAAAGACTCAAAACATTAACTCTGTTTCTCTCTCCACAGATGCTGCCAGGCTTGCCGAGTTCTTCCAGCATTTTTTATTTTTGTATGTTACTGTGCAAATGGTTTCCAAACATGATGCAAAATGATTAGTGGCATATTGCTTAATAGAAGTGAAATTAAGGATACAAGAAATAAATGGCCCGTGGAACTGGAAAAGGGCTCTTCTACAGCAACCAAAAGGAAATTGCTCATACCCTGGAATCCTCAGCTACAACTGGTGCTGGATCAGCAGGTGGAGGGGATGGAGATTTTACCACAGGATCCTCAGCAACTTCCTCCTCCAATACAGGCTCAGGCTTTACTTCCTCCACAGGTGGCTCTGGTTCTGGTTCTGATGGAACAATGTGTTCTTCCAAGGGTTCCTCTAACCCGTTGCTGTAATTGGACAGTGCAAAAAGTCAAGACACACCAATGCATCCTGATACAATTAAGCAGTTAATTAAGTATTAGTGCCGTTAATCTAGTATAATTAGTCATAATGTGCCTTGTAGACCAAGCTAGCTTGGTTTCATGACTAACAAGATGCTTGTTTATCCCCAAAACCTTCCTACCACCTTTCAATAATGAGCATACTTGGAGAGAAAAAGCACAAGGGATTAAATTATTCATTTCTCAGCCCTGATTGGAAACATACGAATTAGGAGCAGTAGCAGGCCACTCAAACTGAAGGAAGAGGAGGTTAAATACCAAGAACCACTGGTATCACCCAAATCCCTCCGCAGAACACAGGTAATGTACACACCTGCAGCACATCATATGAGCAGTCAAAATTGTTGTGACATGCAAAATCTAGGATAACCTTATTACTGTAATCTAAACAAAAGTGGCTTCATTTTCTACTACACTGTCACAATATTGTTTGTATCCCCCACCAAAATGAAATTCAATTGCCATGGCTTCTAAGAGCCAGACTTGAGTTCCAAAAAACTGTTAAATTGCACAACTTCAATTTTAATAACAACCATGATAAAGAGAGAGCTCCTCTTTAATCTGTCAATCCATACATCCATTCCCCTGGTACAGGGTTGTCCCAGCTATATGATAAGATTGAATAATGAGCAGTAACTTTCTCTAGCACAATCAATCAGGAAGGCAAAGATGAACTATGAAACTAAATTATCAAGGAACAAAACAGTAAAATATTTTACAAGCACATCAATAAAATAAAAGGCGGCTGCGATGGCAATAGAGCCATTAAGGAATAGACAGGATAACACATGTAACATTGAAGACATGGCAGAAATATTAAGTAATTATTTCACTTCAGTATTTACCACAGAGATAGGACAGGTGGTCATGACATTGAATTGTGTAATGAGATAAGTCCATTTAAAATTTTAAAAAGGTGATGTACTGAGTGACTAAACAAAGTCAATGAGGTCAAGGGGCCTGGGCCCGGATGGATTGCATCCACTTTTTAAAAAATAATCTAGGGGAGGGATAGCAGAAGAATTACTACTCAATAATTATAGAAAAAAGTGTAGTGCCAGAGGACTGGCAGATCGCTAAAATATGCAAATTACATATGAAGTGGGGACAGAACATGTCCAGGGAATTATAGACCAGTCAGCTTATCAGTGGTAGGAAAAATATTAGAATCTTTACTAAAGGATAGATGAACATCCAGGAATGAGAAATGTAACAAATAGTCAGCGGTGATTTCAAAAGGGAGAATCTTGCTTGACTAATCTTATTGATTTTTTTTGAAGATGAGAGAGAGTAGACAATGGTAATGCAGTAGCTGCAATTTATCTGGATTTTCAAAAGGCCTTCCAATACGGTATCCCATAATAGACTAATGAGCAAGGCCACAGAATGTGGAGTTGGGGCTAGTGGCAGAATGGATTGTTAGCTGGCTTCAAGACAAAAAAGCAGAGGTGGGAAGTGCGGGGACCACTGCTGTTCACAATTTACATTAATGACTTGGACTTTGAAAACAAAAACTCAATTTATAACTTTGTAAATGACACTAAATTGGGGTGGGTGGAGGGGGGGCAGTCGATAATGGGGGCCGCAATTGCAATCTCGATAAGAAGCATTTTCAGGTTGGCAAAATGTAACTAGCGGATCACAGAATAGGCAAATAAAGTTCAACACAGATAAACATGAGCTAGTAGGGGTCATTGAATATATTTTTAAGGCAGAGGTAGATAGATTCTTGACTAACAAAGTAGTCTAAGGGTATCTGGGGTAGGTAGGTAAGTGGCATTGAAGCCACAATCAGATCAACCATGATTATACCGAATGGCAGAGCAGACTCGAGGGGCTGAATTACCTACTCCTGCTCTTAATTCGTACGTTTGTACACTTTGGCAGGAAGAGTAGGGGGATCACTTATTACTTGGAAGGTCAGGTCTAGGTGGGGTAGAGGAACAGAGGGATTTCAGAGTACAAATACATCAATCACTAAAAATTGCACCACATGTTAGCAAGGCCATAAAAAAACAAACACTGTCCATTATTTCTAGTGGGATAGAATAGAAAAGCATAGAAGTTACACCAACCCTGTGTTCAGTTCTGGCTGCCACATTATAACTCTTTTGAGTCAACCAAATAAACTAAATTAACAAAATTAGGGACAAAATAAACGCAGCCCCTTAAAGGGAAACTGCAAAAACAAAATATTAAAAATTTCAAGGAAACTTACGAACATTAAATCAAAATGTGATTAAAAGGGTCAATAAAGCACCCCAGTCCCCGCAGTGCCCGAGCACGGAAGACCTCGACAGTGCCGGCAGACACCGTGTGCTCCTTCTCCAGAAGCACCTGGCCATGAACATAGCCATGGAAGAGGCGTAGACAGTCAGGTCGGACGACCCCCCACCCTCGCCATATTATAGAGGCACTGGAGAAGGAGCAAAGACGATTTACAAGGATAATACCAAAAATGCGGGGCATATATATCAGGAAAGGGTTGACAAGCTGGGAAAGGTTTAACAGGCTGAGTGTTGTCTTTCTTAAAAAAAGGCTGATGGGTGATCTTTAAAATTATGGGTCTTTAAAATTATGAGAGGTTTTGATAGAGTAGATACCAGAGTTTCCTCTTGTGGGGAGGAGCATAGCTAGAGGCCATCTATATAAAAGAGTCAGCAAGAAGTCCAATAAAGGAACTCAGAAGAAACTTATTCACCCAAAGAATGCTAAGAATATGGAACTCACTACCAGTTGTAGTGAGTAGTTGAATAGTATAGATGCATTTTAAGGGGAAACCAGACAAGCATGATGAAGAGAGTAGATAGTTACAATGGTAAATTTAGATGAAAAAAGATGGGAGGAGACTCAAGTGGAGCATAAACACAGAGGCTGGTTGGGCCAAATGGTCTGTTTCTGTGCCGTATATGCTATGTAATCTAATGTCCCAAACTCAAATACTCAGAACCCTCAAATAAGCAGTCCCAGAACTTAAAACTAAAAAGAAAAATCAACCTAAAGCAACGAACATTCCTCTACCTCACAGCTGCATCGTAGTAAACCCCACTGTCATCTTGGACAGCTTCTGGTGATGGCTGACGCTCTTCAGGTTCCTCTACTTCTTCCTCAGACTCTGAAATAAATAAACCAATAAGCAACTCTACTCTCACCATACAAACCCTCATACTAATGCCTAAAGAGGCAACATGTCCATAGATGTTTGCGCAATGCCCAGATTTGTTCCCTTCCTGAACCATCAGACAAAGAATGGAGGCAGTGGCAAAGTGGTAATGTCAGTGGACTAGTAATCCAGAGGACCAGGCTAATGCTCTAGGGGCATGGCAGCTGGTGGAATTTAAATTCCATTAATAAATCTAGAATTGGAAACTAGTGTCAGTAATGGTGACCATGAAAGTATCATTGTCATAAAAACCCATCTCATTCACTAATGTCCTTTAGAGAAGGAAACTGCCATCCTTACCCAGTCTGGTCTATATGCAACTCCAGACCCACAGCAATGTGGTTGACTTATAACTGCCCTCTGAAATGGCCTAGCAAACCAATCAGTTCAAGGGCAATTAGGGATAGGCAACAAATGCTGGCCTTGCCAGCGACATCCCCATCCCAGGAAAGCATGAAGAAAAAAAAACCTTCATTTTTATAGTGCCTTTAATGCAGTGAAATGCAGACCAAGGAAATCCATAGAAATATTACAAAACAAAATTTGACGCTGGGCCATGTAAAAAGATTTGAGGGAAGTTGACCAAAAGCTTGGTAAAAAGCAGTGCCTTAAAAGGAAAGAAAGACGGGCATAGAAGCTCAGGGAGCAAATTCTACAGCTGAAGGCATGACAGCCAATATGGACTGATTAAAGATGGGGGTGTTCAAGAGGTTGGAATTGGAGCAGCACAGATCTGAGGTTTATTGGCTGGAGGAGATTACAGATATAGGGAGTGGCAAGACCATGGAAGAATTTAAAACAAACATGAGAATCTTAAAATTGAAGCCTTGCTGATCCACATTAACTCGCAATTAAGCAAACAGAGGTGATGGGTGAACACAAAGTGGGTTAGAATAAGGACTGCAGAGATTTGGATGATCTCAAGTTTACAGAGGGTTGAACATAAGAGGCCAGCCAAGAGTGCGCTGGAATAGTCAAGTCTAGAGGTAACAAAGACATGGATGAGGATTTCAGCAGAGGAGCTGAGGTAGGAGCGAATTTAGGCAATGTTAGAGGCTGAAAAAGGTGGGCTTTAGTGATATGGCAGACCTGTAGTTGGAAATTCACCTCAGGGTCAAACAGGCTGCAAACATTCTGGTTCAGCCTCAAAAGTAGCCAGGGGAAGTGTCAGAGTGTTTCCATGAACTCCACTCCTATGTTTTCAAATGATGCTGTCGAGGGAGAACATAATAGCTCAGATGTAAGGAGGGGTCAAGGTTAGATCCTTGCAGGAGCTGGAAAAGCTGCAGGTAATTCTTGGGCCATGATTTGATACATAAAAATGGGATCAGGTGAGTATAGTCTCACTCATTGCACAACAGCAGAGGCATGGGTGGGTGGTGCGGTCAATGATGAAAATGTCAAGGGAGAATCGCTTACCACAGTCAGTCATATAGGATTTTTTTTGGCTCTGATAAGAGCCATGTTGGTACTACAGCAAGGGGGGGAAAACACGATTGGAGGGATTCAAACATGGAGTTTTCGGAAAGGCGTTCACTGATTTGGATGACAGCATGTTCAAGGACTTTGGAGAGAAATGGGAGGTTGAGATGGGGTCGAAGGTTGGTTTCCTATGGGGTGAGGGGCAATGACTGCAGATTTGAAGGAGAGAGGCACAGTACCCGAGCTGAGAGAACTGTTAACAATATCACTAACATCGGAGACAGGAAGGAAAATCGGTGGTCAGCAGTTTAGTAGGAATAGGGTTGAGGGAGCAGGAGTTGGGTCTCATGGGCAAGGTGAGCTCAGCCAGGGCATGAAGAAAAATAGTAGAGAAACTGGAGAAGGATGCAAGTTCAGGGCTAGGGCAGAGGGAAACCTTAGAGGAAATTTGGTCTGATGGGCTCGATGGAGAGAGTGAAGCAGCAGAGACAGAAAAAACTAAATGCTGCACCATAGTCTTTAAGGTGATGCACAACTGCTGCTGTATTCAACTGTATTGTGCTGTTGTTTAACTGCCATGAGAAACATTGTCTATCAGTGCATGAAACACTGCAATGCAGTGAATGAGTGATCATTGTAACATTTCCTCTATGATCCCATTTTCAGATCAGAGGAAGCTTTCTTCAGTGTATTTAACTTTTTATGGCCAAATCCTTGGTGAGAGAATGCCTGTAAACAAGCAATATGGCCCAAAGGTATTTAAAAAGGGACTGTTGCAAATTCAATTCAATTATTGATATCTAATTCACAAGACAGAAAGGAATGTAAAAGTCAGCCATAGATTGCTCTTTAAACTTTCATTGCTAATGGGAGAAATATTTGAAATCCTTTGAAATATCCTGACGTTTCAATGGCATAACGAGTTTGATAAAACAAAAAAACATTCTACTCACTTATTTTGCACAAATCACAATAAAAAAGGTGGAAGTCACTATGTAGTAAACTAACTATGAGTGGCAGGGCAGGGTGGTTGTGTGGTGGCAGTGGCGAGGTAGGTACACATATGCATATGGTGCATAATACTTTTAACTTAAAACTTTGAGCCTTTTCCTGCACAAGAAACATGTTACCAACACCTTGCCTCTTCAACATAAGTTGGTCAATTTCGTCAAACACTGAGCCAGATTTGAGACACTCGCACACAGTTGGCAAAAAATTTCCGTACCAGATTGGAAAAAACAGGGTGGAATTAACATGTTTTTAATACATACTTCATGTCAAAATGACTAAAACAAAATAGCTGGAGACTGATGGGCAAGTTCAAACTGCTTCTAAATCTCCTCTGATTTGATCCTCTAGGAAAAAGGCAGCAATTAGTTTAGGAATGAAACTGGCTCATTGGGGTAAAGTACACTTTGACAGAAAGGACACAATAATGTGCCTTTAACACACACAGCATCCTTTGGAGGGTAATCTTTAACACAGTCCACATTCTTTAAAGGGTAGTTGGGGCTAATGTGGTTTTCAACATCCAATACATACGAATCACATTTACACCAACAGCCTGCTCCAAATGCTGTACACTGTGCCAATGTACTACCATTAGAATCACAAAGTTTGTTGATTTGAAATTTAGGCTCTACTTGTATACTGTGGCAGTTCTTTTTCTAACACATCATATATATTGGCCAAGATATATAATTGGATCAGAGTGGCCATTTTGGAACTCCAGCTGAAAGCAGCTAGACTAGTCCATGTAGCATTCTTTCACAGAACAATGAATCTCACTTGTGGAAAATATCAAGCTATATATTCCAGAAATCCTGCAGGATCTGAAATAGTTAAAACATTTAAAAATATTCACAATTAATATATAATTTGGTTTAGAAAAAGTGTGTAGAACTAATCAGATTTCATTTGAAGAGTCAACCAAGAGTTGATAGAAAAGGACAACCATTTCAAAATCATGAACATCCTCTTCAAGACATACAAAAGTCTTTGTATGTCAGGTGAAATGATATACAACGTTCCACACTTGGACAATGAACTATGGCCCTGTTGCATTAAACTTCCTAAAACAGGCTACTTCCTTGACAAAGGACCAAAGTCAGGGAGACAAAGGAAGTTGTAGGGAAGAATGAGGCCAGAGAGAAGGAGATAAAAACAAAGATGAGAATTTAAAATTTGAGCACTGAAATAATTCGAGCCAACACAGGTCAGTGAGGAACAGGTTTACTGCAACCCTCTGATCAAATCACAGTCCAAGTGATAAAAATAAACTTTGAGAAAGGAAAACCCAAAATTAACACAATGAAAATGTCTGTTAGATGCACCAATGGTTAAGTGCTTAAAAAAAATCAGAAACAGGCTTTTTGGAACAGGAGGATTTTTGAATCGAGGACCTGCAATCTGCACTCTAAAGCCTTCCCATCCAAGGATTTCTCTGAAAAACCTTTCCATTGGACATTCGAAATATCCAACAGTTGATGTCTTATGTCTGTTTATTATGATCTTCAACAGCATTGCAGACAGCCATAAAACTATAGGTTAAATAAAGTGTAAAAAGTACAGTAAAGGTGAAACTCAATTAGTGAGTGAACAATATGGCTGGATTTGTTCAGTTAACTTGGGAAATTATTGAGGTATATTTGCTCACCTTCCGGGGGCTCAGTATCAGAATCCCCAAACACTTCATCTTGATAGCGGAAAATATCATTGTGGACATAAAACTTGTTTGCAACTGAACCCTGAGAAAAGAAACAAAGATGGGGCAACAAAGAAAGACAAATCACACTAATGAACATTAATCATTTTCTTCCCCCTTACAAAATCTTATAGTCTGGACTTCACTCTGTACCGTGCCCAATGTTAGAACCACAGGTTTCATACTCGGGTAGTATTGTATAACTGGAAATAAAGAGTGGGTATGGAAAGGTGAAGTCAGTTTTGGGCAATTTTCCTCTTTGTTCTTACTCCCCACCCCTGTTCTCAAAAGCTAAGATTCCTTGATGGAATAGGATTCCACAAGTACACAAGCTGTGATCCTGTTCTCACACATTGTGCTGTCAAGTGCACTTTCAGCAGTTTGGCAATCGGGAACATGGGTCCTTGTGTTTTAAGACTCATTAGGAAAAAAAAATTCTAACCAGACAGTACAGGAGATACAATAGCACCAAAATAATCAACCTAACCTTATCAAGTACTGGCATGCATTGTTCACAGTTTTATGAAAAGGAAATGGTGTTTGAAAAATGTAGAGTTATTTGAGGACGTAACAAGGAGGGAAACAATAGATATAAAGTATCTGGATTTCTAAAAGGCATTTCATATGGTACCACATAAAAAGATTACCACACAAGATAAGAACTCATGATGTTGGGGGTATGATATTAGCATGGATAGAGGATTGGCTAACTAACAGGAAACAGAGTCGGGATAATCCAATCATCTTCAGATTGGCAAAATGTGGAGTGCCACAAGGATCAGTGCTGGGGCCTCAACTATATACGATCTACATGAATGGATGAAGGGACTGACTGAATTAAAGCCAAATTTGCTGATGATATAAAGATAAGTAGGAAAGCAAATTGCGAGGACACAAGGGTCAGTAAAGGAATCTAGGTAGGTTAAGTGAGTGGACAAAAATTTGGTAGATGGAATATAATGTGGGAAAATGTGAATTTGCCCACTTTGGCAAGAAGAGGAGAAAAGCAAGTTATTTAATTGGAGAGATTGCAGAAAGCCGCAGGACAGAGGGATCTAAGTATCCTTGTACATGAATCCCAAGAAGTTAGCAAGTAATTAGGAAGGCAGGCCTTTATTGCAAAGTGGGAGGAGGAGTATAAAAGTAGGGAAATCTTGCTACAACTTTACCGGGCATTGGTGAGACTGCAA
Organism: Cetorhinus maximus; assembly: GCF_964194155.1. Classification (NCBI taxonomy): domain Eukaryota; kingdom Metazoa; phylum Chordata; class Chondrichthyes; order Lamniformes; family Cetorhinidae; genus Cetorhinus; species Cetorhinus maximus. Next base: position 124,015,265 of record NC_135888.1, read on the forward strand.
CAAGAGTACTCTGCAGTTTGGTCTCCTTACTCCATACCTGCACTGGAAGCAATTCAGAGAAGGTTCACCAGGCTGATTCCTGGGATGAAGGGACTATCTTGTGAGAAAAGGTTGAGCAGGTTGGGCTTATATCAATGGAGTTTAAAAGAACAAAGGCAATCTTATTCAAACATATAAAATTCCATGGGGGCTTGACAGGGTTGATGCTGAGCGTACATTTCTCCTCATGGTGGAATCTATAACGAGGGGGCTCAGTTTAAAAATAAAGGGTCCCCATTTAAGATGGAGATAAGGAAGAATTTCTTCTGAGGATCATTAATCTTTGGAATTCTCTTCAGAGAGAGCAGAGGAAGGCTGGGTCATTGAACATATTCAAGGCAGAGTTATAGGCAGATTTTTGATCTGCAAAGCCAAGGGTTTGGAGAGGTGGGGGGAGGGCAGTGGCAGGGGTGGCAGCAAGAAAGCAGAATTAAAGCCACAACCAGGTCAGCTTTGATATTTTTGAATGACAGAGCAAGCTCAATATGCTGAATAGCCTACTTCTGGTTCCTATTTCTTATGAATAAAAACATTTCCCAGATTCAAAGTCTTTCAACTCCAGGCATGATTTAATTATTTAAATCATGTGTTTATAGAAATATAACAAAAACCAGGGCAAAAATTAAATAAGAAGCTTCAGCGAGTCACTATATCAATTTCAATCAGAAGCTATCTGGGGTCTTACACTTAAAAGGGGGACAAGGTAAATGCATTACAGTATATATAGAACCAGCTCTCTTACCTCAGGAGCTAGAACAAAAGTCTGCATGAAGCGTCTCATGGGCTGTCTGTTGTTTGACAGCTCACCCATAACCTGTACTACCACTCCGTCGTTCAACGTGGCATGAGCATCTACATGTTTGATCTTCGTGTGGCAGTCACGGAACTGAAGAGACATAACTTTCTTGTGGATCTCCTATAAAGGAAAAAGACAAGCTAAAGTTTTCATATTATGGGATCATAAAACTTCAAAATCCTATCACTATTTGCAAAACTGTCTTTTGGTTATTGTTTTAAACACGAAGACTATTCAGATGGAAATAACGCAGTCAATCCTTAAATTTAAGTTTCACATTTCAAATGGTGTATCTACATGCACAGATTCCTTCACAAGCTATTGTCTTTCATATTGTTACAATTCCACATCATTTAATTGCCAATATGAATTTGCTGCCAAAATAGAAAATAGGGGAAGAAGGACCAGCCACATCTGAAATGTAACCCGTCTGTTCTCTATAGATGCTGACTGACCTGCAGTATTATTATTTTTTTTAAGAACAGCATTTTCTATTCCTGCTTTTAATTAGCACATATGCATTATTTGCTTTTCACTTGCTATCAATTAGGTGCTGTTTTAAGAGCTTATAGAGTTGATAGTTTGTGGGGAGGCAGTAGCGTAGTGGTATTGTCACAGGACTAAAGACCTAGGGTAATGTTCTGGGTACCGTGGTTCAAATCTCACCATGGTAGTTGGTGGAATTTGAGTCCAATAAAAACCTGGAATTAAAAGTCTAATGATGACCACAAAACCATTGTTGTAAAAACCCACCTAGTTCACGAGTGCCCTTTAGGGAAAGAAATCTGCTGTCCTTGTCTGGTCTACATGTGACTCCAGACCCACAGCAATATGGTTAACTCTTAAAATGCAAGTTGTATCAAACCACTAAGCAGCCTATAAGGAATTACGACACCAGACTAACCACTTGGCTTAGGCACCAGAAACAACAACAGCAAACTCAGCCCTGTCGAACTTGGGAACATATGGGGGCCTGTGCCCAAATTGTGAGGGTTGTCTCACAGACTAGTCAAGCAACATAAGGCAGAACTATGTCATACTCTCAGAATCAGACCTTACAAATAATGTCCCAGACATTGATGGCACAGTTGGAAAGGAGTTGCCCTAGGAGTCCTCAACGTTGACTCTGGACCCCATGAAGTTTCATAGCATCAGGTCAAACATGGGCACGGAAACCTCCTGATTACCATATACCGTGCCACCCCCCCCTCCAACTGATGAGTCACTACTCCTTCATGTCGAACATCACTTGGAGGATGCGGAGAGGGTGGCAAAGACGCAAAATGTACTCATGGTGGGGGGGTTTGAACATCCACCAAGAGTGCCTTGGTAACACCACAACTGACCGACCTGGCTAAGTCCTAAAGGACACAGCTGTTGGACTGAGTCTGCAGCAGGTGGTGAGGGAACCAACAAGACAGAAAAGTCTACTTGACCTTGCCCCTACCAATTTATCTGTCCATGACAATATTAGGAGTGACCAACTCATAGTCTTTGTGGAGACGAAGTTCCGTCTTCACACCAAAGATACCCTCCATCGTGTTGTGTGGCACTACCACTGTGCTAGATGGAAAAGACTTCGAACGGACTTAGCAACTGAAAACTGGACATCCATGAGGTGCTGTGGGCCATCAGCAGCAGCAAAATTGCATTCAATCACAATCCGTAACCTCATGGCCCAGCACATCCCCCACTCCAGCATTACCATTAAGCTGGAGAATCAACCCTGGTTCAATGAGTGCAGGAGGGCATGCCAGCAGCAGTACCAGGCATACCTTAAAATGAGGTGTCAACCTGAAGTGACAACACAGAATTACTTACATGCTAACCAGCAGAAGCAGCATACAATAGAGCTAAGCGATCCCACAACCAGCAAATCAGATCAAAGACGCTTTGCAGTCCTGCCACATGCAGTAGTGAACAGCGATGGATAATCAAACAACTAACCAGAGAAAGATGCTGCACATTGTTGGATATTCCCCAGCCTCAATGATGGAGAAGCGCAGTACATCAGTGCAGAAGATAAGGCTAAAGCATTTGCAACCAACTTCAGCCACAAGTGCTGGGTGGATGACCCATCTCGGTCTCCTCCTGAGGTCCCCAGCATCACAGATGTCAGTCTTCAGCCAATTCGATTCACTCCATGTAATACAAAGAAACAGCTGAAAGCACTGGATGCTGAAAAGGCATTGGGGCCTGACAACATTCTGGCAACAGTACTGAAGACCTGTGCTCCAGAACTAGCCACACACCTAGCCAAATCTGTCAACTATCTGGCAAGGTGGAAAATTTCCCAGCTATGTCCTGTCCACAAAAAGCAGGACAAATCCAACCCGACCAATTAACGCCCCATCAGTCTATTTTCAATCACCAACAAACTGACGAAAGGGGATGTCAACAGTGCTATCAAGTGGCACTTACTCAGCAATAATCTGCTCACTAATGCTCAGTTTGGATTCCGTCAGGATCAGTCAGCTCCTGACCTCATTGCAGCCTTGGTCCAAGCGTGGACAAAAGAGCTGAATTCAAGTGGTGAGGTGAGGGTGCCTGCCCTTGACATCCAAGGCAGCATTTGACCGAGTGTGGTGCCAAGGAACCCCAGCAAAGCTGGAGGCAATGGGATTCAGGAGGAAAACTCCCCACAAGTTGCAGTATACCTAGCACAAAGAAAGTCAGTTGTGGTTGGTGAGGGTCAGTCACCTCAGCTCCAGGACATCACTGCAGGAGTCCCTTAGTGTAGTGTCCGTGGCCCCAACCATCTCCAGCTGCTTTATCAATGTTCTTCCCTCCATAATGTCAGAAGTGGGGATGTTCGCTGATGATTGCATGACGTTCAGCACCATTCACAACTCCTCAGATATTGAAGCAGTCCATGTCCAAATGCAGCAAGACCAGGACAATATTCAGGCTTGGGCTGATAAGTGGCATGTAACATTCACACCACACAAATGGCAGGTAATGACCATCTCCAACATGAACAAATTTAACCCTCTCCCCCTGACATTCAATGGCATTACCATTGCTAAATCCCCCCCACTATGAGCATCCTGGGTGTTACCATTGACCAGACACTGAACTGGCCCAGCCAAAGAAATCCTGTGCCTACAAGAGCAGGTCAGAGGCTAGAAATTGTGCAGGTAGTAACTCACTTCCTGACTCCCCAAAGCCTGTTCACCATCTACAAGGCTCAAGCCAGAGTGTGATGCAAAACTCTCCACTTGTCTGGATGAATGCAACTCCAACAACACAAGAAGCTTGTTACCATCCAGGCCAAAGCAGCCCCTTCATTGGGACCACATCCACCACCTTAAACATTCACTCTTTCCATCACTGATGCACACTGACAGCAGTATGTACCATCTAGGAGATGCAACTCACCAAGGCTCCTTTGACAAAACCTTCCAAGTCCACGACCTTTACAACCGCAAAGGACAAGGGCTGCAGCTGCATGGGAATACCACCAAGTTGCCCTCCAAGACACACACCATCCTGACTTGGAACTACATTGACATTCCTTCACTGTCACTGGGTCAAAATCCTGGACCTCCCTTCCTAGCAGCAGTGGGCATTCATTCAACATTGAATGCAGCGGTTCAAGAAGGCAGCTCACAACTACATTCTCAAGGGCAATTACAAGTGGGCAATAAGCGCTGCCCTAGCCAGCGAGGCCCACATCCCATGAAAGAATAAATGGGTTGACAGGCATATAAGAATCAGTGCTTGTGTCTCAGCTATTTATACTCTGCATCAATGGCTTAGATGACAGGCCCAAGTTTAATGTTTTCACGTTTCTCAATGATACAAAATTAAGAGAGAACATATGTTGTGAAGAGTGCATTAAAAGGTTGCAAAAGGATAGACAGGTAAAGTGAGCAGGTAATAATGCAGCAGATGGAATATAAATAAAACTTTAAGTAGGAACTTATCTATTTTTGAGGGAAAAATAGAAAAGCAGATTTTTTTTTTGTATGAGAAACTGGGAAATATTGATATTCAAAGAGGTCTGAATGTCTTTGTTCATGAATCACAGAAGGGTGTCATGCTGGTACAGCAGGTAATCAGGAAACTGCCTTTTGTTGTAAAGGGATTGAAGCACAAGAGAAAGAAGTCTTACTGAAGCTGTATAGGGTCTTGGTAAGATCACACCTCAAATGCTGTGTATAGTTTTGGTCTCCTCTCCCAAGAAAGGTTATACTTGCTTTAGTTCACTAAACAGATTCCTGGTAGGAGGGGATCTCATTGAAACAGAATTCTTAAGGTGCTTGAAAGGCTAGATGCCGGGAGCTTCTTTCCTTGGTCAGGGAGTCTCAAATTAGGGTCACAGTCACAGAACAAGGGGTTTGCCATTTTATACTGAGATGAGGAGAAATTTCATCACTCAAAAGATTGTGGATCTTTGGGATTCTTGACTGCAGAGAGCTATGGATGTTGTCATTAAGTATATTCAAGTCAGATATCAATACATTTACAAACATTCAGGGAATCAATGGGTATGGCAATAATATAGGAAGGCATAGCTGAGATAAATGAGCCATGGTGTTATTGAATGGAGGAGCAAGCTCAAAAACCCAATGGCCTATTTCTCTTTATAATCTCATTCTGGGATTATAGTTCTAAATATCTACACTTATCCAAATTAAAAAGTGAGTACTATCAAGTTATTCCAAGGAGGGAGAGGAGCAAATGTATCATTTTGTTCTTAAGGATTGTTTCTACAATACTTTCCAGCAGTAAGTGAATTGCAAGAAGTCACTTCCAAATTTGTGCCTCATAGCTTGGGTGTCACTAACTCAAGTTTCTACATCTGTACTTAATAAAGAGTTTAATCAGCCTTTTAAGTAAAAAACAGAAAATACTGGTAAAACTCAGCAGGTCTGGTAGCATCTGTGGAGAGAGAAACAGAGTTAACATTTGAGCATTTTAATGTGGGACCCTGATGAATAATCTCATCAGTTTTAATTAGAATTAGATACAGAATTAGAATCTACATGTGGCCTTAACACTGCCTCTTGTTAATGTCAGTCAGTCTTAAGGAGCTCAGTGGGAAATTTTATTACTGAATCCATTCCTACTGCCAAAGGTAAATAACAAGGTAAATTGGGAGAATTGGCGAGCAAAATATATCAACTGGTAAATTAGTATAAGTTTTCAAACAGGAATGATTAGATCAAAAAATCTTACTGCTAACTAGAAAAAGTATAATTACCTAAAGAAATAGCAAGACAATTGGAACAAGCTCTCTTTAGCAGTCAGATTATTAGGTAATGGAATATTAAAGTCTAGGCTATACACGCCTACATACATAAGTAATCCAGTAACAGAACCTCAAAGCAAATCTGGAGATTGCTCAGTCTGCCAAGACATTTATAGCATTGAATTCAAAGTGCCATAATGACAAGAGTCTTATTTCAGGTAGCAGAGCTCATATTGCAAACCCCCCCCCCCCCCCTATAGTAACAGTGCCTAGTGCACTCTGGTTTTAATCTAGAGCTACAGCAAGCAGCTGCAAATCTCACACATAGCTGGGCTTACTGGATGCTTTCACACGCAACTTTATACATCTGTAAATGTACAAGAAAGAATATTACCGCTTGTCCGTACACTGCCTCTGCTGGATCTCCATTTGAAGTCAAACCACCATGAACATATGAAGAATTCTTTCCATAAAACCTACAACACAAAACATTTTTTTTTTAAAAGTGGAACATCCCTATCGTTGTGTACAAGAGAGAAAGTGCACATCACCATGAACAGACAAGTCTGCTATGAAAGGATACCAATTTTAAAACAACGTTGAAAAACAGTCAAATACAAGAAATGTGCCTCATTTGAATTAATATTTTAGCTTTTGATTTTAAAAATATATGCAGTCTGAAAGACATATACGGATTCAGGAAGGTAGGGAAGAACTTCAGTTCTGTGCAAAAAACTCAATCCATGAAGCTTCCCACATAATCATCTCATGGATATTTTTGAGTAACAGAATTTTAGATCCATTGAATGGAAGCTTCAACATCCATTATGAAAAAACTCTTACACCCTTGGTTAATAACAAAGTTCACAAAACATTACTGATACATTAAAATGGAAAGAGTTTCCTAATGCAGTTAATGTCAAATAAAAATAGTAAATGACAAAATTGATCATAGCTCAAATGAAGATGGATAACAAATGCAATTGTTGGCTTTCAAATTAAGACAACTTGCAATGAAAGTGAAGAGTGGTGGAAGCAGAGACAATAGTAACTTTCTAAAGGGAATTGAATATATATTTGAAAAAGGAAAATAATTACAGGGCAATGGGAAATAGCAGTTGACTGGGACTGATTGGACACCTCCCATTCAAAAGAGCTGGCATAATGGGCTGAATGGCCTGCTCCTGTGCTGTATGGCTATGATTAGTCATCTTTTTTACTCTTGAGTATAAGCACTATTTTCACTCACCAGTAATTCCTAACTGTAATGGAATACACTGTCTGCAGGTAGGCTGGCAGCAGCACATTTTAGAACTAATTTAGAGCCCCAATGAATTGATGAGTTAACAGAAACTATGTTATATAAAATATTAAAACTGAAAAATTACAAAACGTTATTTACAGAACTGCAGACACACCAAAAACATGCAGTGGGAAAGAACACCCCACTCAAAACAGCAGGGTACTAGCATACAAGGAAATAACTACTGCCTGCAACTGGCAGACCGATTAGCCAGTCTCAGAAGAACATATTTTCTTCAAATTCATAGCTCATGGGGCAATATTTCAGTAAGAAATTAGTTTGTATTTCTTCCAAACTGAAGTTTGCAAAATATCATGTATGATATGAGCATGTTGTATGGAAAATTCATATCAACGTTTTTATTAGACTGCCAGTTACACACACATCCAATTAAATAACTCATCTAGTCTATAATAAATAACATTTTTAAGTCTCATGAGCCTTTGTGAAATATAATTTTTATTAACTTGCTACCTTCTGAGCCAGTAAGTATTTTCCTTAAAGTTCTAATTAATTCTGCAGAGGGCCTGACGGATTAGTAGAATATATGTTATCAACCTAGAGGAAGAAGGTACTGAGCTGAAATGCAGATACTAGAATATACTGTAATTTAAATCTAGGTTTCAGAATGCAATTGACGTGGCCAAAATGAACCAGTATTAGATACAGTAACTGACACTCTGGGCGGACAGAAACAGATCAAACAGGCTGTCTCATTCAGCATGAAACTGGTCACCCACTTTCACTTTTTCTTGCTATAATTTCCACACCTGAATGACCTACAATCACTTTCCCAGGATTTAGCTGACTCGGTCACAAACATGCCCTTGTTTTCATTCAGCACAGAAAAGCAGATGTTTGCAAAAAGTGCCAACTTACCTGTGTAAGTAGTCAGGGGCCTGGTTCAGCAGCGTGTAATACTGCCTCACAAATTCCCGCCCTACAAGCAGGGGACTTGGCTTCTCCATCACCATCTCTTTGGTCAACTGAGAATTGCTACAAAAAGAATTTAGAAAATAATCAGGGATACCTTGATAGGGTTATATAAACTAACCTGCTCAACTAATATTAGTTCAAAGGGATCAAGCTGAAAACATAAAGCTACTTATTCAGTGATAATTCACAAATGTAACACAGGCAGGCATAAGGATTGTAAAAACTGGTGCAATGGACTCTTATCCGGGATTGGATAGAGTGAAGGGGACTTCCTTCTGCACTTGACTATGGAAGCGCTGACCCACCCCAAGTACCTCATACTCCAGCTCTATTATCCATTACCTGGATAAACAGTTATTAAAAAGTCAACACATTTTTGAAGGCAGGGACTAGGTGCTCACTAATCTTGGCATGGATTTAATTCCAGCCTATATGAACAGAATGACAGTTTTAAAATTCCTATGCGAAATAAGATTGGGAAGTTTCAGCCCAGCTTCGAGCAGACACAGATCCATAATACAAAACTTAGGAAATTGGCAATCTCATCTAAAGTCATAGATGAAGGATAAAGCAGAAAATAGAAAGCTGTCTAAATGCTTCAATAGTGGGCTCATCTGAGATTGAAGATAATGGGGAATGTACCTCTCTGTACAACAATTGAGAATAATCCACAAAATGACTCAATTTCACCCACAGCAGCAGGCAACACCGATTATAATCCCCATAATGCCACATGAACTAACATTTGGAACAGGACTCAAACTAGGGACAATAAATAGAAGATAGCCACTAATAAATCCAAGAAAGAATTTAGAAGTAATTTCTTTTCCCAGAGAGTGATTAGAACTGGAACATTCCACCACATAAAGTAGTTGTGACGAATAACAGATGCCTTTAAGAGAAAGTCAGGTAAGTATATGGAGAAAGGAATACAAAGTTATATATACTGATATGGTTAGACAGAGGAGTTGGAGACTGCTTGGGTAGAACATAAACAGCAACATGGACCAGTAGGGCTGAAGGGCCTGCTTCCATTTTGTAAATTCTATGCAACCTGTTTTGAAATTCAATACTATGTCTTCTCTTCTTAATTTAGAAAACATCAACTTTTCTAAAACATTAACTTTTCTGCCTAACAATTTTTGAATTCATTATATCTGACGAATTATGCAGTTGAATCACATGATGTGATCACATCTCCTCTATGCCAAAATGTTAATGAAAGTATAGGGCAAAAGGCTAGGCAGTATAAAAACAATGAAAATACATCTATTAGTTTATTACACTAATCACATAATGCACCTGTATTCCACCATAGAGCACTTTACTAGAAAGTTGATACATCTAAGTCAGTCTTGCCTTCAGGTCACTGGAGTAATTAACGCCATGGTGAGCCCATTAGGATTGTATGTTACATTACAACAGTGTGTGGAAGGTGGATCGGACGGTACAGTATGTGGGCAGAAGGCAGTTGCAGCTCACTAAACCCGCCCAATTTCAAAAAAGGCTGCACCTGTAAGGTAACAGCATTGAGCATGCATCATTTTCCTCACCCTAGTTTGCACAATTTTTAGGTTTGCCTCTTTAATAATAGCGTTATTCATTTCATGAAGTCTGTACCTTGAAATCAGTTAGCTCAAGATTACTTTTGAACTTTCCCTGATATTCTCTAAGCTCATTTGCTTTTTGTTAGAACAAAGAATCACTCATCAGGGTATTCAGTAGCTAGAGAAATATTTACTTACTTTTATAATAAAACAAATTGTACGAACAGACCTGGAGAATCATTGCTCTGAGAAATACTACTCAGAAGGAAACATAAAACACCAAGTCACTGCCTGAAAGGGTGGTAGAGGCAGAAACCCTCATAACATTTAAGAAGTATTTGGATGTGCATTTGCGGTGCCATGGCATATGGCTATGGGCCTAGTGCTGGAAAATGGGATTAGGATAGTTAGGTACTTGTTTGACCGGCACAGATTCAATGGGCCGAAGGGCCTTTTTCTGTGCTGTAGACCTCTGTGACTCTTTGAAATTGGCATTGCTGGATTGCCAAGAAATGTTGAAACTTTCTATTATGGACTTCCAATAGTGAGAAATAAATGCAGTTATGTGGTTCTATTAGAAACACCTCTAATCAGTGTTCAAAACCCCGCAGCACGTTGATTTCCTTTTGTTTCCCCCATTCCCTAAATTATCATGACAGACAGGAACAGGTCTTCTCAGTCTCTAATTTCATCCTGGACAATTCTGCAATCACTAAAGGACTTCTGGAGAGTCCATTTCCAACGTTTGCTCGCAAAGTCAATCATCAAACATTGAATCTAGGCAACTCTCACACAACCAAATAATTAATTTACAAGGGAATGCCCTATACAGGATTTACATTTTGGGGGGGGGTGGGGGGGGGGCTTCACCACTTGAACCCGCCACCCAAAGAAATGAAAGACTCCAAGAGATTTGGCCATTTTTGCAAAGGAGTGAACAACAAGATTTTTTTAAAATGCTGAACGACAGGACCAGGCATTGTTCTCGCTCTTTCCAATTTGATCTGCAGGATTCATTCGCACAACTCGTAGGAGAAGCATGGTGAAGTCGAAGATTCCTGTTCCCCTGAAATAACCATCTGTGATCGGGAGGGGAATCGAGTCCACAGAAAGGAGACGGGGGACTGGAGAGAGAGAGAGAGAGAGATTGCCAGACAATGCCTGGCTCCTCAACACCCTTTCCACCCTGCCACATGTGGACAGTTGATAAGGGGATCCAATATCCAATTCCGAGTGCGGGGCGGCGATAGCAGGCTCAGTGCGGCAAGAGGTAAAGCCGAGGCCGAGCACGTGGGGGTGAAGCCAGGCCGCGGGGCCCGTGGGGAGGGAAAGGGAGTGTGAAGCCAGGCCGCGGGGGGGGGGGGGGTTTGGTGAAGCCAGGCCGCGGGGCCCGTGTTGCGGCGCCGGCTCCACTGCGGGAATCGGGGCCCCGGGTGTTAACCACGTGCGATCTGGACGCCCAACTCGGATGGAATGTGAAGCGGAGGCCGCCCACCGACAAGGACTGGGACAGAGGGAGGGAGGAGGGGGGGGGGGGTGAGCGGCTCAAGGGTCACGCCGAGGTCCCTGCGCCATTACCCACTACCCGAGACAGGAACAAAGGCCGGAACCCTACCCTCCACTCACCGCCCCCCCCCCCCCCAGCCTCCCCGACTCTGTCCCGGCGGAAAGGCCGTAACAAGCCTGGACTCCCCCCCCCCCCCCCAAACACCCCACCGAACCCAACCCACATACCACACCCGCTCGGCCGAGCCATGCAGCCGGGGGAATGGCCGCTCCCCTCAGGGCCGCGTTCCCGCCGCGGGCTCTGTGTAAAATGGCGGCGGCGGCGGCCGCCTTCCCTCCCTCCCCCGGCTCCCGGTCCCCGAGCCTCACAGGAGCCACTCACTCACCGCAAGAATCCGGGGAGAGGAAGGAAGGAAAGACCGAGCGAGAACTTTCGAGCGTGCAGGGAGGGTGAACCCTCTGCTTTCTCAATCCGCGCACTGAAATAAGTTGGGGATTTTTTTTTTTGGCCCTTTTTTTTTCAAAAAAAAATAAAACACCCGCACCGCCGAGGAGAGTGCCGGCTCGATCGCACACTAACCTGCTGGCAGAAAAGGCGGCCTGATTGACGGCCCCCGCACTCAATGGCGGGTCGGCCTGCGCAGCGGGGGCGTGGGCTCTCGCGGTGGTAAGCTAATGGGAAACGAGAGGGGCGGGGCTCGGCCAGCAGGTTAGATCGACCGGCGAAGGCTGCAGGAGCTGCGGGGGAGACCCCGTAGAGGGGGAGGACCACTCTCCCCGGGTAGCCAATCGTATTCGGAATCAACTTTGACTGACAGATTAGGGGGCGGGCTCTGTCTGAGACCAGCTGTCTCCATATAAGGATTGTGTGCAAACTTGGGGTGGGTGCAAGTTCAGAGCCCAAAATCAGTAAAATGTCGTAAAAGTGTTTTTTTAATATAGGAAGAATCGTGCAAGTTATGATAGTAAATATGCCAAAAGTAGATTTGAAGCAAGTTTCCAACCTCTAAGAGAAGCTTGCAATTGCTTTTATACTTCTCAGCTGGGATGATTCGTTATGTCACAAATGCTGTAATCAGGCAAGCACAGCGTCACTAGTGAATCATTTTATATATCCTCTCAATGTACAACAATTTAACATATCAACTCCATTGCTGTGTCCGAGTCAAAGTAGTTGCCAGTGCATTCTCTTCACCTGAGTAAAAAAACGATTCGTTCCAGAAGGTAATGGATAATAAGTGAGTTTGTTGCTTGAAGGAAATATCATGCCACCTTTGCCAGTTAGGGTATGCTGTGCATGTTAATTATCACATTAATTTTTGATGTTGAAGTCATTTGGTACTGCTTCCTCTAATTGCTGGTGTTCAGTCCACTGTGCTCTGCTCATGCTGATAAGAAATAGGCCATTCAGCCCTTTGAGCCTGCTCCACCAATCTTTGCGATCATGACTGATCTACCTCAAATCAACACTATCCAAATATCCCTTAATTCTATTTGTACCCTGAAATCTAGTGATCTATATTTTGGATAGACTCAACGACTGAGTATCCACAGCCCTCTAGGGCAGAAAATTCCAAAGATCTACAAGCTTTGAGCAGCATCCTCACATCTACCCTATCAACATCTTAACTTTATATGGTTCGATGTGATCACCTCTCAATCTTCAAAATTCTGTGGGATATAGATCTCGTCTGTTGAATCTCTCCACATATTTTTCTGTTATCCTTCTTCTCTTTCTATCAGCCTTCACTGTTCCAAAGTAAACAACCCCAACCAATCTTTCCAAAAAATCCTGCAGTCCTGGCACCATCCTCATAAATCTCTGTACCCTCTAGTTCAATCAAACCCTCCATGTAAAGAAGTGACCAAAATTGTACACGTAATATTCTAGAATATTTACAGCATAGGAGGCTGCCATTCTGCACTTCGTGCCCATGCCATCCCTCTGCAAGAGCAACTCAACTAGTCCCATTCCTGTGCCCTTTCCCCATGGCCCTGGAAATTTCTTCTCTTCCCTCTTGAAAGCCACAATTGGACCTGTCTCCACCACACTCTCAGGCAGTACATTACAGATCCTAACTACTCACTGTGTGAAAATATTTTCCTCGTGTTGCCTTTGGTTCTTTTCATCATAAATCAGTGCCTTCTGGTTCTTGATCCTTCCTGTCTACTCTGTCCAGACCCCTCATGATTTTGAACAACTCTATCAAAACTCCTCTCAAACTTGCCTTTGCTAAGGAGATCAGAACTAGCTTCTCCAATCCATTCAAGTAACTGAAATCTTTCATCCCTAGAACCATTCTTGAAAGTTTCTTTCTGCACCCTCTCTAATGCCTTCACATCCTTCCTAAAATACAGTGTCCCGAATTGGACATGATATTCCAATTGATGCCAAACTAGTTTTTTTTTTTAGAAAGATTCACCATAATTTCCTTGCTCTTGTACTCAATGCCTCGATTTATAAAAACCAAGATCCCGCATGCCTTATTAACAACAACAATTTGCACAGTACTCTAGCTGTGGTCTAACTAGTGTTTTGCACAGAAACAAAAAAAAATGCTGGAGAAACTCAGCAGGTCTGACAGCTTCTGTGGAGAAATTGAGTTTTTCCTGCTGAGTTTTTTCCAGCATTTTTTAATTCTGTTTCAGATTTCCAGCATCCGCAGTATTTTGCCTTTATCTTAGTGTTTTGTACAGATGGGCATCAATACTGCCTTGGCTGTCCAGTATCATCCACATCTCAAGAAGAACATTTTTATTTAAAAAACAAAGCATTTGCAGTAGAATCCCACAAATATAACAATCCCTTTTATGTTTATCTCTATTGATATTTTTTGCTGTACATCAGTCTTTTCTATAATAATGAAAACAGAAAATGCTGCAAATACTCAACAGGTCAGGCAGCAAAAGTGGAGAGGGAAACAGAGTTAACAGGGGAATTTTAACCCCCAAGTATGGATGAGTTGGGAGAGATTAGAATGTAAAAATTAGTGATTCTTTTACAAGAGGGACACAGTCTAGCTCCACTGGGCTCCACCTGGGTTTAATGGACGCCTGTTTGGTTGCCGGTGAGAAACCTACTCACCAAAGTCAGAGATTTCCTAATTGGATGTGGTGGTACTTAGGAAATGGTAATAACCTCTTTAAATTGTTTTTAACTTGGCTCCAAATTTAACCTGAGCAGGACATATTTCCTAGGATTCAGGAAACTGACCAGGGAAACAGAGACAAATTTGAGCAGTAGTTCGATGGGAATTTAAACTTGTCATTGTCCCATCTGAATAAAAGCTCACTTATTGCAGCTAGTTTCTCAGTTCCCTCTGGCAAACCTTGGCAAAAAGTGCCTGTGTAGAACAGCTTTTCTCGGCCTTTGAAGATTTCAAGTTGACAAAGTTAGATTGCGAAACACCTTGGTTGTGTTTGGCAGTACATTGGAAGTTGAAGACCATCATCATCCATGACAGTGATGACGTGCTGTGGTGAGATCAGCACATGCATAGGGGAAAGGCACATAGGAGAGAGGCTGGATTCGCAGGAGACACTACCCACTTCACAGGCAGAGGTTCAACTTCCTCGACCTCTCCGATGAACAATACTTCCGCAGGCTAAGGTTGTTATGTCAGGGGATGTTAGACATCTGCAGGCTCCCAGAGAAAGATCTGGTGGTCATGCATTATAAGTGGCTGCGAAAGTGGCCATCGCACTCAATTTTTTTGAATCCTATCAGGGCATTATTGGTGATATATTCAGGATCTCCTGGTCAGCTGTGATAATTAAATGACAAAAGGCATGATAGTGCAAGGCAAAAGATGATGATGGTGGGACAATGAAATAAAAAAAAGAGGAGCTGTAAGTGGTAACAGCAGAACCATCATTAGCACCTGCTGTGTGAAAAAATGGTTGCAGTGCTTATGGTTGTTGAATTCAATGTTGAGTTTGAAAAGTTGTGAAATGTCTAATGGAAAGATGAGGTGTTGTTCCTTGAGCTTTCATTGAGCTTCATTGGAGCAGTGCAGGAGGCCAAGGACAGAGAAGTCAGAGTGAGAGTGAAATGGAGAATTACAAAGGCAGGTGGCTGAAAGCTCAGTATCATGCTTGAGAAGGTGTTTAGGAAAGCAATCACCCAATCTGGGTTTGGTCTCCCCAGTGTAGAGGGAGCCACATCATGAGCAACATATACAGTATATTAAATTGAAAGAAGTGCAAGTAAACCACTGTTTCACCTGAAAAGAGTGTTTGGGGCTCTGGGCAAAAGGAGGTAAAAGAGCAGGTGTTGCATCTCCCACACTTGCTTGGATAGGCGCCAAGGGAAAGGGAGCAATTGTGGGGGCCATTGAAGAGTACACCAGGATGTCATAGACTAAAAGGTTCCTTTGGAATGCTGAAGGGGAATGGCGGGGGGAGGTGATGTGTTTGATGGAGGCAACACACTGGAGATGACAGAAATGTCAGCGGGTGGTCTTTTGAATGTGAAAGATGAGTAATGGGGATTGTGATCCTGGGAGAGAGGGGAAGGGATGAGAGCAGGAATGCAGGATAACGGAATGGAATTAGTCGAGGGCCCGATCAGCCATGGTAAAAAGGAATCCTTTTTTGAGGAAAAGGAAGATATATCAGAAGCATGGGGCAGAAGGTGGCATCATCAGAGCATGGTGCAATGGAGACAGAGAAACTAAGAGAATGAAATAGAATCCTGAAAGAAACTGGACTGGAAGGAAGAGTAATCAAGTTAGCTGTTGGAGTTGGTGGGCTTCTAGCAGATAGTGGTCGACAACCTATCCCCATAAATGGTGATAACGAAATGGAGGAAGGAAAAGAATCAGAGGCAGCCATGTGAAGGCAAGGGATGGTGTGGGGTGGAAATTGTAAGTAAAGCAGATGAGTTATTTCAGCTCAAGGCAAGAACAGGAAGCAGCATCAATATAGTCATTAATGTATTGGAAAAAGAGGTGAGGAGGACTTGCATAGGACTGGAGCAAAGAATGGTCCACATATTCCATGAAAAGGTAGACATAGCCTAGACCCATGTGGATTCACATAGCACCTGTTATTTGGAGGAAGTGAATAAGTTAAAGGAAAAGTTGTTCACTGCAGGAAAAAGTTGAGTTAGGTGGTGGAGAGTGATCTTGGATGGGAACTAGTTGGACCTCTGTTCAAGGAAGAAGCATAGGGCTCTCAGACTATCCTAGTGGGGGAATGGACGCACAGAGGGACTGGAAGTTAATGCTGAAAAGGAGACAGCTAACACCAGGAAACTGGAACCGGCTGATGTGCTGGAGGGCATTGGAAGAAATTGGACAAGAGTGGGGGGAAGAAAATAGGGTTGAGATTTGGTGAAATATGTTCCATGGAACAAAAACACGCCAAAATAATAGGCCTCCCACTGCAGTTCTGTTTGGGAAGGAGCTATAAAGGTTGAAGGCCATGCTATTAAAGGAGTCTTTTCTGTAACATTCTTTTCCACCTTCACCTGTATCACCACTGTTTTTTTATCTACTCAGTCTCTCCTAAAAATATATACAACCTAGTATGTTTATTTGCCATTTATTGCCCAGTTTTCAGCCAAAGTTTCTCTTCATGGTAGGAAATCTTTATCTCCCTATAATAATTGCTTCATATTCACCGGGTTTATTTCCAACACTGAGCACAATGATGCTTTCACTTTATATTTCGTTTGAACATAAAATGTCGCTTCTTTTCCGTTAATTCTTTTTGTCCAAGCTAACAACTTGTTCATTTATCTTAGAGCGGAATCATCCCAGATTTGCACAAAGTGCGGTAGCGGGCGGGAAAAAAATAAATTTTACCCGCCAACCACAATAGCAGCTGTTCACACCGTGTCATCTCATTCCCGGCACATTCTGCCTCATTAGTAATGCATTCCCGGGAAATATGCCGGGTCACTGGTGGGGCAGCCTCTAATTCGCCCATCCTGCCATCACTTCAGGCCTTTGGTAACCTGGGTGCCATATTTAAAGGGCACCCCTGCACAGAGCTAGAACGTTCTAAGGTATCGGAAGCTGCTCCAAAGTCATGGCTGCTCAAGGGAGGAAACATCCTGCCCCCAAATTTAGCGACACCTCTCTCAGGTGCCTCTGGACACTGCGCAGGCCCGCCATGAAATCCTGTACCCCTGTTCTGAGCAAAGACCAGCAAGCAAGGTGACCAATCCAGGATGGGAGGTGGTGGTCAGCATCAACACCCTGCAAAAAAGGACAGCCACCCAGTGCTGAAAAAGGATCAATTATCTCCTCCATTTCACCAGGGTAAGTCATTCTTCTCATCACTCTCAACTCACACACACATAAACCCGTCACACATCCACAGGGATCTCACTCACTGCCAGTTCAGCGTTCACTCTCTCACACACACACCTTTATCTGCCTTGCGGATTGTATCCTTATCCCATCCATGGCACCACTCACCACCCAATATGCCAGGCAACCCTTCTCATCTGGCCTGGCAGGTGTCCTGCTTACAGGCGGTGGCATTGTGGTATTGTCACTGGACTAATATTCCAGAGACCCAGGGTAATGGTCTGGAGACCCAGATTCAAATCCCACCATGGCAGATGGTGAAAATTGAATTCAATAAAAAAACCTGTAATCAAAAGTCTGATGACGACCATGAAACTGTTGTCGATTGTTGTAAAAACCCATCTGGTTCACTAATGCCCTTTAGGGAAGGAAATCTGCTGTCCTTACCTGGTCTGACCTACGTGTGACTCCAGACCCACAGGAATGTGGTTGACTCTTAAAGTGCCCTCTGAATAAGGGAAATTAAGGGATGGGCAATAAATGCTGGCCTAGCCAGCGACGCCCACATCCCATGAACGAATAATTTTTTAAAACTCTCGCCATTTGTATTCATGCAGGACAAGTTGGCACACAATAAAAGGGAGAGGTCGCAGACTGGTGGAGGAATGCCCGACATCAAGATCCTCACAGACTTTGAAAATAGAATCATCCAGCTGGCCGGCAACGATCTGGACCGTCCCTGTGCTGACGGTGAGGTCAGCGGTGCTCAACCAAGTGTGAATCGAGCAGTGCAACATCCATCAGACAACCATGTGAGTCAGTTCCCCTGTTCCGCAGTCCCCTGCCATGCACTGATTATCTCTTCTTGCTTTTGCAGGCACATCTGGGAAGCAGCCGAGGGGGCCCATGACCCAGGTCCTTGACTCAAGCCCCAAAGGCACTTCGGAAAAAGAACCTAATGTCACCCTAATTGAAGACATGTCACAGTGCTCACCCACACCCTCCACCAGCACAGAGGGACACACCTCAGTTGGACCTAGTTTTAAAGTAGCCTCGGGGTCACAATCTGATGAGCACAACGCACTGTCTGCTCTACAGCAGGCGGCAGCAGGGACTTCCCAGGTGTCCGGCACCCTGAGGACTGTTGGAGGCCAGAAATTTGCAGAGTCCAAGTCAGGTGGACTTGGTCATAGGTCAGTTGCTGGAGCTGCAAAGGCAAGCTCGGAAACATCAGGAAGGGATGTCCGCTACACTTCTCAGATTTCAAGGCAATTTGGAGGAGTTTGTCCACTTTCAGTCTGAGGTAATAGTGCCAGCATTCCAAAGCAGCGAGGTCAACACTGGTAGGATGGAAGCTGCCATGGAGACATTGGTCCAGGACATCGGTCCTGCATTGATGCGCGGGTGGAACTCCATCGCTGATGCCATTGTTGCCCTGCAACAGTATCAACACAAGAGGGGTGCAGGGCAGCTCGATCTCACTCCAACTTCCCTCTTCCTCAAGGAGTCAGTCAGGGGTCCTTGGGCACCCATAGGGAGGAAGGTCAGCAGGTGCACATTCCGGGGCCATGCACCCAGATGACTCCGGGAGTGTCCGGCCCATCCAAATCCCCTCTTCCTCCGACCCCCGCAGCTCCAGCTCCACAGGCCAAGGAGGGTGCCACTGCCACACAGCAGGACCCCGAAAGCAGGCTGAGCCTTCCAGGTCTCGGTCCTCCAGAGGATGCCCATCAAGGTCAGCACAGACAGGGCATAGCGGTCAGCAGGCTGCCTCCATCTCCTCTGTGGATGTCAGGAGAGCAGCAGGATGTAGCAGCAAGATTAGGAAGGTTAAGGAGATGTGGTTGCACAGTGTGGGCATGGATGTTAATCACTAGCACTTAATGTTCATTTTCTAAATAAACTCCCAAGAATGTCTCCTTGCCTCTGGCTCCTTGTTATGATGAGCAGTGTTCGTGTTGCTCAAATGTGAAACCTTGGTTCCTGCGCAAGACAGGTGTATCAATCCAGGGCCTCTTCCCTGTGCAGTGGGTAACCTTCAGACCATTCTGCCTTCACACTCACTGGATACAATAGTGATGCCTGCACCTTGATAGTGCTTGTCATTGCTGCCAGAATATCGTGGGCAGGCATCACAGAGTTCCGTCATTCTCTCTGTGTGCTCTCAGTACCTTTGAGATGGGGCTGGCCCCCTATCTCTTCAGCATCTGTGACCATTTATGCTGTGCTCCTGAAGGTGTCAGGTGCTGAAAGCTAACAAAGGATCGGGTGCGTTTAAAGTTTCACAGCTCCGTCTCAATGCAATGGCCCTGATCAGAGAGCTCAAGCGAGCTGCCCTCAGCCAGACAGGAGTCAGATATTCACAGAGGCAATGTGAAGAGCTATGGAGTGTCCTCACTGCATGTCATCATCCTCTTGGAATTTGGCGACTATCAACTGAGTCTCCATGGCATGAGCCTGAGCATTGAGGGTATATGCACTGTCATCAGCCACACAGGAGTCAAACGTTCACAGATGCAAGGTGAAGATGTTAGGACTGTCCTCACTGCATCTCGTCATCACCCTCCAGGAATCTTGTGCCTATGAAGGCCTCCTGAGCGCACCTGGCTCATCTGACCAGTGCGATGGCCTCATTGCCGGCATCCTCACCTTTGAGGATCTCATTACCGTCATTCCCTTCGACGTCGTCCTCAACGGAGGATATGTGTAGGTCCTCTCCCCGTTGCAGTGCCAGATTGTGGAGCACACAGCAATTTAGGGTGATGCGCAACACCTTCTGGGAACTGTATTGCAATGCTCCATCTATCGAGGCACCAGAACCTCATTTTCAAAATGCCTATCGTTTGCTCCACCAAAGTCCAGTTAGCAGCAAGAGCCTCTGTATACAGTCGCTCTGCTGCAGTCTGAGGCCGCCGCATGGGCGTCAGCATCATCAGCCACGTTCTCTGCGGGTAGCCCGTGTCCCCGAGGAGCCAACCCTGCAGCCTCTCTGGATCCTGGAAGATGTCAAGGATCTGAGACCTGCTAAGGATGTAGGAATCGTGGACACTCCCTGGGAATCATGCACAGACCTGCAAGATGTGTTTGCAGTGTTCGCACACCAGCTGAACATTTTTTTTTATTCATTCATGAGATGTGAGCGTCACTGGCTCAGCCAGCATTTATTGCCCATCCCTTATTGCTCTCACTCAGAGGGCATTTTTAAGAGTCAACCACATTGCTGTGGGTCTGGAGTCACATGTAGGTCACATTTAGGCCAGACCAGGTAAGGACAGCAGTGGACCAGATGGGTTTTTACAACAATCGGCAATGGTTTCATGGTCATCATCAGACTTTTTAATTCCAGATTTTTATTGAATTCAGATTTCACCATCTGCCGTGGCGGGATTTGAACCCTGGTCCCCAGAGCATTACCCTGGATCTCTGGAATACTAGTCCAGCGACAATACCACTATGCCTCTGCCTCCCCATCCACTCAGCGAGTGGAAGCCCTTGCAGTTGATGTAATTGAGGTGCTTGTTGCCATGGAGATCTAAGCGCTACTTGAGTACAGTCGACAGCACCCTGCACCTGCGGAAAACCTGATATCTGCGCAAATCCCAGTGCTCTTGCTCCCTGGCTTTCCTGATCCCGGACGAAATGCACAAAGCTCTGTGCCTTCGCGAAGCTGGCATCCATGACCTCCTGGAGACACTTGTACCTGGAGGCTTGCGAGACCCCACATAGGTCACCTGTACAGTCCAGGAAGGAGCACCTGGCGTAAAAATTGAGCACCGCAGTCATTTTCACAGTCACTGGCAGTGAATGCTGTTCATGTCTCCTTGGCGCCAAATCCTGCCGCAGGTGGCATATGTGGCCAACCAGTTCCATAGACATGAGTAGTCTTCGGCGACACTGGTTCTTAGCTGCAGGAATGACAGGCGCCGTCTATAGACCCTGGGTCCAGCCTATGAGTGACGGCTCGCTGTGGATCTTCAGCTGCATACTTCAGCCTGTCTGTGTTGCCTTGCCCCCACCACCCCCTGCTGTCCCCTCCCCACCCCTCAACATGTGCTTTGGTATTTCCTTTAGTTTGTCTGTGCTGCCTTGCCCCCAACCTCCCACCCCACCCGATCTGACCTGCACTGGAGCCCCTGCCCTGACACTGCACTGAGAGCCAGCTGGGAAAAAGCGACTTGCTTGTGCCCCCCATGAATGCGCAGTCCTCTTCCTTGAAGTCCTACAGGTGATGCTCGCAAGTGCTGCACAAGGTTGTGTGCACTCACCTCCGAGTTCCTATTCGAAGTTCAGGTCGCCTGGTGCACGCCTTTTAAAGGCAGCCATGAAGCTCGCCATTCTGAAGTCCCGCCGACTTGGGTGATAAATTTGACATGGGGGGGATGATTCTGGCGAGCAGGGCTTATAATAAGATGCAAATGTATTAAAATTATATTCCTGACGTGCAGAAATAGGAAACACAACCCACCTTTGATGGTGGAGCGGACAATTGCAAACTGGTTTCACAACGGCATAAAACTGATTTTTGGCCTTCTCGCCATATTGTCGTCGGTTCCCCCCCCCCAATACCTGACACCAACAAGGCTGGAAAATTCCGGCTTTAGTCTTTTAATCAATCAGTTGATTTTCTCCCTCTATTCCCTTTGCTTCTTCTACATGCGATCCCTTTTTCTAAATTTGTGTATTAACCTCATCTACATTTATGCTTGCTCTTGTTTTTATTTTTCCTGCCCTCTTCCTTCTGAGTTTAAATTACTGCACCATTTTTCTTGTACATTAGTCCCTCTCCTGTTCATATTAGTTCGTCTCCTGTTCAAATGTACCAATCTTTGCAAAAAAGCTCCCATCTTCTTCAGAGTGAAGTCAAAGGCATGTAAAACAGAACCCCTCTTCCAGAAATCATGCTATAACCACACACGATTGTGTCAGCCTGTTCCTGCCCACGGAACACATTTCTTGCTATCTTGACTCCATTCTTTCTCCCCTTGTCCAGTCTCTTCCCACCTACATCCGTGATTCCTCTCACGCCCTACATCGTATCAACAATTTCCAGTTCCCTGGCCCCAACCGCCTCCTCTTCACCATGGACGTCCAATCCCTCTACACCTCCATCCCCCACCGGGATGGTCTGAGGGTTCTCCGCTTCTTCCTCAAACAGAGGCCCGAACAAACCCCATCCACCACCACTCTCCTCCGTCTGGCTGAACTTGTTCTCTCACTGAACGATTTCTCCTTAAACTCATCTTACTTCCTCCAAATAAAAGGTGTGGCTATGAGTACCCGCATGGGCCCCAGTTATGCCTCTCTCTTTATGGGTTATGTGGAACATTCCTTGTTCCAGTCCTACTCAGGCCCCCTCCCACAACTCTTTCTCCGGTACATCAGTGCTGCTACATGTTCTCGTCTGGATCTGGAAAAATTTATTAATTTTGCTTCCAATTTCCACCCCGCCATCATTTTCACATGGTCCATCACTGACACTTCCCTTCCCTTCCTTGACCTCTCTGTCTCAATTTCTGGTGATAGACTGTCCACCAATATTCATTACAAGCCTACCGACTCCCACAGCTACCTCGACTACAGCTCCTCACACCCCGCTTCCTGTAAGGACTCCATCCCATTCTCTCAGTTCCTTCGCCTCCGTTGCATCTGTTCTGATGATGCCACTTTCAAAAACACTTCCTCTGACACGTCTTCCTTCTTCCTTAACCGAGGTTTTCCACCCACGGTGGTTGACAGGGCTCTCAACTGTGTCCGGCCCATCTCCTGCGCATCCGCCCTCACACCTTCCTCTCCTTCCCAGAACCATGAAAGGATCCCCCTTGTCCTCACTTTTCACCCCACCAGCCTCCGCGTTCAAAGGATCATCCTCTGCCATTTCCGTCAACTCCAGCATGATGCCACCACCAAACACATCTTCCCTTCACCCTCCCGGCGGCTTTCCGCAGGGATCATTCCCTCCGGGACACCCTGGTCCACTCCTTCATCACCTCCTACACCTCAACCCCTCCCACAGCACCTTCCCATGCAACCACAGAAGGTGCAACACCTGCCTCTTTACTTCCCCCCTCCTCACCGTCCAAGGGCCCAAACACTCCTTTCAAGTGAAGCAGCCCTTCACTTGCACTTTCCTCAATTTAGTCTACGGCATTTGCTGCTCCCAATGCGGTCTCCTCTGCATTGGAGAGACCGAACGCAGACTGGGTGACCGCTTTGCGGAACACCTTCGGTCTGTCCGCAAGCATGACCCAGACCTTCTTGTCGCTTGCCATTTCAACACACCACCCTGCTCTCATGCCCACATGTCCGTCCTTGACCTGCTGCAATGTTCCAGTGAAGCTCAAAGCAAACTGGAGGAACAGCACCTCATCTTCCGACTAGGCACTTTACCGTCTTCCGGGCTTAATATTGAGTTCAACAATTTCAGATCATGAACTCTCTCCTCCATCCCCACCCCCTTTCTGATCCCCCTTTTTCCAATAGTTTATAACTTTTTTACAAATATATTTTTCTTTTCCCTCCTATTTTTAAGTTTATTTCAATCTATTGTTTCATCTCCACCTTTTAAAACATTTCGATCCCTTCCCCCCACCCCACCCCCACTAGGGCCAACTACCACTTGCTCGTCCTGCCTTCTACCCTTAATGTCCCCATTAGCACATCCTTTAGATAATATCACCACCGTCAACACCCCTTTGTCCTTTTGTCTATGATATCTTTGGCAGTCTCTTTTTGGCCTCCACCTGTCACTGGCCCCCTATTGAGCTCTACCTGTCTCACCCACCCCCCTCTACCAGTTTATATTTCATCTCATTTCTATATGTCTTAGTTCTGATGAAGGGTCACACGGATTCGAAACGTCAGTTGTATCCCTCTCCGCAGATACTGTCAGACCTGCTGAGTTTTTCGAGGTATTTTTGTTTTTGTTCATTGAGCTCCCTATAGCTTTGCAATCCTCTCTTTTAATACATAGCTGAGGAAGTAATCTGCAGATTGACACTTTTGGATCTGCTTCCTCATTTCCTAAACCAGTTTTGCAGGATTTCAGGTCTTCCCTTTGTTATGTTGTCATCCTAAATGGGACCACAAAGGCTGGCTGCTCTCCCTCCCCTCCCATAATCATTGCAAGTCGCTCTAAAATGTCTCTTACACTAGAACCTGGGAGACAACAAAGCATCTGGGACGCTTGGCTGGACTGCAAATGATAGAGCTCACCCATTTAAGTGTGAAGCATCCTTGACCTGCAAAAGAGAGGGAAGAATGCCAGTGATTATAACACACTGCATTTGGTTGATGTGCCTGCCATAACTGAATAACTGGAGGTATGTGAAAGTACTGAGAGTTGGGTGTGAGGCTGGCAGCATTGGTAGATGAGGTGGACTATCTGGATGTTAGGTGTGAATCCTGAGTACCAGAGTGCACTGCTGTGGTTTATTGAGCAGTGTGAGAGGATGGTGGTGTGGTGGTTTGGAGATGTCATGTGAGGATGCATTCATTGACCTTGACCACCGGTATGAGGTTATTAGACTTCTTGTGGCACTGCTGCGAGGTCTTCATGTCTTGATTCTGGGAATTGACTTCCCTGGTCACCTGCTCCTAATCCCTTCTGAGGGGGCCCTTGAGGGCCTCCTGACTGCCCGCCCCCGAAACCATGGCATCACCTGTCCTGTCCAGGTCCACCACAAAGGCCTCCAGCACTGCATCCACAACCCTGGAGTCCCCTCTCTGTCCTGGTGTTCCATTTTCCTTGTTTACAATTGTAGCAGTAGCATTCAGCAGCAGCCCCCTGTAACTCAGTGCAGCTTCCCTTTAATAGGGATAAACTGCCTTTAAGAACAGAAGGCTGGCTATACCATGTGTGATTAGCACACACTGTTTGGCTCCCTGCTGAACACTGAGGCACCCAGAATTGCAGAACCCCCTCAGCCCAATGCTACAATAAGGTAAATGAAGTAGAAGCACTAAATTTACATGCTGTCTACTCTCACCTCACTGGGCATGGGACAGGTTGTGAATCACAACCCCTTGCTCAGAAAATGGTGCAGTCCAAATTCTAACCCCTTGCTCAGAAAATACTTTCAGTTGGAGACAATCTCACACTTTGGCCAAGTCAATATCTGCTACTCAAAACTCCCACATCCTGTAGGAATTAATCCCCCATGTGCTATTATTGTTGCTATAAATGTTAGTTACAGTTTAACATGGGCACTGTGGGTTGAATAGCCTCCTCCTGTGCTGTTTGATTCTGTGATCTGATTTAGACATTTGGTAATAATAATTCTCCATGGACTATGAATTTCATGAACAAACACTGGAGAGTAATTTAAACTAAGTTACTAAGAGATACCATAAATCAGAAAATAACCAAACATGGAGCTTTGCCTGCAGTTACTATAGTAACAACTGGTTAATGACTAACAATGTGAACTTAAAGTTTCAGATCATCCTTGCTCATGACCAGATCTACATGAGCCATTAGATATCTGAGCATGGCAGCATTCCACATGGAAGCCATAAGAAAGCAGCAATTCCTTGACAGGAGGATTGCAGCCATGGAACAATTGGAAGTAAGGATGACTTTTAGCTGAGCCTTATAATAGTAGAAACAGGAAATGTACAGATAACTCTGGGTACTGTTGACAGTTATAGTTGTACAAATGCTAATCTAAGAAGAATAAAGATTGATGATGATAAACTGAATAATGTTGTCAACTCTAGATAGACCCAGTTCAACAGAATTCAAGATTGCAGATGTTGGTAATGTATTTCACAGATGCATCAAGTTAGAATGAATGCCAAGATATGCATTGGGATTTTACCAATCTGGATTTGCTTTGTTATTAACTCAATGCTAAAACAATATATTTTACAGTAAAATCCAAATTAAACATGACTTATACAGATTGTTATTCCTATTAGGTAACGAACTTATTATTTTAGATATGAAAATATAGTAATAGATACAATTGTGTTTGAAAAATACTGAAAAATATCACATCACGCAAGTTCAAACAGGAATTAGATGGGAGTTGCAAAAGGAGACGCACTGAAGTGAAACATTAGAATTTTAATCAAATGTTCAAGGCAAACTTCCTGAGTACATACAAAAGGCTCTTACTGTGTTTTGATAGTTGATTAATGCTGCTGAAAACTCATAAAGGGGTAAAGTAGTGCAGTAGTCCTATCCTGGCTCAATTGGAGCATTCTTGCCCCTGAGTCAGAAGTTTGTGGGATCTAGTTCCACTCGAGTGATATACTCCAGAGATTTCAGCAGAAAATCTAGGCAGATATGCCAGTGAAAGAATGTTGTGCCGTCAGAGTTGCTGTGCTTCAAATGAACCATAAAAGGAAACCTCATCTGCCCTCTCAAGTGGATATAAAAGCCATGATGCTATTTTGAAGAAGAGCAGGAAGATGTTTAAATCTCACCACAGCATATAAGAATTTGAACCATTTATTTTAAATATATATAAGTAAAAAGCCAACACAAGTAAGGGCATTGTTGAAAAGATGCAACTGGTTCACTAATATGGCCTTCAGGGAAGGAAATTTGCCATTGTTACCTCGTCTGTTCTATACTTAACTCCTGGCCCACAGAAACATGGTTGACTCTTAACCGCTCTCTAAAGTGACCAAGTGAGCTACTCGATTATGCTACAGCACTTTTTAAATATTAATTCTTGGGAAATAGATTTCTCAGGTCGATGTAAATGACTCCATATCATTGTTCAAAGAAGAATAAGGGAGCTCTTTCCAGCATATGAACATAGGAATATAAGAATCAGGAGCAAGAGTAGACCATTCGAGCCTGCTCTGCCATTTAATAAGATCATGGCTGATCTGATTGTGGCCTGAACTCAACATTCCCACCTACCCCCAATATCCTTTGACTCCCTTGGTAGCCAGGAATCTGTCTACTGCTGCCTTAATAATATTCCATGACCCTGCCTCCACCATTCTATGGAGAAGAGAGTTCCAAAGACTAATGACACTCAGAAAAAAAATTCCTCATTTCACTCTTAAATTGGAGACCCCTTATTTTTGAACTCTGTCCCCTAGTTCTAGTCTCTTCCAGAAGGGGAAATATCCTTTCAGCATCCATCTTGTCAATTCCCCTCAGGATCTTATATGTTTCAATAAGATCACCTTTCAATCTTTTAAACTCCATTGGTTACAGGCCCAGCCTATTCAACGTTTCCTCATAAGATAAGTCCCCACCCCGCCCATCCCTGGTATCAGTCAAGTGAACCTTCTCTGAACTGCTTCTAACAGATTTATATCCTTTCTTAAATAAGGAGACCAAAACCTATTGTACACAGTGCTCCAAATATGGTCTCTCCAATGCACTGTACAACTGTAACAAACCCTCCTTACTTTTATGTTCCATTCACCTTGCAATAAATGACAACATTCCATTTGCCTCCCTAATCTCTTGCTGTACCTGCATACTAACTTTTTGTGATTCATGTACCAGGACACCCAGATCCACCTGCACCTCAGATTTCTGCAATCTCTCTCCATTTAAATAACATACTGCTTTTCTATTCTTCCTACCAAAGTGAACAAGTTCACATTTTCCCAAAATATACTCCATCTGCCAAAATTTTGCCCACTCACGTAACCTACTTGTATCCCTTTGCAGGCTCCTTATGTCCTCTTCACAACTTACTTACCTATCTATCTTTACATCATCAGTAATTTTAGCAACCATACTTTCAGTCCCTTCATTCAAGTTATTGATATAAGTTTTAAGTAGTTGAGGCTCCAGCACTGATCCCTGTGGCATTCCAGTCATCACACCTTGCCAACCTGAAAATGACCCATTTATAATATAATTGTTGTAATTAAATATAATTGTTGTAAAAATATAATTAAATACTCTGTATTTCCCATTAGCTAACCAATCCTCTATCCATATTACCCTCTACACCTACTGAGCACTTATTTTGTTTAGTAAACTTTGATGTGGCACCATGTCAAATGTCTTGTAGAAATCTATGTACAGCACATCCACAGGCTCCCCTCTGTCCACTTTGCTTGTTACTCCCTAAAAGAACTCCAATAAATTAGTCAAACATGATTTCCATTTCACAAAACCATGTTGACTCTGCCTGATTGTGTTGAGCTTTTCTGAGTGCCCTGCTATAACCTCCTTAATAATAGATTCTACCATTTTCCCTGACAGATGTTAAGCTAATTAGCCTGTAGTTTCCTGCTTTCTCCCTCCTTTCTTGAATAGAGGAGTCATATTCGCTATTTCCCAATCTGATGGGACCTTTCCAGAATCTAGGGAATTTTGGAAAATTGAAACTAATGCATTTACTGGTATCTAGTAACATTTCTGGTAACATTTCTCTGTCAATCAACTACAACAATTACAACATAACTTGCATTTATATAGCGCCTTTAACATAGTAAAACATTCCAAGACGTTTCACAGGATCGTTATCAAACAAAAATTGACATTGTGCCACATAGGAAGATATTAAAATAGATGACCAAAGGCTTGGTCAAAGGGGTAGATTTAAGAAAAGTCCTAAAGGAGGAAAGAGTGGTGGAGACATAGAGGTTTAGGGAGAGAATTCCAGAGCTTAGGATCTCGGCAGCTGAAGCACTGAAGCAAGAACATTGAAATGATAAATTGAACTTTTAACAAAGTTTCATCGTGTCTGTCAAGCTAATAAACAGATTTGATCCTTCAATTTCTGTTTTGGCTGTGAAGTGTATTGGAATATCCTGAGGTCATGAAAAGTTCTTTTATTACTATCCACAAGACAGAGTTGGAACAGACCAAGACCTGAGGCCTAGTAAAGCCATTATTTCTTTCTAAGTTGTTGGAGCTGGGGACCAGATGTTGAGCAGCATCTTTTGTGAGTAGCAGTCAAACAGGATAGGGGATGCCCAAGGCTAAGGCACAGCATCATCAGTCTTTTTTAGACCAGAAACTTTTGTGGCAGAGTCAGGGCAGTAATTCAGCCGTGTAGCACCTGTTATTTGCTGTTACAAGTGTCATTTTTCCTCAAAATGGTGTCCATGGCACATGCATATGCTTCTGGTGCTAGCTACCCTGGGTGCCATTTTAGTGACCATATGGAATGCTGATTTGACACCAGCACTGCCATTTTGGAGCTTAATGTTTTAGCTAATGGCCGTTCATAATGTCACAAAGCTGAGCACTTGTTCAGCAGGAGGAAACACCACACCCTCGCCGCCACCCTTCACCACCAGCGCATTTTAAAGGAAATATCAGCAACTTTCAGTTTATTGCTGATTGATTTCAAGAGGTTCTTGCTGTGATTGTGGAGTTTTTGACCATTTTCAGAACTCTTTAAAGTTGCTAAAATCTACAGGGAGTGGTGTGACACATGCAGAACAATATTTTTTCACACCAAGGATTCTGCACAAACTACTTGCTCCCAGATGTACAAGGTGAGGATGTCAGGACTGTTCTCACTGCATCTCATCATCATGCTTCATGAATCTTGGCTATTGGGGCCTCCCAAGTGAGCCTACCTCATCTGGCCAGTGTGATGGCCTCATCGCCGGCATCCTACCCCATCCTCTTTCACATCCTCCTCGGAGGAGGAGACGTGCAGCTCTTCCATCTTCCCATCGGCCAGGTCCTCCTCCTGTTGCAGCACCAGGTTGTGTAGCGTGTAGCAAGCTACAATGATGCGCGACACCCCCGGTAGACTGTATTGCAATGCTCCACCGGACCTGTCGAAGCACCGGAGCTTCATTTTCATGATGACTATTGTTTGCTCCACCAAAGTCCAGGTCACGGCATGAGCCTCGTCATATTGTCGCTCTGCTGCAGTCTGAGGACCGCATGAGCATCATCAGCCACGTACTCTATGGGTAGCCCTTGTCCCCGAAGAGCCAACCCTGCAGCTTTTGTGGACCCTGGAAGATGTCAGGGATCTGAGACCTGCTCAGGATGTAGGAATTGTTGAGGTTGGACACCAGCTGAGCATTCAACAAGTGGAAGCACTTGCAGTTGACGTAGTTGACTGCTTGTTGCCATGGAGATCTAAGCACCTCATGAGTGCAGTTGATGGCACCCTGCACCAGTAGGAAACCTGAGATCTGCGCAAATCCCAGCGCTCTTGCTTCCTGCCTTTCCTGATCCCGGTCGGAATACACAAAGTTCTGTGCCTTCGCCAAAATAGCGTCCGTGACCTCTTGGATACATTTGTACGTGGAGGCTTCTGAGATCCTGCACAGGTCACCTGTGGAGCTCTGGAAGGAGCCACTGGCGTAAAAGTTGAGCACCATGGTCACTTTCAATGGCCACTGGCTGTGGATGCCCTCCAAGTCCATGTGACGCCAAATCCTGTAGCAGGTGGCGTATGTGACCGACCAGTTCCCTCCACATGCGCAGTCTTCAGCAACACTGGCTGTCAGTCATCTGCAGGAATGACTGGCACCGTCTATAGACCCTGGATCTAGTGAAGTGCCTAGGAGCGACGGCTCTCTGTGGATCTTCAGCTGCGTGTGCAGCAGGGCCTGACGCCCCTAGGGAGGTGCTTCTCCTTTTGCCAAACCAGGTGCCTCCACTGCACACTTTTTCTTCTTCTTCTTCTCTGTAAGCCCCTGTAAGCCACAAGGCATACTGCTAAATCACCAGGCTCCACGATCCTGATGTTCGCTTCCTGCAGGACCAAAGAGAGAGATGCTTGGGTTAGCATTTGTGTCCTCAGAACCTCTCTTGATTAAATCTGAAGGCCCCATCACGCATGCAGGAGAGTGCTGGCCACCACTTGGATGGCCATTGTGTAGTACGCTTCATGGCTGTCTGAAACCCCATCCACCTCTGCTGCACTCCACTTGACCGATTGGCGGCAGCTAGAGCCATTGGACTGCATGCTGTGCTCTCAGCTGAGGCGCAGAAATTCTCCTCACCCGCACTGCAAGTTTGCACTTGTAGCTTGAACCATGAGGGATATTGGTCCAAACCTTAATAATGACATTGAAAGAGACTCTGAGCACCTCCACCAGTGACTGCGCCATGGCCGCCTTTTGCAAGGGGATTCTACAATTTGCCCAGTCAGCCAATTGTTCTGCTGCCCCCTAAAATGCTCATTAATCTACAGTCTGGAGCATTTGGTGGTACTGTTATAATTCTGCATTGCTTGAGTGGGCAGTAAAGCTTCAGAGGCCCGACTCCTAACATGTCAATGGAGCTGCTGCTGAACAGTCTCAGCTGCAGAAGAATGCTCACTTTTGACAAACTTTTCCAAGTGCGCGGCCGCTTCCATTATCCCCATCTCTTCCTGCTGGCATGTGCTTGTGCACTTCCTTCAGTCTTTGCTGCTTGTGCCCCCGCCCCCCCCTCCCGGCCTCACCCGCACTGGAGCCCTTGCCCCGGCACTGCACTGAAAGCCAGCCGACTGTGCAGCGCCTCTTCCTTGATGTCCTACAGGTGATACTTGCGAGCGCTGCACAAGGGTGTGTGCACTCACCTCCGAGCTCCCTTCGAAGTTCAGCTTGCCAGGTGCACACCTTTCAAAGGCAATCGTGAAGCACGCCGTTCTGAAGTCACGCCAACTTGGGCGGTAAATTTGACATGGGCGCATGAATCCGGTGAGCAGGACTTATAAAGAGATGCTAAAGTATTGAAACTAGTTTCCCGACGTGCTCACGCCCGCCATGACACCCGCCGCCAATGTGGCTGGACGATTCCGCCCTAGATTATATTATGAGTTTTGTTTACACCTAAGCATTCTTATTTAAAGCTTCCATGGACAACTTCAATTTGTGAACCAAATCCCATGTTATTTTGATGGCATTGTGTCTTGTGGTGCTCTATAGCGATTTTGAAGTAAAAATTATATGATAAATGCATGGTTAGAACACAGAAGAAGACCTTTTAGCCCGTTGTGTTCTTGCTGGCTCCTTGTAAGTGCTATTTAGCTAATTCCATTCCCCTACCTTTTCACCACATAGCCCTGCAATTTTTTCTTCTCTTTAGATAGTTATCCAATTCCCTTTTGAAAGTCACAACTGAAAGTCACACTCTCAGGCAATGCATTCCAGATCCTAATCACTCGCTCTGGTTCTTTTGCCAATCACTTTAAATTGGTATCCTTTGGTCCTTGACCCTTCTGAGCCCGCATGGCAGCATCGATCTCATGATCACAGTTTGACCTTCCACTGGAGCACTGACACATTTGGTGACTTCTGCCCATTCTGAAATGGAAACTGAGACAGCAGCTACCATCATGGTTGGGTCGCTAGTGCTGCCATGGAGCTAACCATAGTTTCCACACTGGGAAAGATGGGCTGCAAAATTTGCTGATGCCCTGCATAACTTTAGTCCTCATCTGAGTTCTCTGCAGCAGAACTCACCTCCGATCTTGGTTTTCAGGGAGCTGCCTGTCAAATTATCTTTTCCCTCTGGCCTGGCTGCAGCCCACTCATGTCCTGTGACTCAACAAATGCAGATGCCGACTGTAGACTAGCCTCTAAAGTTTGCACAGAATCTGACCTGGTGGCTGTGGGAATCAGATCAAGTGATAGTGCTTCTTTCTTGGAGGTCTAGTGCAGCTCTCTGTCTTCATCCTGAGACTGCAGTGGCTGGCCAGACAGCAGTTCTTAAGTATCTGGAAGCAAAAAATGAAAAGGGGAGAGTTGGGGTGAGAGTGTTGACTATAAAGCAAAAGGTCCATAATCACACCATCTGCAGCTTACACTTCATGCCATATAGCAGGATAAGGGTGAGGTTGGAGTTGAGAAGGGACATACGGTAGGAACATACAATCATATTCAAAGTTCTTGTGACTCCAGGTGCTCTGTGGTAGTTGACCGTATGATGCGGAGAATGATCTCCTTCGAGGTCAGGGAATGCAGGCATACTTGACCCTTGCCAGTTCTTTGCTGCCCACTTGTATTTCATGCCACTTTGTCTTGCAAAAGAGGGAGCAGTCTGTCTGTGATTATGCTATTATTGGGCGACGTGACTGCCATAGCCAAATAGCTGGAGATATGTGGAGGCAACGAGAGCTAGATGTGAATTTGACTTCATTGAATGTGTAAGGTTGAGTACCTGAATTTGAGGTGTGAGTCCTGAGGGCCAGGGAGTGCTGGTGCGTAAACGATGGAGTGTGGTGCATTGAGCAGCATGAGAGATCAGTTTTCTGGTGGCTATGAAGCGTCCTGTGAAGATGCATTCAGTGACCTTGACCACCAATAGGAGGTCATTAAACATCTAGTGGTACTGCTGCCAGATCCTCAGGATCAGACTCTGGGCTTCGACCACCCTGTTCACCTACTCCTATTTCCGTCAGAGGGCCTTCTGGCCCAATGAAAAAGCATAGTGTCTCTCCTCTTCTGGATTTTCATGACCAAGACCTTCTGCCCTGCATGTGTGAAGTGCAAATCCCTCTCGCTGCTCTGGATTGCCATTTCCATTCTCTCCAATTGAAGCAACGACAGTCAGCAGCAGTTCCTTTGATTCAGAGCAGCTTCCCTTTGAGAAGGACAGACTGTCTTTAAGAGAGGGAGGCTAACTAGAACATGTGCTAACCTCACATGTTGTTGAGTCCCTGTTTTGCATGCTGCCTGCCTCAATGGGAAAGGGCGTGGGCAGATGGCAAATTGCAGCATGAAATCAAGCCTTACTGAATTTTTAGCCTTTAGTACCTAGACTTAAAAAAGGAACCTGTAAGAAGGAAGTAAGTTGTTATGTGTGATAAGTAGGGATCAAAATCTACAACAATTATTGGTTAATATATTAAAACAATGCTATATTTGTGTGTGGTTTGTTGTCACTTGTGCATCTTTGTGTAGAAACAATTTGTAGTATAAACCTCTTGATCAGAGGAGAACATTGCTATATCTTCTCTTTGTTCAGGAGTTCCTTTCATTTTAGAGAGAATCTCGGCCCTGTGAATGTCGAAAATCTTCAGCGCTCAAAAAAAGTTCAGCATCCAAAAAAAGTTCAGAATCTTCAGGGTCCAAAAAATATTCAGAATCTTCAGGGTCCAAAAAAAGTTCAGAATCTTCAGGGTCCAAAAAAAGTTCAGAATCTTCAGAGACCACTGAAAAATCAAGATCGTCAGGATCCAGTACAACCAGATCTACAAAGCTAAGCTCAACAAGATTCACACCTCTCAACACTGACAAATCTAGGTCAGGAATATAAGAGAAGGAGGGGAGCAATGTAAATCCAAGAATATGGAATGACAGAGTTTCATTTTCCCCTTCCCTTCAAATTTAAAATAGACCAAATTGTTCATTATAGGTATAGCTGAAGACATCATTGTTGAATTAGATGTTTGCAGTATACTGAACACCAATATAAATGGATTTTAAAGCTAAAGTTAGAATCTCATTGTTCTTTTCCTACCCGCAGTACAGAAAAATACTGAGTTGCATTCTTCCCATTTTTGGTTCACACCCATTCATACCCCGAGCAACAAGGACAGATAGTAGCTTCCCGTTCACAAGACTGTACTTGTTCCACTGTAGCTAACTGGATCAAGCAATCTGTGAGAATGGAGAGGTGGCCAAAGCCCTGATTTTTAACCATCCCTCTTTACTCCAGGGAAACATGACAAAATCAACTTGTCATTCTCCCCAAGAAGACCCCTTCTAGATCCATATCTCACTGAGGGATTGCAAGTAGAAACCTATACTCCAGAAAAATGTCACCAGTCTCACTTAGTTGAAAAATCTCTCACAAAGTATTTAAATAAGCTAAAAAAAACTCATGCCAATCTCCATCAATTGCCTAAGAGGGTAAGGCAGTATGGCAGTTTACTGTTAGGTGTAGGTTGGAGCAGAAAGTTTCAAAGGGACATTGATAAATTATGAGAGTGGTGAACCTGTGGCAGAGGAAATTCGGTGTGGGAAAATGTGAGGTTTCTTTACGCCTAAGAAAGTTAGATCAGAGTTTTTTTTAAACTTGTGAGAAGCTAGAAACTGTGGAGGAACAGAGAGATTTAGGGATCCAGGTACAAAAATCGCTACATGCCAATGAATGCAAATGAAATGATGGATATTAAGGAATGTTGATCTTTATTTCAAGTGGGTTGAAATACAAAGGGATAGACGTTATCCTGTTGATGTATAAAGCTCTGGTCAGACTGCACCTGCGTTCAGCTCTGGGCACTGCACCTCAGGGAGGATATATTGGCCTTGGAGAGGATGTAGTGTAGATTCATGAGGATAATACCAGGGTTAAAAGGGTTAAATTAAGAGGACTAGTTACATAAACTTGATTTGTATTTGCTTAAATATTGAAAATTGAGGGTTGAGCTAATTTGTTGTTTCAGGTGGTTAAAGAAGTTTACAAGGTAAATAGACAAAAACTATTTCCAGGTGCTGGAGTCCAGAACAAGGGGACATAGCCTTAAAATTAGAGCAATTGCATTCAGGGATAATGCTAGGAAGCACTGCTTCACACAAAGGATAGTGGTAATCTGGAACTTTGTCCACCAAAAAGCTACAGAGGTTAGGTCAATAGAAAATGTCATAACTGAGAATAATGGATATTTGTTTGGGTAAAGATATTAAGGGATATGAAGCCAAGGTAGGCTGATAGCATTAAGGTACATAAGAGCCATGATCTAACTGAATGGAGGAATAGCCTCGAAAGGCCAAACATTTTAACTCTTATGTTCCAATGAGTATCTGAGTCACACAAACTAGGGAGTTCCCACGTTGAATCTCCGTTTGTGCTGAATTGGCTGATATATGAGGTGAGAGATACTCAGCCCATTTCTATGGTCTGTAATGAAGTACAGATTGAAACACCCAACAATGCACAGACACATTTCTTGACACAAGCATGACCATTATGTCAAAATACCACTGATCAGTTTATAGCACAAGGAAACTGCAGGTCCGATTCCTTGCATTTGGATATTCATAGTCAAGTAACTAATTATAAAGGGAAAGGGATGGCAGAAGTAATTATTACGATAAATAGCCAATCTCCTTTTTAGATCATGAACTCTCTCCTCCATCCCCACCCCCTTTCCGATTCCCCTTTTTTCCAATAATTTATATAGATTTTTCTTTTCCCACCTATTTCCATTATTTTTAATTGTATTTCCATCCATTGTTTTATCTCTACCTTTTAGCCGATTTCGATCCCTCCCCTCCACCCCACCCCTACTAGGGCTATCTGTACCTTGCTCGTCCTGCTTTCTACCCTGAATGTCACCTATTAGCACATTTCTTAGCTAATATCACCACCGTCAACACCTCTTTGTCCTTTTGTCTATGACATCTTTTGGCAATCTCCACCTATCGCTGCCCTCTATCCAGCTCTACTTGTCCCACCCCCCTTAAACCAGTTTATATTTCATCTCTGTTTTATTTTTCCTTAGTTCTGTTGAAGAGTCATACGGACTCGAAACTGTGTTCCTTTCCGCAGATGCTGTCAGACCTGCTGAGTTTTTCCAGGTATTTTTTTGTTTTGCTTCAATCTCCTTTTTTGTTGTTCTCAAATTAACTTCCATTATGTTTATGGTTCTTATTATCATAGATGTCCCAGGAACTTTGGGAGACAGTTTCAAAATATACCACCAGGAATGTCCCCATATTGGTACCATCATTTGATCAGGCAAGCCAGAATCCTGAGAGACCATGGCCTGGTAATGGGACATTTGTCACATTTTATTGACTGAGGATCTTCCAGATATGATGTTTTCCTGATGATTAGATCATAATTAACTATCTAGCAACATGTCAAGACCACTCTGAAGAAAGTAAGTCATCAATTATGTAGTTCCATGGACGAACTTTCAAAATAAAATAGCAAATTCAAAGGCAAGAAAGGTTTGCATTTTTTTAAATTGTGTCTTGACACATCTGTTTAGACCTATAAATCTTGGATTTATGAATTCAATTTATTAATCCATCGGAGCAACCCCCGACACCCACCCCCTGCACTGCATTTCCAATTCCTTGTGCTCTGTCCACCTTGGCCGCCTACCCCCACCACCTCCCCCCATCCCCCCCCTCCCACCAATCCTCCTTACCAGCGCCTTTCAGCCTGGCCATAGTACGACCCTGGAATCACCTTCTTCCACGCTCCCGGTTTCTCTTCCTCTGGGCACACAGTGTATTCCCAGCAGCAGCCAATGCTCCTGCTGCCACTACTGGGAAGAGAGGTGGGACTTCCCCTCGGGTGGGTGTGGAAGTCCCACCTCATGCCAATTAAAAGCCAGACTGCCATTAAATTGCTAAGGGGCAACCTGGTCAAACACAGGCAGGTTCGCCACCCCTGGTGGAGGTGAAGACCACCCCTCATGTAAAGCTCACGTCAGGACCAGGCATCCTGATTGCAGGTAAGTAAAATTTATTGAACTTCTTCCACTGGAAAATGTTTGCAGGAATTCAGAGTGTAGTCACTTAAAGATCTGTTCTTCACCCAGTTGTAGGAGATGAAATCACAGAACACTGGAGAGGGGGTGAGAACCTGAGCATTGTGTGGGGCATTCTAGAACAAGAGGCCATAGTTTTAGGCTAAGGCATGGTAGATTTAAATCAGAGATGAGGAGGAATTACTTTTCTCAAAGGGCCGCGAATCTGTAGAATTCACTGCCTCTGAGTGCAGTGGATGCCGGGACACTGAATAAATTTAAGGAGGAGATAGACAGATTTTTAATTAGTAACAGGCTGAAAGGTTATGGGGAGAGGGCGGGAAATTGGAGTTGAGGCCGAAATGAGATCAGCCATGATCGTATTGAATGGCGGGGCAGGCTCGAGGGGCTGAATTGCCTACTCCTGCTCCTAGTTCTTATGTTCTTATGGTCTTATGGTCCCAGTTAATAACCGCAGGGAAGGAAACGTTAGAGCATCATGGCATTTTGGCAGTCCCGACCATCAGTGCTGTGGAGACTTGGATCTCCCAGCACTAAATACCAGCGGCCCTGTTATCATACAACACTCAGTCACCTTTGATTTCAGCAGCGCGTGAACTGATCATTTTCCTAATGCTGAATTGCAACATTCTAAATGTGCCAGTGCTAATTCACAACTTTTCTCTCAGCTAGGATCTTCAAGCATGCCACAGCAATTGGTGGAAGTCCCAGACAACAGCCCAGATTTTCGTCCTCACATCGGGTTAGTTGAGTTGGGACATTTCCCAGCTTGGCGAACTCGACCTTTAAAAATGGCCACCTGCAGGTCAGATTTTCGGTTGGGGAGGTGGGCTAAAAAACAGGGCGGGGTGGGCGACCCCGAAATGAATGCACAGGCGGGGCACAACGTCTGTCTCTGCACTCCAGCACTGTGCTTAAATAAAAAAAGTCAAAGAACATCCCTCACCCCTCACCCTCACACACTCCCCATGCCCCAGCCATGCCAACCCATGTCTCCCAACCCCATGACCCCATACCACCTATGCCAGCCAATGCCCCTTTACCCACCTCCATTGCCACCATATCCCATATGCCAACTTAGTGCCAACTCATGTCAACCCATGTGCCCCATCCACCACCCTTTGCCTTTATGCCCCTCAATGCCAACTCATCTAGTATCCTTGGACAGTTCTTTAATAGCTTTGACACTTCCTGGATAGCTTTGACAGCAGGACAGCTCTTTTATAGTTCCTTGAGAGCTCAACAGTTTCTTGGCAGCTCAACAGTTTCTTGGCTGCTCGTTAGCTCTTTTACAGTCCCTTGACAGCTGGACAGTTCCTTGACAGCTGGACAGTTCCAATGGATTTTTGCCTAAAAAGTGCATAATCATGTTCACCTTTAATAATCCCAAAGGGTGCCTTTCAAGTTTCAATGAGACCACATTCGAAACTCTAGATAATACAGGCCCAGTTTCCTTAATTGTTTCATGAGACAATCCCGCCATCCCAAGGATTGGTCTGGTGAACCTCTGTTGCACTCCCTCTATGTCAAGTATATCCTTCCTTAGACAAAGAGACCAAAACTATACTCAATACTCCAGGTGCGGTCAAACCAAGGCTCTATACAATTGCAACAAGACATCTTTACTCCTGTACTCAAATTGTCTTGCAATAAAGGCCAACATTTGTCTTCCAATTGCTTGCTGTACCTGCATGCTAGCTTTTAGTGACTCATGAACAAGAACATCCAGGTCCCTTTGGACATCAACATTTCCCAACTTCTCACCATTTAAGAAATACTCTGCCTTTCTATTTTTTTCTGCCAAAGCGGATAACTTTACACTTATTCACATTATATTCCAACTGCCATGTTCTTGCCCATTCACTTAACCTGTCCAAATCCCCTTGAAGCCTCCTTGCATACTCCTCCCATTCCTATCTAGTTTTGTGTCATCAGCAAATTTGGAAATATTACATGTGGTCCCCACATCCAAATCATTTATATAGATTGTGAACAGGTGTAGCCCCAGCACTGAGCCTTGCAGGACTCCACTAGTAATAGCCTGTCATCCTGAGATTGACCCGCTTATTTTTACTCTGTTTTTTATCTGTTAACCAATTCTCAGTCCATACCAGTACATTACCCCCAATCCCATGTGCTCTAATTTAGTTTACTAACCTCCTGTGTGGGGCCTTATCAAAAGCTTTCATAAAATCCAAATACACCACATCCACTGGTTCTCCTTTATGTATGCTACAAGTAACACCCTTAAAAAACTCCAACAGATTTGTCAAACATGATTTCCCTTTCATAAACCCATATCAACTCTGCCCAATCATATCATTATTTTCTAATTGTCTGGTTATCACATTCTTTGTAATACAATCTAACATTTTCCTTACTGCCATCAAACTAACAAGCCTGTTGTTCTTGATTTCTCTCCCCACCCCCACAATCCTCCCCTTTCTTAAATGGTGGGGTTACATCTGCTACTTTCCAGTCTACAGGAACCATTCTAGAATCTATAGAATTTTAAAAGATAATCACCAATGCATCCACTATCTCTATAGCCACCTCCTTCAACACTCTGAGATGTAGCTTATCAGGTCCAGTGGATTTATCAACCTTCAATCTAATTAATGTTTTGAGTACTACCCCCTTATTAATACTAATTTCTTTCAGTTCCTCATTTTCACAATTGTTTTGTATTTCTGGGAGATTTTCTGTATCTTCCCCCATGAAGACAGACACAAAGTAATTATCTAGTCTTCCTGTCATTTCCCTAAGTTTAATTATAAATTCTGTCTCTGCCTGTCATGGATCTACATTTGTCCTTGCTAATCTTTCCCTTTTCACATACCTGAAGAAGCTTTACAGTCTGTCTTTATGTTACTAGCCATTGTCTGTCTACCGTTAAATTTTTTACTGTATTTTCCCAATTCACCATAGCCAACTTGCCCCTCATACCTTCATAATTTCCTTTGTTCAGATTTAAGATCCTATTTTCAGAAGTAACTATATCACTTTCAAAATTAATGTAAAATTCTACCATATTATGGTCACTATTTTCTAAAGGCTCCTTTACAGCAAGGTTATTAATTAGTCCTTTTTCATTAGATAATTCTAAATCTATAATAGCCCTACCCCTAGTTAGCTCTTCAATGTACTGTTCCAAAAACCCATCTCGTACACTCTTCAGGAATTCATCCTTCACAGCAATAGTGCTAAGTAGGTTTACCCAGCCTATATGGAAATTGAAGTTACCCATTATTACCCATATTACATGCAGCTCTAATTTCCTGATTTATACCATGCCCAACATCACCACGACAGCTTAGTGGCCTATAAACAACTCCCTCCAATGTTGGCTTCCCCATGATGTTTCTTGGCTCCACCCAAACTGATTCTACATCTTGATCCTTCGATCTTAGATCCTCTCTCACTAATATACTGATCTTGTCCCTTATTAACAGTGCTACCCCACCTCCTTTCCCTTTTTGCCTATCCTTCCTAAATGACGAATATCCTTGAATATTCAGTTCCCAGTCTTGGTCACCCTGTAACCATGCCTCTATAATGGCAATGAAATTATACTCATTTACCTCTATTTGTGCCTTCAAATCATCTACCTTGTTGTGAATTCTGCATGTGTTCAGAGTGTCCTTAACTTTGTGTTTTTAACATTTGGCATTCTGTTCCTATTTGATGCTTGCCTTTGGTTTTTCTGCCTCCTTAATTCGCTTACTACTTTTATACTTCCTGTTGCAAATTTTACTTCCCCCCAAATCTGAGCTCCCTCTCAGGTTCCCATTCCTGCCAGTGAGATCAACTCAGGGGACTCCCCCACTACCTGCCTGGTTCTCTTAGATTGCCTGGCAGTCACCCATTCCCTCTTGGCCGGCATGCTCCTAACCCACAGTGTGATCACATCCCTAAACCTGCTATCCACATAATTCTCTGCCGGATGCACCACAGTATCTCTAGCCATCGGTCAAATTCCAAAATGAGGAGCTCAAGCTTCTGCAGCTGGTGGCACTTCCTGCAGATGTGTTTGTTTAGGACACATGGTGCATCCATGACTTCCCACTTGAAACAGGATGCTCATTCCACTTGGCTGAGCTGCCCTGCTATATCTTTACAAGGTATTTACCATGCATAGGACATGTAGAATAACTTACCAGTTACTCACCAATCAGCTTCTTCCCATGTACCAAACTAAGTACCAAATACTGGAGGTTGAAAAATGTAGAAAAAGAAAGGAGCACCTCCTTCCCCTCTTCACCAAACTCCCTCACTCACCATGCTCCCAACTGCTCACACTAGCAAGTCGCACTCAGTGCAAGTTTTGCTGGGACCCCAGTTTTATACCAGCTGAGACTCAGATGAGTCAGCTCTATTACAGCTACAGAAACCAGATTAAGCTTGCTACCTAATTAACTAAGTACAGCTGCTCTTTAGCAGAGAGCTTGTTTATCCCTGCTTAAGACTGGAAGAAATTTATACTTAACTTGAACAGTAATTTTTAGTTAAATGCAAAGAAAACTAAATTTTTAGAAAGAGATTAACCCTTAAGATTCCCTCATACCAAATTCCCAGCTTCTCGCCCTATCAAGTTGCACTCAATGCTCCACATTTGCACCCCACAAGTGCCAGCCAATGACCATCTCCAACAAGAGAGAATCTAACCACTTTCCCTTGACATTCAATGACATTACATTCGCTAAATACCCTATCATCAACTTCCTGGGGTTACCATTGACCAGAAACTCAACTGGACCAGCCATATAAATACTGTGGCTACAAGAGCAGGTCAGAAGTTGGGAATTCTGGACCGAGTAACTTACCACCAGACTCTCCAAAGCATGTCCATCTACAAGGCACAAGTCAGGTTCGTGATGGAATACTCTCCACTTGCCTGGATATAGTTGGAGGTAAGGAATAACAAGGGGAAGAAGACACTGGTGGGAGTAGTCTATTGGCCCCCGAACAGTAACTATACTGTAGGACCGAGAATAAATCAGGAGATAATGAGGGCATGTAAAAAAGGCAGTACATTAACCATGGGTGACTTTAATCTTGATGTAGAGTGGGAAAATCAAATTGGCAGTGGTAGCCACAAACAAGAATTCATAGAGTGTATGTGGGACAGTTTTCTAGAACAATATGTTGTGGATCCAACCAGGGATCAGGCTGTTTTGAACCTGGTAATGTATAATGAAGCAGGTTTAATAAATGATCTCAAAGTAAAAGATACCCTCGGAAACAGTGACCATAATGTGGTAGAATTTAGCATTCAGTTTGAGAGTGAGAAACTTGGATCGGAAACAACTGTGCTAAACTTAAATAAAGGTAATTACAAATGAAAGAGGGCAGAGTTGGCTGGAGTGGACTGGGATGGGATTTTAGCAGAAAAAGCAGTTGATGGACAATGACAGATGTTTAAGAAAATAGTTCATGTCTCACAACTATACCGCAGTGAGGAAGAAGGATCCAAGGAAGGGGATAAACCAACCATGGTTAACCAAGGAAGTTAAGGATAGTATCAAATTGAAAGAAAAGCCACACATTAATGATAAGCCAGAGAATTGGGAAAGTTTTAAAAACCAACAAAAGATGACCAAAAAGATAATAAAGAGGGAGAAAATAAACTTTGAGGGTAAACTAGCAAGTAATATAAAAACAGATAGTAAGAGCTTCTTTAAATATATAAAAAGGAAGAGATAGACCAAAGTAGACATAGGCCCCTTACAGAATGAGGCTGGGGAAATAATAATGGGGAACTGGGAAATGGCAGAGGAGTTGAATAAATGCTTTGCTTCAGTCTTCATGGTAGAAGAAGCTAATAGCAATCCAATACTAAATAGTCAAGGGGCAAAAGAGGCAGAGGAAACAAATACAATAACTTTCTCTCGAGAAAAAGTATTAGGGAAAATAATGGGGCTAAAGGCCCCGGACCTGATGGGTTGCATCCTCGGATAGTAAAGGAAGTAGCTAAAGAGATAGTGGATACACTGGTAGTAATCGTCCAAGAATCCTTAGATTCTGGAAAAGTCCCAGAAGATTGGAAAACTACCAATGTTATTCAAAAAGGGAGGGAGACAAAAAACAGATAACTATAGGCCAGTTAGCTTAACATTTATCATTGGGAAAATGTTAGAGCCTGTTATAAAGGATATAATAGCAGAGCATTTAGAATTACATAACCTAATCAAGCAGAGTCAGCATGGCTTCATGAAGGGGAAATCATGCCTGACAAATTTATTAGAATCCTTTGAGGAGGTAACTAGCAGGATAGATAAAGGGGAACCAGTAGATTAATATATTTGGATTTCCAA
Organism: Cetorhinus maximus; assembly: GCF_964194155.1. NCBI lineage: Eukaryota > Metazoa > Chordata > Chondrichthyes > Lamniformes > Cetorhinidae > Cetorhinus > Cetorhinus maximus. The sequence continues at coordinate 124,059,487 of NC_135888.1, forward strand.
AAGACGTTCGATAAGGTACCGCACGTAAGGCTACAATAAGATAAGAGCTCATGATGTTGGGGGTAGTATATTAGCATGGATAGAGGATTGGCTAACTAATAAAAGACAGAGAGTTGGGATAAGGGATGTATTTTCAGGATGGCAACCTGTAACTAGTGGAGTGCCACAGGGATCAGTGCTGGGGCCTCAGTTACTTACTATATATATTAATGATTTAGATGAGGGAAGTGAATGTACTATCGCCAAATTTGCGGATGATACACAAATAGGTGGGAAGGCAAGTGGTGAGGGTAATGCAAGGAGTCTACAGAGAGATATAGACAGGTTAAGTGAGTGGACAAAAAGTGACAGATGGAATATAATATGAGAAAATTTGAGATTATGCACTTTGGCAGGGAGAATAGAGGAGCTAAATATTATTTAAATGGAGAAAGACTGCAGAAGGCTGCAGCACAGAGGGATTTGGGAGTCCTTGTGCATGGATCCCAAAAAGCTAATATACAAGTTCAACAGGTAATAGGGAAGGTAAATGGAATGTTGGCCCTTATTTCAAAGGGAATGGAGTATAAAAATAGGGAAGTCTTGCTAAAACTATATGAGGCATAAGTTAGACCATACCTAGAATATTGTGAACAGTTTTGGTCCCCTTATCTAAGGAAAGATATACTGGCATTGGAGGCAGTCCAGGAAAGGTTCACTGGGTTGATTCCAGGTATGGAGGGATTTTCTTATGAGGAGAAGTTGAGTAGGCTGGGCCTGTACTCATTGGAGTTTAGAAGAATGAGAGGCGACCTATTTGAAACGTATAAGATTCTTAGGGGGCTTGACAGTGTAGTTGCTGAGAGGTTGTTTCCCCATGTGGGAGAGCCTAGGACCAGAAAGCATAATCTCAGAGTAAGAGGTCTCCCCTTTAAAACAGAGATGAGGAGGAATTTCTTCTCTCAGGGTAGTTAATCTGTGGAATTCTTTACCACAGAGGGCTGTCGAAGCTGGGTTGTTAAGGATATTCAAGGTGGAGATAGACACATTTTTAATCAGTAAGGGAATCAAAGGTTTTAGTGAAAAGGCAAGAAAGTGGAATTGAGGATTATCAGATCAGCCATGATCTCATTGAATGGCGGAGCAGACTCAATGGGCCAAATGGTTGCCTTCTGCTTCTACATCTTATGGTTTTGTGCATGCGGCTCCAATAACACTCAAGAAGCTCAATACCATCAAGGAAAAAGCAGCCCGCTTGATTGGTACCCCTTCCACCACCTTATACATTCACTCCCTCCACCACTGGTGTGCAGTAGCAACAGTGTGTACCATAGACAAGATGCACTGTAGCAACTCACCAATGTCCCTTTGACAGCAAACCCCAAACCTGCGAATTCTACCATTTGGAAGGACAAAGGCAGCTGACATATGGGAACATTGCTACCAGCAAGTTCCCCTCCAAGTTGCACACCACCCTGACTTAGAACTATTCGCCGCTCCTTCATAGTATCTGGATCAAATTCCTGGAATTCCCTTCCTAGCAGCACTCTAAGTGTACCTACACTATATTGACTGCACAGTTCAAGAAGCCATCTCACCACCCGCTCCTCAAGGACTAAGGGATGGGCAACAAATTCTGGCTTTGCCAGCGACACTAATATCTCATGAAAGAATAAATAGATGAAGGGCCAGACAGGAATGCATTGGAATTGTCAAACTTAGAGGTAAGAATGGAATGGATAAGAGTTTCAGCAGCAGATGAGCTGAGGCAGGCAAGGTGGAAGCAAATGGTCTTAGTGATGACATGGGTATGTGACCAGAAGTTCATTTCAGGGTCAAATACAACATCCAGGTTGCTAACAGCCTAGTTCAGTCTCAGATAGTTGTGGAAGAAGGGGATAGAGTCTGTGGCTAGGGAAAGGAGTTTATGACAGGGAGTGATGACAATGGCTTCGGTCATCCCAATATTTAGCTGGAGAAGATTTCTGCTATCCAACGCTGGATGTTGAACTATTTAGAGGCAGTGGAGGTGTCGAGAAAAGTGGTGGTGAGTTAGGGCTGGGGTGTCCCCAGAGTACTCGTGGAAGCTGCTGTCGGATCCTGTCGCCAATAGTGAGGATGTGGATGAGAAATAAGAGGGTACCAAGGATAGATCCTGGGAGGACACCAGATGTAATGGCACAGGAGCAGGAAGAGGAACCATTGCAGGTAATTCTCTGGCTATGACTGGAAGCAGCTGAGTGCAGTCTCACCCAGCGTGACAATGGCATTAGAGAAGGATGGTGTGATCAACCATGCTACAGACAGGTTGAAAGGGATGAGGAGAGATAGCTTATCACACTCACTTAGGATATTCCTTTTAGATCATTTGTAACTTTGAGAGGAGCCATTTCAGTATTGTGGGGGTGGAAACCTGACTGGAGTAATTCAAACCTGAAATTCCAGCAAAGATGAATGGATTTGGGAGGCGACAGCATGGTCAAGGACTTTGGCGAGCAAAGGAAGGTTGGAGGTGGGGTGATAGTTCATAAGGATGGATGATGAGTCAAGGGTTTTTTGAGGAGAGGGATGATGATGGTAGATTTGAACTGGGGTTAGGGGGTAAACAGCATCTGAGGATAGGAGTACCTGAGCTACCATGGGAGCCAGGAAGGGAAGTTGGGTGGTCAGTATTTTAGTTGGAACAGGGTCAGGAGAGCAGGAGGTGGTTGTCAAGGATAGGAGTTCAGGGACAGCATGACGGGAGTTAGGCAATAAACTAGAGAAAGATGTGAGTTCAGGGTTTGGGCAAGTGTGAATCTTAGAGGAAGTTTGGCTGTTTGGGTTGGGGGGAAGGGAGGGAAGTGGCAGAGGTAGCTAAATGAATGGCCTCAAGAAAGCCCATGAATTCCTCATACTTGTTGTGGAGATAAGAGTGGAGTAGGCAGGGGAGAGGGATTTAAGAAGACAGTTTGCAGTAGAGATAAGAAACTGAGGGTTATCTTTGCACTCCAGGATGATCCTGGGAAGGTGTGCAGTTTTAACAGAGGACAGGACAAATGGCTCAGTTGATAGTGTTCCTTCCTCTGATCCATAAGTACCTGGGCTCAAGACCCATTCCAGAACTTGTGGGCCATGGAAGTTGCGTCCATGCATCTTGAATTTTCACATATTCTCTGAATTTTTTATGGGCTATAGGGATCAGGTGGATGAATGGGACTGACTGGATTGCTCTGCAGAGAGCAGGCATGAACTCAATGAGCCGAATGGCCTCCTTCTATGCCATAAATGACTATGATGCTAAGACTCTATGAAAGCAGGACCTGATGCTTAGTGTGGTCCAGTCAGACCTCTCTGCCATATACACTTAAGTATGCATCCCTTGGAGTTAAGGAATAGAGGTGAGGGTGCAAATGGCACTTGCCACTTATCAGCCCAATCCTGAATGTTGTCCAGGTCCAGCTGCACATGAGCAAAGATTGCTTCAGTATCTGAGGATTTGCGAAAGATATTGAACATTGTGCAATCAGTAGCAAATATTTCCACTTCTGACTTTATGATGGAGGGAAGGTCGTTGAAGAAGCAATTGAAGATGGTTGGGACTAGGACACCACTCTGAGGAACTCCAACGGCGATGTGCTGGGGCTGAGATAATTGGCCTCTAACAACCGCAACCATCCAGGACAAAGCAGCCTGCTTGATTAGCACCCTACCCACCACCTTAAACATTAACTCTCTTCATCACTGACAGGCAGTGACAGCAGTGTGTACCATCTACAAGATACACTGCAGCAACTTACCAAGGCTCCTTCAACAACACCTTCCAAACTTGTGACTGTACGGCCTCAAAGGACAAGGGCAGCAGATGCTTGGGAACACCACCACCTGCAAGTTCTGCTCCAAGTCACACATCATCCTCACCTGGAGCTTTATTGCCATTCCTTCAGTGTTGCTCAGTCAAAATCCTGGAACTCCATTTCTAACAGCACTGTGGGTGTTCCTACAACACATGGACTGCAGCAGTTCTAGAAGGCAGCTCACCGCCATCTTCTCAAGGACAACTAGGGATGGACAATAAATGCAGGCCTAGCCAGTGATGCCCACAGACCCATGAGTGAATGAATAAAAAATATCTCCCTTTGTGTTTGTCCAACCAGTGGAGAGGCTTTCCTCTGATTCCCTTTGACTTCAATTTTACTAGGGCTCCCTGATATCATATTCGGTCAAGTGTTGCCTTGATGTCAAGGACAAACACTCTCATCTTCCCTCTTTAATTCACCTCTATGTTTGGATCAAGGCTGTAATGAGGTCTAACGCCCTGGCAGAATCCAAACTGAGCATCAGTGAGCAGGCTATTGCTGAGTAAGTGCCACTTGATAGCACTGTTACCAACACCTTTCATCACTTTGCTGATAATTGAGAGTAGATTTATGGGTCGGTAATTGCTGGATTGGGCTTATCCTGCTTTTCGTGGACAGGACATACCTGGGCAATTTTCTACATTGTCGGTTGTTGTTCGTGTTGTAGATGTATTGGAACAGCTTGGCTAGGGGTGCAGTTATTTCTGGTATTGCAGATACTGAAGCAGTCTTTGCCCATGTGCATCTAGACCTGGACAACACTCAGGATTGGACTGATAAATGGCAAGTAACATTCGCACAAGTCTTCAGCCTGGTGTTGTCAGGGCCCATAGCTTCTGCTGTATCCAGTGCCTTCAGCTATTTCTTGATCTCATGTAGAGGGAATCAAATTGGCTGAAAATTGATGTCTGTGATCAAACATTCAGTACCTCTGGCTATGGGGATGATTGCAAATGCTTCATCCTTGTCTTATGCATTGGCATGCTGGGATCCTCCATCACTGAGGATCTGGATGTTTCTGGGGCCTCCTCCTTTGGTTTATTTTTTAATTGTCCAACACCATTCATGACTGAATATGACAGGATTGCAGGGCATTGATCTGATCCATTGGTTGTGGGCTCTCTTTGGTCTGTCATTTGTATGCTGCATCCACTGTTTAGCACGTATATATTCCTGTGTTGTAGTTTCACCAGGTTGACACCCTATTTTTCGGTATGCCTGTGCTGCTCCTGGCATACCCTCCTGCACTCTTCATTGAACTAGGAACCAAAGCTTTTGCCTGTAGATCCTGTTAAGCAGGTAGTGCCTCCTGCAAGCTCAACCCTCTGCTGCTCCCTCCCTCTCTGCTGCTCCCTCTTTCTCTATTGTTCGCCTCTCTCTGCTGGCCACCTGTAAATCTCTCCACAATAAGCTGTAGCTGCTCCTAATGGTCTGCTTACTCATAATCCAAAGTCCTTTTTAAGGTAGCCATGGCACCACCCATCCTGCTCTTGAGTCTCAATAACTCCAAACTGCAGAAACTAACCTCTTAACACAAGTACCCTCAGCAAACTCTTTCCTGGGCGGTAAGAAAGCATTGGTGACAACTGACTATTGCTGTTATGTGCCTGACTTTTAATAAGCCCCATAAATTGCCATTCCCTACTCGCCATGAGTTCAGTTGTGAATTTAAAACCCTAGTTAAAATATCAGTGCAATTCAGTGATTTTAAATATTCAGATCATTAACCCTCCTTTCTGAAAACTATTTCTCTTCATCCTTCTTGACGTGTCTGCACCCTTTGTCATGGTTGACCACGCCATCCTCCTCCAAAGCATCTCAACCCTCATCCAGCTGGATGGGACTACTCTCACTTGGTTCTATTCTTATCTGTATAGCCGTAACCAGAAAATCCCTGTCACAAACTGTTCCCTAACACTAACCCCATCCTCTCCCTGGCAACTGTCTGAAAGTGAACCAGATCATTCACAACCTTGGTATTTGACCCTGAGATGAAATTCCAACCACATATGTGTGCCATCACCAAGACTACCTGCCTACATTTCCATAACATTGCTTACTGTACCCATGTCTCTGTTCTTCTGTCACTTAAATTTTCATCCTTGCTTTTGTTAATTCTAGACCTGATTATTCCAATGTTCTCCTCATCTGTTTCCCATCTTCCACCCTCCAAAAACTTAGACGAATCCAAGCTGCTAGCTACCCTTATCTTGGCTCGCATCAAGTCTTGTTCACTCATCACCCTTGTGCTTGCTGATCTACATTAGTTCCCAGTCCTGCAGCACATCAGTTTTAAATGCATCCATGGTCTCACTCCACTCTATCTCTGTAGCTTCCCTAGTCCTACAAATCTCTGAGATCCCTGTGCTCCTCCAGTTCTGGTCTCTTGAGCACCCTTGATTTTAACTAATCTACCACAGGAGATGTCTACTGAAGTCAGAAGTAAAGATTCCACAACGATTTTGCAATTTGTATTTATAAAAACAGTGGGTGCCTTGCAGTAATATTACTGGATGTTTTATAGCTTAAGTATCTATAGAGACAGTTGCCTATAAAAGGGTGTTTATTTGCAAATCTAGCTAAGTAGAAATCTTGCGGAAAATGTTATAAGACTGAATTTAACTGTGTAACTGTAATCTTAATGTGTTTAAGTTTTCTTTTCTTTCGCTAATAAATGTTTTAATTTAGTATCAAAAATGTGCAAAAGTGATAGTGGAATCTTTACCTCTGACTTCAGTACATGTACCTTCTTGTGATAAAATCAAATTCCAAAATCGTTGTGATAGCCTGACTAAGTTTCCCTTTGGGGTTTGGTCAGCCTGGCAAATACCACCTGCCAGATCATAACACCTGGAAGTCAGCGTGTTGAGCAACCTTTCAGACACTCTGACATTTTGGTCAACTTTAATCTCCCACCTGCACCTAACCCATGAGTTCTCAATGTTAAAATCCCCTACCTTGTGTTTCCTGCATCAGTATCCTGCCTCTGTTCATGATTTAGAATACATTTATGTTCCTTGCAGTTTATTAAAAATTTTTGGCGAGAACACTGTTTCTCCTCTATGCTGTATCTCAATTTCAACCTAAATCTCAATTGCACTTAAGGGAAGCAGGTAAATACTAATTAAGCACTTTGCTGTTGCCAAACCAATATTCTTTATATTTAAGATGACATACGTAACACGATTCCTATGTTGCACAGACAATAATCCTTTGTTCAATGAAATAATGATAGCTCATCTATTAAAAGAACTGTCTTTACCAAACTTTGAAGGGTGGAATATCCAGATTTTGTTTATTTAAACAATGATTTAAATAATGCTTTAGGGCATTTGAGAGGCACAGAGCACCACTTAACGCTAATTCAGGAACCAAATTCTGACTCAAAAGCAAAATACTGGGGATGCTGGATATCTGAAATGAAAACAGAAAATACTGGAATTATTCCAAGTGAAGTGAGAGAGACTGCTCTTGACAGCAAAGCAGCATTTAACCAAGTGTAACATCAAGAAGCCCCAGCAAAATTATAATCAATGGGAATCAGAGGAAAGCTCTGGGCTGGAGTACTACCTAATGCAAAGGAAGATGGCTGTAGTTGTTGGAGGTCAATCATCCCAGTGACATCACTGCAGGTGTTCCTCAGGCTAGTGCCCCACACCCAACAATCTTCAGCTGCTTCATCGGTGACCTTCCTGACATCATAAGGTCAGAAGTGGGGATGTTCACTGATAATTACACAATATTCAGCACCATTCATGGCTCCTCAAATAATGAAGTGGTCCTTGCTCATATGCAGCAAGACCTCGATAACATTCAGGTTAGCCTGCTAAATGGCAAGTAACATTCATGTCACACAAGTGCCAGGCAATGACCATCTCCAACAAGAGAGAGAATCTAACCATCTCCCCTTGACATTCAATGGCATTACCATCATTGAATCCACCGTCGTCAAATCCAGAAGGTTACCATTGACCAGAAACTTATTTGGATCAGACACATAAATACTGTGCCTATAAGAGCAGGTCAGAGGGTGGGAATTCGGCGGTAAGTAACTCCTGACTCCACAAAGCCTGTCCATCATCAGGAATGTTATGGAATAATCTCCACTTGCTTGGATGAGTGCAGCTTCAATAGCACTCCAGAAGTTCAACACCATGTGGAACAAAGCAAATCACTTGATCGACATCACACCACCAATTTAAGAATTCACTCCCTCACAACTGGCTCACAGTAGCAGCAGTGTGCACCATCTACAATATGCACTACAGCAACTTGCCAAGCCTCTGTTAACAGCATCTTCCAAACTTGCAGCCTCTAATACCTAGAAGGACAAGGACAACAGACACATGGGAACAACACAACCTGCAAGTTCCCCTCCAAGCAACATACCACCCTGACTTGGAACCATATCATCAGTTCTTCATTTTTGCTGAGTCAAAAACCTAGAACTCATTTCCTAACAGAACTATGGGTGTACTTACACCAGAGTGGTTCAAGAAAGCAGCTCACCACCACATCAGTGGCAATTAGGGATGGGCAACAAATGCTGACCTTGCTGGCAATGCTCACATCCATGGAAACAAAAATATGCTCAGTAAGTTAAGTAGCATCTGTGGAATAATAAGATCATCTCGCATTGTTCGGCAATTAGGGCAATAAATGCTGGCCTAGCCAGCGACGCCCACATCCCATGAATGAACAAATAGAAATTTTTTTAAATGTTAAAATAGATAGCAAACGTTTCTACAGGTATTTAAAAAGGAAAAGAGTAAGTAAAGTGAGTGTTAGTTCCCTAGAGAGTGACAATGTGGAGTTAATAGTAAATAATAAGGAAATGGCGGAAGAAATGAACAAACATTTTGCTTCTATATCTGTATCCACTATAAAGGATGCAAAAAACATTCCAGTGATTACTGTAAATTAAGAGGTGAAGGGAGAGGAGAGCTTGATGAAATTACAATCACTAGGGAAGCAGTATTGAGCAAACTGATGAAGCTGCGGGCTGATAAGTCTCCGGGTCCTGATAATCTTAAAAGAGGTGGCTAATGACGTAATATGTATGTTGGTGTTAATTTTCCAAGATTCATTAGATCCTGAAAAGGTTCCATCAGGTTGGAAAGTAGTAAATATAACCCCTCTATTCAAGAAGGGATGGAGGCAGAAAATAGGAAACTATAGGCTAATTAACTTTGATGTCTGTAGTGGGGAAGGTATTAGAGTCGATCATTAAGGAGGTTATAGCTGGGCACTCAGAAAATCTCAAGGTAATCAGGAAGAGTCAGCATGGTTTTGCAAAAGGGAAATCATGTTTAACCAATTTATTGGAGCTCTTTGAAGGAGTAGCATGTGCTGTGGATAAAGGGGAGCCTGTAGACATACTGTACTTGGATTTCCAAAAGGCATTTGATAAGGCGCCACATCAAAGGTTTTTGCGGAAAATGAAAGCTCACGGTACAGGGGGTAACACATTAGCATGGATCGAAGATTGGCTGGCTGGCAGAAAACAGATTGTATGCATAAATGGGCCTTTTTCTGTTTGGCAGGATGTGACGAGTAGAGTCCGGCAGGGGTCTGTGATGGGGCCTCAGCTTTTTACAATTTATATCAATGACTTAGATGAGGGGAGTGATGGAATGGTAGCTAAATTTGCAGGTGACACATAGGTAGGAAAGTATGTTGTGAAGAGGCCATAATGAGATTGCAGACAGATATAGATAGGTGGAGTGAGTGGGCAAAAATCTGGCCGGTGGAGTATAATGTGGGAAAATGTGAAGTTGGTCACTTTGGCAGGAAGAATAAAAAAGCAGGATATTACTTAAACGGAGAATAGCTGCAGAATTCCAAGGTGCAGAGGGGTCTTGGTGTTCCAGTGCATGAGTCATGAAAAGTTAGTATGCAGGTACAGCAAGTAATTAAGAAGGCTAATGAAATGCTATCCTTTATTACGAGAGGAATTGGACATAAAAGTAAAGATGTTATGCTTCAGTTATACAGGGCATTGGTGAGACTGCACCTCGAATACTGTGTGCAGTTTTGGTCCCCTTATTTAAGGAAGGATGTAAATGCATTGGAGGAGGTTTACTAGATTGATACCTGAATAAGCGAGTTGTCTTATAGAGAAAGGTTAGACAGACTGGACTTGTTTCCGCTGGAGTTTAGAAGAGTGAGCAGCAACTTGATTGAAGTATATAAGATCCTGAACGGTCTTAGAAGGTGGATGTGGAAAGGATATTTCCTCTTGTGGGTGAGTCCAGAACAAGGGGGCAGTGTTTTAACATTAGGGTTTGCCCTTTTAGGTCAGAAATGACGTGAATTTTTTTCTCTCAGGGGGCTCTGCAACTTTGGAAATCTCTGCCTCAGAAGGTGGAGGTGGCAGGGTCATTGAATATTTTTAAGATGGAGGTAGATAGATTCTTGTTAGTCAAGGGGATCAAAGGTTACCGGGGGTAGATGAGAATGTGGAATTCAAAACACAAACAGGTCAACCATGATCCTATTGAATGGCGGAGCAGACTCGAGAGGCCGAATGGCCTATCTCTGCTCCTATATCGTATGTTCATATGAGTGCGGAGACTGCCAATTGTGGAGGCAGGCTGGATGGAAGGCCTGCCTCTGTGCACCAGCTCTGTGTCCAAGATTTTTTTTTAAAGCAATAAAACAAAAAACAGCCCTCCAGCCCTCACCCCTCATTCCCCCTCACCTTTCCCCATACACCCCATGCCTTATACCCACCCCCCATGGCCCCTCATACCCTTCATGCCAACCTATGCCCCTCTACCCAACCCTTTATAGCCACTATGCCAACTTAGTGCCATCTCACACCAACACATGCCACCTCCCATCACCTTTTTCCCTTATACTTACCACAAAAACTCACCTAGTATCCACCATGGACAGACCTCAGGACCCATGCTGAGATTAAATAAAGTTCTAAGTGTCTATGCAGACTTTATTTTTTAAAAAGCACTCTCATTCATAAAAACCCATTCACTACATTTGTATTCCTTCAACTACATACTTATAAAAACAAACATTTCATTCAAGCGCTTAATCACTTACAAAAACAAACATTAGAATTCATAGTCCCACTTCAAAGAATCTATAACAACTTGGGACTGTCAATCAAACTGAAATGGAAGGTACCCTATGGTGATAATGGATGGTTGTGAAATCAGTCATGTAGTACTAATCCAGTATTAGTATCCCTCAGGCCTATGTGGATAGACAGGGTGAAATTGCAAGCAATGATTTTTTTAAACACTCTGGACATTTATTTCTCTCAACTTTAAAAGGCAGGAGTTTTAAATTTCTTTAAAGCTTGACAGTTCCTTTTGATATTTCCAATGAACTTGATAGTTAATGAGTTTATGCATTTTTTCCACACATTGATACCTAATTTTAACAACCCCAACGAGCATCTTACCTCTCCCAAGGAGCACCTGGCCTCCCACAAATGGCATGTGACTTCCCCCAAAGGGTACCTGGCCCCTCTCCAAAGGTGTCCCAGGACCATATCCAAAGGATTACCTGAATTCTCCTAAAGGGTACCCCACTTCTTCAAAGGACTCCACAAAGTTTAAAGCTGCTTTTACCAGGTCTGATCTGCATGCATCAGGTTTTTCACACCTGGGTCACCAAAATTAGACATGAATGGAGGCAGCTACTGAATTATTTGGCAGCTGCCTCCACATAACATGCATGCGCAAATTCCAACCTGGGCCCATTCCCGTCTCCACCCCGTGAAAAGGTGTTCAGGAGTGGGACTTCCAGATTTTGGTCTCTTTCACTTTTCTCACAGTGACGGAGAGGATCACCATTGTTGCTAAAATCCAGACTTCCCTTCTAACTGAGTCTGATCTCACATATTTTTGTTATTATTTACCACCGTAAACTGGTGCAATACACCATAGTCACTGAGACTGGCAACAGGGAATCAGCCACTCTGATATCTTGATCTGAGTGACATCCTTGTTTTGACATTGATCATGTTGCTATGCTTATCGAAAATTATAATATTTACAGTAATAGTTCTTTTTGGAGGGCCTATGAAAATGATTTTTACTCAGAAGGAGCAGAAGGAGAAATGACAAAAAGTATACAGAATGTTGAAAAGGTGAGATAAATTAGGCTGGGAGGAGGCTTCTTTAGAGCATAAACCCTGTCATAGAGCTATTACAGGGCCAAGTGACTGTAAAATTTGACGTAATTATCCTAATTGATGCAATCTCCTCTGTTGCTACAAGGTGCAGATACATTGTAGGGCCACATCAGGTTTAAAAATGATGTTTGTGCCAACAGTGAGAGAGTCTGTGCATCAAAATTTCCTGTTTCGTTTCCTAATATGAACATTAAGAACATAAGAAAGAGAAGTGGGAGTCTGTCATATAAACTCTCACATCTACTCCACCATTCGATCATATCATAACTGAACTACATTAATTCTACTTTTCCACCTAATCCCTATATTCCCTGATTTCCTTAGTGCTCAAAAATCTATCGATCTCAGCATTGAACATACTCAACAACCAAGCACCTAAAGCCCTCAGGGATAGAGAATTATGAAGATTCACAACTCTTCAAGCGAAGAAATTTCTCCTCATCTCAGTCCTAAAACTTAGTCTGAGTCTGATTCTAGATTCTCCAGCCAAGGGAAACTCTCTGTCAAGCCCTCTAAGAATTTTATATGTTTCAATGAAATCACCTCTCATTCCTCTAAATTCCAGAGAATAAAGTCTCAGGACTATTCTACTCAATCTCTCCTCAATGGATCCCTTTCATCCCAGGAATCAATCATCTCCCATGCGTTTTTTCATTTACTGATCATCACCCTTTGTTTTAGACTTTAATTGAACTTTATTGTACAGTTTTTCTTTCTTTGCTTCTCCTAGATCAAGGAAACAGAATGTCATCTATTTCTTCAGAAACAAGAGAACCTGCAGTGTATTCCTGCCACTGCATGTTCTCCAGAAACTCCTCCACTTTGGTAACATTTTAAAAATCATTTTTAAACAATGAGTTTCCAAATTATAACTTTTCAAATTATAATTTTGTTCCCCTTCTCCATCAGGCAATTTTCATCAGCATGCAAAAGTACCACGTACTCAAAAATAGGATCAGTTGGCAAGATTTCCAGCAATACATGTGCTCCGACAGTAGGGGTCAGCATTACCCAGTCCAGTTTAAACTGTACTGAAAAGCACCAATTCTTAGGAAGTGCAATATTCTAACTAAAATGAGGAACCTGTCAGATACTCGCGAAGAGTTTTACCATGTGTTTGATTTGTACTTTTCAATAATGAACCTATTCATTAAAGGCCTGTTTATAAAAGAATATTTTCAGCAACAAAAAAATCTACCCAAGGAGCCAATTTTTAAGTGGCAAATACTGCCCACTTGAGACTCATTCCCATTGTCCGCCTGTGCATAATCTAGATTAAATAAAATGCACTTAAAAGCTGGTCACAGCACTTGGCCCATCCTGGTTGAGATCAGTTAATTCAGTGCTGACTGAGGATCAAACTTGCCTGCAACATAAAGAGGGAAAAGTATATTTTCATAAAAACAAAACAACAGGCCTGTAATATAAAGCACGGTATATTTTTGTTATAGTTACAGCTTGGGCTGATAAGTGGCAAGAAACTTATGCTCCACACAAGTGCCAGGCAATGACCATCTCCAACAAGAGAGAATCCAACCATCTCCCCTTGACATTCAGTGGCATTACCATCACTGGATCCCCCACTGTCAAGAGCCTGGGAGATTGACCAAATTGACCAGGAACTGAACTGGACCAGCCATATAAATACTGTGGCTACAAGAGCAGGCCAGAGGCTGAGAATTCTGTGCATTGTAACTCACTTCCTGACTGCCCAAAGCCTGTCCACCATCTACAGGGCACAAGACAGGGGTGTGATGGAATGCTCTCCACTTTCCTGGACGAGTGCAACTCCAACAACATTCAAGAAGCTCAACATTATCCAGGAAAAAGCAGCCCGCTTGATTGGCATCCCATCCACCACCCTCAATATCCACTCCCTCCACCACCAACTCAAAGTGGCAGCAGTGTGTTCAAGAAAGGTAGCAGGGATAATCCAGGAAATTACAGGCCGGTGAGCCTTACGTCAGTGGTAGGGAAATTATTGGAGAAGATTCTTCGTGACAGGATTTACTACCATTTGGAAGCAAATGGGCGTATTAGTGAGAGGCAGCACGGTTTTGTGAAGGGGAGGTCGTGTCTCACTAACTTGATCGAGTTTTTCGAGAGGTGACAAAGATGATCGACAATGGAAGGGCAGTGGATGTTATATACATGGATTTCAGTAAGGCCTTTGACAAGGTCCCTCATAGCAGACTGGTACAGAAGGTAAAGTCGCATGGGATCAGAGGTGAGCTGGCAAGATGGATACAGAATTGGCTTGGTCATAGAAGATAGAGGGTAGCAGTGGAAGGGTGCTTTTCTGAATGGAGAGCTGTGACTAGTGGAGTTCCACAGGGATCAGTGCTGGGACCTTTGCTGTTTGTAGTATACATAAATGATTTGGAGGAAAATATAACTGGGCTAATTAGTAAGTTTGCAAACGACACTAAGGTTGGAGGAGTTGCAGATAGTGAAGAGGATTGTCAAAGGATACAACAGGATATAGATCGGTTGGAGACTTGGGTGGAGAAATGGCAGATGGAATTTAATCCAGACAAATGCGAGGTAATGCATTTTGGAAGGTCTAATACAGGCAGGAATTATACAGTAAGTGGCAGAACCCTTAAGTGCATTGAAGGGCAGAGGGATCTGGGTGTACAGGTCCACAGGTCACTGAAAGTGGTAACGCAGGTGGATAAGGTAGTCAGGAAGGCATATGGCATGCTTGCCTTCATTGGCAGGGGTATTGAGTATAAAAGCCGGGAAGTCATGCTGCAGCTGTATAGAACCTTGGTTAGGCCACACTTGGAATATGCGTGCAATTCTGGCCGCCACATTACCAGAAGGATATGGAGACATTGGAGAGGGTGCAGAGGAGGTTTACCAGGATACTGCCTGGTCTGGAGGTTATTAGCTATGAGGAGAGGTTGGAGAAACTCAGATTGTTCTCACTAGAGCGACGGAAATTGAGGAGCGACTTGATAGAAGTTTACAAAATTATGAGTGGCATTGACAGAGTGGATAGTCAGAAGCTTTTTCCCAGGTGGAAGAGTCAATTACTGGGGGACATAGATTTAAGGTGAGAGGAGAAAACTATAGAGGAGATGTGCGGGGCAAGTTTTTTACGCAGAGGGTAGTGAGTGTCTGGAATTCACTGCCAGAGGAAGTGGTGGAAGCAGGTAAGATAGTGGTGTTTAAGAGGCAGCTTGACAAATACATAAATAGGATGGGAATAGAGGGATACGGATCCCGGAAGTGCAAAATGTTTTAGTTGACGGGCAATATGATCGGCACAGGCTTGGACGGCCGAAGGGCCTGTTCCTGTGCTGTACTTTTCTTTGTTCTTTGTTCTTTGTTCTATCTACAAGATACACTGCAGCAACTCACCAAAGTTCCTTCAACAGCACCTTCTAAGGCCACGACCTCTGCCACCTAGTAGGACAAGCAGCAGATGCATAGGAACACCACCTCCAAGTCATACACCATCCTGACTTAGACCATAAGACTTGGAGCAGAAATTAGGCCATTTGGCCCATCGAGTCTGCTCCACCATTCAATCACGGCTGATAAGTTTCTCAACACCATTCTCCCGCCTTCTCCCTGTAACCTTACCAGTCAAGAACCTATCTATCTCGGTCTTAAATACACTCAATGACCTGGCCTCCACAGCCTTCTGTGGCAATGAATTCCATAGATTCACCACTCTCTGGCTAAAGAAGTTTCTTCTCATCTCTGTTCTAAAAGGTCTTCCCTTTACTCTGAGGCTGTGCCCTCGGGTCCTAGTCTCTCCTACTAATGGAAACATCTTCCCCACATCCACTCTATCCAGGCCTTTCAGTATTCTGTAAGTTTCAATCAGATCCCCCCTCATCCTTCTAAACTCCATCGAGTATAGACCCAGAGTCCTCAAACGTTCCTCATATGTTAAGCCTTTCATTCCTGGGATCATTCTCGTGAACCTCCTCTGGACCCTCCCCAGGGCCAGCACATCCTTCCTGAGATACGGGGCCCAAAATTGCTCACAATATTCTAAATGTGGTCTGACCAGAGCCTTATAAAGCCTCGGCAGCACATCCCTGCTTTTATATTCTAGTCCTCTCGAAATAAATGCCAACATTGCATTTGCCTTCCGAACTACTGACTCAACCTGCAAGTTAACCTTAAGAGAATCCTGGACTAGGACTCCCAAGTCCCTTTGCCCTCCAGATTTCTGAATTCTCTCCCCATTTAGAAAATAGTCTATGCCTCTATTCTTCCTACCAAAGTGCATGACCTCACACTTCCCCACGTTGTATTCCATCTGCCACTTCTTTGCCCATTCTCCTAACCTGTCCAAATCCTTCTGAAGCCTCCCCGCCTCCTCAATACTACCTGTCCCTCCACCTATCTTTGTATCATCTGCAAACTTAGCCAGGATGCCCTCAGTTCCTTCATCTAGATCATTAATGTATAAAGTGAAAAGTTGTGGTCCCAACACTGAGCCCTGCGGAACTCCACTAGTCACCGGCCGCCATCCTGAGAAGAACCCCCTTATCCCCATTCTCTGCCTCCTGCCAGACAGCCAATCTTCTATCCATGCTAGTACCTTGCCTCTAACACCATGGGCTCTTATCTTACTGAGCAGCCTCCTGTGTGGCACCTTGTCAAAGGCCTTCTGGAAGTCCAAGTAGATAACATCCATTGCCTCTCCTTTGTCTAACCTACTCGTTACCTCCTCAAAGAATTCTAACAGATTTGTCAGACATGACCTCCCCTTGATGAAACCATGCTGACTTTGCCCGATTTTACCATGAACTTCCAAGTATTCTGAAATCTCATCCTTAATAATGGACTCTAAAATCTTACCAACGACCGAGGTCAGGCTAATCGGCCTGTAATTTCCCATCTTTTGCCTCACTCCCTTCTTAAACAGGGGACTTGGAACTACATTGCCTTTCCTTCACTGTCATTGGGTCAAAATCCAGGAATTCCCTTCCTAACAACATTGTGGGTGGACCTACACCACATGGACTGCAGCGGTTCAAGAAGGCAGCTCACCATCACCTTCTCAAGGGCAATTAGGGATGGGCAACAAAAATGCTGGCCTTGTCAGCAATGCCCACATCCCATGATAGAATAAGAAAAAATAGTTACTGCAGTCTGGTTCTTAACAGTGGTGCCATCTGCATATTTAGTTATGGGGGCATCACAGCTGAGCCTGATCTTATCCTGCCCTGGCTTCTGTTTATGAACAGGTCTAGACATTCACACAGACACATGTAAACACACACAAACACACACACACACACACACACACACACAAATACTTTCACTAGGTATTTCTAGATAGTTATTAGGAACAGGAATCCAGGCTTATTCCCTCCTCCCTAACTCAGGTTATATCACCACATGCATGAAAACTGTACAATTATTATTTATGACAAATAATGTACGTGCACTTGAGCTATCCAAGTTGCATGTTATATTAATATGTAAGTGAAACTGGGACCCATAGGATAACTGCATGGAAGAGATAAATTCAACGACAACAAACACAACTTATATTTATATAGCATCCTTAACAGAATCAAATGTCCCAAGGTTCTTCACAGGAGGATAAAACAAAATATGACTCCTAGCCATATAAAGAGGTACCAGTTCAGGTGACCAAAAGTTTGGACAAGAGGTAGGTTTTAAGAACTGTCATAAAGGAGGAAGGTGAAGTAGAGAGGCAGAGAGGTGCATCATAGAATCATAAGAACATAAGACGTAGGAACAGGAATAGACCATTCAGCCCCTTGAGCCTGCACCATCATTCAATAAAATTATGGCTGATCTTCTTGTGTTTCGATTTCTGCATTCCCATCTACCCCTATAACCTTTGATTCCCTTGCCTAACAAGAACCTATCTACCTCTGCCTTAAAAATATTCAGTGACCTTGCCTCCACTGCCTTCTGAGGCAGAGAGTTCCAAAGTCACACAACCGTCTGAGAGAAAAAAATTCTCCTCATCTCTGTCCTAAAAGGGCCACTCCTAATTTTAAAACAGTGCCCCCTAGTTCTGGACTCACCCACAAGAGGAAACATCCTTTCGACGTCCACCTTGTCAAGGCCGTTCAGGATCTTGTATACTTCAATCAAATCACCCCTCACTCTTCTAAACTCCAATGGAAACAAGCCCAGTCTGTCCAACCTTTCCTCCTAAGGCAACGCACTCATTCCAGGTATCAATCTAATAAACCTCCTCTGAACCACCTCCAATGCATTTACATCCTTCCTTAAATAAGGAAACCAAAACTACACACAGTATTAGAGGTGCGGTCTCACCAATGCCCTGTATAGCTGAAGCATAACATCCTTACTTTTATGTTCAATCCCTCTCGTAATAAAAGATAGCATTCCATTAGCCTTCCTAATTACTTGATGTACCTGCATACTAATTTTTTGTGACTAATGTACTATGACATCCATCATAGACTGATTGCAGAACAGAAGGAGGCCATTTGGCCTGTCATGTCTGTGCTGGCCCCCTGAAGGAGCAGTCCACTTAGTGCCATTCCCCTGCCTTTTCCACGTAGCCCTGAAAATTTTTCCTTTTCAGGTAATGATCCACTTTCCTTTAGAAACCCTCAATTGATCCTACCTCCACCACACTCTCAGGCAGTGCATTCTAAATTCTAACCACTCACTGCATGAAAAAAGTTCATTATCTAGCCATTGCTTTTTTTTGCCAATCACCTTAAATCTGTGCCCTCGGGTTCTGTTTTGCCCTGGATGGTGTTGAACTTCTTGAGTGTTGTTGTAGCTGCACTCATCCAGGCAAGTGGAGAGCATTCCATCATATTCTGGACTTGTATCTTGTACAAGATGGGGTCAGGAGGTAAACTTGCCACAGAATCCCCAACCTCTGACCTGCTCTTGTGGTCACAGTATTTATATGGCTGGTCCTGTTAAGTTTCTGGTTGATGGTAACCTCAGGATGTTGATAGTGTGGGATTCAGTGATGGTTTGCCATTGAGTGTCAAGAGAAGTTGGTTGGATTCTCTCTTGTCGGAGATGGTCATTGTAGGCACTTGTGTGGCACAAATGTTACTTCTTACTTCTCAGCCCAAGCCTGAATGTTGTCCAGATTTTGCTGCACATGGACATGGACTATTTCTGTGTCTGAGGAGTCACGAATGGTACAGAACATTGTGCAACCATCTGAGAACATTCCACTTCTGACCTTATGATGGAGGGGAATTCATTAGTGAAGGTGGTTGGGCTCAGGACACTACCCTGAGAAACTCCTGCAGCAATGGTCCTGGGATTGAGATGATTGTCCTCCAACAGCCACAACAATCGCCCTTTGTGCTCGGTATGAGTCCAACCAGTGGAGAGGTTTCCCCTGATTCCCATTGACTTTAGTTTTGCTAGGGCTCCTTGATGCCATGATGTCAAGGGCAGTCACTTTCACCTCACCTCTTCAGTTCAGCTCTTTTGCCAATGATTGGAGCAAGGCTGTAATGAAATCAGAAGTTGAGTGGCCTTGGCGAAACAGAAGCTTTGTGTCAGTGAGCAGGTTATTGCTGTGTAAGTGCTGCTTGATAGCACTGTGGACAACCCCTTCCATCACTTTGCTGATGATCCAGAGGAGGCTGATTGGATGGTAATTGACTGGGTTGGCTAATTTGTCCTGCCCTTTGTAGATAAGGCATACCTGGGCAATTTTCCACATTATCGTGTAGATGTCTGTGTTGTCAAATTCCCTTTTGCAGGGAAACTATTGAAACTACATGCACAACTATCAGGGAGTCCATTTCAAATTCTAACCATTCGTTGTATGAAAAAGATTTCTTCCTGCTATCCCTGGCTCTGGTAATGGAGGAAACGTGGCTGCCAATTTGCAGACAGCAAGGTCCCACAAACAACAACGAGGTAATGAATAGATAATCTGTTTTAGTGATATTGGTTGAGGGATAAATATTAGCCAACAGAGTTGGAGAACTCCCCAATTCTTCGTTGAAACAGTGCCCTTAAGATTTAGTTGTACTAGATAACATATCCCCAGACCCAAATGATATCTAGGTGCATCATATGCCATGCATTGAGATAATTACAATGAAATATTAATGAGTTGACCTCAAGTTATAGCCTGAGATCAGTTCTCTGCAGCATAGACACAGGGAGTTGCCAGAGAATCGCAATATTGAAGCCCCTGTGCCAGGACCACAGTAGCTCCAAAATGAATTGTGCACATGTTTCCACATGCATAAATATGCCAGGTTCTTTAGCTACATAGGTTTTTCCTGTGCAAATTAAAAGGTGAAGCTGCAGGGAACCACAACAAGGAAGGTTTGCTCACCAATGTGACCTTGGTAGTTGTCAGGAGCACTAAAAAGACTGAAAAGTTTTTTGGGAAAGTGCTCCCCAGATAGAATATGTAGTATGTGAAGTTTGTGCACTGGCATTCTGAGCTGACATTTTACATTGATACAAAATGTTAAGATGCAGCTGCAGTATCTCTTGAATTCCTGGAATAGATGGAGGTAATCTGCCTAAGTGTTAACAACTCTCCTGGCATTGCTCCAATCATGGCTGTGCTCCTGCCTGATGCTCAGCTCCCCCTCTTCAATTTTGACTCATGCTTAAAAGCTTTGGTCTTAGTGTTTGGGCAGTGAAAAAATTCCTTCCCTCGGCACTCACATAGTAACCATATTGCTATTCAATGCCCCTTATCAAGATTAGCTCACGAAAGCCAGTGGGAGTTCACATGACAAAGTGATAAAGGCCTGGAGAATATCACTGTGCTGGAAAAGTGAAAAAGAACTAGCAACATGGGATCCAGAATGTAAGATAATCTACCCTTACATTCACCAAGTTAACAAACTTTGCTGCAGCCCAGTTTAAATCATTGTGGTGTTGAGTTCTAGAATTCACATTTCCTATCTGTTTTTATTTAACAATTTTGACTTTACATAATTTGTAATGTCCACACACTATGGCCGTGATATTAACCCACCACTCCCCATCCCGCAATGAGCAGCAGAGAGTTGTTGGGGGTGGTGGGGTGGTGTTAAAGAGTTGCCCTCGTTTTTACAGCATTGAATATAGGAGTATTGGATAAAAGCAAAATGCTGCGGATGCTGGAAATCTGAAAGAAAAACAGAAAATGGTGGAAACACTCAGCAGGTCTGACAGCATCTGTGGAGAGTAAAACAGAGTTGACGTTTCGAGTATGACCCTTCAGAGCTACAGAGAAGTAGAAATGTGATGAAATTTATCCTGTTTAAGGTGGGTGGAGCAGGTGAAGCTGGATAGAAGGCCAACGAAAGGTGGGGACAAAGGAGAGACTGACAAAGATGTCATGAACAAAAGGACAAAGAGAGTGTTAATGGTAATGGTGAGGTCTAAAAAAGATACTGATAGTGGCATAAAGGTAAGAAAGCAGAATGTGCTAATAGCAGAACAGAGATAAGCACTCTGAAAAGAACAACATGAACAAGTAACAGATGGCCCTTGTGGGTGTGGGGTGGGGGGAGAAGGCGGTGGTGGGGAGAAAAGGATCGAAAATGGGATAAAAAGGGGGGGGGGATAAAAAAGGGGATAAAACAATGAATAAATGAATAAAAATAAAAAAGAATGAAAATAAATGATAAAAGAATTTTGGAAAAAAGGGATAAAAAAGGGGTGAGGATAGAGACAGTTCATGTTCTGAAGTTGTTGAACTCAATGTTAAGTCTGGAAGGCTGCGAAGTGTCTAATCGGAAGATGATGTGCTGCTCCTCCAGTTTGCGTTGGGCTTCACTGGAACATTGCAGCAGGCCAAGGACGGACATGTGGGCATGAGAGCAGAAATGGCAAGCAACGGGAAGGTCTGGATCATGCTTGTGAACAGACAGAAGGTGTTCTGCAAAGCATGACCCAGTCTGCATTTGGTCTCTCCAATGTGTGGGGAGACCGCATTGGGAGCAGTGAATGCAATAGACCATTTTCGATCCTTTTTTCCCCACACTGCCCCCTCCCTCTTCCCCGCCCCCACAAGTGCCAACTGTTACTTGCTCATGTTGTTCTTTTCATTGTACCTACCCTTGTCCTGCTATTATCACGTTCTGCTTTCTTAACTTAATGCCACTATCAGCACCTTTTGTAGCCCTCGCCACTATCTGTTTTTCATTCTAGGAGTATTGGAGTTTGGCAGGGCTCTGTGGATGGTTTTAACCTCAGTCACACCCTCCTAAGATGCTCACCATAAATAACAAAGCTGATTTTCTTTTTCTAAGCCAGTATTTGATGTATCCTGGTGCTGAGCGGTTGCAATAAATTCACTGAATGTTGTGAAAAGTGGGGAGATTCTTTGAGAGACCTCATTACTTGGAAGGAAAATAAAAGAATAACTGCCACAAAGATACAGAACAACAGGGATTAAATACTTGGAATGTGAGTAATTTTGCTGCCCTGGTATTGTTAGGTTAACAAGTACAGTCTCAACATCATGTGTGTGACTGCCCACATTCCTTAAAGGGTTGGACACAGCAATAAATGGTTAGATTGGTGAAATCCTGCAGTTCTTTCATTGCTCTACCAATTGCTATAAGGTCACAACAGTTGTGAGCTGATTGGTTTCGCTGCTAAATTGCATTTTGCCTCATTACTTTTAAATTCAGCTGTGATTCATCAGCAGACTACCAATAAATCACGAATTAAGACAATTGGAAAAGAGGCGATTTGACTAAAATAAGTCTTTAACTTTGCAGTTCTTTTTGGTTTCTTTTATTCATTCACGGGATGTGGGCTTTGCTGGCTGGGCCAGCATTTGTTGCCCATCCCTAGTTGCCGTTGAGAAGGTGGTGGAGAGCTGCCTTCTTGAACTGCTGCAGTCCTTGTAGTGTAGGTACACCCACAGTGCTGTTAGGAAGGGAATTCCAGGGTTTTGATCCAGCGACAGTGAAGGAACGGCAATATATTCCCCAGTAAGGATGGTGAGTGACTTGGAGGGGAACTTCCAGGTGGTGATGTTCCCATCTATCTGCTGCCCTTGTCCTACTAAATGGTAGTGATCGTGGGTTTGGAAGATGCTAAGGAAGGCTTGGTGAATTCCTGCAGTGCATCTTGTAGATGGTATACACTGCTGCTACTGTGCGTAGGTGGTGGAGGGAGTGAATGTTTGTGGATGTGGTGCCAATCAAGCGGGCTGCTTTGTCCTGGAGCATATCAAGCTTCTTGAGTGTTGTGGGAGCTGCACTCATCCAGGCAAATGGGGAGTATTCCATCACACTCCTGACTTGTGCCTTGTAGATGGTGGCCAGGGTTTGGGGAGTCAGGAGGTGAGTTACTCATCGCAAGATTCCTAGCTTCTGACCTGCTCTTGTAGCCACAGTATTTATATGGCTAGTCCAGTTCAGTTTCTGGTCAATGGTAACCCCTAGGATATTGATAGTGGGGGATTCAGTGATGGTAATGCCATTGAATGTCAAGGGGCGATATTTAGATTCTCTCTTGTTGGGGATGGGAATAGCCTGCCACTTGTGTGGCGTGAATGTTACTTGCCACATGTCAGCCCAAGCTTGGATATTGTCCAGGTCTTGCTGCATTTGGACATGGACTGCTTCAGTATCTGAGGAGTCATGAGTGGTGCTGAACATTAGGTGAACATTGTATTTAATATTCTTATGTGCATGTTTCAAATGAGCACTGTGTGCACTCATAATGGATTTTTAAAAGTGTAATAATTAACCACACCTTTATTAAAATAGAGAAATTTGGTATAGTATGTTAAACATTCATATAACTTATTGTAGTTTCTGTATTAATATTTTTAAAACACATTCAAACATAAGCTTCATGTCTCTCTGGAAGAGAAATGTTTAGTCACAAATTCATCATATTCTCAGCTGACTCATCATTTTGTATGTGGTTTAAAATTAGAAAATGCAAAAAAATACTCAGCAGGCTAGGCAGTATACGTGGAAAGAAACAGTTAACGTTTTGGCTTGATGGTGACCATTCATCTGATGAAGATTTCCAGCATCTGCAGTATATTGCTTTTGTATTAGTGATTTTGTATATGGCACTCTTCCTACAATAGCTGAAGATGTTGCACTCAATCTATATGAGCTTCAACCTTGCATCTTGCAGGCAGAATATTCTTGTTACTATGCCTAATGTTTCTTTTCTTAATTATTTATTTCATTTTTTTTTAATTGATTCTCAGAATGTGGGTGTTACTGGCAAAGCTGGCATTTATTGCCTATCCATATGTGCCACAACTGATTGCCTTATTAGGCCACTTCAGAGAGTAGTTAGAAATGAACAATTTCATTGCAGGACTAGAGAGACATATAGGCTAGGCTGGGTAAGGAAAGCATATTTTCTTCATTAAAGGTCACTAGTGAATTAGCAATGGGTTTTAATGACAATCCAACAGGTTCAATCATAGTCACTTTTACTGATACTAGCTTTTTATTTCCAGATTTTCTAAGTTGACTTTAAATTCTTCAACTACTATGGTGGGATTTGAACTTTCATTGTCTGGATTACTAGTCCATACTTTTCATACATGTTAGCTTGTACCCAGCTTCCTGCAGGTCTTGTATGAGGCCCATTGCTTTGAAACCTCTCAATATGTGAATCATCTTTGTCCAGCCCCTTATTGCCCTGCAGTGGAGCCTGGCGTAGCATTTTTTTTATTCTTTCATGAGATGTGAGCATCACTGGCAAGGCCTGCATGTGTTGTGAATCCATAATTGCCCTTGAGAAGGGGGTGATGCGTGCCTTCTTGAACTTCTGCTGTCCATGCATCAATTGCATTTTTACATACAGCTAGAACCCAAAGCAAATTTTAACACGCTGGCATCAATTTGACACTTTGTGCTGGCCTCACCAGGGAAGCCTGGCATCATACAAGAATCACAGAATTGTTACAGGGTGGAAGGAGGCCATTCAGCCCATTGTGTCTGCATAGGTTCTCTGAGCATTTTAACTTAGTGCCAATCTCCTGCCTTTTCCCCATAACCCTGCACATTGTTTCTATTTAAATAATCATCCAATGCCCTCTTGAATGCCTCAATTGAACGTGCCTCCATACTCCCAGGCAATGCACTCCTTAACCCTAACTACTCACTGTGTGAAAAGCTTTTTTCCCACCTTGCATTTGCATCTTTTGCAAAACGCTTTAAAACTGTGCCCTCAGATTCTCGATCTGATTACGAGCAGGAACATTTTCTACCTATCTACTCCATCCAGACTGCTCATGATTTTGAAAACTTCTATCTAATCTCCTCTTAGCCTTCTCCTCTCCAAGGAAAACAGATCCAATTTCTCCAATCTTTCCTCATAACTGAAGTGCCTCATCCCTGGAACCATTCTTGTAAACCTCTTCTGCACTCTCTCCAATGCGTTCACATCCTTCCTATAGTGTTTAACTGTAAATAGTACTCCAGCTGAGGTCTAACCAGTGTCTTATATAAGTTCAGCATAACCTCCCTGCTCTTGTACCCTATGCTCCGCTTAATGAAGCCTAGAATACTGTATGCTTTAGAAACAGCTCTCTATCTGTCCTGCTACCTTTAATGACTTATGTACATATACACCCAGGTCTCTGCTCCTGCACATCCTTTAGAGTAGTATCCTTTATTTTATACTGTCTCTCCATGTTCTTTGTACCAAAGTGTATCACCTCACATTTCTCCGCATTGAACTTCATCTGCCACCTATCTGCCCACTCCACCAATGTGTCAATGTCCTTTCGAAGTTCTAAGGGTAGGCCCTGAAAAGGAAATGTAATTTCTTAATGTTTTCTTGTGAGCCAGGAGGTGCAGTGTTGCTCACTCAGGCACCAGAAGGAAACATTGCCTCCCCACCCCTGCCCCCCAACTGGGCTCAAGTGATGCCCACACCCACATAGACCAATGTGCCACCAAACCAGTTACTGTGGATCTCTGGTAACTCTTCCTCCTACCCTAATTCCCACTCACAATCACTGCCTGGTTCAGATGGGATTCCTACCTGAAATATAATAATGCTGTTCAGGAGATAAAATTGCATATGTCTCACTTCAGCAAGCCTGAAAGAAACCCTGAACTGTCACCCTGAGTTAAAATCAAGGCTACTCTCTGTGGAATTTCAAAATAATGTAATATTATGGGATTATGTTGGTGTGCAACAATGACTTCCAGGGCCTCGCCTTCACTAATTTCTGTTCCCTCGATAGCTGTAATGCTCCTACACATTCCAACTGTGCAGACACAGTGAAAAGCAATTAGTTTAACTTGCACCAAACCTTACCCTCCACTATCTAAAAACATTCTTGGCTTTCCTTTCACTGCAGGAATTCTCAATTCGTTTTATGAAACCTTTGAAGTACTGTTATGTGATGTTTCCACTGATATAGCTATTACGTACATAGTGCTGATTAAAATCACCTGCTCCCAGAGATCTACACACACTTTTCTAAATTTTGACCTTTTTTCCACAAATTGTAGTTTGTAATATGCCCAGTGTTTGGGACCATATATTCCCAAATTGCTGTACATCTGATATATTGATCATTGATCCCCAACAAAATCTTCTTTGCCAGGCCCATTTGACTAATCAGAGTAAGCCCCAGGTATAGAAATTGCCTTGGACTGGAAGTTGGTGTGTTTGAGGTGGGAAATGGCAGGCTCCCGCGAGATTTGAAAGCCTTTTGCAGCTTAGAGGGCCAGACATTGCCATCATTGCAATGAATATAGGAACCAATTGGATGTTGTCCATATGTCGGAGAAGTCCATTACATGGTACAGAACCCTTGCTGTTGCAGATTTGAGTGTTGAATCAGAGGAGGTTAGAAGAGTGTTAAGCCACTATTGAATGATCAAATTGAAATTCTCAGATCCAGTATGAAGGATGAAGTCACATTAGTGACTGCTAATGGCGTGGTAACCCACTGCTGGAGATAGTTTAACAATTGGGTTAGTGACAATAAGAGCAGTCGGCTAAACAATCTCAAAATGCACCGTGCCAAGTATGTCTGGCATCTACATTGACCTTTCCCACAAATGTGGGGGAATTTTATGACCCACTCTGCTGATGTATTTGCAGGTTGGGGGCATGTAAAGTAGAACAGGTGGCTGGCCTACCTCCATCCCATCCAGCCCCAGCTGTCCTTACTTTACAGTGGGCTGGTAAGGTGTCAGCCAGCCCGCCCGCTCTTAGACCGATTGAGGCCCTTAACTGGCTAATTAATGGAACAAAGAAATGCAGAAAGCTAGCAAGCCAGCACAACAAACAATTAGGAAGGGAAATGGTGGCCTTTATTGCAAGGGCACTGGAGTACAAGAATAATTAGGTTTTGGTACAATTGTACAGGGTTTTGGTGAGACCACATCTGGAATACTGTGTGCAGTTTTGGGCTCTACACTTTAGAAAGGATATACTTGCATTGGAGGTGGTACAGAGAAAGTTCACTAAATTGGTCGCTGGGATGAGGGGCTTGTCCTATGATGAGAGGTTGAGTAAATTGGGCTTATATTCTTTGGAGTTTAGAAGAAAATGGAATTGAAGCCCAAGATCAGCCATGATCGTACTGAATGGTGGGACAGGCTTGTTGGGCCATATGGTCTATTCCTGCTCCTATTTCTTGTGTTCTTGTGAAGGAGGCCAGCTACAAGGTGGGAAAGAAGCAAGGTATGTCTTTTGGGGGTACCTTGTGCCCATCGAGTGCCCCTCTAGGATGGTATTCCCCTCTCCTTATGCCTCCACCCACAGCCTTCAGAACATGATCCCCCGCACATCCCGACGCCCCCCCCACCAAGAGTTCCCGATCCCTGCCCAACCAAAAACTCTGGACTCACCTGTAAGTCCTTCTCTACAGGTCTGCTTGTGGTCCCAGCAGCAGCCGCTACTGAGTTCTGCTGCAATCAGATTGGCCAGCAGCTCTCGACGGCAGGATTTCCTGCCCCTGGAGGATGGAAGTCCCACTCTCAGCTCGTTAAGGCTGCCCCAATGCATTAACGCTGCAGGGCAGCTGCAGTAATTATGGTTTTATTTAGTATATAATGTACCTTTAAGAATAGGAAAGATCACATGATCTGTAGAGCGAGCTACCACAGGAATCAGTGCAGAGATAGAGTTGAAGTTGAAAGCACACATGTAGTTGCTACTGAGTGTATTGTAAATAAACTTAATGGGGAGAATTTTCTCGCTGTCAGGGGGGGTTGGGCAGGAGTGGGTGTGGGCGGGCGCGTGATCAGCTGTGTGCCACCATTTTACGTGGGCAGGCCAATTAAGGCCCACTCATTGTGACACGCACCCATAAGAACTGAGTGTTCCCTGTGCAAGCAGGGAGAGTAGGCTGAGTTGGGGCCTGTGCTCTTTCGCTCACACGCGCGAAAGAGCACAGAAATCTCCCTGAGGCACAGAGCTGACTCGGGGAGATCAGTTTGATATTTAAAAATTTAAAGGGGAAAAAAAAAGTTTAAGATGTGTTCCCTTATGTGACAGTGTCATATGAGCTGGGACATGTCTATGAATTTTTTTGAAAATTTTTATTAAAGTTTAATTGACCTTCATGAAACCTCATCCCACCTGTGGATGAGGTTTCATGATAAATGTGAAGGCCGCCTGGGCTATTCGCCTGCCCACCAGCCTTAAAATTCTTTCAAGTTATCAACAGTCACAGATTGCAACTCTTTTGAGTACAATCACAGTTCTTGGTTTCCGGGAGTGGGACATGAACCCACAACCCTCTGATTCAAAGGCGAGGGTGCTATGAACTGAGCCACAGCTGACACCTCTCCCACCAGCCTTAAAGTTGGACATCAGTTAATCATTTTAATTGCTGTTTAAATGGCCTTAATAGGCCTTTGACAGGATGGTGGGCAAGCAGCCGACTCCGGTGCGGACCCACCGCACTCAAGATCTAAATGACACGCGGTGACGTCAGGACACACACCCGACATCACCACGTGTCATTTTACGCGTCGGCGAGTGGGCCCCGCCCCCACTCACAGACATGAAGATTCTGTCCAATGTTTCCACTCAAGGAGTGTCTGCAGTTCAACTCTATTGCAAATAAGCAACTTGGCCACCCTACAACAAACTGGCAATGAGAATAACACAGGACTGAACAGAAAGAAATCAGCACTGTACCTTGCCCAGTGATTGTAAGTAGCAAGCTCTGTTAGAATTGAAGAAGTTATCCTCTCTCAAAATGCCACAATTTTGGAGAATTGATCACTTTGAACCTGCCACAGATGATTGGTCTCAACACATAGAACGCCTCACGTTCTTTTTTCAAGCGAGCGAGATTACGGGGGAAGAGAAGAGGTGAGCGATCCTCTTGAGTACGTGTGGGAGCAAACCTACGGTTTGATTCAAAGTTTTTATAGCACCCAGTGCCCCAGATTCGAAGAATTTTGATGAATTGATGTTCCTCATGAAGGGTCATTTTCAAACCAAGCACTCAGTCACGATGCAGAGGTTTAGGTTTAATTCACAAAATAGAGCCAGAGATGAGACAATTGCATGTTACATGGTAAATTTGAAGCAGCTAACGGAACATTGTGAGTTCAGTACGACTCTGAATGATATGCTCAGAGATCATTTAGTGTGTGGTGTGAAAGAGAACACTATTCAGAAAAGGTTATTGTCCGAAGTGAATCTGGATTTCAAGAAGGTGCTAGAGATAGCATTAGCCATGGAAAGCACTGTAAGAGGTTCACAAGCAATACAGGGTGCCCAAAATGGCTCTGGCCTCCACGTCGGGTGGGAAACCTCAGCTGAAAGTGACGTAAAAAAGCAATGCTCTGCCAAGAAGTGGGAAACAGCCCCCGCTAGCCGAAGAATAAAGAAAAATAACTTAGCAATGAGATCGAAGAATAATTTTAATAGAGGTGGAAACAATCGGTCTTTTAGCGATTGGCAGTTTAAAAAAATCGAATGCTACTATTGTCACAGAAATGGGCATATGATGAGGCAGTGCAAGGAAAGGTTCAAGCAGGCTTGTAAATAAAAGAAGAAGCCCAATGAAATCTACAATGTAGAAGAGCCTGAAACAACAAATTCTGATATTTACTTGTTGTTTAATCTGAAAGTTGGAAAGACAGAATAAATATTTGTCACAGCAAATGTAAATAGCAAACCTGTTAAAATGGAAATAGACACGGGAGCTTCCACTACTGTAATTGGGGAACATACCTTCAGATATTTGAATTATGGTGAACATCATTTAAGCTTGGAACAAACAACTGCCAAGCTAAAAACATATACAGGAGAAAACATTCAAGTAAAAGGCATAAGAAGAGTAACAGTCCATAATGGAAGCCAATCGGCAGAGCTACCCATGATGGTGGTAGCAGGTGAAGGGCCAAGCCTCCTGGGGTGGGACTTGTTAAAGGAGATTAAGTTAGAATGGTCTGAAATCTTTCAGTTGAGAGCAAATGGGCTACCAGACCTACTTAAAAAGTATGCCACCATCTTCCAGGATGAACTGGGAAAAATCCAGAGCCTGCCAGCCAAGATTTATGTGGACCCCGAAGCAACCCCTCGCCTAATGAAGGTGAGAACGGTGCCATATGCCCTGAGAGAAAAAGTCGATGCTGAGCTGAACAGGCTAGAGAAACTGGGTGTTATACAAGCTGTTCAGTTCTCAGAATGGGCAGCACCCATCGTCCCTGCCCTTAAACCTGACCAAAGCGTCCGAATTTGTGGGAACTACAAACTGACGGTTAACAAGGTAGCCAAACTGGATAGGTAATCCATTCCAAAAATTGAAGACCTATATGCCAAGCTGGCGGGAGGGACAAAGTACACAAAGTTTGACATGAGCCATGCTTATTAGCCAGGCTAGCCATGGATAATGCCTCCCGGGAATTTGTCACAATTAATACCCACAAAGTGTTGTACCTGTATACACAATTGCCTTTCGGTGTCTCCTCAGCTTGTGCCATCTTTCAGAGAACAATGAAAAGCTTACTGCAGAGACTGCCCCAGGTTGTAGTCTATTTAGACGATGTATTGGTGACAGGATTCACTGAAAAAGAGCATATGGCAAACTTAGAAGTCTTAAAAAGTTTCTTGCAAGCTGGAGTGTGTCTAAAAAAAGAAAAGTGCACGTTCTAAGCAAGGGAGATAATTTATTTGGGTCACTGGGTAGATTCACAGGGTTTCCACCCAGTTGGAGAGAAAGTGAGAGCCATAAGAGAGGCACCTGTGCCAAAGAATGCCTCAGAGCTCAAATCGTTCCTTTGAATGATCAACTATTGTGGGCAGTTCTTACCCAATTTGTCTACAGTGCTGGCCCCCTTGCATTCTCTACTCAAAAAGAACCAACATTGGTCTTGGGAGGCGCCCCAGAAAGAAGCTTTCATAAAGAAGAAGCAATCGTTGCACTCGTCTAATCTATTGGTGCATTATGATGCAGACAAAAGAATTGACGCTGACATGTGACGCATCTCCCTATGGAGTGGGAGCAGTGCTATCTCATCGGATGGATGATGGCACAGTACGGCCAATAGGTTATGTATCAAGGACACTCACCACAGCAGAAAAGGGATACTCACAGATAGAAAAAGAAGGCCTGCCCATAATCTTTGGTGTCAAGAAATTTCACCAGTACGTACATTTTACAATTGTTTCAGTCCACAAACCACTGTTAGGTTTGTTTAGCCATAGCCTTAGCAAGAATACAACAATGGGCCTTAATTCTGGCAGCATACAAATACATTTTCATACATAGGCCTGACAATCAAATCACAAACGCTGATGCTATTAGTCGTTTGCCTTTACAAGAAAATGATCAGCACGTCCCAGTTCCACAGGAACTTGTTTTACTGTTAAACTTCTTAGATTCCTCTGCGGTATGTGCTTGACAGGTCAGAGACTGGACAAGTCGGGACCCAGTTCTATCTCAAGCACGAGAACAAGTGCTACATGGTTGGTCCCAGGAGCCCGTACCTGATTAAATGAAACCTTACTTCAACAGAAGACATGAAATTACCAACCAGGATGGCATCTTATTGTGGGGTGTACGAGTGATAGTTCCTCCAAAGGGAAGGGAGCCACCTTCAGTTGAACTACACAATGTCCATCCAGGAATTTCCCGAATGAAGACCATAGCACGCAGATATCTATGGTAGCCAGAGATGGGTGGCAAAATAGAGAGTTTAGTAAAGCACTGTGTGCAATGTCAGCAACTGCAAAAGTTGCCAGCGACAGCTTGATTAAAATCCATGGGAGTAGTCAGGTAGACCCTGGGTGCAGTTATACATTGACTACGTTGGACCTTTCCTCGGAACAATGTTTCTATTCATTGTCGCTGCCCATTCAAAATGGTTGGACGTATGTGAGGTGAAGTCTCCATCGTTGGGCGCTACAATTGAGAATCTAGGTCAAAGTTTTACCAGTCACAGACTACCAGAAGTAGTTGCTTCCGATAATGGTACGGCATTTATGAGTGCTGAGTTTCAACGGTTTATCAGCCTCAACAGAATCACTCATGTAAAAACTGCACCATACCACCCTTCCTCGAATGGACTGGCCGAAAGGGTGGTTCAAACATTCAAGGCAGGCAGGCAAAGGCTAACTGGTGATTCCTGGCAACCAAGCTAGTACACTTTCTTTTTCATTACAGGACTACCTCTCACACAACAACAGGTGCCACACCTGTGGAATTATTGTTGAAACGCCGTCTCAGGACGAGATTGAGCATAATAATGCCAAATTTAGAGGGGAAGGTGGAAAGGAGTCAGGAAACCAGAAAACCAGACATGACTGACATAGTCGCAAGAGGAAGTTTACTGTGGGAGAGCCAGTAAAAAACTTCAGGGAAGGACCAAAGTGGTTACTGGGTGAAATAAATGCAGTGACTGGACCTCTATCTTACTACGGGGGGAGGTGAAAGGCCGGATCATCTGTAAACATGTGGACTATTTAAGGAAGAGAGAGACAAATCATCAAGATATGGTTCTACGAGTTACCATGTCTAGGTCTACGTTTCCTGTTCAGGAAGCTCAACCCAGGACATGTTTGATGTTCCTGTAAGAGTTGAGGATACAGAACTGCAAGTGTCCACTGAAGCACCTGATGTTCAGGCAACTCCGGAAAAAGAGGTACCTGACAAAGCATCTGAAGTTGTGGAGCTGTGACATTCCACGCATACCAGGAAACCACCTGAAAGACTGAACTTGTAAATTCCTTACCTAGTGTAAATATTATGTTGTCTTGAAAAATATGTACTTATAAATATGTATAGCTGAGTTAAAGGTGGAGGGGGGGGAATGTAGTAATTATGATTTTATTTAGTGTACGTAATGTACCTTTAAGAGTATTGCCTGTTAGGAAAGACCACATGATCTGTAGTAACCAATAGGAAAGTAGCGTGGGCAACCTCAGGAGTCAGTGTAGAGCTAGAGTTGGAGTTAAAAGCACACATGTAGTTGCTGCTGAGTATATTGTAAATAAACTTAATGTTTCCACTCAAGAAGTATCTGCAGTTCAACTGTATCATTAATAGCACAACACGGCCATCATACAACAGCAGCCTTTCTTAAAATCGGTCAGCTCAAGACCAACTTTTCTACTGGGGTCAGGGTGCAAGCAATACACTCCAATGCACACCCCCCCTCCACCCCGTAAAATTTACCCCAACAAAGCTTGAATTTCTTACCAATAGTGCCCATGTGTTATTGTAATGTGCCTTACACCTCCAGTTTTCCCTGGAAGATTTTCTTCCCGCACATCCTTGCACACATTTACCCTAAGTATGGAGAATAATTTGCTGCATACACATGTTATCACACCCAGTATGGGCTGCGTGTTGTGCTCAATGTCGTAGCTGCAAAAGGTAATTCTCATATTTTGCATTCTCTTACATGGACAGAACAGTTCATAATTGATGGGGGAGATAAGCAAAAATTGCAAGATCACAAACCCAAACTATTTCACCACCTATGAGAAGGATGCTTTGATATCATGGGAACAGGCCTGTTCTCGTCAGATATTCACATATTGCAGTTTCTAGCAGGAGCAAACTGATCAGTGATCAGGAATAGAAAACTTGCTCAAAGGAAAATCCATTGACTCTCTCTTTCCTCCATGTTTTTCTTTCTCTATTTCCGCCATTATGCTCAAAAATCTCTCTCTGGTCCTGCCTATGCTCCCTTCATTATTTGAGCAGTTTAAGTTTTAAAACAATTGAACTCCTCACACCCGGAACGATTCAAAGTTTAGAAAGCGTTGCTAAGTTTCGCATTATCTGAACATTTATTTTGTTTCTAAAGTTTATCATTCATCCTCTTCATTGTTTAAACTTCTTTTTCACCAAGCCAAAGGTTCATCTATCTTTGTATCCTACTCCTTTGTCAATGTCAGATGACGTTTTCCCAGTTTTTTGAGATTATTTTTGTGTTTGACCTTGATGACACTGCCATGACTGCTGCTCAGCATATTTGTTGGTGAATGTCTCTGTCTCGAGCCCTCATTTTTCTCAATTGTTTGCTATATTCTTTTCCCCCTGCATGTTCCTCATTCCATCCCTGTAAAATGCTGGAATGTTCTCCACAGAGCAGTAACACTTTGAAACATTTTTACATGATGAACCATTATGTAAATACAAATGTTCCTATCCATATCCCTGGAGTATAGAATATTGAGGAGTTCAATATGTTAAAATGATTTGTTAGGTAGATGCAGAGAAATTATTTCCTCTGATGGGAAGTCAAGAACAAAGGAAAAGTTAGAGCTAGGCTATTTAGGAGGGAAATCAAGAAAGCACTTCCTCACACAAAGGGTAGCAGAAGGATGGAATTCTCTTCATCAAAACGATGTTGGGACAATTGAATCTTTCATGACTGAGATTGTTAGATTTTTGTTAGGTAAGGGTACCATGGTAATTTGGAGCTAAAGCAGATAAGTGAAGTTAAGCTTCAGATTAAGCATCTGACCTAGTTGAAGCATGGTGTGGGTTTGAGGGGCTGAATGGCCTATTCCTGCTCCTCTGTTTCTAACATCTTAGTTGATGAATTGACAGAAAATATTTTAACCAAGAATGCCTTGCAAGTTGTAAGCCATGAATAACTACATAAACAGCACGATCCAGCCAATAGCTTATAAAACCATTTTAGTCTGGGTTCAACTTGGGCTCAGTTGGTAGCATTCTTGCTGAGTCAGACAGTTATGGGTTCTGCTCCAGAGACCTGAGCACAAACGTTAGGCCTATACCCCAGTGCAGTAATGAGTTAGGGCTGCACTATTTAGAGGTGTGATCTTTCAGATAAGAAATTAAACTGTGATGCTGTGCTTTGATGCTTCCTAAGGCAGTGCTATATAAATGCAAGCCTTTCTTTCTTTCTACTTATGTTCAGGTTCAATTCTTCCACCTGGACTCTTATCCTATACTGTAAGATATGATGAGAGCCAAAAGTTATAATTCCCAATAGTACAATTTGGTTGTTTGGTTGTCATTTCTGTTTGAAACTTAAAAAAATCAAACAAATTCAATATTTTTTTAACTGTCAGCTGCTGGAGAAATAATTGGAAATTCTGAAGATGAGGCAGAAACTTCTGGTTGGCGTGCGGGGGCGGGCCAGATGCGTAAAATGACACACATGACGTCAGGCGTGCGTCCTGACGTTATTGCGCGTCATGCCGATATTTCGTTTGGCGGGCACATGCCGGAATCCGCTGCACACCTGCCAAAATGTCAACGACCTAATAAGACCATTAAGAGGTTAATTAAAGTTGTTAAGAATGCTGCCTGTCCAACCAGGCAGGCGAAAAGCCCAAGTGACCTTTGCGTTTTTCAGGAAATCTCATCCACGGACCGGATGAGGTTTCCTGAAGCTTTTATAAAATACAAAAGTAAGTTTTCCCACCTTTACAAACATGTCCCAACTCATGTGTCACTGTCACATGAGGGGACATAATTAAATACATTTTTACATCATTTAATAAACTGTCTCATTATCTATTCAATCTCCCCGAGGCAGCTCCGTGCTTCAGGGAGAGCACAGACCCCGACTCTCCCTCCTCCCCCCACCCCCACACAGGTAGCGCCGAGCGCTACCAGCTGCGCGTTATGCGTTATGCCTTAATTGGCTCGCCCGCGTAAAATGGCGGCGCAGCCACCCACTCCCATCCAGCCCACCCGCCATAGGAAAAATCCAGGCCATGATTTTTTTTAAAGTGCCAACAGTAAGCTCTGCTTAATAACTAACTCTTTGACCAGGCCTGTAAAATAATGGACATTGCTGACTAGATTACAAATAAAGGTGGATCTTGTACTTTTCAGTGAACTCATTGGGTGTATTCTTGAAGGGAAATTAGAGCTTCTAAAAAGGTTTTTGGCTTCAGTATCTGAAAAGTCTAAATTACAAACCTAGTGTTTTACAGGAGAAACATTACATGTCTTGGCTTGCACTGTTTCCAAATTTTGTTGAATTGCTGGGCTCAAAGGCTCAACAGGGAAATGGGTTTACTGACTTGAATGACACAGTACACAAAAGAATCTCTAAGAAATTAGTCTCTATAATTTATTAATGAAAAGATTATGTAAAACAGGCTTGGAGAATATTTCAGCATTGTTGTATATTTATTAACATTAAAGTTATATAAATGAATGAGAAAGTTGTTGTCAATTATGCACGTCTCCTCTGTGAATGGATAAACATATGTTGTGGCAACCCCAGTACAGGCATGTCATATTATGAAGTTTCAGTCAATGCTTAAAAAAATTAGACACAAATGAGCTGTTAAGGTGACTGCATAAATCATGGGAATTTTGGCATTTGGACTTTGGAAAGTATCAAATCTCTGATGAATGCCTAATTAAATATGGACTTAGGAAAAGGTACCTCATAGCCAGCTGTGGAATTCACACAGCTCATTGTTTAAGGACTGCCTGTCTCCATGTTTCATATGGGACAAAAGGAAAGATCGAAACCCAATGGCCATTATCAATATCCCATTGTATCACAATGGCCTCCCTCATCCAAACTAGACAGGGTGGCCCTCAGAAGCATTAACCCAGAGTCATGTGATTGAGGCTGCTTTCAGGGACTGCATCCTTATTACTCCAGGATTCAGCAGATCCATCAGAGCCATTAGATGTCAGCCAGTCTGAGAACCAGACTCTGAAACTAGCTGCAAGTCATCAAGCAGCCAAAGTACTTAACCTGCTCCAGTTTCAAAGTTCACCTGAGAACCAACCTCCTAGACATGACCTACAAGAAACCTCGCAACCTGCTGCGAACCCTTCACTTTACAAGACCCTCACTTCAACTTTAAATCATCGAACCCATTCAAGAAACCACAGGCCTGCCACATGGGAGACTGGGAATTGTAAACCAGAAACTGAATTAATTATAATCCATAAAGGTGCACCATCTTATCTGTATCCAATCATTGTGCGTGTCTATGTGTGTGTGTGTGTGTGTGTGCGTGTGTGTGTGTATGTATGTGTGTAGGGGTGTGTGTGAGAGACCGTGTGTGTGACATTGCGTTAATTTGGGGTAAGTGTATGAGAATAATAACCTTCTTTATTTTTAATCTCACAAAGGCTTGCTGCTGAATGATTTAATTGGAATACACACTCCAAGGGTAAGAAAAGACACACCTCTTTCCATGCCAAGCATACAGATTATGGGCAGTAAGAGAGCACATACATTCTATCCATGACAATTGTAACTTCTCCAGCATTCTTTTTATAGATCCCATGTGTACATTTTGAGCGATATAGTTACAAATTTTATGTTACAGGTGGTTTGGTATGAAATTCTTTTTGTGTAGAATGGCGTGACATGTAATAGCAGCTGTCATTATCACAGTGCTTGCTTGCTTTGCTGTTTAGTTATTGAAGGGAAAACAACATTGGAAAACAGTTAATATAAAAGGTGATGGGAGATATTTGTTCAGTTCAGGTTATTTTGAAGATATTTACATTCATTTGCTGTGGGTCTCTTTTTGGCATTCGCAGTGTCTTGACTTCAGTTCCAGAATGCTTTTGTGCTGTTACCATGGGTATAGTTGGTGTTTGCTGTAGTGTGAGAGAGATCACAGCTGTTGATTTATGTTGGAACAATCAATGGTTCACAGGGAAGTAGTTCTATTCACATGATGTCATCTTAGTTATATGGAATTAACAAAACTGCATTAACTCCCCTAGTGGGTGGGTTGGTAAGTGTAATTTCTGACATGCTGAGCCATAAGAGATCTGACATGAAGGGCAAGAAATGCTGGCCTAGCCAGCAACACCCACATCCCATGAATGAATAAAAAAAACATGAACAAATCAATCCATTAATCTATAGCACATGTATACACATTCATACTTTATGTTCCATGCTTTAAGAAGAAAACTCTCAGTCCCGTTAATGAATTCCTAACTTCCAAGCTGCACCCTTGGTCTATTTTCCGCCACCTTCCATCATGCACATTTCTAACCCTTACTAATCCTTTGTTTTTAAATCACTGGAGTGAAACTTCACAACCTTCACAAACTGAAGACACGTAAAACAGAGAGTTGAGAAGTCAGGAGAAAGATAGAAATCATTTCAAAAATGTCAGAAAAGATTAAAATTAAAAATGTACCAGGCCTGGGGGGAAGGTAGAACAGGAGGACATCTTGTTGGTGGGCCAACAAGTTCTGATCTTGCCAGAGATGGGTTGGAAGCAGCAAGGGCTACCCACCCGGCAGCAGCGGGTAGTCACTTTGCATATTTAAGTTTCCAATTGTGGACAAATTGGGGAGACTACCAGGACTTTCCTGGCGGTGGATTGCCCCGTGAGGAGCTCAAAGCCCGGCAGGTGCCTGGAGACCTTTATTAGCTCCTCCTGACCGCCCCTTCCACCAGAAGCAGTTGCAGCCATAGTTTATTTGAAAGAAGTAGAAACCTCATCAGGGGGCGCCTCAAGCCGGAAATGCCCACACAGTCCCCCGCCTACAGTAGCAGCGCTTAGATCAGCCAGTGGGGCTGCAGTTCTTCCAAGACTGCAGGCCCTCTGATTGGATCTGCAGCCTCACAAACCACCCCCCCCACCGCCATTCTTAATTGGACAGTGGATGCAGAGGTGGCCAATTAGCAGAACGCCATCCATAAGATCATGCCGGGGACAAGATGCCAGAAAGTCTGGGGTCAGGGCCCAGAAATGCTTCTGACCTGCGATTATTTTTAAAAAGGTTAAGATCCTGCTCAAAATTTCACGTTGATGGCCAGGATTAGGAATAGTTAGAGATGTAACTGGTTTTAAGCAAGTACAGAGGCAGGAAAAAGCAGGAAAAGATAGGAAACAAAAGTCTGTGCTTGGGTGGAAGGCAGAAGAGATTAAATGATAAAAGTGATGATGGTGCAAAGCAAAAGGAGATGGTAATGGAACAAGAGAAGAAGATGGGCCAAGACAAGAGTAAATCAGAATGGCAGAATCACCACCAGCAGCTTACACCTTAAAAACTGGAGACAATGGTTATGATCTCACCTCCTGACTCCCCAAAGCCTGTCCAGCATCTACAAGACACAAGCTAGGTGTGTGATGGAATACTCTCCACTTGTCTGGGTGCATGCAGCTCCAACAATACTCAAGAAACTCAACACCATCCAAGACAAAGCAACCTGCTTGACTGACACGCCATCAACCATCTTAAACGTTCACTCCCTCCGCCACCAGCGCGCAGTAAAAGCAATGTGTACCATCTACAGAATGTACTTCAGCAACTCACCAAGCCTCCTTCAACAACACCTTCCAAACTGTGATTTCTACCATCCAGAAAGACGATAGCAGAAGAAAGGGACACAAGTTCCTCTCCAAGTCACAGGCCATCCTGAGTTTGAACTCTATCACCATTCCTTCACAGTCATTGGGTCAAAAACCCAGAACTCCCCAACTGACAGCGCTGTGTGTGCGCATACACAACATGGACTGCAGCAGTTCAAGCAGCTTTACCACCTCAAGGGCAATTCGGGATGGGCAACAAACACTGGCCTTGCCAGTGACACTCACCTTCCATGAATGAATTTTTAAAAATCTGAAATTATTGAATTCAATGTTAAGTCCTAAAGCTGTCAAGTGCCTGATTGAAAGATGTGGTGCTGTTCCTGGAGCATATATTGAGCATCTTTGAAGCAATATAGGGGGCCAAAGGCAGAGAGGCCAGAATGGGAATCCACTGTAATGACACTGCTTTAACCATTTACACCTCCGCTGTAATTTGCACTACATGTGTTATGTGTTGAAATTCACAGGATGCCATACTGCCACATCACTTGACCTAATTCCCATATTATAAAATTCTGTGTAATTTGTCACAAGAAGTAAAAATTCAAATTTACTTTGTGTGTTTTAACTATTTGGAAGCGCTCAGAATGGCATTATTTTCCAAAACTAAGTGATGCCCAATTCTTCGACAAACATAATGCGGTCCTGTAATTACTGTGGCAATATTCATTCCATGGGCAATCAGTAATCTATATTTAATTCTCTTCCCCAGAAAGTAGTGGAATTTATTCAAGGCAGAATTAGAGAGATTTTTGTTAGGCAAGGGAGTCAAGAGTTATGAGGGGCAGACAGGAACTTGGAGCTGAGACCACAACCAGGTCTGCCACGAACTTGTTGAATGGTTGAGCAGGCTTAAAGGGCCAGATGGCCTACTCCTGCTCTTATGTTCCTATGTTCCTAATGTGTCTTATATACCATGGGGTAGAAATAGGAGTTTGCACCCTCAACTGCAAATTCTTAAAATTATGAATAAATTGGACAGTGTAGGTCTGGAGAGAATGTTTTTACTTGTGAGAGAATCCAAAGGTCAGGGCCACAAATGCAAGATGGGGCAGAGTTTTCCCCCCCGTCAGAGAGGATCTTTAGGAGCGGGCGTGTGGAGGGGCACCTCTGATCGGGGCCCCCGATCGGAAGTGCACCGCCATTTTATGTGGGCGGACCAATTAAGGCCCGCCCAGCGTGACGTCTGCAAGGAAGTGCTATGTGCTTCCTGTTTGAGCAGGGGCGGGATGGGGGGGTGGGGGGTGGGCGGGGGTGATTCCCTGAACCGAGAGTGTGCTCTTTCACGCATGTGCGCGAAATAGCGCACTCATCTCCCTGAGGCTAACTGCTGCCTCAGGGAGATCGGCTCCTGTCTGGAAAAAACAGAAGGTATAAATTTCCCTGACATATCCCCTCATGTGACACTGTCACTTGAGTTGAGACATGCCCATCACTTCCATTGACAATTTTGTTAAAAATTTTAAAACCTACATGAAACCTCATCCCGCCCGTGGATGAGGTTTTATGCTTTTTCTTAAACCCGCTAGGGCTCCCAGCCTGCCCGCCAACCTTAAGGTTGGATGGGCAGGTCCATTAATTACTTTAACTACTTTGTCAATCGCCTCAATTGGCATTGACAGGTCGGCGGGCGCACAGCTGATTCTGCCTGGCTCGCCGACCAGGAATTCCTGGCCATGGTTACCAATAAATCCAGTCGGGAAATAAGGAGAAATTCATTTACTCAGAGAGTGGTTAGAACCTGGGACTTGCTACCACAGGAGTGTTTGAGGCAAATAGCTCACTTTCAAAAGGAAACTAGATGAGTACACGAGAGAAAAGGGAATAGATGTTCTGAAAGGCTGGAATGAGGAGATTCATGTGGAGTATAACCACCATCCCAGACTCGTTGAGCTGAATGGCCGGTTTTTTGTGTATATTCCCTATAGTTATATTTTTAAAATAATCTATTAGCAACAGTGTGTCTTTCGATAGAAACTTAAATGTAAAAAGGCACTTCACTGAGTCTAACAAAGTGTACACCTCACTGAAGAGAGAGCTATCAGGAGAGATAACCAAAGCATAGGCAAATAAGTGAGCATTAGGAAGGGTCTTAAAAATAGAGGTGGGGAGGTGCAGGGCAGGAATTCCAGAGAGTTAGGCAGCTGAAGGCTGGCCAGCATCTAAGATGTTAATTAACTTACATTCCCAAAGGACCATTTTAACTTGCAAGAGTCTCGAACTTTAACCCTGGGAATTAACAAAGGAAGTTGGGGGAGGGAATTGCAATGATATCAACTGAGAACCCAGTCCCACAGCTTTTAAAATAAACACTGGACATTCTGAAATGATTAAGCCAGCAGCATTCATAAATGCTGCATTGTCTTGGGTCTGCTTTATACCTATTCTGACTTTTCCATGTCATACCTACACATTGTGTTGCTATTGTGTTAAATTCACTTTGTTGTGTTGTATTTACCTTGTCCCTTCTGTCATTACTGACTTGTAGCTACTCTGTCTAGCTCATATCATGGAATAGGTGCACCCCAACATGAGGTACCACTGGTGGCTCAGTGAGTCTACCTAGTGATCTGATGATCTATACAAGACCAAGTTTTGGGAATGTTAACTGATCTCAGTCAGGGTGGTAACAGGACTGCTGCAGAGGCCTGGGATAGGAAGAGGAAAACTGACTGCTTCTGGTGACCAGCAGTTCGAAGGGGACATGTTGGCCCAATTTTACCTCTGGTCTTGTGGTTGGAAAGGTAAGTCACTGCTGCACAAATCAGGAACCAGATTATTTTAAATCCCAACCTTATTTACAAGCTGCCTTTGAAAATCACAGGACTTGGAGTTCATTCGACGACACAGATCAGTTTCTGGTGGCGCTTCACATGGCGCTTGCATTTGGGAAGTTGTGAGAATCTGGGCATGAGAAGCCTAAACTTTCCTTGTGGAGGCTATAGAATGTCTGCTGCTCCTGGCTCCACATAGGAAAGAATACCTTCTAATTACAACTTTTTACAGCCCTTTTCCAAGGGCTGATCCGCTGTTGTCCCAGGTTAGCGGAATTAAAATTATGGCTGGGTCCCAGCGATGTTTTTGAGTCCTGACGTTGTAAGAAGTGAAATTTGTGGTTGAGATTTATGAAAGCTATTGATCCAGGGGAAGGAGCATCAATAGTTTCAATGACATACAGAATGCTGCTGTAGACAGGAGTATGGTTAATGACTGGCTTAACAGCATACATTGTGAAGGCTAAATTAACCTGTTAAAAGCTGCAGGCTATTTTCATTACAGACAAACAAAGTCACTGGTCTGTGATAAAATATAAACTTTCAAAGCTATGAAATGAATAGCAAGAGGCCAGGTTTGTAAAATCAGCTTGAAACAAATAAACATACTTCAGCTATGTTCCGCTTTGATGCCAAGTTAGGCTTTTGGTGAAACTTCATGTACACAAGTAAGCTGGAGCCAAAAATGTCTGTTCAGCTAACTTTAGTGTTTTGTGATGCAGATAAACTAATCCCACAAGAAGACATGGCTTTTAAATATGTTTTATCAAATAAACTTTGTATTTAATTCTCCAAACAATAACTTGTAAGAAGTCAGTAACATGAAAGATTCTGATTGCCTAATTATTTTATGGTCCTGAAATATGTGTGACCAGGAAAGGAAGCTGCTGTTGAATTGTTGCTTGTGATCTTAACAATGCTTGCAGCATCCACGAGTGATGGAAGTACTGAAGGAAGTTTAAAACAGCTGTACAATATCAAGGCAGTCTCTTATATAGTGTTTGAACAAAGAATTAGATGTTTTATTGGAAAGTTGTAGCTTAAGGTGGATTTTGATAGGACAATATGGCAAATTTTAAGGAGCATCTTAATGGAGGAGAGAGAGGTAGAGGGAGCAAAGATGTCTGATATCTTCTTCTGTGACTCAGTGCCAATTCTTTGTCTTCAACTGCATTCCTCTAAAGCACCTTTGGATACTATGTAAAAGGCACCATATAAATGCAAGTTATTGTTATAAAAAAGGACCCCACCTGCTTTGAGTGGGTGTCCTTGCCGCCTGCTTAGGAGGGCAGGTTAAAATTGTGGCTAATCTTGATCGTGGATGCTCCAGGGCAGGCTAAGTAGGGCATTTTAATTATTTACTGGCCCTGTTTCTACCAGGCAAGTAATGTTAAAAATTTCCTCCAAAGGGAAAGCAATATATTGGGGATGCTGGAAATTGGAAATAAAAACAGAAAGTGTTGGAAAAACTCAGTAGGCCTGGCAGCATCTGTGGAAAGAGAAACAGAGTAAATGTTTTGAGTCCAATATGACTCTTCTGAGTTTTTCCAGAAATTCTTGTTTTTATTTAAAGTTTTCCCCATTGGATGAACTCAGGACTATCTTACAAATAAGCACTGGTACTGGACAGTGGTATAAAATAAATTGTCAGTGATAGTCCAGTGAATGGAATTTCCCAGCCCTTGAGAAGTGCCGATTCGAATAGTTTGCTTCACGTTTAGACAAACAGATGCTGGTGAGTCACTGGCCTAAGGCTGCACAAAGAATAAGAACAAATGTTGTTAGTCACACTTTTATAGGTACAGCCAAGCTGAGGTTGTATGGTATGTCAGCTGCCAGTGACAATGCTGAGAGCACAGTGTGAGACAGCTTTATGTTATGAAGGAATAAATCACATGCCAGTGAAAATACAATTCAAAATTGTATTTGCTGCCATTAATATGCTCAATCTCACATTCCTTATCTTGCTCCAGAAGATTAAAATAGATAGCCTTGTGGCGGTGTTAATAAAACAATTGTTGAAGCTCATGTTTGCAATGGATTTAATTTCATTATAGACTAGCTTAGAATGGTCTTCAATAGGTGATCACTGTTGGCAACAAAGAAGTCTTTGTGCCCTGTTCACCTATTAAGTTTATTAGCTGAAAAATTATTTAATTGAAAGAGATTTAATTACAAAGACAAACAGATCTGTCTTTGGAAAGCTCTGTCCCTGTGGAGGTACATAAATATATCAAAGAAGATACAGAAGTGAAAAGGGGTTGTGTCTTTTGTTAGAAAAAAATAAAAACATTAGTTACCCATCCTGAGCGGAAGGTGACTAATTTTGTGTTTTATATACTCTTTGGATTCTATAGATAGCAATAGACAACCATAAAATGGATGAATTCCATCTAGCCGAAAAATAATGTCTGGCTTTAGAAACAAAACATG
The DNA here is from genome assembly GCF_964194155.1 of Cetorhinus maximus. Lineage (NCBI taxonomy): Eukaryota > Metazoa > Chordata > Chondrichthyes > Lamniformes > Cetorhinidae > Cetorhinus > Cetorhinus maximus. The sequence continues at coordinate 124,104,354 of NC_135888.1, forward strand.
AAGCTTATCTGATGGTTGTAAAGGTTTTGCTGTCATTCCCTCTAACATAGGTGTGATGAAGTGAGTGTGGAGCTTTGATGTGTGAAACCAAAGGCATTATTGTTTAAAACAACAATAACTGTACTAGATTATACTGCTGTTATTCATCTAAGTATTAACTGTTACTGGGTTCTGTTACAGTAACTGCAAGATGAAGAAAGTAGCATAGTGGTAATGTCACTGGGCTGTTTCTGGGAACATAGGTTCAAATTTCACCATGGCAACTGGTGGAATTTAAATTAATAAATCTGGAACTGAAAGCTAGTTTCAGAAATGGTGACCAGGAAACCACTGTCGATTGCAAAAACCCATCTGGTTCACAAATACCCCTTAGAGACAGAAATTTTCCATCCTTACCTGGTCTGGCCTACATGTGACTCCAGAACCACAGCAATGTGGTTGACTCTTAAATGCCCTCAGAAATGGGCTAGCAAGCCACTCAGTTGTGTCAAACCACTACAGAAAAGTTGATAAGGAAGGAAACCGGACAGACCACCTGGCATCGACCTAGGCATTGGAAACAGCAATGGCACACGCAGCCCTGTCAAACCAGCAAAGCCCTCTTTACTAATATCTGGGCGCTTGGGGGACAGTTGTTGCACAGACTAGTCAAGCAACAGCCTGACATAGTCATACTCATGGAACCATCCCTTACAGAAAATGTCCCAGACACCACCATCATCATCCGTGGTTATGCCCTGCCCCGCTGGCAGGACATAATCGTTTCCCGCTGGGCGGGCTCTGATTCGTCTGCCACTCCGTCACCTCGCTGCTCCATCACGCCAGGCACCACATTTAAAGTACAGCCGCGCTCTGTGCTTCCAGCCCAAGACTCAGCGCAGTCACCACGACTCAGGAGGGAATCGAGGAGAAGGACTCTTGCACTCAACAGGAGGAAGGGCATCCAACAGAGGGCGCTGGTGAGAAGTGACTGAAGCATTCTGGAGAAGTCAGCGCAGTCACCACGACTCAGGAGGAAATCGAGGAGAAGGACTCTTGCACTCAACAGGAGGAAGGGCATCCAACAGAGGGCGCTGGTGAGAAGTGACTGAAGCATTCTGGGAGAAGTCAGCACAGTCACCACGACTCAGGAGGGAATCGAGGAGAGGGACTCTTGCACTCAACATTTGAAAAAGAGCGCGGATCTTGAAGGCAGGTCAGTTGAAAAAAAGCGCGGAGATTGAAAATAAAAGGAGGGGAAGCTGAAGAGGAGTGGCCAGCCTGTGAGCAGCCAGTGGGTGAGTGGCCCAGTGAAGGAGTGGAGCTTTGAGGCTTTGGCTCGAGAGACTTAGGCGAGCAGAGGCTGAGTACGAGCTTGCTCCCAGTGGGGTAGGGCCGGGTAAAGTCCTTTTAAGTAAATTAGGAGTAGGTAATGGAGGCAGTAGTTAGGGCAGTCGAGTGCTCCGAATGCAGCATGTGGGAAGTCATGGACAGTACAATTGTCCCTGATGACTACACCTGCAAAAGGTGCATCCAGCTGCAGCTCCTGACAAACCGAGTTAGGGAACTGGAGCTGGAGCTGGATGAACTTCGGATCATACGGGAGGCAGAGGCAGTAATAGACAGGAGTTTCAGGGAGACAGTCACCCCTAAAAGTCAGGAGGCAGGCAGCTGGGTGAATGTCAGGAGAGGGAAGGGGAATAGACAGAAAGAGCAGTGCACCCCTGTGGCCGTTCCCATCAACAATAGATATACCATTTTGGATACTGTTGGTGGGGACGACCTACCAGGGACAAGTTGTAGTGGTCGCGTCTCTGGCACCGAGGCTGGACCCTCAGCTCAGAAAGGAGGGAGGGAAAAGAGGAGAGCAGTAGTGATAGGGGATTCGATACTTAGGGGGACAGATAAGAGGCTCTGTGGGAGAGATCGAGAATCCCGGATGGTCTGTTGCCTCCCTGGTGCCAGTGTCCGCGATATCTCGGATCGAGTTCTCAGTATTCTCAGGAGGGAGGGTGAGCAGCCAGATGTCATGGTCCATGTAGGGACCAATGACGTGGATAGGAAGGAGGAGGAGGTCCTGCAAAGAGAGTTTAGGGAGTTAGGTGCAAAGTTGAAGGACAGGACCTCCAGGGTTACGATCTCAGGAGTGCTACCCATGCCACGTGCTAGTGAGGCTAGAAATAGGAGGATAATGCAGCTAAATACGTGGCTAAGGAGATGGTGCAGGAGGGAGGGCTTCATGTTTCTTGACAATTGGGCTCTGTTCCAGGTAAGGTGGGACCTGTTCCGACGGGACGGTTTGCACCTGAACTGGAGGGGGACTAACATCCTTGCGGGTAGGTTTGCTAGTGCTGCTCCAGGGTGTTTAAACTAGATTTGCAGGGGGAGGGGAACCAGAGTGTTAGAGCAGATAGTGCGGTGGAGGAGGATAAAGGTCAAGCGAGGAATAAATGTATAGACAGAAATCAAGGGTCCGTACGTGTTAGAAATGTTCTCAGGTGCATCTATTTCAATGCAAGGAGTATTGTCGGAAAGGCAGATGAGCTTAGGGTGTGGATTGGCACGTGGGATTACGACATTATTGCTATTAGTGAGACTTGGTTGCAGGAGGGGGCAGGACTGGCAGCTCAATGTTCCGGGGTTCCGTTGTTTCAGACGTGATAGAGGGGGAGAGATGAAAGGGGGAGGAGTGGCATTACTAGTCAGGGAAAATATCACAGCTGTGCATAAGCAGGACAGCCCGGAGGGCTCGTCTACAGAGGCCATATGGGTGGAGCTGAGGAATGGGAAAGGTGTGACCACACTAATAGGGTTGTATTATAGACCGCCCAATAGTCAGAGAGAATTGGAGGAGCAAATCTGTAGAGAGATAGCAGACCGATGTAAGAAACAGAAAGCTGTGATAGTAGGAGATTTTAACTTTCCACATATTGACTGGGACTCCCATACTGTAAAAGGGCTGGATGGCTTGGAGTTTGTCAAATGTGTTCAGGAAAGTTTTCTAAATCAATATATAGAGGTACCAACGAGAGAGGATGCAGTACTTGATCTCCTATTAGGGAACCAGACAGGTCAGGTGACAGAAGTATGTGTAGGCGAACATTTTGGATCCAGTGACCACAATGTCATTAGTTTTAAGCTAATTATGGATAAGGATAGGTCTGGTCCTCGAGTTGAGATTCTAAGTTGGAGAAAGGCCAATTTTGTGGAAATGAGAAAGGATCTAGGAAGAGTGGATTGGCATAAGTTGTTTTCTGGCAAGGATGAGTTCAGTAAGTGGAAGGTATTCAAAGGCGAAATTTTGAGAGTGCAGAGTTTGCATGTTCCTGTCAGGATTAAAGGCAAAGTTAACAGGCATAGGGAACCTTGGTTTTCATGGGATAATGGCGATATGGTTAAGAAGAAGAGAGAGGTGTATAGCAGGTATAGGCAACAAGAAGCAAATGAGGTACTTGTAGAGTATAGAAAATGTAAGAAAAAAGGAAATCAGGAAGGCAAAAAGAAGGCATGAGGTTGCTTTGGCAGATAATGTGAAGGTAAACCCGAAGGGTTTCTACAAGTATATTAAGAGTAAAAGGATAGTAACGGACACAATTGGTTCCCTTGAAGATCAGAGTGGTCATCTATGTGTGGAGCCTCACGAGATGGGGGAGATCTTAAACAGTTTTTTTGCATCAGTATTTACTCAGGAAACTGGCATAGTGTATAAGGAAGGAAGGGAAACAAGCAGTAGTTTCATGGAACATATAGAGATTAAAGAGGAGGAGGTGCTTGCTGCCTTACAGCGAATAAAGGTAGATAAATCCTCTGGGCCTGACATGATATTCCCTCAGACCTTGAGGGAGACTAGTGTAGAAATTGCAGGGGCCCTGGCAGAAATATTTAAAATGTCCTTAGCCACGGGTGAGGTGCCGCAGGATTGGAGGGTAGCTCATGTTGTTCTGTTGTTTAAAAAAGGCTCCAAAAGTAAACCAGGTAATTACAGGCCAGTGAGCCTGACGTCAGTAGTAGGTAAATTATTGGAAGGTGTTCTGAGAGATCGGATATATAATTATTTGGGCAGCCAAGGGCTGATTAAGGATAGTCAGCATGGCTTTGTGTGTGGTACGTTGTGTTTAACGAACCTTGTAGAGTTTTTCGAGGAGGTTACCAAGAAAGTAGATGAAGGAAAGGCTGTGGATGTTGTCTACATGGACTTTAGTAAGGCCTTTGACAAGGTCCCACATGGGAGGTTAGTTCAGAAGGTTCAGACACTTGGTATCCATGGAGAGGTTGTAAACTGGATTCGAAATTGGCTGTGTGGGAGAAGACAGAGAGTGGTAGTGGATGATTGCTTCTCAGACTGGAGGTCTGTGACTAGTGGTGTGCCTCAGGGATCTGTACTGGGACCATTGTTGTTTGTTGTCTATATCAATGATTTGGATGATAATGTGGTGAATTGGATCAGCAAGTTTGCTGATGACACTAAGATTGGAGGAAGGCTTTCAAAACTTGCAGAGAGATCTGGACCAACTGGAAAAATGGGCCAGAAAATGGCAGATGGAATTTAATGCGGAAAAGTGTGAGGTGTTACATTTTGGAAGGTCAAACCAAGGTAGGACATACACAGTAAATGGTAGGGCACTGAGGAGTGCGGAGGAACAAAGGGATCTGGGAGTTCAGATACATAATTCCCTGAAAGTGGCGTCACAGGTAGACAAGGTTGTAAAGAAAGCTTTTGGCATACTGGCCTTCATAAATCAAAGTATTGAGTATAGGAGTTGGGATGTTATGGTGGGGTTGTATAAGACATTGGTGAGGCCAACTTTGGAGTATTGTGTGCAGTTCTGGTCACCTAACTACAGGAAGGATATCAGTAAGATTGAGAGAGTGCAGAGAAGATTTACTAGGATGTTGCCGGGTCTTAAGGAGTTGAGTTACAGGGAAAGATTAAACAGGTTAGGACTTTATTCCTTGGAGCGTAGAAGAATGAGGGGAAATTTGATAGAAGTTTACAAAATTGTGAGGGGTATAGACAGAGTAAATGCGAGTAGGCTCTTTCCACTTAGATTAGGAGAAATAAACATGAGAGGACATGGCTTTAGGGTGAAAGGGGAAAGGTTTAGGGGGAACATTAGGGGGAACTTCTTCACTCAGAGAGTGGTGAGAGTGTGGAGCGAGCTACCATCTGACGTGGTAAATGTGGGCTCACTCTTAAGTTTTAAGAATAAATTAGATAGATACATGGATGGGAGAGATCTGGAGGGTTATGGACTAGGTGCAGGTCAATGGGACTAGCGGAATAATATTTCAGCACAGACTAGAAGGGCCAAATGGCCTGTTTTCTGTGCTGAAGTGTTCTATGGTTCTATGGACTGCAGCAAAGAAGACATGGCCCCAAAAAGTAAGAACACTGCAGAGCGCCTTTTTTATGCTGTGAAAGCTCGCTGAGATGTTCTCTACTCCCACTCTGGCCAGAGGAGGGGCAGCTACATTGCCACTCTGGCTTGGTAGCTGATAGCAGTGGTGATCAATGCCAATGTTACACAGAAGAGGTTGGCCATCCAATGCAGATAAAGGATGAATGATCTCATCTGTGCAGCCAGGATATGGCAATCATCTCATCACTCTAAACTCACATACTCAAGCCCATCACATATTCACTGGCATCTCACTCACTTCCAGCTCAAGGAACATCACCACCCATTCTCACTTGCATACCCTCACATGTCCATTTGGACTCATCTCCTCTGGAAATTGCCAGCCCTCACCATCTTGAGGCCACTTGCACAGATCAACATGTGCCCCCACACACACCCTGTGATACCCTCCTTCCCCAGTACATCTTTCGTCCTGCAGCCTCTTCCCTTGCCTGAGGCCACCTCCCCTTTCCCCAAGTAAGACCTTGCCCTGCAGCCATTGAAAAGCCACCCACATATAGCTGATCTGGTAGGTAGAGACCTACCCGTGAGCCTCCCTAAAAGTGATGTGGTGCTGTCTGTGAAGCCTGGCACTGATGACTGTGAGTGCCGACCAAAGCAAGGTAGGGAAACAAACCTTCAAGTCACAAGCGAAGTGCAGCCCGCCAAGTGCACTTATATATCCTGTTGTGAAACATGTCGCCGGGCGGACGATCCAGTGGGGGGGATGAGTCTGGCGGGCTGGCCTTATAACGATATGCTGACATAGTACAATGAGGTTCCAGATGTCCGATGGCAGGGAACGCAGCTCCCCATCGCCGGGTGGAGCAGATGGTCGCAAGTTGGTTTCATGACGTCGTGAAACTGATTTTTGGCCTTCTTGCCATATTGTCCGCTCAGGCCACCAAACACGCCTGAAGCCGGCAGGCATGGAAAATCCTGGCCCTCGTCTCTTGTTACACCCATGTTGTGATGCAACAAGTGATTTATTAATTTGTTTGCAATTCCATTGACACAAGAAGATTTACAGCCCTATTTATGTAGGTGTATAGGTGTAGTCACTTTTAGAGGACAATGTGTAGCTTGTGTTACTGCATGATATAAATTATGTTCTGTGTCATTTAGAATGCATACATAGTTTGTACCTTACCACCATGTAGAAATTGCTATTGTCCTGTGTACTGCAGCTTACAACAATGTATACAGTACTGAACTGTGAATTTTACAGTTTGCCTTATACTGGACAGCACCTTTATTTGTATTCTCTGTATATGACAAAATTGGTATTGCAGTTTATTGTTCACAATTTATTTATATCATATGATGCATTATTATATTGCATTGAACCAATCCTGTATGGTATTGTAGAGCTTATATTGTGTGGGATACAATTTGGGCTATTTTCCATAGTAAATTTAATTTGCGTTATATAATGCTCAGGCTGTATCAGACCAAGTCTATAATGTATTACATTGCTGAAAAACAGTGGTAAGGATAGTAGGGCATGCAGTTTACATACTCTATAAGCTACATTTGTTTTTGTATTGACTGATAGTTTATGATCCCTAGGGCACAGTTTGAATTTTACTGTCTGATGTGCAATCATTTACCCTGGTTGGGGAGTCTAGGACAAGGGAGCATAGTCTAAAAATTAGAGCCAGATCATTCAGGAGTAAAATTAGTAAAACGCTTCTTCACACAAAGGGTGGTAGATTTTGAAACTTTGCAAATAGCAGTTGAAGCTATATAACTGTTAATTTTAGATCTGAGGTTGATTGTTTTATTAACCAAAGCTATTAAGGGATATGGGGCAAAGATAGGTATGGTTAGGTTTTCTGTGGCCTTGAGGAACCCATGTTCCATGCTTATGTAGATTGCATAAGGCTGCAACCCCTCTTCCATTATTTGAAGGAGCTGTTCCTCAACTTTTGATTGCACTTCAGCCCCATGCTCCTGATCTTTGGCCACCCGAGGCAGAGGGGAGCAAGGAGGAAGTAAGATCTCCTTGTAAGGATGCTCCTTGGCCTGGCCAAGGTGGCCATTAATAGGTTTAGGCAGCGGGCAGTTGAAGGGATTGTCAGACCCGACTGTCAATCCCTCTTCCATGGCTACATCCGCTCCAGGGTGTTGCTGGAGAGGGAGCATGCGGTGTCCACTGGCGCGCTTGAGGCCTTCTGTGGCCAGTGGGCACTACGGGGGATGGAGTTCATCATCAGTCCTACGAACAACATTTTAATTTGATTAGATAGTTCCCTTTAAGATTTTGTCTTTTGACATAGAGTCCCTTTAAGGGGCTAAGACTTTAATTAGCTGGTTATTTGTTAATTGGATTAATTAGTCCACTTTATTTTACTGTTCTATCAAAAGAGTATATGAAGTTAGGTTGCAGATCAGCCATGATCTCATTGATGGCAGAACAAACTTGGAAGGCTAAATGGCTAACTTTTGCTCCTATCACGGTACTTAAGAGTTTATATTGGAGAGGCGATGGTGTAGTTGTATTGTCTCCGGACTAGTAATCCAGAGACCCAGAGTAATGCTCCGGGAATCCAGGTTTGTATCCCGCCATGGCAGACGGTGGAATTTGAATTCAATAAAAATCTGACCATGAAACCATTGTCGATTGTTGTAAAAACCCATCTGGTTCACTGATGCCCTATAGGGAAGGAAATCTGCCATCCTTACCTGGTCTACATGGGACTCCAGACACACAGCAATGTGGTTGACTCAGAAATGCCCTATGAAATTGCCCAGCAAGCCTTTCGGTTGTATCAAACTGCTACAAAGACTCAAAAAAGGAATGAAACCGGACGGACCACCCAACATTGATCTAGGCACTGGAAGCGACAATGACAATCGCAGCCATGTCAACCCTGCAAAGTCCTCCTTACTAACATCTGGGGGCCAGTGCCAAAATTGGGAGAGTTGTCTCACAGACTAGTCAAGCAACAGCCTGACATAGTCATCCTCACGGAATCATACCTGCCAGATAATGTTCTAGACAACACCATCACCAGCAGAGGTGGCAGCACAGTGGTATACAGTCGGGAGGGAGTTGCCCTGGGAGTCCTCAACATTGAATCTGGACCCCATGAAGTCTCATGGCATCAGGTCAAACAGGGACAAGGAAACCTCCTGCTGATGAATCAGTGCTCCTCCATGTTGAACATCACTTGGAGGAAGTACGAGGGTGGCAAGGGCACAGAATGTACTCTGGGTATCACTAAGCATGGCTCAGTAGCACCACTACTGACCAAACTGGCCAAGTCCTAAAGGACATAGCTGCTAGACTGGGTCTGCGGCAGGTGGTGAGGGAACCAACAAGAGGGAAAAACATACTTGACCTCATCCTTATCAATTTGCCTGCTGCAGATGCATCTGTTCATGACAATATCGGTAGGAGTGACCACCGCACTGGCGTTGTGGAGACAAAGTCCCGCCTTCAAATTGAGGATACCCTCCATCGTGTTGTGTGGCACTACCATCATGCTAAATGGATAGATTTCAAACAGATCTAGCAACTCAAGTCTAGGCATCCATGAGGCGCTTTGGGCCATCAGCAGCAGCAGAATTGTACTCGAACACAATCTGAAACCTCATGGCCCAGCTTATCCCCGACTCTACCATTACCATCAAGCCAGGGGTTCAACCCTGGTTCAATGAAGAGTGAAGGAGGGCATGCCAGGAGCAGGACCAGACCTAAAAATGAGGCGTCAACCTGGTGAAGCTACAACACAGGACTACTTGCGTGCCAACCAGCATGATCAGCAAGTGAGAGAGAGAGCTAAGCAATCCCACAACCAATGAATCAGATCTAAGCTCTGCAGTCCTGCCACATCCAGTCGTGAATGGTGGTGGACAATTAAATAACTCACTAGAGGAGGAGGCTCCACAAATATTCCCATCCTCAATAATGAGGGAGCTCAGCACATCAGTGCAAAAGATAAGGCTGAAGCATTTGCTACAATCTTCATCAGAAGTGCCGAGTGGATGATCCATCTCGGCCTCCTCCGGAGGTCCCGGCGTCACAGATGCCAGTCTTCAGCCGATTCGATTCACTCAACGTGACATTAAGAAACAGCTGAAGGCACTGGATACTGCAAAGGCTATAGGGCCTGACAATATTCCGGCAATAATACTGAAGACATGTGCTCCAGAACTTGCTGCGCCCTTAGCCAAACTGTTCCAGTACAGCTACAACACTGGCATCTACCTGGCTATGTGGAAAATTAGGTGTGTCCTGTACATAAAAAGCAGGACAAATCAAACTCGGCCAATTACCGTTCCATCAGCCTATTCTCAATCATCAGTAAAGTAATGGAAGGGGCCATCAACAGTGCTATCAAGCGGCACTCGTTTAGCAGTAATCTGCTCACTGGCGCTCAGTTTGGGTTCCGCCAGGGCCACTCCGCTCCTGATCTCATTACAGCCTTGGTTCAAAAATGGACAAAAGAGCTGAACTCCCGAGGTGAGGTGAGATTTACTGCCCTTGACATCAAAACTGCATTTGACCGAGTGTGGCATCAAGGAGCCCTAGCAAAAGTAGAGTCAATGGGAATCAAGGGAAAACTCTCTACTGGCTGAAGTTATACCTAGCACAAAGGAAGATGGTTGTGGTTGTTGGAAGTCAGTCATCTCCGCTCCAGGACATCACTGCAGGAGTTTCTCAGGGCAGTGTCCTCAGCCCAGCCATCTTCAGCTGCTTCATCAATGACACTCCTTCCATCATAAGGTCAGAAGTGGGGATGTTCACTGATGATTGCACAATGTTCAGCACCATTCACAGCTCCTCAGATGCTGAAGTAGCCCATGTCCAAATGCAGCAAGACCTGGACAATATCCAGGCTTGGGCCAACAAGTGGCATGTAACATTTGCACTACACAAGTATCAGGCAATGACCATCTCCAACAAGAGAGAATCCAACCATCGAACCTTGACGTTCAATTGCATTACCATCACTGAATCCCCCACTATCAACATCCTAGGGATTACCATTGACCAGAAACTGAACTGGACTAGCCACATAAATACTGTGGCTACAAGAGCAGGTCGGATGCTAGGAGTCATGCGACAAGTAACTCGCCTCCTGATTCCTCAAAGCGTGCCCACCATCTACAAGGCACAAGTCAGGAGTCTGATGGAATACTCCCCATTTGTCTGGATGGGTGCAGCACTCACAACACTCAAGAAGCTTGACACCATCCAGGACAAAGCAGTCCACTTGAGTTGTACTACATCCACAAATACTCCCTCCACCACTGATGCACAGTAGCAGCAGATGCACTGCAGTAATTCACCAAGGCTCCTTAGGCAGCACCTTCCAAACCCAGGACCACTACCCTCTAGAAGGACAAGGGCAGCAGATAGATGGGAACACCACCACCTTGAAGTTCCCCTCAATGTCAGTCACCATCTTGACTTGATAATGTATTGCCGTTCCTTCACTGTCGCTGGTTCAAAATCCTGGAACTCCCTTCCGAACAGCACTGTGGGTGTACCTACACCACATGGACTGCAGCAGTTCAAGATGGCAGCTCACCACCGCCTTCTCAAGGGCAACTAGGGATGGGCAATAAATACTGGCCCAGCCAGCAAAGCCCAGATCCCGTGAATGAATAAAAAATATTATAATTTACAGTGGCGTCAGTTGCATTGTACTGTGTACCATTATAAAACAAAAAGTAATACTGCAGTGTAATTTGTGATTGTATTGCACTGTGCAACATGGAGTTAAGAAGCACGGGTATGCAATTTATTGTAGCACTGTGGTGTTGTTTTATTGCATTGTACAGTGAACAGTTGAGAAGCACGTAACAGAAAATATCTTAGCTCCCTGACCAGGTACAAAGTACCAAAGATACAAAAGTTGGAATAAGTATGGTCTCTGCAGTGAAATAAAACACTTCCAACATCGCAACTGCATGCAAGAAAGATCTTGTTTTAATTATTTTTATTAGAAAGAAGAAATATTGAAAGTGTGCTTCTCATGTGTTAGCGAATAGCAAAAGGGTACGTTCGAGGTAGACTTTCTCCAACCTGTACGATCACATTCTCATTTTCCAGATTCATTTACATGCTTATTAACATTGGCGTGTCCATTTTTCTTGCTTTACAATCTATATCAGGTGCCAGACAAATTACATTAGCACCCCAGCCTTAAATGCAAATCCAAAACAACTTTTAACAGCATAATGAAATTAATTCTCTAACACCCAGCCATCGAACTACACCAATCACTGTCTACCTGTACAAAGGAGAAAAGCTATGAACCTCCTGGCTTCTGGACATTAAAGGGCTAATTTAATATGCATTATTTTCTTCCATGGGCAACAATCTAGATAGCACTGTTATGTTAACACATGCAAAGTTCCTGTCTAAACCAACAAGGACACTTAAAAAAAAACAAAATATGTTCGCATTTCAACAATTGAAGGAAGATGTACGTCTTTTTTGTTGACAAGATGTTACTGGAAGCACATGCACTGTGTTACAGTGGTATAGATAATAAATGAGAGTAGCACCATTAATGTAGTCAGACTCTACATAGCACCACTACCCGAAGGTAGCAATGGGCAGCAATAGGCATAGAAACACAAGAGTTTATATCAGAAGATTGCCATCAATATCCTCTGTAAGAAAAAAAAGAGAAAAAATAAAATAAAATTAGTTCATAGTTTATCAGACTAGATACTTAGCATTTGCATCAAAGTACAGGAGACATAATTTTATATTTACATGTAGCAGCTTATTGTAAACATAATGCTTGCAAAAGACTGAGTGGCTTCTATGATGGGAGTCTGATCTACAACATCAGATTTATGAGCAGGGGAGAAGTTGAAAATGACCCCCACAAACTTCATGTAATCAATTATTTTTTGAAGGCAGTTACTCGTTCTGTAGGCAAATGAGACAATCATGATGCATCAGCAACATCCCACAACATTGAAATGAATGACTACTCAGTCTGGTGTTTATTTTTTTTGCTGTGATTGCACAAGGAAGGAATTTATTAGCCAGGAAATTGGGAGAACTCATTGTCCTTTTTCTAGTGGTTATTTTTAACCTCCACCTGAACTGCTAGAACAGGTAGGCAGCACCTTGGTTTAATATCTTATCCAAAGATCAACGTCTCTAACAATGCTGCACTGGAGTGTTATCTTGGGACTATATATTTAAATATCCTATCATGGGACACAAATCTGCACAAGTAACTCAAGGATAAGTCAAGCTGTCACCAGTTTAAACAGATGCCTAAACAACTCATTTTTATGCGATGAATTCATGAGAGCAGTAAACTGAAAATTTGCCAAAGTGTAAAACTGGTATTGTAGTTCAGTTGCCTTTTATAGAAACTGCCCAATTTTAATTCCCATCAAAATCAACAGAAATCTATTCCAAGAATTCTCATATGTTTAGAAGTTTGTCCTTCTGTTTATCACAAGCATACCTTCCAATGCCTGCCCATTTTTGGTTGGTCTCAATTAAATGTTTTGACTTCAGTATTTCCCTCAATCTCCTCTTCCTCATGAAAACAACTCGCATCCTCTTGAACCTACTAATACTACCTGCTTCAATAAACCAGTTATTTCATATTTACATTAACTGTTATACGAAGTAGTTTGGCCTGAAATATTTTATTATTCAATACATTTACTTTTGTAAATGATTTTTACAAAACCTGGGGAAAACCCCAGTTTTTCCAGGGTGAAGGAGTTGTACTGATCACTTTTCATCATTCCCCACTCAATTTAACCATTGCTCTTGGAAAGTTAGTTTAAACTTCAGCAAGTGAGTAGGGGCAATTTTGTTCTTGCTGTCTGAGATACTCACCCTCTTTGATGCCAAAGCATGTGGCCCACTCCTCAAGGGCAATGAATTTGTCATTGTCTGCATCGCATTTCTGGAAGAAGCGAGTGGTGCAGTGCTCCATTGGGACGAGGGGAGCACGCAGAGGAGCCAGCTCAGAGTGAGAAAGGTACCTGTATTTAAAACAAAGGTGTGTTTGCAGGTCTTAGGATTCATTTAAAGACATAACTTAATAAGGCCTGAACTTCCTCAGAGTGGCAATCAGAATTGGATTACCACTCCACTTCTGGTTTTTGTACTTGTCTCGCCCGACCTTCCGACTCAGGCCGGGCAAGATCATGGCAGTGCAGCGCCCCCAGAGTCTAGCATCGAATGCAACTCTATCGAATGCAAGGAGGCCATGCCCCACTTTTTACGGCACTAGCTGCCGTAAACCAGGTAAGTTAAAGGTCCAGCCAGGGAGAAGGTAAGCATATAAGGTAAGAGGGTAGGATTTGGGGGGAAGGTGGGAGCGGTCAGGTCATGCCTCGGGGCTGGAGGTGGTCGGGCCTCAGGGGCGGGGGTCAAGTCCGGGTTGGGTCTCGGTAGGGGATGTCAAGCTCGGTTGTGGGGGAGGGGCAGGCCACGGTGGGGTGGGAGGTTGGTGTCAGGCCTCGGGGTGGGGAGTGGTTGGGTGAGGCCTCGGGTTGGTGGGGGTGGGGGGTGCAGGTTGGGTCAGGTTGTGCCTCGGAGGGGTGTTGGGTCAGGCCTCTCTAGCGGGGTGGTTGGGGAAAGAGTCCCCATGGGGCTAGGGGGTAATACTGTGTGTTGGGGAGTTCCTGTCTAGGGGGTGTAGTCGCTTGGTGTGGCAATCGGGGGAGGGTTGGGTGTGCCCTGGTGGCTCGGAGGTGTTGGGGGAGTCCTATGAGGGGTCGATGAGAGTCTGTGCAATAGTTATCCAGAGTTAGAAGCAGTTTTAATTCTTCTAACATTTTCTGGGCAACTATTGATGTAACACAGTCGGAACCATCTGAGGTTTGCGATTTAAATTGCTTTATTGGATGGTTCCCAGTGCAGAGCAATTACCCAGGGGAAGTTTGCGCTTCTAGGTAATTGCCGTGCCAGCCTTCCCTGTGAACATCTGGGGGGCGGGGCAGGGAGGGTGGTGTTCCCCAGTGCATCTTTTGGGTATCCCCCCAATACAATACCCTGGAGCTCGGAAGTTGTGGCCCAATGTTGTTGCAGCAAACAACTGTCAGGTGACTAAATATACTGAATTAGTTGAATGTCGGTTTTAGATACTTCACATGGTTGGATATACACTTGAAAAGAAAAATATATCCACAGGACTATGCGGAAAGAGCATGGAAGTGGACTAATGGATAATTCTTTCAAAGTACTGGCAGATGCATGATAAGCTGCATGGCCTGTATGATTCACGCATGGTACAAATCTAGAACATGAAGGCACAGTCTCCCAATCATTTAAGGCTGAGATGAGGAGAAATTTCTTCACTCAAAGGGTTGTGAATCTTTGGAATTCTATACCCCGGAGGATGTTGACTATATTTAAGGCTGGGATAGGCAGACCTATGGCCTCTCAGGAAATCAAGGGATGTAGGGAGTGGGCAGAAAAGTGAATTTGAAGCCCAACATCAACCATGATCATATTGAATGGTGCAGAAGATCCAGCAGGCTGTATGGTCTACTCCTGTTCCTATCCCTTGTGTTCTTGTGGCTACCAATCTCAAAAGAAACATATAGAACAGTCAATGAAATTCTCTAAGACACAGAGAAAAAGTCTGCAACACTTATTTGCACCCCAAATTCCGATCTACAGGTGAGGCCTGTGACTATAGTTAGAGATCAGCGCCTAGAATTACAAAATGAAAAAGTGAAAGACGAGGCCGAACAAAACCTGCACTGGACAATACCAGGTATGAGGGAATTAATATGTTTCAACCATCCTTAATACTTGGATAGTTTTTGTTGTGAAGAGAAACCCCAAAAGCGGATATATTTTCCAAGACAGGGTTAACTTAATAGCTAGGTACCAGTAAAATAGAAGATTCTTGTCAACAAGGTCCCTGATCTAGACATACCCCGTGTCTCTAAAGAAGCTTACTTGTCAGCTGGGTGTTGATCAAGTTGTCCAAATTGCCAGTGAACAGGGAAGACGAACATGTTGTAGTTCTTCTCAAAGTCATGAGCCAGAAGATCCAAGGAGTGTTCTCCAGCCTGCAGACGCTTTTCATTTTCATACATCTTCCTCACCTGTTGGACAGAAGGACAACAATCATCAGACATGTTGCAGTGGTGACAATAGTGCTTCTTCCAATATTATATTCCATTGCTACAGCAGAAAAAAGACTAGACAGAAGCAGGATATCAGCACATGATTATTTAGGTTACTGAATGCATAGAAACAAACAAGGGTGTTTCCATTAAATTGCATAATTCTTCAGCTAATGGTTTATGTTGCTGAGATTTATGACTAATCTATCAATTTGGAAGTGGCTATTGCAAAACTCTGAGCCCACTAAATTCAAACATTAAATATTATAAGAAATATAAGCTCGAATGGAAATAGTAGCCAAGATATCACAGGCTGGATGGACCAAATTAAATGACTTATGGGACTCCAGTTTTGAAAAGATCTTTAACAAAAGAACTGAGCATTTACAAACAACAACCAGGATATTTAAGATTTTGTAGAAGAGATACAGGGGAGATGTGAGGAAGAACCTTTTTACTCAGCGAGTGGTAATGACCTGGAACTCACTGTCTAGGAGGGTATTGGGAGGAGAGATGTTCAATGATTTGAAAAGGTAATTGCATGGGCACTTGCAGGGCTACAGGGATAGAGGGGGCTGGCGGGGGGGGGGGGGGGGGGGGGGGGGTCGCATGAGACTTACTGGATTGCTCTAAAGAGAGATCAGATGGACCTGATGGGCTGATTAGCCTCCTGCTGTGCCCTCATGACTATGATATTTACAGAGAGGGCGTGGGGGAGCACCAGAGCCAGGGAAAATCTGTGAAGGCCAGGGAAATAGGGGCCCTGCCACATTTAACAAAGGAACCTCATCATAATTTCTTTCCTGCCCAGCAACTGGTAAAATTGATGGGCAGGGCATCCAATATCAGGATATAGGAGGTCACAGCCAGGGTCATTTGGGCTGGTGGAGCATGCTGTATATTGTGAGTTGGAGCTGTTTCAGCCAATCACAGAAGGAGCTAGAGAAAGAGATCACAATCGGGGAGGGTGGCGGGGGTGGCGAGTTCAAGGTTTTCCTTGAAGAGTCTCACCGTCTGAAGCTGACAGATTCTGTCTCTCTTTCACTGCCTGGTTTCCTGAGTCCCAGGAAACATGACCAGTAATTGTTAAATTTGAATCAGTCTCCCAATTGTACTGTGGAAGCTTGATTTTAATCTCATACTGAAATTTGACACCTCTCCAAGATGGGATACTTGCACAGGTCGAAACATGCCACCATTAAAAGAGTAAAGGGCATGGCCATTGGTTCCCTGTTTTTTTAGGTTTTATCTCCCTTGATTGCTTCCTGAGAGTTGGCAGGGGGCTGAGGGTGGGGATGTTATATTGAAGTCAATGTGTTTGAGAAATTAGCATGATTATTAATTTATAATAGCATTAATAGATTTTTGAAATATCCACCACATCCATTTCTATGCAGCACAGGCTTTCAAACTGGAGTGTCTGGACCTAGGAAGTCTGGAAGGAGATATCAGTGGTCACTGAAATTATCAAATGTCTGTATTCTCTGTAAATGTTTATGTTTGAGTGTTCTCATGTTCATCCTGGGAATGTCTATTTTTAGGCTGTTCCCAGGAACGCATCAATATTCTCAGGGGTGCTTCAAAGTGTAAACATTTGAAAACCACTGCCATGCAGACTGCAGCATGTGGCCATAACCACATTAGGAATGCATAAGCATGGATATGCACCATGGTTGGAGCTGTACCACACAGGTAGACTGTGCCTTTGCAGAGGCATGACGGACCAAACAAGCTCCTTCGATGCTGTAAGATTCTGATTCTTGTCATCTTAACTGATGAATTTCTAATCTCTGGCATTTCATCATGGAGGATTGTCAAACAGAAACCAAATACTTTCTCAAAGGGATAGGGATTAACACCAGAGAATGAGCAATCTGAGCTATTCTTATACACTTCCTACAAGTAACTAAATACCAAGAGGAAATAATTGTTTTTTTTAAACAGTGAGGCTGACTTTTTACATTTCTTTAAATCATTAAAAGCAAATCGGGTGAGTTTTCTTGCCTTCATCTTCTGTTTCTCAGTGAGGAGGTTGGTTTCCTCATTATCACGCTCATAAAGGGTCACCAGAACATTCTTCAGCCAGTCACGCATGCGCAGAGGGAACTCAGCCAGCTCACTATCAACGCACTCTTGGATGACTGCAGAGGAATCCCAAAGTGATATAAAGATATTAAAAGCCCTGCACAACATAGTTACTTTATTTCATTCTATCTTGGAGTAATTAATTTCCATTCTGTCCAAACCTTGAAGAGCCAACAGATGGAAAATCAACATTAACAGATGATGAACACAGACTAGCATGGGAATAAGACAGGATACAGCCAAATAAGCTGACAGAACAGTGCCAGGAATTTCAGGTGCCCAGAATGGTGCGGGATTTCACTGTCATGGAAAGATTAATGAAGCTGGGATTGTTCTCTTTATAACAGAAGAGGTTAAGGGGAGAGTTAATGGAGGTGTTCAAAATCATGACCGGCTTTGATAGATTAAAGAAGAAATTGTTTCCAGTGGCAGAACAGTCAGTTATCGGAAGACTCAGATTTAAGTAATGAATCACAGGCGGGATAAGGAGAATTTATTTTTACACAGCGAGTTGTTATGATCTAAAATGCACTGCCTGAAAGGCAGGTGAAAGCAGATTCAATAATAGCTTTCAAAAGAAAATTGATAAACATCCCAGGAGGGTCAATTTGCAGGGCTATGGGGAAAGGGCTGCGGAATGGGACTAATTGAATAGCACTTTCAAAGAGCTGGCATAGATACAATGAATAAAAGGGCCACCTTCAGCGCTATATCATTTTAAAAAGATATGTCATTCAAAAATGTCCAGGGTAGATCTTCCAAGTCCTTGACTGCAGTAGGCACCGCACACGTTGAAAGCATGCAGCAGAAAATCACAGACAGTGGGTGTGTGATTCTCCAGTGAACACCTGTGGTTTAAGAGGCATTACTCCACAGATATCTAATCTCCTCTTAAGTAGAAATCAGCAGTTATCCCAGTGTGGTAAGCAATCAAAACAGATGTCATATAGTCAAGTTATTACTGCCTACAGAAATTCATCCAACAACATGCACTTTCCCACAGATATTGCATATTCCAAGACGACATATTACATCCAAACAACAAAAGACTAACATATGGACAACAGCTTATCACATCTATCAAAAATCTCAAAATGCTTCACGTAATAAATTACTTCGAAATGCAGTGATTGTTATGCAGGCAAACACAGCAGCCATTTTGCACACAGCAAGATTCCGCAAACAACAAAGAGATGCACGCTGTGTGCAGGGACAGGTGGCAATTTGAGGAAGAGTTACGCAATGGAAAAGATGTCTCACTCAGAGTGCACTTCATGTCATCAGCTGATGGCTGGAGGGCAGTGGAGGGTGGCGGGGGAGAAATATGAAAAATGTACTGTTATGAGGCAGGAACGAATCAACTTGGAATGACTTCAATTATAAAATAATTTTCTGCAATAAACTCTTTGAACTCTAAAGAATCTTTCATGTGTTCACAGATATAAAGACATACATAATGTAAAGAGAAATGAAACATACTAGCAAAACCAAAGTATTCCCTGAGCCACAGAGATCATGGAGTAAGTTAGTTTGTATTTCTGGATCTGGTGCAGGAAGTTTCAGTCTTCTTAGGGGGAATGCATTTGTCTAGTCAAACATTTAATGAGCTTTGCAGAACAGATTAAAGGCTACTGTTTTAATAATACTTCTCTTTGTATGTTCCTATTATAAACCCTCCCTATACTCCATTGAAGTATCCCTTACTGAAATAGAGTACGGCACAGAGTGAAAGACTGGTACTGTTACAGTGCCAAGTGTTCAAAGAAATGAATGCTCCCCTTCCCTGCAACTCACACCCACTCATTCATTGTCCTGGTATCATGACAGCTACCACCTTGATGACAAAGCTGACTATGTGAAAGCCTTTGTAATATCTAACAGTGAATCTCCATTCCAGCTCCAATGGTCAGAAGATGTTTGTAATGTGCTAAGACTATGAACACAGGGAATAAATTGATGTTGTGCGTTATAATACACTGTTTACAACTTTTATTGAGCTTGCCAGAAGCATCTAAGGCAGACATCTCTCTTGTTTTCATCCTTGTCTCTTTCTACTCCCTGCGATTCATTTTACCTGTCTGTTTATTTTGCTATTTCATTCTCTACTCCTATTTATTTTTTCTGGTACCTAATCCTTATTTGAGGGAGTGCACTATGAATTTTTTAAAATTCCCTTCTTCTTCATATGATGATTCCTGTAGTCCTCATAGAAACGTTTAGCTCCTCAATCCTACTTCAACATTCAGTAAGGCCATAGCTAATCTATGTCCTAATGCCATATGCCCCAAATCCCTTAAGATCTTGGGGGGAAAAAAATATGTCAGTCTCAGACTTAAAATTAACAACTGACTTTCAGAAGGGAGTTCTAAACTTCTGCCATGTAGAAGTGTTTTCTAAATTCACTCTTGAAATGTCTGGTACTAATTTTTAGACCATGTCCTCTAGTCCTAGATTCCCCAAACAGCGGAAATATTTTCTGTCTACCTACCCTATTATTTCTCTGTAATATCTTGAAAACTTCAATGAAATCTCCTTTTTACCTTCCAGGGAATACAATCCTAGATTGGATAATCGCTCCTCATAATTTAACATTTGGAGTCAAGTAAATCTACCCTGCTGTCCCTCCACTACCCAGAATTCTTCCTAGTACTCTAGGTAGGGTCTAACCAGGGCTATGTATGGCACTAGCAAAATTTCTAACCCCTTATGTTTTAGTCTTCTAGATATAAAAGCCAACATTCCATTAGCTTTTGATTTTTTTTTCTGTACTTGTCAAGATATTTTGATGATTTATGTACATGGACCCCTAAGTCTCTTTGGACCTCCACCATTTCTAGCTTTTCACCAGTTATAAAGTATGTTGACATATCCTTTTCAGGTCTAAAATGGATTACCTCAATATTGAAATCCATTTGCCACAGGTTTCCTTATTTATTTAATCTATTAATAGCTCTTTTTAATTTCATGCATCCTCTAAACTGCTTACAATGCTACCTGTATGTCATTGACAAAATTGGATATTACAGTGAATAGTTGAGGCTGTAACACCGATCTCTGTGGGATGTTACATCAGAGGGTAATGAAGGAAATACAATGGATGTTTTCTGTGGATTTTAAGAAAGCGTTTGACAAAGCACCACAGAAATGGCTGTTTAACAAAATTATGCTCATGGAATAGGAGGGTCAGTGTCAACTTGGATAAAAAATTGGCTTCAGGACAGAAAACAGTGAGACATGGTATGTGGTGGTTTTTCAAACTGGAGAATGGTGGACAGTGGTGTTCACCAAGGTCAGTGTGGGCTAGGACCACTGCTTTTTTGGATATAAATAAATGCATATTGGAATACAGAGTAAATTTTCAAAATGCATCTATGATACCAAACTCATATTGGAGGTGTGGCAAACAGTGAGGATGATACCAATCAACTCAACAGGACATCGATAGGCTAGCAGAATGGGCAGACAAGTAGCAGATGGAGTTTAATGCAAGGAAGTGTGAGGTGGTGCATTTTGGCAGAAGACATACAAAAGGCACCTATTCGGTACAACGAGTCTAGGTTGGCTTTCGGTAAAGCAATCCAATCAGTCCCCTTTACCCATTTTATCCCCATAACCCTGCAATTTTATTTCCCTCAAGTGCCTCCAGTCTCACTGTTTTCAGCCCTTAAGCCAATTTTTTAATCCAAGTTGAATATATGTAATGCCTGTATGACTCAGACCTTCTGCTACCTTCTGTATATGGTGACTCAGGTGGTCCTCCAATACCTTGCTCAATTGAATGTGTGTGACTCTAAACAATGAATGTTGGGCAGGATATTCACCTATGAGAGCATCATAACTGGGCCAAATCTGTCCTCATCTGATATCCAAACAACACTCTTCCTAGCAAGGGTCACTTAATAATTTTTTTTCTCCCCACCCAGTCCAGGAACACGAGGACCAGCTGTCATGACTTCTCCGCTAATCCAGCTGTAATTAGATTTATCCCAGGACCTTCCTGGTTTGTCAGCCCAGTTCCACCCCAAATGTTTCACATAACAATTTGGATATCGTGGGGCCTATGTTTAAAAGTTTTATTCGTACTGACTGCAAATAATGAGGGGAAAGCAACTCCTGAGCTAAGCAGCTCTCCTTTAACTGCTGCTTCCACTCTCTTTCATGGTTTTTTCTCCACCTCCAGCACGAACAGAAAGAGATCAAATCTGGGGCTGTTCTGCTGATAAACTGTGGGACCACGCATGAGCTAAACAATTCATGAGGGTAAGTGCATTGACAGAGTTCATACAGACAATATGGTACAATCAATGAACAGCATTAGTAGAAAATAATTTTACTTTCTGTGAGATTTTATCATCCTCTCCTGCATATATTGCTTACTAAAAGAGCATATTTCACATACATTTGCATGGTCCAATGTAGTCCAAGTGAAGCTTGTGGCCCTTTTTGGTGCCCTCCAATGCACACTTAGTGGCAAAGAGCTGGCAGGCACTGTCGTAGGTCTTGTTGTCAGTGCCACAGACCTGGGGAAGGTTATGGAATAAGGCAATGTTACTATTTGTTTTTAAACAGCAATATAAAATCAACCTGCTCAGCACCATCATCACTAAAACACTTGCTCTTGATGCAATGCTTTTCATGCAGTTTTAAGCAACAATAACCAACCTGGAATGTAAAATTGGACAGGATGTAAAACAGGTGTCCAACCTGAACCTGCATGCCTCATTCCCTCTAATGGGTCAAATTAAAATTACTCCCCCACCCCCCATGTGAGACACAGTTTGTGGTAAGGTGCAAATGTCAGAGTACTGCGATGATAGTGAACTTCAGGTTTTGAGTTATTTCATGTGGCCTTTATTATATTCTGAGGTGTCATTTGTGTTGTATATTTTATATCTCAGAACTATGTAGAGATCACACTAGCTTCTATGTGTGTAACTTATTTTGTTCACAGTGTTCTACTCCATGTTTCTAGCTCTAGCTTCCAAGTCTTTCTACAACTTTGCTTACTTTTCTCTAAGTCTACACCCAAGCTTAACTCATCAAGCAGAGAGCATCAATAGTAACTAGACTCACATAATCAAACAGAGAACATAGGACCATTGAACACGACAATCTGCAGATGACCTGGCCCCACAAGGCAGGCACACACCATTGCTAGCAATTTAATCATGTAATTTCATATTATCCCAATAAATGGACACATGGAATTGGACTTTGACCACAGGGCAGTGTAAACAACATTTATCTTCCTGCACTATTCTCAAACATCAACATGTGCAGACCTAGCAGGTAAATAGATTTAATCATAGAAACAGGTTTGATTTTAATCTGAGATTTTTAATATGAAAGGTGACAATTCAACTCCCCCAACCTAGAAGTCACTAGCAAAATGATCAGCCATCAGTCTCTTTATTGATCCTGAAAGGCTGCCAAGGCCCCCCTTTTAGGATCTCATTTGTTACTATGTGGGATATAGGAGTGTCCACAGTCAGCTGGGTGTTACTATATGAATTGTCACCATGGCCCTCTACAGCCCCCACTTTGTTACTGCATAAGTCCTCAATAGTCCTCCTTTAAATCTTCTTTTATAAGTGGTTGTGATTGTTCCTTGTTAATTCTGTTCTACACCACCATCATCCTATTGTGAGATTTTTCAGTGAAAGCAATGCTTTCCTATTAGGAACAGTTTGATCCTGACCTTCTCAAATTCGACCGAGCTGGGTGGGCAAGTTGTTGGATTCTGGCAGACGCACATAGGTTCATTGTTCTCGTCAGCCTCACAGACCTTTCCTCGTTTGCAGTGGAAGTTTTCACAAGGGTCTAGGAAGATATGGTCAAATATCAAAGTTACATTATGTAAACATCTTAATACGTGATCAAGCCCATGGCACTCAGGCTGATTTCCGTCCCTGCTATTTATATTTGGGATTTCAGGGAGTGGTTCAAAAGCACCACAATTGCAGGAAGTTCTTGGTAGAACCGAAGAAACTGTTTGAAGCAACTTTGAAATTCAACACTGCGTCCCTTTAATATTTACAAATGACCCAGCTGTTCTCTCACTTTAGATTTAGTGAATAGATTCAGGCTAGTGAAAGGCAAATTCAGAACTGATGTCAGAAAATTGTTTTTATGACAAGAGTGGTCACCACCTGGAATAGATTTCTGACTAGGCCAGTGCAGTCAAAAATGTTGAAGTTATTTAAGAGGCAGTTGAATGCCAACATGGAGGTTACTTTAACTTTTGATGGATAAACTACGATCAGCTGAATTACCTCCTTTATTCCAACTGAAATATCACTCCAGAAAATAAGCGCACCTTAAAATAAAATCCCTAACTACAGCAGTGACAGCCTTATTTTTAATTATGATAATGGAATTATGTCATGGATTTGTTCCTTACTTCTCTTGTTCATGTATTCAAATACATAAAGAGATACCAAAGCAAAATTTCAAGTTAAAACAAAAGAAACACATTGTACAGAGTCATGCACAATTCAAATGTCGAGCTAAGGTAGATGTGTGGAAGAGTTGGAAATGGGAAGGCATCAGCAGTCACACGTCGTGATGCCAAGGCTCTTAGTGCCCATTTGCTGTCCATGATTCCAAAGCCATTCAAGTCTTAAGTTAAATTTAGAGTTTGGATTTCACAAAGATTAGCCTACAGAACCAAGGTGTGATTTATTTATTCTGATGCCATTTGACTTACTCTCAAGTTCAAAGTCTTTCTTGGTATCATCTTCAGTATCTTCAAAATCTCCTGTATCAATCTGGACTGGGTTTGCTCCAACTGGCAATGCCTATTTGAATATAAATTGTTAATGAACTTGATACTTATCCCACTTTAAACAGAAAAAAGTTATTTCTAAAAGTTCATAACCACGAGGCAAAACAAACTTGGTGTACAGCATCTGACCTAAAGGCCTTGGATGCTGGATATGGATGTCCAACATATGTTTCACACATGGGTTGCACCTATGAGCTAAGATTTGGACTGAGAGATAAGGAGGCAGGAAAGATGGAAGAACAGAATTATAGCAGTGTTGAAGCGATGGGGCTGTGGGAGCAAAATGAGGATATGTAGTTACATCATGTCCAACCCCATGCTATTTTTCCATCTAGGGGACACAAATGATGGTTTCAAAGTGTTTAATCACGATGCTCCAGCCATCATTGTGTGGACAAGCTTGATGAACCAGTGGATAATTTTGCTGTCTATAAATTAAATTTTAAAATAGTCACAATGGGTAGTAATGTGTAGCTTCACCATATTTGCAAATATTGATGATTAATTGTTAATCATCAGATGTGAGGAATGAGGAATATTTACATATCGACATAAATGGAAGCCATGTGCATCTGATTTGGCCCTAAACATATTAAAGTTTTCATATAATCTAAGTTGAATGCTGAACAAAGTGTTTGCAACATTAAGAGTTTCTGCCAAGTGCCTTTGACCCTTAAAAGCACATCCAACAACCAGTGTTACCAGCATAAGTTCACAAGTATTCATGTTTAGCAAACTGGAGGGGAACTTGCAGGTATTGGTATTCCCATGCATCTGCTGTCCTTGTCCTCCTCAGAGGTAGAGGTCAAGGCTTTGGAATGTGCTGCCAAATGAGCCTTTGTGAGTTGCTGCAGTGCATTTTGTACATGGTGCAGGCTGCTGCCACTGGCCGCAGTGGTGGATGGAGCGCCTATCAAGCGGGCTGCTTTATACTGGATGGTGTCAAGCTACTTGAGTGTTGTTGGAGCTGCACTCATTCAGACAAGTGAAGATTATTCCATCACACTCCTGACTTGCAGATGGTGGACAGGCTTTGGGGAGTTAAGAAGTGATTTATTTACAGCAGACTTCCCAGCTTCTGACCTGCTCTTGTAGCTACAGAATTTATATGGCTGGTCTAGTTCAGTTTCAGCTCAATGGTAACCCCCAAAATGTAGATAGTGGGGGATTCAGAGATGGTAATGCTATAGAGTGTCAAGGGGAGATGGTTAGATTCTGCCTTATTAGAGATGGTCATAGCCTGGCACTTATGTGGCGTGAATGTTACTTGACACTTAGCAGTCCAAGCCTGGATGTCATCAAGGTCTTGCTGCAGGTGGACACAAAGTGCTTCAGTATCTGAGGAGTTGCAAATGGTGCTGAACATTGTGCAATCATCAGCGAACATCCCACTTCTGACTTTATGATGGAAGGAAGGTCATTGGTGAAACAAATGAAGATGGCTGGGACTAGGACACAACACTGAAGAACTCCTGCAGCAATGTCCTGCGACTGAGATGACCACAGCCATCTTCCTTTGTGCTAGGTATGATTCCAACAAGTGGAGAGTATTCCCCCTGATTCCCATTGACTCCAGTTTTGCTAGGGCTCCTTGATGCCACACTCTGTCAAATGCTCACTTGATGTCAAGGGTAGTCACTCTCACCTCACCTCTGGAGTTCAGCTCTTTTGTCCATGTTTGGACCAAGGCTGTATAGAAATCAAGGGCTCAGTGGTTCTGTTGGAGTCCAAACTGAGCATCAGTGAGCAGGTTATTGCTGAACAAGTGCCGCTTGATAGCACTGTTGACCACATCTTCTATCACTTTGCTGATGACTGAGAGTAGACTGATGGGCTGGCAATTGGCCAGGTTGTATTTGTCCTGCTTTTTGTGAACAGGACATAATACCTGGGCAATTTTCCACATTGCCAGGTGGATGCCAGTGTTGTAGATGTACTGGAGCAGCTTGGCTAGGGGCACGGCAAGTTCTGGAGCACAACTCTTCAGTACTACTATTTTTTCAGTCGTTATGCCTCGTAGATGGTGGATAGGCTTTGGGGAGACAAGAGGTGAGCTACACTTTGCAGATTTCCCAGCCTCTGGCCTGCTCTTGTAACCACAGTATCTATATGGCTGGTGTAGTTCAGTTTCTGGTCAATGGTAACCCCCCCAGGATGTTGATAGAGGGGTATTCAGTGATGGCAAGCCATTGAAAATCAAAGGGAGATGTTAGATTCTCTCTTGTTGGAGATGGTCACTGCCAGGCACTTGTGTGGCATAAATGTTACCTGTTAATGAATGTTAATCTGCTGCTGAAATCCTCAACCATGCCTAAACTTGAGGTAATCCACAACTCTTATTGTTAGCGATCCAGCTTGTTCCATTCATCCACCACCCTGCACTCAACTGGCCTACACTGGTTCCCAGTTAAGCCACACCTTGATTTTGAAAATTCTCATCTTTGTTTTCAAATCCCTCCATGACCTTACACATCCCTATTGCCGTAACCTCTCGCAGCCCACAACCCAATGAGATACCTGCGTTCCTCTAATTTTGCCCTCTTGAACAGCCCCAATTTTAATCACTCCACCATTGGTGGCTGTGCCTTCAGTTGCTGGGGCCCTAAGCTCTGGAATTCCCTCCCTAACCCTCTCTGCCCTCCATTTCTCCTTCCTCCTTTAAGACATTCCTTAAAACCTATGGGCAGGATTTTTAGAATGGTGGGATTTCCCACCATGCCACCTGAAGAGTCAGTGAGGAATGAAACCCTGCCAGTCACAGCTGCCCCACAGCCGTTTAAGGCTCCAAGCAGTGTTAATTGGCTGGAGAAGGGATTTCCGCCCTTCATTTGGACAGAAGTGCCACTTCAGAGAGCTGCCAGCCAATCTGATTGGCCCACAGCTCTATAGTCTCAGCAGTGTCAGTGGCAGCAGTGGCCAGACTGGGATTACCGCAGTCCCCAAATTCTAAATATAGGACCAAGAAAATGGAGCGGGAGTCTCATGGCTCGGAGGGGAGGTGAGGTTTAAGTGGGGTGGAGTCTTGAATGGAGAGGCCGGGCATGGCGGGGTGTGCGGGGCGAGGAGAAAGGGCGTACTCCTGGGAGGGACAGATCTTATGTGGGGCGCCCAATGTGGAAAGTGGGCCTTTGAAGGAGGCGCCAGACCACCCTCCCCATCCTCCTCACCCAAGAACTGAGTGACCTGCCAGGCATTCCCCCCCATCCCTGAACACTTCCCACCAGCCTCAAAATTGATGCCAGGCAGCAACTGGCCCTTAAGTGTCCAATAAGAGTCTCAGTTGGATCAAGGGCAGATAGGCAACCTTAGACCCCATCCAACCTCAATAAAAATGTGGACAGATCGGGGTGGGCAGAAGGTGACCGGAAGGGCTTCCCATCTGCAAGTCCGCCAGTGGAGGACATTAAAATTCTACCCTATGTCTTTGAGTTAATATTTGGCTATCTGTCCTATTTCCCCTTATATGGTTCACTGTCATATTTTGGTTTATTATGCCCCATGAAACACTTTTGGATGTTTTAATATATCAAAGGCACTGTATAAATGCAACTTGTTGCCTAGAAGATAAACTCCTTCACCCTCAGGGCATTATCAGCCCAATAAAGAAAGCTAACTCCTTCCAAAAGACTGGATAAAATTGTATCATCATGAAATCTCCTTAGCTTAACCTGAGGGAAGTGAAAACTCCAAGAAGATAGCATTTCCAAGCTTTATTAATCAACTCCACCAGGTTGCATTCAATGACCATTATCATTTTTCCAAGAAAATGGAGTAAAGATTGGATTGATATTTTTAGGACACTGCTATTCTCAACTAGATTTGATGGTGGAATTGATTAATAGAACTTAGTAATGAAAGTTTTCTTTAATTAATAATTTTAATATTTCTTCTTGGAGTTTTTAGTCATTAGTATTCACTTCCCGCAGGTTAAGTTAAGGAGATTCCATGATGGGTAATGGATAGTGCCACGTGTAAGACTTGAAGTGTTGTGCTATTGATTGTAATTTGATCCACTTTCATGGTGAGAGATTTTTAAATTCTGGCGAAGTTCTTAAAAAGGCATTCATCCAGAACCCAACAAGACATTCATAATGCTGATTAGCTATTCGAGGTTTGAAATTAATTTGCTCTCATATTTAACTATGAAATTAATACCTCACATAATCTTGAGATAAATGAAGCACAGCAAGAGATTATTATGCGGGATTTTGAGACAGATACATTTGAATAAAATGCAACTCTCCTTAAACAGGGAACAAACGACTTAGATAATATGGAAATTTATAAATTGAGGTGAGGATACATTTTAAGAGAGGAAGGAACTACTGTGCTGCATATTACCTTCCAACTCTGTGACAGCTGTTACAGATCAGTAATGCACAGTAATCTAATAGGTTAAAGACACATCATTTGTTACCCAGTTACTTCTGCAATTCATTATTCACAGGACTTATTTTGCTTCCCTTTGGAAAATTTCTCTGCATGAAACTCATCATGACATCAAGATGTGTTTTTACCTCTTGTTCTGTTTCCTCAACAACTTCTACTTCAGCCACAAGACCCTCCTGCAAAATTTGGAAGGAAGATAGAAAGATTCAACAAAGCAACAATCATTCTTCAGAACAGTAAAGCATCACTTTCAAAACTTCTGTCTCCAATGCTCACATTGAAAGTGTAAGTCAATGTGCCTTGCCAGGAGTACCACTGCATTGCAGTGAATCGGGGAAAAAGCAAATCATTATGGAAGCTCCTTTCATTGAAAATATGAAGGAATGTGGAACGTACTAAGTGCATCATTTAAAATATCCTGTGATTAGTAGTGCGGCAAAATAAAAGATTTTTGTTCAGAATGCCTGCTTGTGCCACACAAAGGGCTCATTACCACTTTGATTTCTATTGTGTTTACCTTTAGAGAGAAGCCAGTATATGACCTAAGTCTGTATAGTAATTGTGACCTGGCTCGGGCAAGTGATAGCACAGCATGATACATATATTTTGTTCGGACTGCGCAATCTTTTATCCTATATGTCACACACCAGAGAGTAACAGTTCCCAACTTGCCTAAGATCACACATGAATGCAGAAAATACTTACAGGAGCAGCCAGTGCCTTGCCTGCAAGGCATAGGAGAAGAATGATCCAGGCCCTCATTTTGGTATTTTGAGATCTGAGAAGGAGCAAAAACATTTGGTTAAGGAATTTCATAAAACAGCGCAACATGGAGGCAATCTGCAAACATTATTCTTCAGGTCACTTAATATTTTACATGTTTAAATATGAAATTTGATTCTAAGCATATAAACACTGATATCTTCTTTCCTGGAGGAATAGAATGGGAATTTGGAAGGGGATGTTGGTATGGACCCATGGGACATGGAACATGGGGTGGACATGGAGTGGTCAGGATGATGATGAAAGGAATGAGAAAAATTAATGGGATGGTGCTGGGAAGAATGTGGGTGGATAAGAAAATGCCAATAAGAAAATGGTTCTGTGACCAGAGAATGGTAGTGGGGTACTTATCAGGAGAAGATTGAGTTTCCTAATTCTCTGTGCACTGTGCCTTGTGTTTCACTGATGCAACCAAGCCTTGTTAATTCAAATCACTGCCTATAATTTCTTGCTACAAATGATTTGGGTTGGCTGGTCCAAATATTTTTTCCAAGGTGTTAAGCCAATTCTTATTTTCCAAATACAGAGGCTGCACACCTCTCATTCGTTCACTACAATTCCTTTTTAATGTCCTAAAGTCATTGAATCTTTATCCCTCCCTTCTGTCCTTTTACAGATAACTCAGTATTAGCAATTTTGCCCCTGAGTCAGAAGGTTGTGGCTTCAACTCCCCATTCCAGAGACCGGTGGACATAATCCATATTGACACATCAGTGCAGTACTGGGGGAGCGCTGCATTGTTGGAGAGATGCTCGCTGGGATAAAACATTAAACTGAGAGCCCCATGACACAAATTGACGGGAGACAGGAATTCTCCCAATGTCCTGGCCAACATGTACCCTTCAACCAACATCAGTAAAACAGTGTTTCAAGTCATTTAACTCATTAATCTTTATGCTGCGTGCAAATTGGCCGCCATGCTCCCGACAGCCTTCAAAGGCTGTGAAATGCTTTTGGAAATCATGAGCTAATGAAAGTCGTTATACAAATGCAAGCTCTTGTGACCTCATTATGTTATTCCTGGAATACTTTATTTTTGTGAATTAGCCTCATGCCAACCAGGAAGCGCTCAAGTCACAAATAATCTCTGTTTAGGATGAAATGGCTTTTTGGCGAATCCAGGTGAAAAATTTAGTCTATGATCTAGCAAGCTAAAATGAAAACACACATAAAAACACACAAAATAGCCGATCCCCGAGGAGACAGTCGGTTTAGGAGGACGGTAAAAATAAGAGGCACGTGAAGTATTCCTTTCGAAATTAACATTCGGCTCGACAGAGCAAGCCGATAACCAAGGGCTGTGAAGAATGTGAAGCGCCCTCATCCGAACATACTATATGTTTCTTTTTGTTTTGGATTTCCAGCATCCGCAGTTTTTTGCTTTTATCATACTATATGTTTAATTGGCTTGCTGGGTAATTTGAAAAAGACAATGTTTTTGAGTCCAGTCTGTGATTTAAAAGACATCGCCCTGTGGGAGGGCCACTGCCCGGTCAGAGCTTTTAGTTTGGACTCTTGGATAACGACTGGATCTGGACGGGGTATGTCTCCAAAATGACTCCAGGGTCATGGTCCGTTGTATTTAGGAAAGATTTGTTTTACATTCACGAGATTTTTTTCTGTTTGTTTATCAGGGGAAGGAACCAAGAGATACAATAGGATTTGAAAACAATCGTAAAACTCAATATCGATGGCACCGTGCAAGTAGTCCTTAAGATGTACAGCTTACGAACTAGAAATTTATCATGTCCGTGTTTCCTTACGTTTTCTTAGACACCAGGATAATCAAGGCTTAGTACTTGATTCCTACTTGCACTTCCACAAGATCCATCTGATTTTCTCAGTTATAAGGTTAACTTCTCGGATCGGGAATGGGTACAGTTTTTGACTGGGTGGTAGGGACTGGCGAGACTCATGCACTTACTTAATCGCTTAAGTGGACTAGACCAGACATATTTATTTTCGGTTATGTAACCTCTCCTGCCGTCCAATAGTGTGTTATTTCAACACTTTGTGTGCGAGAATTGGTTGCGCTGACAGGATTACCGCACGCACGGAAACAGGCTCTGGGTCTGTTTACCTTGGAATAGCAAAACGTCAAACTGAGTTTGGAGACCAGAACATCAAGTGCAATCCCTGCCAGCTGTTCATGTGTAGGGTAATACTCGCTGCCACGTCTACAGATTCACTGGCTACAGGAAATCCTTTCAAGTCAATTATTTTCAAAAAAAACCTATTGAACCCCGTCCAACCTCGTTGATGAACCCTATTTGTACAAGTCATTCTATGTAACTCTCCCGTGTTAATCAGAGCTTCAGTGACGATGGAATCGGTAAGATTCATATTATGAATTTTACATCTTAGATTTATTTAAAGGCGCATTTCCCCTGCTGCCAACAGTTTTTGTTTTGAGAAAAATCACGTAAAACACTCCCCAACTACCAACTCAAATAACAGACAAACACGGTGGCTGTATATTGATATTTCGGATCAGCTGCGAGGGTCTCAGTCAGCAGGGAGGTAGAACAGATGGTAAAAGCTGTGCCTCAATTTCATCCTGGCAACATCACTTGCAAGCAATGCAGTGGAGTTTGCACGTGCAGTATGTATTTAGGCAAAAGTTGTAAGATTATGTCACAGTATTTTGTAAAAAAAAATGTTTCAGCATGTCATGCAAATACCCCCCGCCCCCCAATTAGACAGGCAACCGTTAGCACGCATTTGATAAAAAATGAACAATTAACTAATCCAAACTGAAATCTAAAATGAGGTAGCATTCTTGCCTCAGAATCAATTGAACAGTAGGTTCAAGACATACCCCAAAGTTTAACCGCATAATCTAGGCTGATACTTCAGTGTTAACTGCACAGAAATGAGGTTAAACGAAGGCTTCATTTACTTTTTCTGGTGGGCATGGCACTATTCAAAGATGTATCTTTCTCCTGGCAACATTCAACCCTCAATCAATACCGCTCAGGCCCTTTCGCCTGTCATTTGTTTTACTGATTGTGCCACCTTGCAGGGAGAGAATTGGCTGTTGTGTTTTTCTACAAGTGATTATACTGCAAGGAGATGATTCATTGTCTCCGAAGCACTTCGGTAATTCCCGAGGACATGAAAAGATGTTACGTGGATGCACGTACTTTCTTATTTGCTACACGAATACAACTTGAAAATACTCCCGGGGAAGAAAAAAAGCTGCAAATACTGGTATTCGAAACAAGAGAACTGTTGGGAAATATAATATAGATCAGTCATTAATGGAAAAAAGGGTTGCATTTATATAGCAGCTTACATGACCACCCCCATCTCAAAGCATAGTGCACCCAATTAAGCACTTATGAAATGTAGTCACTGTTGTAATGTAGGAAATGTAGAAAACAGAGCAGCCAATTTGCATACAGCAAGCTCCAACAAACAACAAAACACCAGATATTCTGTTTTTCTGATGTTAATTGAGGGATAAATATTGACTAGGATACCAGGGATCACACCCTTACTATTTGAAAGAGTGTCATAGTATCTTTTATGTCCACCTGAGAGAACAGTCAAGGCCTTGGTTTAATGCCCCATCCAAAAGACAGTACTTCCAACAGTGCAACACTTCTTCAGTATTGCAATAGAGTGTCAGCCTTGCTTTGTGCACTCAAGACATGAGCCAGGATTTTCCAGCCCCATCAAGGGCAGGACCTGCCACAGGCGAGGCAGCACCCCAGCCAGAAGTCCATTGACTTGCAGCAGGACTGGGCGATCCTGGTGGCAGGCGGGTGCAGAAAATCCCACCCCTGGAGTGGGACTTGAACCCAGAACTTCCTAAGGTAGAATTGAGAATCCTACCAATTGAACCACAGTTGTTTGATTGATGCTTTGGTAAGCACCCCAGAATGTGGCCTGATATTGGTCACATACTGAGGCTTGTTTATAGTACTCAGGATCCATGCAAATCAGGAATCCACAATGCCTCAGTAATCCATTCACAAGATTCCCTGTAACTGTACTATTGACATCTAGATTAAAGCCAACACCAATTTCAAAATCAAAAGGTATAGGACTAGATATTGCCCCAAACTAAGAATTCCTGCCTTTACTTCAGGAAACCTTGCTTTCCAGATCCGGTCAATTTTGTTTAATGTTTTGGGGTCCAGTAGTTACTGCCATTTGTCTTCTCCCATCTTTCAACTTACCCTCCCAGTCATAAAGGATCCTATTCTCATTCAATTGTATCACTAAAAACAAGAGAAGTCTGCTTAGCATAAATAAGCTTAAAACTCACAAAACACACACAATAAAAGAATACATTTCATTCTCCGTTTGTTGAAAGTGTTGACCTTCTAGCTACTTCTGCTCGTGTGTTCCTTGATGGAAATGTGTGTCAACATGGAAATACACGGGTAACTGCATACATTTAGATTTGAGCTATGTGTTGGGTGATAAACAAAGGAATGAAAATGAAAACAGTCCAAAATCAAAAGGTAGCATTTGATAAATCATGTGAGCTTGCAACGCATGCTTGCAACAGTACCACACAGTACTGGCCTTAACTTGCTGAATGAAATCAGATGCATCAACATGTCTAACTTTTGACTTAGCACGCGAACTGTAATTCTTTGCTTAAATATTTACTAGTACAGTATCTGCACAACCAATTTACTTTTAACAGGAACAATATTTATTTAGTTACAAGTAGATGAGGTGTCATTTGGGTAAAATTTAGAGGACAGTGATCATAAGATTTAGCTTAGATTTAGCTTAGCAAGTGGAAAAGGACAAGAAGCAATCCTGAGGAAAAATAATTAATTGGGAGGGGGCCAATTGCAATAGAGTGAGAACAGATCTTTCTCAGACAAATTGGAATCAAAGATTGGCAAAACTGTAATTGAACAATGGGCTGCCTTTAAGAGGAGATAGTTTAGGTACAATCAAGATACATGCCCATAAGTGGGAAATGTAGGAGAAAGCTAAAATTCCCCAGATAATGAAAGAGATAGAAATAAGATGAAGTAAAAAAATGTGCGTATGGCAGATGTCAGGTTAATAATAAGTGGAAACCAGGTTAAATGTAGAAAGTTCAGGGGAGAAGTGAAAAAGAAAATAAAAGCTGCAAAGAGAGATTATGAGAAGAGCCCAGCAGCCAACATAAAAGGGAATCCAAAAGCCTTCTTTAGACATATAAATAGCAAAAGGATGGTAAAAGGATGAGAAAGGTCAATTAAGGAGCAAAACGAGGGTTTACACATGGAGGCAGAGGGCATGACTGTGGTGTTAATCAAGTATTTTGCTCCAAGGGAAAAAGTGCTGCCAAGGTCATGGTGAAAGAAGAGATGGTTGAGGCACTGGATGGGCTAACAGTTGATAAAGAGGAGCTATTAGAAATACTGGCTGTGTGACAGTTGATAAGTCACCAAGGTCAGATCAGGTACTGAGGGAAGTAAGGGTAGAAATTGCAGAGGCATCATCCATACTAACACCACTCCTTACATACAGGGATGGTTCCGGAGGACTGGTGAATTGAAAATGGTATACCTTTATTCAAAAAAGGATGTAAAGGATAAACCCAGCCAGTCAGTTTAATTTCAGTGGAGGGAAGACCTTTAGAAATGCTAATCCAGCACAAAATTACCTGTTACTTGGACAAATATGGATTAATTAAGGAAAGCCAGGATTTGCAGGTCACAATTTCAAAATTTGTTTGCAGATGACATAAAACTTAGAAGTATTGTGAACTGTGAGGAGGATAGTGATAGACTTCAAAAGGCCATGGGCAGGCTAGTGGAATGAATGGACAAGTGGCAGATGAAATTTAATGCAGAGAAGTGTGAAGTGATTCATTTTGGTAGCAAGATTGGGGATAGGCAATATCAAATCAAGGAAACACTAATAAAGAGGGTGTAGGAGCAGGCGGGCCTGGGGTATAAGTCAATGAAGGTGGCAAGGCAGGCTGAGAAAGTAGTTAAAAGGGCGTACAAGATTCTGCTCTTTATAAATAGAGGCATTGAGTACAGAAGCAAGAAAGTTGTGGTGGACCTTTATAAAACTTCAGTTTAGCTTGAACTGGTGGATTCAGTCCAATTCTGGGCACCACACTTTTGAAAAGATTTGAAGGCATTGGAGAGGATGCAGAAAAGATCTATGAGAATGGCTCCAGCGATGATAGATTTCAGTTATCTGGATCGATTGGCGAAGCTGGGGTCTGTTCTCCTCAGAAGAGGTTGAAAAGATATTTGATAGAGGTGTTCAAAATTATGACAGGTCTGAACAGAGTAAATAGGGAGAAACTGTTCTTGTTGCAAATGGGTCATGAACCAGAAGACGCAGATTTAAATGATTGGCAAGAGAAGCAAAGGCAACATGAGGAAAGCTTTGCTTACATAGTGAGTGTTTAGCATTTGGAATGCATTGCTGAGAGTGCAGTGATGGAAGGTTCAATCATGGCTTTCAAAAGGGAATTGGATATTACCTGAAGAAGAATTTGAAGAGCCATAGAGAAAAGGTCATGTGGGGGGGGGGGCGTGGTGTGGGAGGTGGCAGCGGTGGTGATGGTGGGGACATAGGGCTAGCTGAATTGCTCTTATAGAGAGCTGACACAGACAAGATAGGCTGAATGGCCTTCTGTTCTGTAAACATTCTGTGATTCTGGTTGGTATTTATTATTGCTGTTATAATTCTGACCATTAGTATTTTATCCTTTTATATTACTGTTAGCTATTAAACCAATGAGTGCAATTTCCTACTGGGAATTTTAATGATCTGTCTATCCTCTCTGAAGGCATGTTTGTGTTTTTAATGTTGTCATAATGAGGTGTGTGCAGTGTAATTATATACATCCCTCTCAGTTGTAAGACTGTACTACCATGCTTTGAAAATTATCACTGTTATTTGTGTTAAAAGTAGGTGTAATTATCAACAGTGTAATCCCTGTTGAGCTTGAAAATATTCTTTATTGTTGAACCAAGCATACGGGGTAGGAAAGGGTATGTTTTCCCTCAGGCCTTACCAAGCACCTTCTCTGTAACGTCTTATCTGTAACACACCACTTTTTTGATGGGTTAGATTACTGCTTTATGGGCATTTCTTCACGAAAGCATGATACAGGCAATTAATGAAAATATACTGTCTTTTATAACTTTAAAATACAAAAAAGATTCAATTGGAATTTTAGTCAATAAATAGCCTGGGGAATGTATATACCAAAAATGAAAAATAAGTTTCCAATTGTTTGGAAGATGATGTGAACCTGCGTCAGTGATGAAACCAGAAAATATTCTTCAAGATCTTGGAGTCTGCTAATTGGACTTGGGTTTGACGTTCCGCTGTTGGGTGCCCATAAGTTGATGTGATTTCCCCACTCGTGAACGAATGGTTTGCCGTCACACGTCAGGTCTGTCCATCTTCCCTGAAGATGGCCGATTGGTTCTGGTCACAGACTTTTTTCCCCCCTCCATCTCCTAACATGGCTTCATGAAGAATTCTTGGAAGAATTCCACCAACAGCAAAACACGACTCCACCAGCACTTTCTCAGACCTGAACATTGTATGTAGGTGTTTGTCACTGATTAGGTGTGTGTGGGGATACACAAAACAATTTGAAGATAAACTGGACATTTCCAAGTCAGCTGTGATTTAGCAGGACAGAAAGGAGATTCCTCCTTGTCTGTTCCCAGGGCACTAAGTTTAGAAGCAGAACGCTAAGGCAAGTGGACAGTGTCAGATTCTGATGTGAAGGTTAAAAAAATACTCCTGTCCACGTTACAGTGGAGGACACAGAGAACTCTACGTTTTAGCATCGTCCTTTATTTAAACTGAAAGCCTTTGAACAAGGAGCGGTCTGTGCACATTGTCCATGACTAACACGTGTGATATCTCTGGAATCGTGCATAATACAATTACAGGGAAAGGCGCAAAAAAAACACACACACACACAGAGGTCATCTTGTCCAGTCTCTTTCATTTGGAATTCTTCCGATGATTCAAAAGAGACGGATGTGCGGAGTGGTGTCAGTATCAGCTCTGACAGAAATGTATCTGTTCTGCACTTGTTTTCTTTGGGAGTCAAGAATGCGGAAATATCTGAATTCAAAGTCTAAATAAACACCAAGTACTGACCTGTGAACGGGCTTCATGTGGTGGAGTTCCTTGCATTCCCGTCTGATGCTCTGGCCTCGGCCACCCACACCCCCGCCCCAACCCCACCCCCGCCCCTCCCAAAGCCAATATGAACCTGGACTCGTTTGGGAAGTAAGTGGGAGTGGAAAAGTCATGGTTAAATGATTAATAGTTAAATTCAGCGGGGATACTCTAACTCCTTGCTGCAAATAACGGCAACCTAAATCATAGAAACCCAACATCCGCAACCATTGGCCCGATGGAATTCAGAAACAAACTTCCAATTTCTTGCCCTGCAAGGGTGCCTGGTTCTGCTCTGTCCTGCAGAGCTAAATGACAGTCTAGATTAACATTCACCGCTTGGGGATTTCTCTCTGCAAACCTTCAAGGGTATTGGCGGATTCCTCCACAGGACATGCTATATTCTATTTTTCTGTGAAACTTAGGTCTCCCATTTGCAACAGTGAAGCCACAGAAGAGAGGAGGTAATTTGGAAGGAATGCAGTTATTAAAGCCACTTTTTATACTTCTGACCTGGTCGTCTTGTGTAGTTCTGACTCCCCCAGCTCCGAATCCCTCTTTCGACCGAGTTAGCCCGTGTATATTATTTATTTCTGCTAACCTTTTATAAACATATTGAACATACAAATCGAACAAATCGGATTGACTAATCGATCTCGTCGAAATTTGAGACATTTAAAGCAGCGAGTCAAGGTCGAGTTTAGTTTATTAAAACGGCGATTTCCCCGGTAAATCATTTCCGTACTACACAAAATACGTCGTGCGTTAAGTTAGGAAACTTTTTAAAAGTTCTAGAATCGTGTTTTACAGCTCCTTTTTCCTATCGAACTCCGCATGTCCATATATAGTGTTAGTATATACATGGGGCACACATGGATACTTGCCAAAATACATTAATCTGTACTGAATGATGTATCGTTATGGTCCGCCTACTTCAGCCCAATAAGAGCTGTTGTGTTTTAATTTTAACCTGATAGATCATGGCCATTTTCCTCCTCATACTCTCCCTCTTGTTATAGTCAGGATTAAACTGTCAGGAAGGGCGGTAAAAGCAGATTCAATAGTAATTGTCAAAAAGAAATGGGATGCATACTTAAGAAAAAAAAAGCCAGGGATGCGGGACGGGAGGGCCACAGGGAAAGAGCAGAGAAGTTGAACTAAAGAGCTGGCACGGGAACGATATACCGAATAACTTCCTGCCCTGTATAATTGTCCCTCTCTTGCCCCATCTTTTTCACCCCTCCCATCTCCTCCATCCGTCTCTCCTCCCTTCCTGTTATTTTGTCACGACAATGTATCACAGTCCCTCCGCCCCCTCCAAATGGGAAGATAATTATTCTCGGTAGATTTTGAAAAGCACCCCCCTCCCCCTACCCCCCATCCCTTCCCCCCCCCCCCCCTGGCACCCAGCCGTTTGCACCTGCTGAAATTGCCCAGCTGTAACTATAACCCCACAACCAATGCAGAGGATCCACTCAATGGTCCATCCGGACAATCTCTACAATCACCAGCGCCCACACCGCACCCCCTCCCCCCAACCCCGCTACCCATCCCCCACCCCCTCCTCAACCCAAGTTTGTCAAAATGTGTGTGTGTGTTGGGGGGGCGGGGGAGAGAGGGGGGGAGGTTGGTGGGGGGTGGAGAGAGGGGGGTGAGTGAGGTGGGGGAGAAAGGGGGGGTTGGGTGGGGGGTAGAAAGGGGGGGTTGGGTGGGGGAGAGAGGGGGAGTTGGGGGGGAGAGGGGGGGTTGGGGGGGAGAGGGGGGGTTGGGGGGGAGAGGGGGGGTTGGTGGGGGGGAGAGAGGGGGGTGAGTGAGGGGGGGAGAAAGGGGGGGTTGGGTGGGGGAGAGAGGGGGTGTTGGGGGGGAGAGAGGGGGGTTGGGGGGAGGGGGGGTTGGTGGGGGGTGAGTGAGGGGGGAGAGAGGGGGGGTTGGGTGGGGGAGAGAGGGGGGGTTGGGGGAGGGGGAGAGAGGGGGGGTTGGGGGGAGGGTGGGGGTTGGTGGGGGTGGGGGGAGAGAGGGGGGTGAGTGAGGGGGGGAGAGAGGGGGGGTTGGGTGGGGGAGAGAGGGGGGGGTTGGGGGAGGGGGAGAGAGGGGGGGGTTGGGGGAGGGGGAGAGGGGGGGGGTTGGGGGGAGGGTGGGGGTTGGTGGGGGCGGGGGGGAGAGAGGGGGGTGAGTGAGGGGGGGAGAGAGGGGGGGTTGGGTGGGGGAGAGTGGGGGGGGGGGGTTGGGGGTGGCAACACAACGATTCCACCCGAAGTGAAAATTGAAAACGGTATCAATTTATTTGAAATCGCCCCTGTTCGTGTTCTTCGTAAAAAGTGTAGATAAAACTGCTGGTTTATGGAAAAATACACTTCAGTGGTTATCTCCGGTTGAAAAATCTTTATCTTGAAAAGTTCCAGATTTACATAAAATAATTATTCCACATTGAAAACGGGCAAAACTGCAGATGAGATGTTTCTCCGTTTGGTGAAGATGATAGAAGTGAGGGTTTTTAAATACATTCATCGAATTAAATAAAACTCACTCATTTACAGAAATCTGAATGTTAAACTTACAAACAAAAAGAGGCTAGTTAACATTGGATTTTTTTTTTAACACAGACATTTGTGTTAAGAGCGAGACTAACCGGTCATGGACGGTTACTGGATCACGGTTGCTACTGTGGATTGAACGACTCTCAACACTTCAAAAGAAGTTTTAATTACAATAGACAGTTTCCATTAAAAAGGACCAAGGGAGTGGTCTCTTTGTTGTCGGGGAGAGGGAATGAGGGTTCAGCTCCTCCGCCTCCTCTTTTGTTTGCCTATGTGGCAACAGTTTACATCTGATCCTTTGTCCAATCAGTCACATACGAAACTTCATCTCAGTTCCTGTACCAGACCTTTATCACTTGGACCCCGCCCTGAAATATAAAGGATCACTTTCCTTGCTCCGGGGGTTGTCTATGCCTGAACCGTAACAAAATGCAAGAGAACCCGGTTCTGGGAGTTAAGTTCTCTTTCCTGAAACAAAAGATCGCCAAATAGGATCAAAATGGATCAAACCACCTGTTTTGTAACGGGATTCACTAAGCGTGAAACACGTTTAGAAATGTATTCAGGAAAAAGATCTTTCAACTTCTCAGCCTCCAGATCTAGTTCACTAAGAATACACTGAAGCCAAGGACACGCTAAACGATAAAGAATTTTGCACTCTCCCTACAAACAACAAAGGAAATCCTTCAGAAATAACTCATGGACCAATAACAGTAATAAAATCTCTTAACAGTTAGAAACGTGCCGACATTACTAAACAGCATTGCTTCGTAAGTCAATGGAAGTGTACAGAAGTGACAGTAAGATATAGTTAAGCACCAACAAAAGAACAGATTGCCAGGAAAAGCTAAGCAATGGATAAAAGAATACAATCTCAAAATAGGCAATTTGCTTTTAGTAATTTATCACGGATCAAACATATTGGCAGAAATGCTAAATGGAATAGCTTTGGATAGAAAACAAAATGTGTAGTCGTACCTCAGAAAGAAGACTGAACGGCAGTGAGAGAGCACCAGGCTAACTGAGGCAATGGAAGAAACTCACTCTTTAGAGCAAGCTCGCAGGAAATGAAGCAATGATATCCCTGGTGGGCTGGCTCTCTCTCAGTCCCTCCCTCCCCCTTCAAATTGTTCTGGGTAGAAAATCAAATGCATAGTTTGCTATTGGAATGCACCCTTTGCCGCAGACCAGAACAATCTATCCACAACGTCCTTTGGGCAGATTTATCTCTCCAGTTCCCAAACTCTGCATGTTAAAATGAAACAACACGGTTGTGTTTAATTATTCCCACTCGGGCTTGTGTTTGTGAATTATATCAGCGTCTATGGATTTATTAACAACTCATCCGTTGCTTCAGTAATCGGTGTTTTGTGTCTCAGCTGATTATCTGGCAGTATCTGAAGAACAAAAAAAAACATCTGGATTTGTTTTATATGGGGAAAAAAAAACTGTCAACGTGGCAACTGCATATCTACGTGGTCCAAATTTTAAATTTAAAGAAACCCAATGATGAAAGAAGTGCACATAATTACCATAGCCCATCTTAGTAGACGTGGCTCACAGCTGCACCCTCCATAAACATGCTCCAGCATAGCTCTGGCAATGGAATTCACAGATTAGCTCCTCAAGAATGTACTGCAGTGCCATTTGTTTTGTGCATTTCTGAAATAAAGATATAGGATTTTCTTTACAAAAATATGGCTTTTAGTTTGAAAATCTAATTTTGGAAGATGTACCAAATCTAATTGTTCAAACTGTAACCTGAATCTTT
The DNA here is from genome assembly GCF_964194155.1 of Cetorhinus maximus. Taxonomy (NCBI): domain Eukaryota; kingdom Metazoa; phylum Chordata; class Chondrichthyes; order Lamniformes; family Cetorhinidae; genus Cetorhinus; species Cetorhinus maximus. Next base: position 124,146,285 of record NC_135888.1, read on the forward strand.
CCAGGATCCTTGCTGTGTACTTCTTCCTTTGCATTTGCTGAGACCGTGTCAGTAATTCTAACTACATCAATAGAGTATACTTATTATCCACATCATGTTAAAACTAAAAGGTTAAGGGAGCTCTCTCCTCTGTGTCCCGGCCAATACTTATCCCTCGACCAACATAAAAAATCAAATTATCTGAACGTCCCATTATTGTTTGTGGGTGCTTGCTGTGCACAATTTTGTGTGCTGTGTGTTTTTTTAATTCATTCTCAGGATGTGGGCAACACTGGCTAGGCCAACATTTATTGCCCATCCCTAATTGCCCTTGAGAAGGTGGTGGTGAGCCGTGTTCTTGAACCGCTGCAGTCCATCTACATATGAACATCCAAATTAGAAGCAGGAGTAAGCCACTTGACCCTTCAAGTCTGCTCCGCCATCCTACAAAATCATGACTGATCTGATTGCAACCTCAACTCCACATTTCCGCCTACCTCCGATAACCTTCCACCCCCATGCTTATCAAGAATCTATCTACCTCTGCCTTAAAAACATTCATAGACTCTGCTTCCACCGCCTTTTGAGGAAGAGAGTTCCAAAGACTCACAATGCTCTGAGAGAAAAAAATTCTCATCTCTGTTCATTTTAAATAGTGGCCCCAGTACTAGATTCTCCCACATGAGGAAACATCCTCTCCACTATGGCCCAGTGAAGACTCCTCCAGATCTTATATGTTTCAGTCAAGTCGCCTCTTACTCTTCCAAACTCCAGCAGATACAAGCCTAGCCTTCCAACCATTCCTCATAAGACAACCTTTCCATTCCAGGTATTAGTTTAGTAAACCTTCTCTGAACTGCTTCCAATGCACTTACATCCTTCCTTAAATAAGATCAACACTGCACAAAGTACTCCAGAAGTGGTCTCACCAATGCCCCGCATAACTGAAGCATAACCTCCATACTTTTGTATTCAATTCCCCTTACAATAAATGTTAACATTCTATTAGCTTTCCTAATTACTTGCTGTACCTGCATACTAGCCTTTTGTGATTCATACATTAGGACACCTGGACACCTCTGCATCTCAGAGCTCTGCAACCTTTCACCATTTAGATAATATGCTTCTTTTTTATTTTTCCTGCCAAAAGGGACAATTTCACACTTTCCCTCATTATACTCCATTTGCCAGGTCTTTGACCACTCACTTAATCTATCTATATCCATTTGTAGCATACTTGTGTCCTCTTCACATGTCGCGAAGGTACACCCACAGTTAGGAAGGGAGTTCCAGGTTTTGACCCAGTGACAGTGAAGGAACAAATATATAGTTCCAAGTCAGGATGCTGTATGGCTTTGAGGGGAATTTGCAGGTGGTGATGTTCCCATGCATCTGCTGTACTTGTACATTTAGATGGTAGAGGTCGTGGGTTTGGAAAATACTTTGGTGAGTTGCTGCAGTGCATCTTGCAGATGGTATGCACTGCTGCCACTGTGTGTCATTGGTGGAGGGGGTGAATGTTTAAGATGGTGGATGGGGTGCCAATCAAGTGGGCTGCTCACCAGAGAATTCCTAGCCTCTGACTTGCTCTTGTAGCTACAGTATTTATATGGCTGGCCCAGTTCAGTTTCTGATTAAAGGTAACCTCCAGGATGTTGGTAGTGGGGATTCAGTGATGGTAATGCCATTGACTATCAAGGGCAGATGGTAAGATTCTCTCTTGTCAGGGGTAGTTGTTCCCTGGCACTTGTGTGGTGTGAATGTTACTTTTCACTTAACAGCCCAAGCCTCAATGTTGTCTGGGCCTTGCTGCATATGAACACAGGCTGCTTCAGTACCTGAGTCGCAAATGATGATGAATATTGTCCAATCATCAGTGAACATCCCCACTTCTGACCTTATGATTTAGGGAGGTTATTAATGAATCGGCTGAAAAGGATTGGGCCTAGGACACTACCCTCAGGAACTCCTGCACTGATCTGCTGAGATGATTGCCCATCAACAACCACCACCAGCTTCCAATGTTTCCTACATTGAAACAGTGACTATACTTAAAAAAAATATTTAATTGGCTTTAAAAGATAAGGTGCTATATAAATGTAAACTTTTCTTTACATCTCCCATTTCATTCATTCAGGACCGATGTGGTGGCCAGTGTCACTTCATGTCCAACGTTAGAAGTTTGCTTATATTCAGTTCCCGCTGGCTGCTTATGTCCAATGCTCTGAGCCTGTTCCCATTCAACGCCTACTTATATCCATTGAGATATTTCTATACATGTTCATTTTCAAGTTTATACCTTTGCAAAAATGCAATAATTGCTCATTGCTATCCTATCCAAAGGAACAGTAAGTAGGACATTCAGCTGTTTGAGTCAGTTCCACCATTCAATTTTATCATGGCTGATATGTACCTTAAATTGGTTAATTTGCTTTGCTCCATAACCCTGGATATGCATACCTAACAAAACCTTATCGATAGTTTGAAATTTTCGATTGATGCAGCACCCACATCCAGATTTTCACTACCATTTATGTGAAGAAGTGTTTCTTGCTTTCATTGCTAAAAGTACAGTACATTCACTGAATCTTCTCTTTATATTGCACGCCTTCCAGTACTTTAATATGCCATAATCACTCTCACTCCCTGTGGCATACCAGAATCGTCTGTGTGCTCCAAATACAATACTGTTCTGGCTGATGTACCACACCATTTCTGAGCTCATATAAGAGCTCCCTTACAATCTCTAGAACCATAGAACCATAGAACACTACAGCACAGAAAACAAGCCATTCGGCCCTTCTAGCCTGTGCCGAAATATTATTCCGCTAGTCCCATTGACCTGCACCTCGTCCATAACCCTCCAGACCTCTCCCATCCATGTATCTATCTAATTTATTCTTAAAACTTAAGAGTGAGCCCGCATTTACCACATCAAATGGTAACTCTTTCCACACTCTCACCACTCTCTGAGTGAAGAAGTTCCCCCTAATGTTCCCCCTAAACCTTTCCCCTTTCACCCTAAAGCTATGTCCTCTCGTGTTTATTTCTCCTAATCTAAGTGGAAAGAGCCTACTCGCATTTACTCTGTCTATACCCCTCACAATTTTGTAAACTTCTATCAAATCTCCCCTCGTTCTTCTACGCTCCAAGGAATAAAGTCCTAACCTGTTTAATCTTTCCCTGTAACTCAACTCCTTAAGACCCGGCAACATCCTAGTAAATCTTCTCTGCACTCTCTCAATCTTACTGATATCCTTCCTGTAGTTAGGTGACCAGAACTGCACACAATACTCCAAAGTTGGCCTCACCAATGTCTTATACAACCTCACCATAACATCCCAACTCCTATACTCAATACTTTGATTTATGAAGGCCAGTATGCCAAAAGCATTCTTTACAACTTTGTCTACCTGTGACGCCACTTTCAGGGAATTATGTATCTGAACTCCCAGATCCCTTTGTTCCTCCGCACTCCTCAGTGCCCTACCATTTACTGTGTATGTCCTACCTTGGTTTGACCTTCCAAAATGTAACACCTCACACTTTTCCGCATTAAATTCCATCTGCCATTTTCTGGCCCATTTTTCCAGTTGGTCCAGATCTCTCTGCAAGCTTTGAAAGCCTTCCTCGCTGTCCACAACGCCTCCAATCTTAGTGTCATCAGCAAACTTGCTGATCCAATTCACCACATTATCATCCAAATCATTGATATAGACAACAAACAACAATGGTCCCAGTACAGATCCCTGAGGCACACCACTAGTCACAGACCTCCAGTCTGAGAAGCAATCATCCACTACCACTCTCTGTCTTCTCCCACACAGCCAATTTCGAATCCAGTTTACAACCTCTCCATGGATACCAAGTGTCTGAACCTTCTGAACTAACCTCCCATGTGGGACCTTGTCAAAGGTCTAAAATTACTTTCCATCCTCAGATTCAACTTGATCATCTCTCTGCTCTGACATCCCATGAACTGCCCTCTGGTCCTTGACCTACAACCTCTATCTCTATCATATACTACATCTATGATTCATTATATCTTTTTATAAATGTTGTTGCAATTCTTTGTATCCTATGAAATATATTCATTTGATGATACATTTGTGTAAGATGCCCTTCTCCACTGCTATCCCAAATTTTGAAATTCATTTGGAGGTCCATGTCTAGTTGTCAAGAGTGACTGCCATAACCTCTCTCACAATGCTACAACAAATTCTATCTCATATTATAACAACAAGCATTATTCATTAACGTCTTTCACAGCACTGTCCTTATATTAAGATAGGGAGAAGGCATAATTGAACAGATCTGCGATTCCATATTGTCATCCTACAGCACTTTGCTTATATCTCTGACTACCTCTTTGTAGCTTTCTGTGTTGATGTGTTCATTGCTTTCTTTGTCATTCTTTGCATGCTGTCGGAATTCTTTTCTATATATGCTTATGTTCCGTTTTGTGTTTTCTGTCTGTACCTCTGTGCACTTTGGAATGTATAAATGTACCTAATGTGAAAGGATAAATGTATCTGGATTACTTGAGAGAAATTTATCGAAGAAAAAATAGAAATGCCTGGTAAGCAGTATCAGATTCAAAACTGACAAAGAAATAGCGCCTGACTCAGTTAAATTTCATGGCTCATTGGAGGTAATGGTTTGAGACAAATGTTTCAATCAGGTTTACGAGACGTGTTCATGAAAGCAAAGCTAAGGCATGGTTACTAGCATTCTAGTGTCGGTATCTCATTGAGTAAATATTTGAACAACTGTTGTCACCATGTTGTGTGAGTGAGACAATCCTATAGAACACACAAGCAACCTCTTTTTATTATTTCATGGAAGACATTGGTTTAAGATGAAACATATCCTAGCTCAATGAACTGGTAAGAGTAACTAGCAAATCCTGCATTTTGTGTGTTGATAACACAAGCAACTGAATGCCTGTGCTGCTTCAATATTAGGAAAAGCATCCCACAGTGTAATGTTAAGGCATATAGACCAAAAATTCCTATTCTCTGCTGAGATGATTGATCTCCACTGGGACAATGGTTAGGATCCAGCAATTGGCCTCATAGCTCCCTGAGTGAGGAAATGTCATCCAAAGTTGCCACTCCAGGCTGGTACCTAGTGGCATTTCCTGCAATGTATCTATAATATTGGCTGAGAAAAGGATCACATTTGATGGGTATGCCCCTCAATGTCACATGAAGGATGATAGTTTGGTCATGATGCCTGGAAACTGCTGATGAGAATGTGGGATTGTATCCGAACATGAGTCAGGAGAGGAGAGGGAGAGGAAAAGAGAAATTGAAACCTGTGTGAAAGATTTCTGGTCAAGTCTTAGGGGATCTTCTAAGTGAAGGATTACCTTCACTTTCAGTTCTTTCAACTCTGCTAATATTTTATGGCTCAAGCGGATTCCTATTTTTGGCCAAGGCACAGGTGAAATAGAACATTGGTATCTGTCTAGTCTACGGATTCACATCTTGTTATCAAACAGCACATATCAAGCAATGGTGAGGAGAACATTTGCTTACTTCACTCTGCTGGTTGATGGAAAATACTTTTAAGGAGGAATTTGAGGGAACACAAAGTCATTGCCATTGAGATGAGCAAGGGATGGATGGAATAACTTTTAATGAGCATTTGGTATTTCATATATCATATAATCCATTCAGCAGCATGGAACACAATGTAAAGCAAATTGGTATAATGCTTGAAACATGTATAGTCCATCCATAGAACCATGGAACCATAGAACATTACAGCACAGAAAACAGGCCATTCGGCCCTTCTAGCCTGTGCCGAAATATTATTCCGCTAGTCCCATTGACCTGCACCTCGTCCATAACCCTCCAGACCTCTCCCATCCATGTATCTATCTAATTTATTCTTAAAGCTTAGGAGTGAGCCCACATTTACCACATCAGATGGTAGCTCGTTCCACACACTCACCACTCTCTGAGTGAAGAAGTTCCCCCTAATGTTCCCCCTAAACCTTTCCCCTTTCACCCTAAAGCCATGTCCTCTCGTGTTTATTTCTCTTAATCTAAGTGGAAAGAGCCTACTCGCATTTACTCTGTCTATCCCCTCACAATTTTGTAAACTTCTATCAAATCTCCCCTCATTCTTCTACGCTCCAAGGAATAAAGTCCTAACCTGTTTAATCTTTCCCTGTAACTCAACTCCTTAAGACCCGGCATCCATGGGAGGGCAACAGAATTGCTGACATTAGTAAATTTTATATTGACTTTTATTCTCATTTGGAAACACAGGCCTTTGTTTCATTTCAAACTGCAATGCTTCATTACAGCTGTCTTCACAAATTTGACAGCTATTTAAAAATATGCAGCATACAGTAATTTATGAAAGTTACTGAAGGAAGCAGTTAATTTTAACATATTATGAGTGTCCATTCCTTGGGGATAATACGAGACTCACCACTACCTGTCAGTAATATCCTCTAATTTACTCTGAAAATGATAGGGTAGAGTGCCCTCCAGGTGTGATAATTAATGGTCACAATGTAGAGGGATCAACATAACAAGGTAAGAACTGTAATAACTGACCGAGAAACATTTGTATGGTTCCTTCACAGTTAAAAGAGTCACATAAGTCAAACTTTATGTTTTTCTGAAAAGTACTTTTTTTCTTTTGTGTCTGACTGTTACTTCATCCATCTCTTTCTCTTTCCACTTTCTTTGTTCTTTCCCTGTCTAGTGGATTTTTTTGGGGTGCACACACAAATGGCACTTTACCTATTTTGCACAGAAAATTCCAAACTGCAGAAATCTTAAAACCAATCACAATAGTGCTTAGCCAGCTGATCTATTAAACTAGGCCTCCAGGACAGAGACCTTTAAAGAAAAGATGCCACCAACAAATCATTTACTTTAATGCACTTTCCTCAGTAGAGAGATGGAATCATCTAGCACACCTCCCCCCAGTCTTGACTGTGGAATACCCAAATGCATTTTCACCCTCAGGAGATCATAGTCATCAGCACAGTTCCCTCTGTCTGAAAACCACTTCCATATATACCATGCCTGTATGGGCCTGAGAACCACACCAGCACAAATCCAACTACACAGAAGCTTAGGACTACTCCAACAAATTATTACTCAATGTATCCCATTGGCTGGTAGCTCAGAGCCATTCCTCAGAAGTTCCTTTATTTGAGATCTTGTTGCTAACCCTATGCTAGCCCTCTGCATCTTTCTCTTGCCAGCACTGTTAGCATCACTGCACATCTCCTTCAGGTCAAAGTCACCACAGAGTACCCTCAGCCAGATGACAATGCAGGTCCTTCAGTGCATAGCCCCTTTCAAATTGGAGCTTACAAAACTCAAAACATTATCCTCCAATGAGCGGTACACTGCCTTCAGCTTAAAATTAATCAATCCATGTTCGTATTCAGTCTCCATATGGATGGCTTCCTACAATCAGAAGTGAAGGATCATTGCAGTATCTTCTTCTTTTGCTAGGAAGTAAAGACTAACACAGTGTACCCTCTCCTTGTCAAGAATTCAAGACAACACTAACAAGTCCACCTTTTATTGGGAATTCCTCACAGCCTCGATTATATTGTCCTCTGGGAATCCACGAGAGCTAAGTACATCCTCCTCAGTTCAATGTAGAACTCAACCTTCTAGTTTGGATGCGAGTGCTGTAAATGCACAAAGCCTTTCTTTTAATTGATAATTAGAAACTGCAATTTGTACTTCTTGACAAACCATAGTGATAATGTTACTGAGTACAAATGAGTTTGAGTCAAAGAATATCAGGCTACTGATTTGCTTTTTACATATGACCTATATCATATGCATCTGTGGCCTGCCTGACAACCGTAAATGTGCTGCAGTTATCCAGTAGTGCCTTTTCATCAAGGAAGAGAAAATCCAAAGAATGAACCAGTTAGGAAAAAACTATTAGAATAAAGATTTTCATGGTCCTGATCAGGAGCAAATGAAAGCAGGACCAAAAACAGGCCGCCAAGTAGGCAGCCAGGGGTCCCACCTCTGTTCCCATCCATGGCCATTTTCACAAGGGCAGGGGAGGGAGTGGGTCCTGGAAACTGCCTGCTCCTATTAAGGAGACAAGTGACAAGATTGTGGGCTTATTGAGAGCCCGTGCCAGGTAAGTTTTTTTAATTTTCATGAAATCAGCCAGGTTTTTGCAGCTGTCAGATTTTATACCAGCTGCACGAAAGCATGAACAATGGATTTGGCGTGGAAGGTAAGTAAAATAGTTCTGCCTTTTTTACAGTTTATCATGAAATGCTACAGCATGAGTTTTATCTGTGTTCAGTAAGGTGAGTTATGACAGTGCTGTGATTGAAAGATGTCGCTATCCATTAAACAATGTGTTTGCCAGATTGTACTCCTGCCAACTGGCAGGCTATCAAGCAAAAGGTCAACATTGTAAATGTGGAAAAGCTTTCAGATGAGCTTAAAAATAATAATCTAATGGAGAAAAAGGTAGAGTACAATTCACACTATTGACAGAGTAGGCAAGTATGGTAACCGAGTGTAAATGTTTCATCTTTTCCCATTGCTTTTATGTATTCAGTCTAGACACCTGCTAAGATAGCAGCTTTGAAGTCTGTGCATTTACTCAGGGGGCAGAATCTTCTGGCTGCTGTGCGGGTGACAGAGACCACACATCAGCGCTTAAAATGTCGTGCGCTGACGTCGCGCGAGCGTCCCGACATCAGCGCACGGCATCGTGATATTTCGGTCGGCGGGTGCGCTATGCAGCAGGACGCGCGCCCGCCATTAATTAAGGGCCTTGTTAAGGCCATTAACTCTCCAATCGACCAGGAATTTGAGGGGCCCGTGTGAACTTTGGGTCGGTGCACGGGCCCAACGGGCAGGCGAGTAAGTGATTTTTTTACAAACCTCATCCAGATGCGGGATGAGGTTTGATATCAGGTTTAAAAACTTTTAATAAAGTGTTTGTTTCTTCACTAACATGTCCCATCTCATGTGACTTTTTCACATGAGGAGGACATGTTAATGATTTTTAAATTTTTCTATTTTTACAGTTTCACAGAGTTTCAGCGATCTCCCTGAGGCAGCACTTTGCCTCAGGTAGATGTGCGCTCTTTCGTGCGCGAAAGAGCACACTCTGGCAGTTGGGGAATCCCCCCCCCCTGCCTGCACAGGAAGCGCATAGTGCTTCCCGTCGGGTGGCCCACTGGGCAGGCCTTAATTGGCCCTCCCACTTAAAATGGCAGCGGAGCCCGTTTCGGTGGCGCTGAGTTGGTTGTGCCCGCCCGTCCATCAAGGGCAAAATTCTGCCCAGGGAGTTTTATGGGCTCTTGGCCACAATCCAACTTTCTAATCCTTTTACAAGTGCTTCAGATTGTTTATACAACTGCTTTGAAGATTCTGTTCTTTCACCCAGAGAGTTTAATGGGCTATTCAATGGCTTCTAACTGCTATACTATGGCTTGTGAATTATTTTCATAAAGTGAATAATGAGTGAAGGGGTGAAGGAGTGAGGTTGAGGAGGTGAGGGTAAAGCGCTGAGAGTGTGAGATGAGGGGATGAGGGGGTGATGGTGAGAGGGTGAGGGGTATGATGATGCAGACTTGAGGGTGGGACGTTGAGGGGCTGAGGCTGAGGGGGGCTTTAAAGTGGTCAGAAGGTTCAACTTTATATAGGTTAGTTGCTGATTGCCTCAAAATCACTGGGCTGAGTTTTTATGGGAAGAGAGGTGGGCCTTTTAATCTGCCCACTTTGGTCTCATCCTGTCTCTGCTCCCATTCCAGATCCCTCATCCCAGCATTCATGAGATAGAGGCGGGATTGCGACAGCTGGATTAATCCCCCTCCCGATTCCCACCTCCGACATGAAAATCTGGCCCCATGTGTTGAACACTACTGGTTCATTTAGTTGGTTCTGGATATGGCTTAACAATGATTTGTTATCCATTCTGAACTGTGGTTCTCCTAAGGAGCCACATGCATATTAATAAGATAATGCAGTAAGAATGATGATAGAAGTAGAGGTTAACAGCTTTCAAGAAACTTAACTTCAACTGAATCAGACGGTTTAGGTGCTCAGATGTTGAAAGATAGTCATCTCCCGAGTGAATAATGTAATTTTCTTTTTGTGCTGCCTTGTTTGACCTATTTAAAAATACAATGACAAGATTTAAACAAGCATGGTGGAAGATTGCTTCCTTCCTAATCTTTTTCAAATGTTTATAAATACATTGATTATATAGCCTGATTATTATTTATGGAACATGAAACACCCACTATTCTATTTCATTTTACAGCATTGCATCACATATTACAATATATTTATAATTCTCACCTTTGTTGCCTTTTTTATATAAGGTGCAACAGCCGGTGCTATAAATGTCCCCATTCTTACCATCAGTGCCCTTCTATCATAGGTTGGTATTAGTGGTGCTCCTTTTTCATTGTGCGATGGATTTCCCAGGTACCACAGTAAAGGAAATCAGATGGTATGACCAATATTCTTTCTGGTTTGTGAAGATGGCTGTTATTTTTAAAATATTTTTAGCAATATGGTGGTATTCTGTAAAGAAGGTTGTGAGTGCATATGTGTGTGTGTGTGTGTGTGTGTAATTAAACTAGAAGAATATTAGTAAAGACAGCTTGTCTGTGGGAGCAGAGAGACGGAAGGTAAAGATTCTAGATGCTTGTATTTGTAATGAGAGGCTATGGTGAAGTTGAATGTATGAGTAAATAGGTTGGGTTTTAAAATTTGCTTTAGGTGATAGGTAAGGACTTGACTTTTCAGCTGTTAAATTTCAAAGGGAGTTTAGAAGTGACAAGGGGCTTTTACAACTTACAAAGATTTAATAGGTAACCAAGGGAAGGTTATTAAATTTTATTTTACCGAAAACTGGAAAGAAGGATTTTTATATTTTGGAAAAATTGAATTCAGAGGTACTTAAGACAATGGAATCTAAGATCAAAAGGGAAAAGGATGTTTAGTTGAGTTGTGTTGGCTGTGTGGGGGAGATGTCCTGAGACCAGCTCTGCGCTGAGAAAAGTTATGAATTTGAAGCAGCCATCCAGTTTCAAGTCAGAGAAGTCTTTATTTTCAGAAAGTAGTCTGTTTCTAAACCTTTCTTTCTCAGATTTCCACAGCACAGTGGAAGAGAGTGAGAAGTCATGTGATGTACTTTTTACTAAAATGACAGCAGTTTTGGCTTGGGTAATACTACTGGATTTTTATGAGTTAAAATCTATAAGGGAGTTGTTGTCAAGTAGTTTACTTGTATGTTCTGACCAAGTGGGCTTTTTGGGGAATGTTTTATGAGATTGTTTCAACTGTGTAATTTTAATCATGTGTGTTTAATTTGTTTCTCTTGTTAATAAATCTTTTAATTTTAAAATCCGAAAAGTGTTACTGAGATTCTATGCTTCTGGGATCAATAGTTTCCCCTCATTTTCAAAATCCAAGAAAAAAGTTATGATCAGTAAGACAAGTTTCTCTCTAGGATTTGGCTTGGTCAGTGAATAACATCAGCTGCAGTCATAACAGTATCCATCAGAGAAAGCATATTTGGTCAAGTTTAGGATCTGGCTTCCTGCCTTGCAGCCCATCTTACAGTAAGACCTTGTGGTTTAAGCTGAGTTTTGCTCCAAAGACAATCACTAATTTGACTCCCTCGTGAAGTCATTGTCTTCACAATTTCACCTTACAGGGCCAAACCTGTGTTTAGATTTGAGTAAATACAAATCTATAATTGAGCCTCTTGATTCACTTTAAAACAAAGGGACAATGCATTCTGTAGAATTGGCTTTGTACTTTTTATGGTTGCATTAGTCTTTACAGTTCTGGCATTTTTGATGATCCTGGCATTCTGTATGGGTCTGGCATCCTTTGTGATCCTAACATACTCTTCTACACTAACGAGAATTGTACACAGAATCAGAACTTGCAGAAATTGTACATGCGGAGTGACCTTCAGCACACGGTGATTTACCGGGCTTTAACCCTTTTGAATAGAACACCTTCCATAAGTCTTTAGAAGGTGCTTTGTTGTGTGTCAACTTGAGTCCAGACAGTAGAAAATAAACATGGTTATTATCCGGCTTTTCATATTGGAAGGTGAAGCTCAGCAATTTTAACACATTGGGAAAGTTTATAATTATCAGTGCACTAACATCACAGACTCTACAAGAGGTTCCACCTCCGGCTGATCTCCTGTGTAAGCCAGCAATCTTTTGCAGGTGTAAATGATGCACCTGCAATGGAGCCTGAGGTTAAAGCAATCCGTGCTGTCCAAGTTCAGTGTGGTGTAATTTTCCATTTAAAGCAATAATGGTAGCTTGGCAAGTGCTTGTTGAATCTTATACGGAGATCTTGAAAGTCAAATCTCTTAATATTACACTCTGGGATAGCTGAACTGCTAATAATATGTCACTGTTCTGATGAAAGGTCATAGGCCTGAAATGTTAACTCTTCCTCTGTCCACAGATGCTGCCTGACTTTCTGAGTATTTGCACATTTTCTGTTTTTTCTCAGGATAACTAAAGCTATATACAATTCATTAGCCTTTCCCGCATGTGGAGTGTGAAATAAATGCAAAATTGTTATTCACTTGCACCACACTGCAAAATAAGTAAGACTATTTCATTGAAAAATAATGTTTGACATAGTTGGTGGACTCTCAATCAAAATATTGTGAGTTCATGCATGCCCCCAGCCCACCCCAGAGACTTGAGCACAATGCTTAGGCTGACATGAAGTACTGAGGGAGCGATGCACTGTCAAAGCTGCTATCTTTTGGATGAGGCACTAACAGAGGCCCTGTCTGCTCACTCCAGTGGACATAAAAGATCCCCTGTCAGTATTCGGGGAAGGAGAGTTGTCTCTGGTGGCTTGGCCAATATTTATTGCTTAACCAACATTATTTAAAAAAGAATTACCTGATGATTGTCACATTGTTGTTCGTGGGACCTTGCTGTGCATATTTGGCTCCCACCTTTCCTACACTGCACTTCAGAAATACCTCAGAAAAGTGTTTTGGAACATTTTGAGGTTGTGAAAGTCTCCCTGTCTTTCTCTTTATTGAGGGAATGCTGCATTGTCAGAGGTGCTGTCTTTTGGATAAAATATTATGTTGACGCTCATTTCAGGAAGATCCCATGGCAATCTTCGAAGAAAAGCAGGCATTTCTCCTGGTATCCTAGCCTGGAAACAACACTACCAAAAACAGAGTATTTGGTCATTTATTACATTTGCTGTTTGTGGGACCCTACTATGCATAAATTTGCCTACTTAACAACAGCAACTATACTTCACAAGTAATTGAAGTAAGTAATTGATTGGTTGAGGAGTGGTTTGGGGCATTCTGAGGGCATGAAAGGCACAATATAAGTGCCTTTTTTTAAAAGCCTTGGAAAAGGTACACCAATGCTCCTATCCCATACCATGACACAGGGTTCCAGGATACCTTTGTCCAGGTTAATCCCTTCACTGACACAATGAGGGCCAGACATAGTTGGGAATGACAGTAGCCTTCACTGGTACAGAATCCCAAGTTAATAAAACCTAGTTTATCTTGAATTAGAATACTGTATAGCTTCATTGCTTGTCTTGGCAAGTATGACTTTCAGCATTAATGAATTCCTCTTCAATGCTGTATAAATTGTCTATCACATTGAGGAAGAGTGTGAAGGTCAGACCTGGATTATAAATGTAGAAATATGCCTGCAATTAATATGCCTGAGGAACAGCAGTTCATAAAACACACAGCGTGTTGGCACATTTATTAATTATAAAATTTATGACACTACAGATTTCAGAACTACAGATTAGTTCCAGGTTATTTTAGAGACTGTGGTGGTGGTAAAACTGGAACGTGTTCAACACATATAACCAATTTCATACAATGCTTCCTTTTAACATTTAATTACTACATACGTATTTGATACCATCTTAGTTTAGCCAATGTAGACACTCTGGAACATGTACTAGTTAGGTCAAGGTAGGATATCTGTAGAAGGAGTAGTCTTTAAGTTTATACTGAAAAGCATTTTACCATATGGTAACTTACCATGTACCCCACTTACAAATCTACTCTCTGCTTTTCCTCATTTTTACCATTTCCCCAAATTCCTTCCCCTCATTCTTACCTTAAATCTCAGTGTTAAAGCTTTTCTTTTAATTATTGTCAAATGTTCTGCTCACTATGCCAAATTAATAATGAGTAGACAAAAGGCCTGGATGACAGTATAGTTGCATATTATTCTTTGACTTCTAGGACATTAGATTTTTAAAATTCATACACGGGATGTGGGAGTTGCTGGCTAGGGCAGCACTTATTGCCCATCCATAATTGCCCTTGAGGAGGTGGTGGTGAGCTGCCTTCTTGAACCGCTGCAGTCCATGTGGTGTAGGTACATCCACAGTGCTGTTAGGAAGGGAGTTCCAGGATTTTGACCCAGTGACTGTGAAAGAACGGTAATATATTTCCAAGTCAGCATGGTGAATGACTTGGAGGGAAACATCCAAGTGGTGGTGTTCCCATGCGTCTGCTGCCCTTGTCCTTCTAGATAGTAGTAGTCATGGGTTTGGAAGGTGCTATCTAAGGAACCTTGTTGAGTTTCTACAGTGCGTCTTGTAGATGGTCCATACTGCTGCACTGTTCATCTGTGGTGGAGGGAGTGAATGTTTGTGAGAGGGATGACAATCAAGTGGACTGCTTTGTCCTGGATGGTGTCAAGTTTCTTGAGTGTTGTTGGAGCTGTACTCATCCAGGCAAGTGGAGAGTATTCCATCACTCCTGATTTGTGCTTGTAGATGGTGAACAGGCTTTCGGGAGTCAATAGGTGGGATACTCATCACAGGATTCCTAGCCCCCGACCTGCTCTTGTAGCCACAGTATTTGTACGGCTAGCTCAGTTCATTTTCTGGTCAATGGTATCCCCCAGGATGTTGATAGTGGGGGATTCAGTGATGGTAATGCCATTGAATGCCATGGGGGAATGGTTAGATTCTTTCTTGTTGGAGATGGTCATTCCCTGGCACTTGTGTGGCACGAATGTTACTTGCCACTTGTCAGCCTAAGCCTGGATGTTGTCCAGGTCTTGCTGCATTTGGACATAGACTGTTTCAGTATCTGAGGAGTTGCGAATGTTGCTGAACATTGTGCAATCATCAACGAACATCCCCACTTCCGACGTTATGATGGAAGGAAGGTCATTGATGAAGCAGCTGAAGACGGTTGAGCCGAGGACACTACCCTGAGGAACTCCTGCAATTATGTCCTGCAGCTGAGATGACAGAGCTCCAACAACCACAGCCATCTTCCTTTGTGCTAGGTATGGCTCCAACCAGTGGAGAGTTTTCCCCCCGATTCTCATTGACTCCACATTTGCTCAGGCTCCTTGATGCCACACTCTGTCAACGGCTGCCTTGATCTTAAGGGCAGTCACTCTCACCTCACCCAGCTCAGTCTTATGGTCTTATGGACAGGATGAATATTTCCTCTTCTCCATCTCAATGTAATTTGTGGGCAGTTTAGATATAGCACCTACTGGGCCACTAAACTAAGAACTATTCAAAGCAAATTGGTATTTGTGTCCCCTTAGTCTAATTTACACCCAGATAAAAAAAAGTTCACATTCAAAGGATAAACTTCAGCAGTAACAGCTCAGGTTATTTTGTGTGTCTTCCTTTGCCTAATGTCAAGGCTCACAATGATTGTAGCTCACCCCTGCATCATCTGTGGCTAAATAAGAAAGTTATGGAAAGTATCAAATTGAAAGAAACACTGTACAAATCTGCAAAGATTAGTAGCAGGTCAGGAGATTAAACAGACTTTATGAACCAGCAAGGAATGACTAAAATATAATAGAGGGAGAAAGTAGAGTGTGAAAGCAAGCTAGCTAGAAATATAAAAGCAGATAGTAAGAATTTCTACAAGTATTTAAATTGGAACAGAGTAACCAGAGCTAATGTTGGTCCTCCAGACAGTTGAGTCTGGGCAATTAGTAACAGAAAACAAAGAAATAGTGGAGACATTGAATAGGTAATTAGTGTCTGTCTTCACTGTAGAAGACTTAGAAAACTTGAAAATCAAGAGGTGAAAGGGAGAGAGGAAATTTAAATAATCACCATTACCAGGGAAAAGCTCCTGGGGAAACTATTAAACGTAAAAACTGACAAGTCCCCAGGGCCAGATGGCCTGCATCCTAGGGTCTTAAAAGAAGTGGCTGAAGAAAGGCATTAGATATAATCTGCTGAATAGATTTTGGAAGAGTCCCAGTGGATTGGAAAATAGCAAATGCAACACCTTTATTCAAGAAAGGAAGTAGATAGAAAGCAGGAAACTACAGGCCAGTAAGCCTAGCATGTCATAGGGAAATTGCCAGAATCCATTATTACGGAGATTATAGCAGGAAACTTAGAAAATCATAAAACAATCAGGCAGAGTCTATGTGGTTTTGTGAAAGGGAAATCATGTTTAACCAATTTATTAAAAACTTTTGCGAAAATAACAAGGTGAATGTAGATGTGGTGTACTTGGATTTCCAAAAGGCATTTGATAAGGTGCCACACTAAAGGTTACTACACAAGATAGGAGGACATGGTGTAGGAGGTGACATATTAGCATGGATAAAGGAATGGTTAGCTAACAGGAAGCAGAGATTAGGGATAAATGGGTACTTTAAGATGGAGATGAGGAGAATTTTTTTCACTGAGTGTCATTAGTCTGTGGAATTCTTTTCCTCAGAAAGCAGTGGAGGCTGGGTCATTGGGTTTATTCAAAATTGAGTTAGATATATTTTTGATAGGCAAGGGACTCAAGAGTCATGGGGTTTTGGGGGGGGAGGGCAGAAAAGAAAGTAGATCTGAGGGTACAATCATACCATCCATGATCTTTTCAAATGGTGGCACAAGCTCAAAGGTTTGAATGGCCTACCCCTATTCCTATGTTCCCTCACCTCTTTAGTGTACCACTGATATTTTCCTCTGCGTATTAGGTTTAAACAATTAATCTGCAAACTCATGTACAAATACTCTATTTGTGGATTAATTGAAACAACGCACTGAGGAAAATATTAGGCTTAGCTTCCTGGGATTCTCCTTATTCTTGCACCCTGTTTCTCCAAAGAAGAAGCAGTCTGCATTAATTTATTCAAGTGCATATTAGATAGACTTCTTTCAGAAGAAAAACAGTGGGCTGAATTTTCCCCTCGTTGGGGGGGGAAGTTGATGGGCGGGCACGTATGGGCGTGCTTCTGATCAACGCCCCCGATTGGAGGCATGGCGCCATTTTACGTGGGCTGGCCAATTAAGGCCCTCCCAGCGTGACGTCCGGCGGGAAGTACTATGCGCTCCCTATGCAGGCAGGGGGGATTCCTAAAATCGCGAGTGCGCTCTTTCGCGCATGCGCACGAAAGAGCGCACTCATCTCCCTGAGGCCAAGTGCAGCCTCAGGGAGATCGGCTCTAAATGTGAAAAAGCTCAAAATAGAAAAATAAAATTTCCTTAACATGCTCCCTCATGTGACAATGTCACATGAGCTGGGACATGTTCATAATTTCCAAAAAAACGTTATTAAAATTTTTTAAACCCTACATGAAACTTCATCCCGCCTGTGGATGAGGTTTCATGCTTTTTCTAGTTCGCGCCGGGGCTCCTGGCCTGCCCACTAACCTTAAGATTGGACGGGCAGGTCTACTTAATTACTTTAATTGCTCTGTCAATGGCCTCAATTGGCCATTGACAGGTGGACGGGCGTGCAGCTGACTTTGCTGCGCCCCCGCCTTCCTGATAATTTAAATGGGGTGCGGTGACGTCAGGAGTTCCGCCCGACGTCACCGCTCATCATTTTGTGCGTCGACGAGTGGACCCCGCCCCCCACTTGCCAACGGTAAAATCCAGCCCAGTATATGTGTAATTTGGGACATGTGGTAAGTGTAACATGCTTAGGAACAACAGGTGACTTTGGACCTATGACTCCCAAAGCTTTACACCACTGGGATTTTCCTCATGTCATGTCCCCATTTGTTGTGAACTAATTGATTACTATGTTTAGTCCACAACTTCAGTATCATGGGGCAGAATTTTACATTCGGCGTGCAGGGATGGGTCCGACACACCAGAACGTAAAATGATGCACGATGACGTCGGGCATGCGTCGGAGTTGGCTGAACGCCCGCCGATAATTTAAAGGCCTATTAAGGCCATTAACGTTCTAATTAATTCCAATTTTATGCTGCCAGTCGAACCTAATGGTTGGCAGGCAGGTGAAAAGAACGAGCTGCCTTTACGTTTTTTAAGAAACCTCATCCACGAGCGGGATGAGTTTCCTAAAGCTAATACTGATGATATAAGAACATTATTTTGAAAATAAAAGCCTGTTCCATCTCATGTGACACAGTCACATGAGGGGACATGCTTCATTAAATTTTTAATGCTTTTAATAATTTCCGTAAAAAGCGCTTCAGTCTCCCGGAGGCAGCTATGTGCGTCAGGGAGATTGAAGCGCTTTTTTGTGTGCATGCGCGAAAGAGCGCTGGACCCGACTCTCCCTCCTCCAACCGCCCGCACAGGTAGCGTCAACGCTACCGCTCACAATCCATGCTGGGCAGGCCTCAATTGGCCCGCCCGCATAAAATCACGGTGCCGAGCTGATCGCGGGCAACGACCGGCTCTGCGACTGCCCCCGCCTGCTCCTGCCAAGCCCGCCCAACTAATGTAAAACCCTGGCCATAGTATCAGGCTGCACTTTCAGAGGTTCTGTCTTTCAAATGAGACATAAACCAAGGCCCAAGTCGTTATATTGAAAAAGAACTGGGGAGTTATCCCTGGTGATCCTGGTCAATATTTATCCCTCAATCAACACCAAACAGGTTAGCTGATCATTTTGTGGGAGCTGCCAACTGTGCCAAACTAGCTGCTATGTTGCCTACATTACAACAGTGACTTCACTTCATAAAACTTTATCATTTGTAAAGCACTTCGGGATGACCTGAGGTCACGGGAGGAATGACGTAAGTGCAAGTCCATCTTTCTTTACCAGGGTGGTAGGAAGTGGACTAACTGGACGTTATTGGCCTTTATTCATCTAGCAATTCTGGGTCCTTTTCTATTTAGTACTTCTTTGGCTTCTAAAGTTTTACAACCAAAGTTTTTCTCATTTCTTATCTTCCAACCATACATCCATTGTTGAAAGGCTTTATTTGTTCTCAAACATCTGACCCTGAAAAGCACCAGCTTTTTCCAGGTCATCATTTTTGATTGGCAGTTGCACAGTTAAGCAGGTTTCTGTGTCCCCGTTATTGCCTGGGCCTCATGAGTCCCCCTTTATACTCAAAAATATTTTGGGTGGTATCCTGATACTGTAGCTAAGAACTTATTCACATACCATCATAGAGCTGTTCCACTTGACAGCCACATGAAAGATGGAGTGTAAAGGAATCAATGGTGGATCAAAATGATCTCCAGATCAGACTGTCTAACGCCAGCATCTGGGGATTTCAGGTCTGAACATGTGAATCTGGGGGTACAGTACAATAAACCCCTGCTTACTGTTGCTTCATTAAATGGCATTCTGATATAATGTCGGGTCTGCAAGGGCGAATGAACGCACTGAATGTTGCGACTTTTGTCATAACTTCACTTGCATGTGGCGTGGGCCACTGTCATATGGTCTCAGTGACATCATTTCACTTTGGCTGAGAGAGGAGTTTTGAGGTAAGATCACTGTCGTTTGCTGTTGTTTCTTCAGCAGCTTGTTGGGGAGAAAAATACTGCATAGTACAGGATCTAATTGCTTGCAGGTGAATTGTAATACTCAACCTTGACTAGCCACTGTTGTAGTGAGTCTGCAAGCTTCTGTTGATTTTGGAGCACCAGGTGTGGCCTGTCTGAGACTTTGCTGGGTCGAGGCAGAGTTGCCATTATGAGATCATTTGAAGTTTGTGATTTTAACATATGGGTAATGTACTGTTTCAATCCCTCAGAATCCCTATTAAACCTGAATCAAAATGTCAAATAAGTGATGGCATTGAGTCTGGTGCGACCAAGGAGAAAAAGAAAAACAAACACTTTAGAAATTAAATTAGAGGTATTAAAGCATTTTGAGGCTGGAGAATGAGCTGTTGCTACCTGAAGAACCCTTAGGCTACCTTCAACAAAGTTAAGAACAATTTGTCATAATGCTGACAAAATTGTACGTAAAATGCTTTAAGTGTTACCAAGATAAGGTGTATAGAAGCAGCATCATGGAAAACATGGATTGAAGACCAAAATCAATGCAATGTGCCTCTTAGTATGATGACCATTCAAGTGAAAGCTAAAAGCTTGTCTGATGACTTAAAAGAATAAGCAGGGTGAGAGTTCACAACTGGAACATTTTAGTGCTAGCTGTGGTTGATTCAAGTGTTTTAAGGGATGTTGCTCTTTGCATAACATCAAAGTGGCTAGTGCCAGTACCAAAGCGGCTGATGAATTCCCTGTCTATTTGAAGAAAATTGTCAAAGATAAAATAAGTGTTTAACATTGATGAGACGAGGTTTATTGGAAGAGTATGCCACAATGAACACACATTTCCAAAGAGGAGAAGATTGCGCCATGATTTGAACACCGCAAAGATCGTTTAACTCTTCTGCTTGGTGGAAACGCTGAAGGAGATTTCAAGTTTAAATCCTTACTGATGTACTGGTCAGAGACACCAAGAGGTTTGAAGGCTATTCAAAAGAATACCTGCATGTCATTTGGCATTCAGATAAGAAAGCCTGGATGATTGGGGTACTCTTTCAAGAATGTTATTTTCCATTTCTGCTTGGAAGGAGTGTTGTGCCAGACAATATATTGACTTCAAGATATTACTCCTCTCAGGTAAAGCTGCAGGCCATCCTGTCAACCTTGATGACGTATCAGGAAATGTTAGGGTAGTTTTCCTGCCACCCGACAGGACTTCATTGCTACAGTCCATGGATCGGGGCAACAGTGATGTTCAAGGCTTATTATTTACATCGCACCTTCTCCCAACTCACCAGGGAAACAGCTTATGAGCATAAGCCAACAATCAGGGACTTTTTCATGCCTATAATATCCTCAAGGGTATCAACAATATCTCTGATTCATGGGATGCAGTTACATCATCGTGTAGGGAATGGTATATGGCAAAAAGCATGGCCCAAGTATGTCAACAACCTCAGCAGATTTGACAGCCTTGTCCCTAAAGTTCAGCAGGAGATCACGACCTTAGCAAAGGAGGTTGGCTTTGAAGAGGTGGAGGAGGCTGACGTGGTGGAATTGCTTGAGTCCGGCGGAGAAGAATTGTCAAATGAGGATTTAATTAAACTAGAAAAACAAAGAGCTGAAGAAGAAAAACACATGGTTGAAACACCACCCCCTTGAGTGTTAACAAGACAACTGTCAAGAACTTTCCAACTCATTGAAGAAGCAATGAAAATCTTCGCCGAGAACGATCCAGAGAAGCAGCCCCAAAGTGAATAGGGCATTGAATGATGACATTAATTGCTACAAGGAGATTTATAAATGGAAGAAAAAAAATTGTTCAAAAGTCTTTGGATAATCTTTTTAGAGTAGTTGACGATCCTGCCCTTCATCCCATTAACTCCACCAGACCTATGCCTTCAATCCAAAAGCAAAATCACCCCAACTTCAGGCATTGATCTTCTGTATGCAGAAGATGCTTGTGTGTCCACTCACTCAGAAAGCATATGACAAAATGGGCCTTTCACTAAAAACCCAAAAAACAAAGGTCCTCTTCCAACCATCGATTACAATCAATGCCAAGGTCCTGGAAAATGTGGACTATCGTCCATAGCTTGCAAGCCTCTTCTTGACAAAGGCAGGCATAGATGATGAAATGAATCATCACCCCCAATGTGCTAGCTCAGTCTTCAGCCGACTGTGAATAAGAGCATTTAAGTACTAGGATCTCAAACCCGAGACTTAGGTCATGGTTTACCAGGCAGCAGTGATCCCTGCACCCCTAACCATGCTTTTGAGACTTGGACAACCTCAAGGTGCTGGAGAAGTACCACTAGCCTTGCCTTCACAAGATTCTCCAAATGCAATGGGAAAAAAGGAGGTCCAACAGCAATGTCCTCTCCCAAGCCAACATGCCCAGCATTGAGGCACCATTCAAGAGAAATGTCCAGCTTATATGTTGATTGCTATGGGAACCTCTGATTCACTTAAAGTTGATTTACTTAAAGGAAAGAATTTTCCCGTCAGCGAGTGGGGGCAGAGCCCGCTCACCGACGTGTAAAATGACGTGCGGTGATGTCGGGCATACGTCCTGACGTCACTCTGCGCCATTTAGATTGTCAGTCCGCCGAACTGTCAAAGGCCCATTAAGGCCATTAACAAAGTAATTAAAGTTGTTAAGAATGCTGCCAGTCTAACCTTCAGGTTGGTGGGCAGGCGAAGAGCCCAGGCGGCCTTCACATTTTTCATGAAACCTCATCCACTGGCGGGATGAGGTTTCATGAAGGGTTTATTAATTTAATAAAAATTTTGAAAAAATTAATGGACATGCCCCAGCTCATGTGGCAGTTTCACATGATGGGACATGTCCTTAAAACTTTTTTCGCCTTTATTAAATTTTCAAGAAGTTAAACTAATCTCCCTGAGAGTGCCTCAGGGAGATTTCTGTGCTCTTTTGCACGCATGCGCTCACTCCCGCCTGCCCCTGCGCAGCCCCCCTGACGGGAGGAAAATTCTTCCCAAAGTTGCTATTTTAAAGAACGCAACTAGGAATTTTGAGGAATTATTGTGTTACAATGATGGTCCTCAACAGTACAGCTCACAAAGAGCAATGTCGAATGGGGCTGGGAGGGAATCTTTACTGCTCCTTGAAATCTTTACTCTGTTGTTGTCCCTTCTGAGATAAAATTAAAATAATTAATCCCTCAGAATGTACTAATTGCTGCATGTGCATCATGATTTAATGCTGCCATGCTCACCATGCTTATCCATCCAGTCATAGCCAGAGAAACAACTCAAATAGCTTCTCTTTGCTCTCCCACACCAGTATGGTCTGTTGTTCCCCTTGGATCTATCCCTGCTCTCCTTCTATTTCTCACCTACATGTTGCCCATTGGCAGCAATATCTGAAAATGTAGTGTAGGTTTCCAGATGTACCCCGGTGATAGCCAGCTCTACTTCGCCACTACCTCTCTCGACCTCTCCAAGTTGTTTGTCTCACATCTAGTAGCCGATAAGCAGTAACTTCCCCCAAATGATATTGGAAAGTCATTATCTTTGTTTCCTGCCACAAACTGCATTCCCTAATCACTGACTCCATCCATCTTCCTGGAAACTGTCTGAAGCTCAAACATATTGTTTGCAACCTTGGTATCATAGTTGGCCCCAAGATGAAATTCCGACAGCATATCCATGCCATCCCTAAATAAACCTATTTCCACGTCCGTAACATCAACCAGTTTTGCCCTGCCTCAACTAATCTGCTGCTGAAACCCTCATCCATATTTTTATTACTTCTAGACTTGACTATTCAGAAGCAGTCCTGGTCAACCTCCCACATTCTACCGTCTGTAAACTTGAGGTAATCTAAAGCTCTGCTGCCTGTGTCCTAACTGACACTAAGTCCACTTAACCCATCACCCATGTGCTCGCTGACCTACAGTGTCTTGTGGTTAAGCAATGCCTTGATTTTAAAATTTTCATCTTTGTTTTCAAACTCCTCCCTGGCCTTGCTGTTTCCTACCTCTGTAATCTCCTTCAATTCTGGCCTCTTGCACATCCCTAATTTTAATTGCTCCAGCATTGATGTCTGTTCTCTCAGCTGCCAAGGCCCTGTGGCTCTGAAATTTCCACCTTATACCTTTGTGCGTCTCTATCTCTCTTTCCTCATTTAAAACGCTCCTTAAAACCTTCCTTTTGGCCATCTGACCTAATATCCCCTTCGTGGCTCAGAGACAAATTTTGTTTGATAATGCTCCTGTGAAGCACCCAGGGTAGAGGCACGACATACATACAATTTGTTGTTGTCCTCACAATCTCTTCAAAGGATTCGAATAAACGCAGATCAGGTTTTGAGGCTATTTGAATGGATAGTACCTCCAACCTGAAATGCACCCAGGAGGAATTCACACCTAACTCCACCAAAGTAGTATGTATGTAGGGATGTTAGACAGTTTGTCTTTTCCCTGAGGGTAGTGAGGCACCGGAATATATTTCCAGCTGGTGTTGTGGGTTCCGGCTCCCTTCGAGAGGGAGCTGAAGCAGTACTTGAGTGGATCAGAGATCACAAAAGTATCTTTAGAGCTAATACTTGGTCTATGTAATCTCCTGGACTTTTAGATCACCTGCAGGGGTTAGAGGAAAATTTGCTGAATTATTTTATCCCTTGTTAGCCCTCGGTTACTCCAGTGTTTCATTACCTCTCCTGGAGCATTATATGGCTGCAGCATGGGATGAGGTGTGGGGTGGAAGTAAGGAAGCATTTAACCATGATGTTCTGGTCATCATTATGTAGGACAGCCTTGTTTCACTAGTCAGTCAAACTGTTATGTTCATATGTACACATTGAGATAGATAATGCACATCATACAGTTTGTAGTTACTGTATACATGATATGTAGTTATCATCAAAAAAGTAATATCTACAACATAAAGTGGTGGGGTGCATTTATTGTTTTGTAATCAGACCAAGCCTTTGAACCCATTGAATGCACATTTATTTACAGTGAATGAAGATTGCTTATAATTAAAGAAAGCGTCAAAATTATAGCTGCAAGTCAGACTTTAATCTCATTTTATATGGAATGACTACAGCTAGCAGACAGAAGACACTTTCATCTTACTTACCAGTCTGGGTGGCATTTCACCTCAGTTCCATTGAGGAGGCTCTTATGCAGTTGTCTTTTTGTTAGTGACACTAGGGAAACCTGTTAGTTTATTTAAAATAGGCAATTCAATTCCAAAAGGTAAAGGGTCAGTGTGTAACCTATCACACCATCCTTTTATTAATGAGTCTCTTTGTTATTTTAGTGAGGATTCTGCATCTCCATGGGATTGCCATAGAAACCAATCTATTTCAGTGCAGAAAATCAAGTAAGTATCAAGCATTATGCTTATTTGTGGATAAAGATTAATAACAAAACATAGCAGACATTTGAAAATTCTGGAAACATTCAGTTGGTCGACTTCATCTGGATGAGAATGAAAGATTAACATTTTCTCAGAACAAAGTTCATCACGTTCCCAAATCCATGACAAAAGAATTGAAACAGACAAAAGTTTACCTCACACCAACATAAATCCAATAATTAAGTCAAAGCTTCATCCACAGTTTCACTCTCTAATCTACGTAGGATAGGATTTTCATTGGTATTCCAGTTTAATCCTTTTAAGCACAAGAGTAGTTTGTAAAGAAATGTTTTTCTCAGATCATGATTTCTGTAAACTCTGCCCGAAATAAATAATTTGCTGATTTTTGTTCCAAAAGTCTAAACAAGAACAGAACACACTATAACAGGACACAGTGTTCAGAGAAAACAGCTTTAAAAATGCTACATTTTCCAGGTGACAGCAGCAGAACGATTACAGTCAGTGATACAAACCTTAAAAGCCATGGAACATTTTGTGGTTGGATGAGGAATTACTTAAATATTATACTTGGATGGGGATTTCTGCACATTGGGGATGAATGGGAAGTGGTTTACTGCCCTAGAATAGTATGGTTGGCTTATAATTATGCTTGGAGCAGATATCAATTTGACTGAAATTAATATAGGATATTCCAGGTGGTATGACACAAGAAATTATATACCCCATTGAATCTTACAGGAGGTCACTAATCTCAGTGCTGTTAGACAAGTATACTCATTTGCCAGAGTCCTTTCTTGTCCTTAAAGTTTCTTTTTTTCAATCGATGGGAACATTTCTTACCATTTTTTCAAGGATGTTTTCCTCCACTTTTCTTCCATCGTCCTCTCCTGCGGCCATCAACCACAAGCTATAACATAATTTTGACAGGTGCTGACACCTATCACCTCACTCTTTTTAGCCTGGAAGTTGGCGTTGGCAAGTTATTCAACTGCAGAAGACATTATATCATAACCTAAACTTGTCTGGATCTGACACCCTTATAAGGGTAGATCTTGACTTTGTGTGATAATGTAAAACATGATAGAGAATCAGCAGCCCGTTCTCTATCTCTCCCGATTTCCATTGAAGCCCAGGTCTTTCTCATGAACTTTTCAACAGGGATATCGTGCTGGATAGTGAACAGAACTAGAACTTCTGGATAATCTTGAAGATGATTTATTTCATTTTTATTGAAGTTTTTCTGCATGCCAATTTCTCTTCTGTTCTCTTCACTCTGGATATTGATATCTTTCTGGGGTGCAATTCCAGTCTTGCCAGGCAATATAAAAAGAAACAAAACCACATATTGTGAAAATCTGAAAGAACATCTGAAATTTCTGAAACTACAAGTGCCGGAATCCTGGAAGAGCAGATAGCACTGTTATCTGAGTAGGAAAGGGTGGTGAAGATTTGGGATAGTGTCCTGCAATCACAAAAGTTAGTTTGCAGGTACAATAAGTGAGTAGGAAGGCAAATGAAATGTTGGCATTTATTGCAAAAGAATGGAAGATATAAGTATGGAAGTTTTATTGTAGCTGTACAGGGCCTTGGTGAGATGACATCTGGAGTTTTGTGTACAGTTTTGGTCTCCTTATTTGAAAAATGATATAATTGTGTTAGAGGCAGTTCAGAGAATGTTCACTGAACTCATTCCTGGGATGAAAGACTTATCTTATGAAGAAAGGTTGAACAGGTTGGGCATATACCCATTGGAGTTTAGAAGAATGAGAGATGACCTTATTGAAACATATAAGATCCTGAGGGGACTTGATAGAGTGGATACCAAGAGGAGGTTTCCTATTGGGGGGGGGGAGAATCGAATTTGGGGGCACAGTTTAAGACAAAAATCCCTTTTAAGATATAGAGATATAGAGAAATTGTTTCTCTCAGGGGGTGGTTAGTCTATGGAATTCTCTTCCCCAGAAAGCAGTGGAGGCTGGGTCATTGAATTTATTCAAGGCTGAGTTAGATAGACTTTTGTTAGACAAGGGAATCAAGGGTTATGGGGGCAGACAGGAAAGTGGAGTTGAGACCACAACTGGTTCGGCCATAATCTTGTCAAATGTCAGAGCAGGCTCGAAGGGCCGAATGGCTTACTCATGCGCCTAAGTTATATGTTCCCATCTAAAGTGGGAAATTGAAGTGGAATGTGGTTATGGTGGACTCTCTTTTTGTCAATTTTGAAATTTTGCCAGAAATGGGGGGTAATTGCTTTTTGCATTCTCTGCCTTCCACGCAGATATCAATAGACTCTATTAATAGACTTGGGACTGGAAGATGATGCCATACACTGGAATTCCTGCCAGTTCTGCCCTTATTTCCTCCAATGTAACGTGCAGCTGCATCAAGAAAATGCTCATGCTTGCAAGGTTATGGTCCTGAACGAAGCCTTGGCTCTCCCTGAGTCAGGATGTGGTGGGTTCAACTCCTACACTTTAAACTTGAGCACATAATCTAGGCTGACACCTCAGTGCAGTAGGACTGAGAGAGAGTTGTACTGTCAGGATCACCAAAGCCCTGTCTGCTCCCTCAGGTGGACATAAATGATTCTATGGCACTTTTTGAAGAAGGAGGGGATTTCTTCCCAGTGTCCTGACCAATATTTATCCCTCACTACCATTATATAAAAAAGACATTATCTGAACATGTATCCTATTGCTATTTGTAGGACCTTGCTGTACTCAAAACTGACTGCTGTGCTTCCTATGTTCATAGAGTGACCTAATTTCAAAAGTACTTCAGTCCCTACAAGTTCTCTGGGACCACCTCATGTCATGAAAGGCAATAGCTCTTTTCTTTAGTTTCCCTGTGCCTACTGAGAAAGTGATAAATTTAAAATGTGAGTTTTTAAATTATTATTTTAAAATCTCCTTCTGTTGCAGCAATATGCCTCCCTCCTAATAACACAGGTATCTCAGTGATGCCAAGGATGACTGTTTTCCCTAACCCTGGGATTTAGCACCAGGTTGGGGCGCATCCATTGAGTGAGTAGTTGTTCTGCCTCATCCCAGATTCACCCCAAAATGCCTCTTTGGGTATTTCTGGCTTTTTGTTTTCAGTTTTGAAGAATGATATATGCCTGATTTGTTAACCTGTCTACAACAAAAACAAAAACAGAAATACCTGGAAAAACTCAGCTGGTCTGGCGGCATCGGTGGAGAAGAGCACAGTTGACGTTTCAATTCCTCATGACCCTTCAACAGAACTAAGTAAAAATAGGAAAGGGGTGAAATATAAGCTGGTTAACCCGTCTTTTCTCTTTACAGATGCTGACTGATCAGATGTGTATTGTCAGAGTTTCTATTAACATTCCACCATCCAGTAACTTTTCTAGGTGATTATATTTTACGGATGAGCTCAAACTGTAAGTGTTAACAGGCTATTCAGCTGTGGAGGTAATTAAAGCTGAATCCGATCCTATTCCCACTGAACATACATACATTCTAGCAGGGATCACCCAATAATGATCAGGTTCATGAACCCTGGCTGATTTTCCCTCTGCCAATGGTCACACATCAATTGAGTGTTGAAGGTTTTGAATCCCTTTGATTCGACTATAGGAAAGAGTTGGCAATGGCACACTGTGCAATGGGGAAGACTGCAATCAAAGTTGCATCCTCGTTTTGCCAGCTCCTCTCTGTGCATCGTTATGGCATAGAAGGAAATCATTCAGCCCATCAAGTCTATGCCAGCTCTCTGTAGAGCAATTCAGTCAGTCCTGTTCTCCTGCTATATTTCTATAGCCCTGCAAGTTCATTTCCCTCAAGTGCCCATCCAGTTTCCTTTAGAAATCATTGATTGTCTTCATTTCCATCACCATTGTAAGCAGCGAGTTCTAGGTCATTACCACTGACTGCATAAAAAAAGTTCTTCCTCAGATTCCCCCTGCACCTCTTGCCCAAAGCCTTAAATCTGTGTTCTATAGTCCTTGTAGACCAACTATTTGGAACAGCTTTTCTTTGTCTATCTTATCCAAACCAGGCATAATCTTCTACACCTCCCTCAACCTCCTTTGATTCAGGGTGAACAACTCCAACTTCTCCAATGTAGCTTTGTAGCTAAAATCCCTCATCCCTGGAACCATTCTGGTAAGTCTTCTCTGCATCCTTCAAATAGTGTGGTGACCAGAGCTGGATGCAATGCTCTAATTGTAGCCTGACCAGGGCATTATACACGTTCAGCATAATTTCCCTGCTTTTGTACTCAATACCTCTATTTATGAAGCCCAAATTCCCATATGCTGCACTAGTTACTCTCTCAATATATAATGCCATCTTCAAAAATCTCTGCACATGAACCCTCAGGCCCCTCTGTTCCTGCACACACTTTAGAACTGTACCACTATGTCTATATTCTCCATTGCTATCCATTCTGCCAAAATGCACCACCTTGCAAGAGAGAATGAAACATAATTCACTCTCATTGAGTATAAAACCTCAATGACTTTCCTTACATAACAGAGGATGGCAAACTGTGAGATCATGCACATATCACCAGCTCCAGTCTGGAAGGTGCCAGAGTTCATAAATGTTCATTGTCATGGTCATCTTCATAGGCACTGGAAATGCTGTTCGTGCTCTGCTCTGAGGTTGCAGTTGTGGCTGCAGCAGGTGGCAGGTTTCAATACGAACATCCTAACTAAAGCACAGATGTCAAAAACATTGTTCCTCACTGAGGTTCAGATAGGCGAATTGTTCCCTGAAAACACTGGGGCCAGGACTTTACAGGCCCTTCTGCCCGACAGGATATTACGGTCCCGCCAAACTGAATAGAGGTTTAAATGGCTCACCCCCACGGTGAGAGACACGGCGTGCCGGGGCCATAAAATCCTGGCCTGGGTATATATGGTCCTCTGTTGAGAGCTCTTATCCATCTCTTTGTCCTCCCTCTTCCAGTAGCCTGTTCTGCTCAGTATGATCTCTGTTCATTCCCAAAGTCATGCTGTATTCCCAGAGGAATTGTTACTAGAGCACCCATGACTGGGAGCAACTGGCTCGTGTAGAAGCCTGAATGCTGGCAAGAACCCTTTGAGCACCTATCATAGCATTCCCTATAGTCTTTTGTGACTTGAAACAACTATAGAACAATACGAGACACTTATAGAGTCATAGCAACAGCCAGAAAAAAAATCAATCAGCAATTAATCTGTAAGTAGTTGGTGAGCCCTTTAAAAAGTGCTGATGGGTGGTCCTTTCTGCTGCTGTGCAAGACTAAGAGAGGCCAATAGAACAAAGAACAAAGAAAAATACAGCACAGGAACAGGCCCTTCGGCCCTCCAAGCCTGCGCCGATCATATTGCCCGTCAACTAAAACATTTTGCACTTCCGGGGTCTGTATCCCTCTTTTCCCATCCTATTCATGTACTTGCCAAGCTGCCTCTTAAACACCACTATCGTACCTGCTTCCACCACTTCCTCTGGCAGCGAATTCCAGACACTCACTACGCTCTACGTAAAAAACTTGCCCCGCACATCTCCTCTATAGTTTTCTCCTTTCACCTTAAATCTATGTCCCCTAGTAATTGACTCTTCCACCCTGGGAAAAAGCTTCTGACTATCTACTCTGTCCATGCCACTCATAATTTTGTAAACTTCTATCAAGTCACCCCTCAATCTCCGTCGCTCTAGTGAGAACAATCCGAGTTTCTCCAACCTCTCCTCATAGCTAATAACCTCCAGACCAGGCAGCATCCTGGTAAACCTCCTCTGCACCCTCTCCAACGCCTCCATATCCTTCTGGTAATGCGGCGACCAGAAGTGCACGCAATATTCCAAGTGTGGCCTAACCAAGGTTCTATACAGCTGCAGCATGACTTCCCAGTTTTTATACTCAATACGCCTGCCAATGAAAGCAAGCATGCTATATGCATTCCTGACTACCTTATCCACCTGCGTTGCCACTTTCAGTGACCTGTGGACCTGTACACCCATATCCCTCTGCCCTTCAATGCACTTAAGGGTTCTGCCATTTACTGTATAATTCCTGCCTGTATTAGACCATCCAAAGTGCATTACCTCGCATTTGTCCGGATTAAACTCCATCTGCCATTTCTCCACCCAAGTCTTCAACCGATCTATATCCCATTGTATCCTTTGACAATCCTCTTCACTATCTGCAACTCCTCCAACCTTAGTGTCGTCTGCAAACTTACTAATTAGCCCAGTTATATTTTCCTCCAAATCATTTATGTATACTACAAACAGCAAAGGTCCCAGCACTGATCCCTGCGGAACTCCACTAGTCACAGCTCTCCATTCAGAAAAGCACCCTTCCACTGCTACCCTCTGTCTTCTATGACCAAGCCAATTCTGTATCCATCTTGCCAGCTCACCTATGATCCCATGCGATTTTACCTTCTGTACCAGTCTGCCATGAGGGACCTTATCAAATGCCTTAATGAAATCCATGTATATAACATCCGCTGCCCTTCCATCGTCGATCATCTTAGTCACTTCCTCGAAAAACTCGATCAAGTTAGTGAGACACGACCTCCCCTTCACAAAATCATGCTGCCTCTCACTAATATGCCCATTTGCTTCCAAATGGTAGTAAATCCTGTCACGAAGAATCTTCTCCAATAATTTCCCTACCACTGACGTAAGGCTTACCGGCCTGTAATTTCCTGGATTATCCCTGCTACCCTTCTTAAACAATGGAACAACATTGGCCATTCTCTGGAACCTCACCCGTAGCCAGTGAAAGATTTCTGTTAAGGCCTCAGCAATCTCCTCCCTTGCCTCCCTCAGTATACTGGGGTAGATACCATCTGGCCCTGGGGACTTATCCACCTTAATATTCTTCACGACGACTAACACCTCCTTTTTTTTGATCTCAACATGATCCAGGCTATCTACACACTCTTCCCTAGACAAATCGACCGCTAAGTCCCTCTCTTTGGTGAATACTGATGAGAAGTATTCATTTAATATCTCTCCCATTTCTTCTGGCTCCACACACAGATTCCCACCTCTGTCCCTGAGTGGGCCTACTCTTTCCCTGGCTACCCTCTTGCTTTTTACATATGTATAAAAGGCCTTGGGATTTTCCTTAATCCTGATTGCCAGTGACTTTTCATGACCCCTTTTAGCCCTCCTGACTCCTTCCTTAAGTTTCTTCCTACTTTCTTTATATTCTCCATGGGCTTCATCTGTTCCCAGCCTTCTAGCCCTTACGAATGCTTCCCTTTTCTTTTTGACTAAATAGCTGGAGTAATGAGCTCCAAAATGACACCACTGGTGTCAAATCAGCATTTGAATGCTGACTGACGTCATGATCTACCTGCTCTGCATACTTTTGGTGGTCATTCAATGTATACACCCCAATGCCCTTGCCAAGATGGCATCTGACATGACTTGCCCAAAAGTTTGTCCATGTACCACAGAAACTAGTTTGAAGGTCTGAGGGCACTTATGCTGTCCAAGATTGGTGCAAACTATCCTAATTTGGCATCTGTATTGTGTGAGCTTGTTCGTGTCGTGTGTGTTAAAAGGTGTTAGGATATAGGATTGATCAAAGATTATTGTTTGTAAAAGAGGGAAGGTCCTAAGATAATATGGCCCTGCAACAGAAACCTCCAGCAATCTTATCCCTTTCTTTTCAATGAACCTTACATACCAAAAGATTGCCTTTCTGAGGTCCATTGTGTTGCCAATCAAGAAAGAAGGTAAATAAGAAGTTGGAATACTATTTTTAAAGTTGGAAAATAGACTATAGGTAACAAGTAAAATAAAAGTTAAAGGTCAAAATCATAAGCAAAACTAATGTTTATTTTTTATTGTGCTTATTTGTTTAATTTAAAATTAATACACAACAATAAAATAACTTCACATTTTGGGTATTACTGTAATATTAGAGTTTGTGTTGTACCTCAATACTTGAGCTGAAAATTTAAGCAGCCAGCTAACCTAGTGGTATTTTTCTGGACATGCTGGAAATCTAAGGGTTATATGCCATACAATGCTGACTGCGGTAAAGTGGAGTACCTTGTACCTTTAAGAGAATGTAAGTGGACTAACCATGTGCCAGAACTGACTAATCACTGTACAGCGCGGGCTACTGGTTAACTAAGTCTAGAGCTGGAGGTGTTGTGGGAACATTCAAGGATTTAGTGCTCTGCCTTCTGTTGCAATAAACAATTACGATTTGTTCTTGAGTTGGTCTCTCTCCATTATTGATAGTGAGCATCAACTAACAAGTGTACATAAAGGCATGCAATTCGAGTTTACTCAACTAGTGAACTCATAGACTCAAGACATGAAACAGGTGCCGAGAAAAACATAGCAGGAAATAGCACCCTGAGTGAGAATCCACAAGATGGGTGAACAAAACATTAAAAAGAGAATCAGTACTTTTTATAAAATAGACGGCAATCAGAGCAGAAAGCAGTTTTAAATTTTAAAAAAAGAGAAAAGAAAAATCCTTGCAGAATTGCGATCATGGGGATCCCACCTAAACTCAAAAAGAGCGTGAAACCCAGCACAGAAAAGCTGACAGCTGCAGAGTTGGAGTTGAAAAAAATACAGCGACTGCTCTTAAAGTGGCAATACATTTGAAGAGGTATGTGCAAGAAAAATGGCTGTGGACAGAAGAGACCCAGAAATTATAAGAGACCCAGAGACAGGGCAATCCTGCGGAAGGCAAAACGCGAATTGATCGACGGCAGTCAAGAAAGCCGCGGTAAGCCAAACACCTGAACTCATCATTAACTGGGAAGCCATCAGAAGCGCAGTCCCCTTGCAATTGTTCACGATGCCGCAGTTCAGGCATCAATGTCGATCCATTCGACCCCATTTCAGATGCCTGGTCTCAGTATGTCAAACATCTAGTGTTCTTTTTTACCACTTACAACATCGCGTGGGAGGAAAAGAAGAGGGCGATTCTTTTGTCC
Source organism: Cetorhinus maximus (assembly GCF_964194155.1). Taxonomy (NCBI): domain Eukaryota; kingdom Metazoa; phylum Chordata; class Chondrichthyes; order Lamniformes; family Cetorhinidae; genus Cetorhinus; species Cetorhinus maximus. Next base: position 124,180,248 of record NC_135888.1, read on the forward strand.
ACATGTGGGAGCAAAACGTATGGGCTGATCTGCAGCCTCATGTCACCTAACACCCCCGACTCAAAGACTTTCGACGAGTCAATAAAAATTGTACAAAACCACCTGAGACCAAAGCCCTCAGTTACTATGCAGCACTTCAAGTTCAATTCAAGGAATAGGCTTCCAGGGGAGACAATAGTTGGCTATGTTCCCATTTTAAAGGCATTAACTGAACATTGCGAATTCGGAATGTCCATTATGTTGAGAGACCAACTGATATGGGGGATTGGAGATGATACTATTCAAAAGTGTTTGCTAGCCAAAGTTAATCTAGACTTCAATAAGGCATTAGAATTAGCCACAGTCGTGGATAGTGCTGTTAGAAATTCGGAAGCTATAAGAGATGCACAAAATGGCGTCGTCCATCTGGTAGGGCGGGACAGATTGGCAACAAAAGGCGCAAAACCATCAGACCCCACAGAAAGATGGAAAATTCCCCTTATGTAGAGGTCAGTAAAAAACAGCAGTATCACAGTGAAAACCTACAAAATGAATGAGAGAAATGCATCCAGGCATCCAGTGGGCGATCGACAATTCAAACAAGTCGAATGCTTCTTCTGCCACCACAATGGCCACATAAGGTGGCACTGCAGAGATAGGCTGAAACAGCATTTTAAAGGCAAAGGGAGAAATCATGAAATATGTCTCATGGAAGAACCAGAAGAAATAGAATCAGACATCCATTCATTATATAACCTGAAAGTGGGCAGAACTGAGCCAATCCAAGGAGTCATTATAGTCAATAGGTAACCCGTTAAGATGGAAGTTGACACTGGAGCATCAATGTCCGTCATTAGACAACAGACATTCAGATACTTGAATAAAGGAATCCATCCTTTAAGATTGGAAGTTTCGGACACTAAACTGAGAACATACACAGGCGAAAAAATAAGACTGAAAGAGATATGTCACGTCAAGGTGAGGTACGAGGAACAGTCTGTAAAATTACCCCTATTTGTAATGTCAGGCAGGGAACCGAGCCTCCTCAGAAGGAACTGGCTGGGAGAGATAAACCTTGAGGGCTCGCTAAGTTCCCAATTCAAAACCAGAAGCATTACTGCAGGAAAAAACGAGTGCACTAAGACCCAACAGGAGAAGCCCGTAGAAGTGTTACATCGGGACAGAGTTCAAGCTGAAGTCAGCATCCTTCAAAAAGAAAAGGAAAACCTATTAAAGGACTTTCGTGCGCTACAAAATTCAATCAGCTTTCAATTTGTGCCACTGAAAAGATATGAAGAAGAAAATGAAGAGTTAAACCTGTCTCTGGTCAACTCAAGGAATGAATTAGCTGAGAAACGGCATTGATATGAGATTCTCCAGGAAACTATTAATGAGAATAGGAAAGAATTGAAAGAGCTGAAGCAGCAGCTGCGTAAAAGCCCTGAAGTTTTAAAACTAGAAGGGCCTGAGTTCTCAGAAAAGCTTTCAGAAAACCTAACTATTGAGCTCATTTATGTTCAGCTCATGCCTGAGTCTAGTCCAACCTATAGCGAAATTAAAGAGAAGACCGAGAAAAGGATCAGTGCTACCAAGAAAAGGGCACGCAGGAAGAAAAAGAGGAATTATTGACAATCCTCGAAAAGAAAAACAAAAAAATGTTATTTTTTTCTCTCTGTGTTGCTTTGTGCTTGTTGCCCTTTATCTGTTTCAGCTTGGAGGGGAGGAGCAGCAGGAGTCAATGTGATTGCACCCGGAAGATGGTGAAAGCATCCACTGGGACACTTAGTGGACAACTGTCCCCTGAAAAGGAGGTCTCAGAAAAACCAGCCGAGGTTGTTGAACTGCGACGCTCAAAACGTCTGAGAAAACCTCTTGAGAGACTTGATTTGTAAATAGTTATTACTGTAAATAGTTCACATGCTATTAAGTTTGTCAACTGTATTTTTTAAGTAAAGGGGCAGGGAGGTGGTAAAGTGGAGTACCATGTACCTTTAAGAGAATGCAAGTGGACTAAGCATGTGACAGTACTGATCAATCATTGTACTGCGCGGGCTATTGGTTAACTAAGTCTAGATCTGGAGGTGGTTGTGGGAGCACACAAGGATTTAGTGCTCTGCCTTCTGTTACAATAAACAATTACAGTTTGTTCTTATGTCGATCTCTCTTCGTTATTGATGTGAGCATCAACGAACAAGTGTATATGAAGGCATGCAGTTCGAGTTTACTCCACTAGTGAACTCATAGGCTCAAGACATAAAACTGACCTTCTTATTAAATAAGGTATTAAGAGTTCCTTTAGAGATTGTTCAATGAATCTTTTCTTTGAATGTGCATTATGCCTTCCAACTAATTTAAATTCAGTTTTTATATTCCATCTAAATTTATCGCACAGCCACCAAGCCACATGTTATCTATGGAATGAGTCAGAGCCAGTCTGCACTCACTCAGTAAAAGAGGCTGCATTTATAGAACAGCCAACGTGTCAGTTGTTAATGATGGAGTGAGTCATGCTAAGATTGCTTGCACTCAGAGCGCAAATCAAAATTCAAACTAATTCAAGGCAAATGGCTGTAACGAGTCAGGAAAGCAGTGCAGATAACTTTCACTTTGATTTTCTCAACAGTTTGGTGGAATCCAGAGTTTTTCTTCAATAAAGTATAACTTCAAAATTACATGAATGGAAAATTGCACCTTGATTAAATTGCATAGATTGAGGACTGTACTGCCTGAAGATCATATAGACTAGGAAGCACACCAGCTGAAGGCTGTACAGACTGGGGACTGCATAGCCTGAAGTCTGTATAGACGGGGAAGGTCACGACTTAAACATCATATGGGAAATGAAAATACTGCAGATGCTGGAAACCTGAAATTAAAACAGAAAATGCTGGAATTAATCAGCAGTTCAGGCAGCGTCTTCAGGCAGTGTGGTCCCCAGTCTATACAGTTTTCTGGCTGAGCGGTCCCCAGTCTATACAGTTTTCTGGCAGTGTGGTCCCCAGTCTATACAGTTTTCTGGTTGAGTGGTCCTCAGTTTATACAATTTTCAGGCAGTGTGGTCCTCAGTCTATAGTTTTCTGGTTGAGTGGTCCTCAGTCTATACAGTTTTCTGGCTGAGCGGTCCCCAGTCTATACAGTTTTCTGGTTGAGCAGTCCTCAGTCTATACAGTTTTCTGGCTGAGCGGTCCCCAGTCTATACAGTTTTCTGGCAGTGTGGTCCCCAGTCTATACAGTTTTCTGGCAGTGTGGTCCTCAGTCTATACAATTTTGTGGCTGAGCAGTCCTCAGTCTGTACAGTTTTCAGGCAGTGTGGTTCCCAGTCTATACAGTTTTCTGGCTGAGCGGCCATGAGTCTATACAGTTTTCAGGCTAAGCAGTACCTAGTCTATACAGTTTTCAGGCAATGTGGTCCCTAGTCTATACAGTTTATCTGGCTGTGTGGTCCTCAGTCTATACAGTTTTCACGCTGAGTGGTCCCCAGTCTATACAGTTTATCTGGCTGAGTGGTCCCTAGTCTATACAGTTTATCTAGCTGTGTGGTCTCTAGTCTATACAGTTTTCTGGCTGTGCGATCCTCAGTCTATACAGTTTTCACACTGAGCGGTCCTCAGTCTATACAGTTTTCAGGCTGAGCAGTACCTAGTCTATACAGTTTTCAGGCAATGTGGTCCCTAGTCTATACAGTTTATCTGGCTGTGTGGTCCTCAGTCTATACAGTTTTCACGCTGAGTGGTCCCCAGTCTATACAGTTTATCTGGCTGAGTGGTCCCTAGTCTATACAGTTTATCTAGCTGTGTGGTCTCTAGTCTATACAGTTTTCTGGCTGTGCGATCCTCAGTCTATACAGTTTTCACACTGAGCGGTCCTCAGTCTATACAGTTTTCAGGCAGTGTGGTCCCTAGTCTATACAGTTTTCACACTGAGTGGTCCTCAGTCTATACAGTTTTCAGGCAGTGTGGTCCCTAGTCTATATAGTTTATCTGGCTGTGCGATCCTCAGTCTATACAGTTTTCAGGGAGTGTGGTCCCTAGTCCATATAGTTTTCAGGCTGTGCGATCCCCAGTCTATATAGTTTTCTGGCTGAGCGGTACCTAATCTATACAGTTTTCAGGCTGTATGATCCCCAGTCTATACAGTCTTCAGGTGCGGTTCCCAGTCTACAAAGTCTTCAGGTTGTGCAATCACCAGTTGTATAGTCTTCAGATAGTGAGATCCCCAGCCTATATTGTCTTTAGGTAGTGAAGTCCCCAGTCTGCACAGTCTTCAGGTATTGAGGTTCCCAGTCTATATTGTCTTCAGGTTGTGCAGTACCCAGTCCATATGGTATTCAACATTAAAACAGAAAATGCTGGAAATACTCAACAGGTCAGGCAGAGAAGGAAACAGAATTAATGTTTCAGGTCCTGGTGAAAATTTATTGACCTGAAACAATAATTTTGTTTCTCTATCCACAGAATACTGCCTGACCTGCTGAGTATTTTCAGCATTTTCTGTTTTTATTGTTGAATACTTATTTAGACTGAGGACCACAGAACCTGAAGACATTATAGATTGGGGACCTCAATACCTGAAGACTCTGCAGACTGAGGACTGCACAGGTTGAGGACTGTATAATCTGGGGACCACACAACCTGAAGATCCTGCAGACTGGGAACTGCACAACCTGAAGACTGTTTCAGCTGGGGAATGCACAGCCTGAAGACAGTATAGCCTGGGGACAGTGCAGCCTAAAGACATTCATTCTTTACCTTTGTTATTTTACTCTTGTTGGTAGAGCCTTCAGCCATCTTGTCCCTAACACACTGCAACACTCTCCCTTCTATCTTGCTGCAACCCTTGCCACCTTGAAGAGCTTCATTAAAGCCCACTTCTTCAACTACTTCTTCAGTCATCCCACTTAATTATTCTGCTGAGGACCAACCCCAAAATATGAAGCATCTGAGATATTTTGCTACAGTAATGTTGTCCTTTTCCCTCTTCTTCTTCTTAGGCTCAATTACTAACCTTTGTTGAATCAGTTAAACCCCATAGGGCCAGAGATGAGCCAGGCTACTAAAATACCTTGTTATAAATGAGAGGCGTTAGAAGATTGTTATATTTTTGGGACTGTGTTTTAATTTAGTAAAATGGAGGAATGAATGGGGTCATGTCACCTGTTCTGCAAACTGTTGATCATAAACCTGGGTGGTTTGGTTGCTAAAGATTAAGCCGAGGTGGGGTGGGGATTGGGGGGGAGTGGGGTGGGGTGCAGGTTGTTTTATGGGGAAGCAGGTGCAAGGTGTTCACCCTATTGGCTACAATAGCAGAAGCATCTGTGCTGACAGTGGATAGACTGTTAATTTCCAAAGTCCCAGGAAGGTGTTAAGAATAAATGTTTGCACTTTAAATGACTATTTAGTTTCAAGATAGAATGTAGTTGGGATCCTAAAGATTAGCTAATCAGCATCTATACCTGGATACAAGGCCCATGTGATTCACATTGCCATAGAGATGGGCTTTGAAAGTGGAAATGTGCCATTGTAAGATCAGTTTATAAGTTTCTCATAAAAGGCATCCCTGAATTTCACAGACAAGGCATCTGCCAGGATCAGTGAGAGAGTGAGGGAGCAGATAGAGACAGTAAGTCTCTAAGATTCATCACATAGGAATGTGGGTGGGAGCTTGCGCTTGGATTGAAAAGACCTAATTCATAAGGATTTAAAATGAGGCTGGAAGATTTGTCTAACTTGAGCTGGGGAGAATCTCCAGAAAAATCCTCACAGTGAAAGACAACTCTGGGGTTTACCAGACTGGGAATGGAAAAGAACAGAAGTAACCCTCTGGAGCTAAGAATCCTTTTGAACTAGTTTTGGGCAAATTGAATGTCTACTGAAGTGACATTGTGAAATATAACCATGGCAGAGGAGATTTTTGGTCATTTTAAATGTTAAAAGGGGGAGAGTTCTTTTCTGTAGTTTAAAGTGTGAGTTGGCTACAAAAGTAGTGTTTAGTTAGTGTTGCTTTTAGTTCATTTGTTGCAGTAAAAGTTGTAAAACTTGAAATCTTTTGTGTGATCCTTTAAGCTTGTCACTGGGAATTCAAATTTCTTCTTAAAACTTATCGGTCTCTACGGAGATCATAACAACCTATATCATCTAAATACTATACCATCATTTTCCTCCATTTACCACAGAACCATAGAAGTTAACATCTTAGAAAGAAGCTATTTTGCCATCGATACTGTGCCAGCTCTTTGCCAGAATGACAGAACAATCCAAAGCTAATTCCACTGCCACTCTCTCTTTAGATTTATATTTCCCTCTGATTCAAACATTTCTCTAATTTTGCTTAAAATATAAACACTAATTAATTCAATCAGGATGGCAGAACATGTAAAATAATTGATTTCAGTGATTTCAACCTGATGAAGGAACATTAGCCAGGAGTCAGGACCAGGCCTGCTATGTCACCCATGAGTAAATCACCTGTAAACATTTGCTGTACAAAATACTTTTTTATTTAATCTTTCATGGGCTGTGGGCATCACTGGCTAGGCTAGCATTTGTTGCCCATCCCTAATTGCCCTTGAGAAAGTTGTGGTGAGCTGCCTTCTTGAACCACTGCAGTCCATATCTTGTAGAAACACCCACAGTGCAGTTAGGAAGGGAGTTCCAGGATCTTGATCCAGCAACGGTAAAAAAACAGCGTTACAGTTCCAAGTCAAAATGACGTGTGGCTTGGAGAGTAACTTGCAGGTGGTGGTGTTCTCACGCATCTACAGCCCTTGTCCTTCGAGTTGGCAGAGGGTGCGGGTTTGGAAGGTGCTGTTGAAGGAGCCTTGGTAACTGTACACTGTACATCTTGTACACTGCTGCCACTGTACATCGGTTATGGAGGGAGTGAATATTGAATGCGATGGATGGAGTGCCAATCAAGTGGGCTGCTTCATTCAGGGCGGTGTCAAGATTCTTAAGTGTTGCTGGAGCTGCACTCATCTAGGCAAGTGGAGACCATTCTGTCACACTCCTTGACTTGTGCCTTGTAGGTAGTGGCCAGGCTGTGGGGAGTCAGGAGGTGAGTTACATGCTGCAGAGTTCCCAGCTTCTGGCCAGCTCTTATAGTCACAATATTTATATAGCTAGTCCAGTTCATCTTCTGATCAATGGTAAACCCGAGGATGTTGATATTGGGGAATTCAGCAATGGTAACACAATTGAATGTCAAGAGAAGATGGTTGGATTCTCTCTTGTCGGAGATGGTAATTGGCTAACACTTGTGTGTCATGAATGTTACTTGCCACTTATAAGCCCAAGCCTGAATGTTGTCCAGATCTTGCTGCATATGGGTATGGACTGCTTCAGCACCTGAGGAGTCATGAATGGTGCTGAACATTGTGCAATCATCAGCGAACATCCCCACTTCTGGCCTTATGATGGAGGGAAGGTCATTAATGATGGAGCTGAAGATGGTTGAGCCTAGGACACTACCCTGAGGAACTCCTGAAGTGATGTCCTGGGACTGAGATGATTAACCTCCAACAACCACAAACATCTTCCTTTATGCTAGGTATGACTCCAGCCAGTAGAGAGTTTCCCCACTGATTCCCATTGACTCCAGTTTTGCTAGGGCTCCTTGATGCCATACTTGGTCAAATGCTGCCTTGATGTCTAGGGCAGTCACTCTCACCTCACCCCTTGAGTTCAGCTCTTTTGTCCATGTTTGAACCAAGGCTGTAATAAGGTCAGAAGCTGAGTGGCCCTGGTGGAGCCCAAACTGAACAGGTTATTGTTGAGTAAGTGGCGCTTGATAGCACTGTTGGTGGCACCTTCCATCACTTTGCTAATGATTGAGAGTATATTAATGGGGAAGTAATTGGCGGAGTTGGATTTCTCCTGCTTTTTGTTGCCAGGACATACCAGGACAATTTTCCACATTGCCAGGTAAATACCAATGTTGTAGCTGTACTGGACCATCTTGGCTAGGGGCAAGGCTAATTCCGGAGCACAAGTCTCCAGTACTATTCACTGTATATATAAACAAGCAGGGTCAAGCAGCTGAGGCTAACTAAGGCTAGTATTAGGACTAACGACAACAACAACTTGCATTTCTATAGCGCCTTTGATATCATAAAACACCCCAAGGATGCTTCACAGAGCATTTTCAAACAAAATTTGACATTGAGTAAGATGAGGAGTCATTAGGGGAGATGACCAAAAGTTTAGTCAAATAGTTAGGATTTACGGAGCATCATAAAGGAGGAGAGAGAATTAGGGAAACAAAGAAGTTTAGGAAGAGAATTCCAGAGCTTGAAGCTTACACAGTATGTCGCATAGCCACAAAAGGTGGAACAAAAGAAAGTCATAGGATCTCAAATCAAAGTTTAATTTTTAAAAAATGAGGTGTTGCCAGATGAGGGGCCAGGAAAAGACATCGGAATGAGATAGTGGATGATTTTAATAGATGGTGGTAATGATGACAGGTTTTTTGTCTAGTTATATTAGGAATCAGAAAACAATTAAAGACTGCATTG